>NW_028225361.1:0-575586 GCF_052327205.1 Somniosus microcephalus
GAAGAAGGAGAAGGAGAAGGTGAAGTCAGGAGGGTGAATCAGATGAAGCAGAAGAAGGAGAAGGAGAAGGTGAAGTCTGGAGGGTGAATCAGAAGAATCAGAAGAAGGAGAAGGAGAAGGTGAAGTCTGGAGGGTGAATCAGAAGAAGCAGAAGAAAGAGAAGGAGAAGGTGAAGTCTGGAGGGTGAAGCAGAAGAAAGAGAAGAAGGAGAAGGAGAAGGTGAAGACTGGAGGGTGAATCAGAAGAAGTAGAAGAAGGAGAAGGAGAAGGTGAAGTCTGGAGGGTGAATCAGAAGAAGTAGAAGAAGGAGAAGGAGAAGGTGAAGTCTGGAGGGTGAATCAGAAGAAGCAGAAGAAGGAGAAGGAGAAGGTGAAGTCTGGAGGGTGAATCAGAAGAAGCAGAAGAAGGAGAAGGAGAAGATGAAGTCTGGAGGGTGAATCAGAAGAAGTAGAAGAAGGAGAAGGAGAAGGTAAAGTCTGGAGGGTGAATCAGAAGTAGTAGAAGAAGGAGAAAGAGAAGGTGAAGTCTGGAGGGTGAATCAGAAGAAACAGAAGAAGGAGAAGGAGAAGGTGAAGTCTGGAGGGTGAATCAGAAGAAGTAGAAGAAGGAGAAGGAGAAGGTGTAGTCTGGAGGGTGAATCAGAAGAAGTAGACGAAGGAGAAGGAGAAGGTGAAGTCTGGAGGGTGAATCAGAAGAAGCAGAAGAAGGAGATGGAGAAGGTGAAGTCTGGAGGGTGAATCAGAAGAAGTAGAAGAAGGAGAAGGAGAAGGTGAAGTCTGGAGGGTGAATCAGAAGAAGCAGAAGAAGGAGAAGGAGAAGGTGAAGTCTGGAGGGTGAATCAGAAGAAGCAGAAGAAGGAGAAGGAGAAGGTGAAGTCTGGAGGGTGAATCAGAAGAAGCAGAAGAAGGAGAAGGAGAAGGTGAAGTCTGGAGGGTGAATCAGATGAAGTAGAAGAAGGAGAAGGAGAAGGTGAAGTCTGGAGGGTGAATCAGAAGAAGCAGAAGAAGGAGAAGAAGAAGGTGAAGTCTGGAGGGAGAATCAGAAGAAGCAGAAGAAGGAGAAGGAGAAGGTGAAGTCTGGAGGGTGAATCAGAAGAAGTAGAAGAAGGAGAAGGAGAAGTTGAAGTCTGGAGGGTGAAGCAGAAGAAGTAGAAGATGGAGAAGGAGAAGGTGAAGTCAGGAGGGTGAATCAGAAGAAGTAGAAGAAGGAGAAGGAGAAGGTGAAGTCAGGAGGGTGAATCAGAAGAAGCAGAAGATGGAGAAGGAGAAGGTGAAGTCTGGAGGGTGAATCAGAAGAATCAGAAGAAGGAGAAGGAGAAGGTGAAGTCTGGAGGGTGAATCAGAAGAAGCAGAGGAAGGAGAAGGAGAAGGTGAAGTCTGGAGGGTGAATCAGAAGAAGCAGAATAAGGAGAAGGAGAAGGTGAAGTCTGGAGGGTGAATCAGAAGAAGCAGAATAAGGAGAAGGAGAAGGTGAAGTCTGGAGGGTGAATCAGAAGAAGCAGAAGAAGGAGAAGGAGAAGGTGAAGTCTGGAGTGTGAATCAGAAGAAGCAGAAGAAGGAGAAGGAGAAGGTGAAGTCTGGAGGGTGAAGCAGAAGAAGTAGAAGAAGGAGAAGGAGAAGGTGAAGTCAGGAGGGTGAATCAGAAGAAGTAGAAGAAGGAGAAGGAGAAGGTGAAGTCAGGAGGGTGAATCAGAAGAAGCAGAAGAAGGAGAAGGAGAAGGTGAAGTCTGGAGGGTGAATCAGAAGAATCAGAAGAAGGAGAAGGAGAAGGTGAAGTCTGGAGGGTGAATCAGAAGAAGCAGAAGAAGGAGAAGGAGAAGGTGAAGTCTGGAGGGTGAATCAGAAGAAGCAGAAGAAGGAGAAGGAGAAGGTGAAGTCTGGAGGGTGAATCAGAAGAAGCAGAATAAGGAGAAGGAGAAGGTGAAGTCTGGAGGGTGAATCAGAAGAAGCAGAAGAAGGAGAAGGAGAAGGTGAAGTCTGGAGGGTGAATCAGAAGAAGTAGAAGAAGGAGAAGGAGAAGGTGAAGTCTGGAGGGTGAAGCAGAAGAAGTAGAAGAAGGAGAAGGAGAAGGTGAAGTCAGGAGGGTGAATCAGAAGAAGTAGAAGAAGGAGAAGGAGAAGGTGAAGTCAGGAGGGTGAATCAGAAGAAGCAGAAGAAGGAGATAGAGAAGGTGAAGTCTGGAGGGTGAATCAGAAGAATCAGAAGAAGGAGAAGGAGAAGGTGAAGTCTGGAGGGTGAAGCAGAAGAAGCAGAAGAAAGAGAAGGAGAAGGTGAAGTCTGGAGGGTGAAGCAGAAGATACAGAAGAAGGAGAAGGAGAAGGTGAAGACTGGAGGGTGAATCAGAAGAAGTAGAAGAAGGAGAAGGAGAAGGTGAAGTCTGGAGGGTGAATCAGAAGAAGTAGAAGAAGGAGAAGGAGAAGGTGAAGTCTGGAGGGTGAATCAGAAGAAGCAGAAGAAGGAGAAGGAGAAGGTGAAGTCTGGAGGGTGAATCAGAAGAAGCAGAAGAAGGAGAAGTAGAAGATGAAGTCTGGAGGGTGAATCAGAAGAAGTAGAAGAAGGAGAAGGAGAAGGTGAGGTCTGGAGGGTGAATCAGAAGAAGCAGAAGAAGGAGAAGGAGAAGGTGAAGTCTGGAGGGTGAATCAGAAGAAGCAGAAGAAGGAAAAGGAGAAGGTGCAGTCTGGAGGGTGAATCAGAAGAAGCAGAAGAAGGAGAAGGAGAAGGTGAAGTCAGGAGGGTGAATCAGAAGAAGCAGAAGAAGGAGAAGGAGTAGGTGAAGTTAGGAGGGTGAATCAGAAGAAGCAGAAGAAGGAGAAGGAGCAGGTGAAGTCAGGGGGGTGTAGCAGAAGAAGTAGAAGAAGGAGAAGGAGAAGGTGAAGTCAGGATGGTGAAGCAGAAGAAGCAGAAGAAGGAGAAGGAGAAGGTGAAGCCTGGAGGGCGCAGCAGAAGAAGCAGAAGAAGGAGAAGGAGAAGGTGAAGTCTGGAGTGTGAAGCAGAAGAAGCAGAAGAAGGAGAAGGAGAAGGTGAAGTCTGGAGGGCGCAGCAGAAGAAGCAGAAGAAGGAGAATGAGAAGGTGAAGTCTGGAGGGTGAATCAGAAGAAGCAGAAGAAGGAGAAGGAGAAGGTGAAGTCTGGAGGGTGAATCAGAAGAAGTAGAAGAAGGAGAAGGAGAAGGTGAAGTCTGGAGGGTGAAGCAGAAGAAGTAGAAGAAGGAGAAGGAGAAGGTGAAGTCAGGAGGGTGAATCAGAAGAAGTAGAAGAAGGAGAAGGAGAAGGTGAAGTCAGGAGGGTGAATCAGAAGAAGCAGAAGAAGGAGAAGGAGAAGGTGAAGTCTGGAGGGTGAATCAGAAGAATCAGAAGAAGGAGAAGGAGAAGGTGAAGTCTGGAGGGTGAATCAGAAGAAGCAGAAGAAAGAGAAGGAGAAGGTGAAGTCTGGAGGGTGAAGCAGAAGAAAGAGAAGAAGGAGAAGGAGAAGGTGAAGACTGGAGGGTGAATCAGAAGAAGTAGAAGAAGGAGAAGGAGAAGGTGAAGTCTGGAGGGTGAATCAGAAGAAGTAGAAGAAGGAGAAGGAGAAGGTGAAGTCTGGAGGGTGAATCAGAAGAAGCAGAAGAAGGAGAAGGAGAAGGTGAAGTCTGGAGGGTGAATCAGAAGAAGCAGAAGAAGGAGAAGGAGAAGATGAAGTCTGGAGGGTGAATCAGAAGAAGTAGAAGAAGGAGAAGGAGAAGGTAAAGTCTGGAGGGTGAATCAGAAGTAGTAGAAGAAGGAGAAGGAGAAGGTGAAGTCTGGAGGGTGAATCAGAAGAAACAGAAGAAGGAGAAGGAGAAGGTGAAGTCTGGAGGGTGAATCAGAAGAAGTAGAAGAAGGAGAAGGAGAAGGTGTAGTCTGGAGGGTGAATCAGAAGAAGTAGACGAAGGAGAAGGAGAAGGTGAAGTCTGGAGGGTGAATCAGAAGAAGCAGAAGAAGGAGATGGAGAAGGTGAAGTCTGGAGGGTGAATCAGAAGAAGTAGAAGAAGGAAAAGGAGAAGGTGAAGTCTGGAGGGTGAATCAGAAGAAGCAGAAGAAGGAGAAGGAGAAGGTGAAGTCTGGAGGGTGAATCAGAAGAAGCAGAAGAAGGAGAAGGAGAAGGTGAAGTCTGGAGGGTGAATCAGAAGAAGCAGAAGAAGGAGAAGGAGAAGGTGAAGTCTGGAGGGTGAATCAGATGAAGTAGAAGAAGGAGAAGGAGAAGGTGAAGTCTGGAGGGTGAATCAGAAGAAGCAGAAGAAGGAGAAGAAGAAGGTGAAGTCTGGAGGGAGAATCAGAAGAAGCAGAAGAAGGAGAAGGAGAAGGTGAAGTCTGGAGGGTGAATCAGAAGAAGTAGAAGAAGGAGAAGGAGAAGTTGAAGTCTGGAGGGTGAAGCAGAAGAAGTAGAAGATGGAGAAGGAGAAGGTGAAGTCAGGAGGGTGAATCAGAAGAAGTAGAAGAAGGAGAAGGAGAAGGTGAAGTCAGGAGGGTGAATCAGAAGAAGCAGAAGATGGAGAAGGAGAAGGTGAAGTCTGGAGGGTGAATCAGAAGAATCAGAAGAAGGAGAAGGAGAAGGTGAAGTCTGGAGGGTGAATCAGAAGAAGCAGAGGAAGGAGAAGGAGAAGGTGAAGTCTGGAGGGTGAATCAGAAGAAGCAGAATAAGGAGAAGGAGAAGGTGAAGTCTGGAGGGTGAATCAGAAGAAGCAGAATAAGGAGAAGGAGAAGGTGAAGTCTGGAGGGTGAATCAGAAGAAGCAGAAGAAGGAGAAGGAGAAGGTGAAGTCTGGAGTGTGAATCAGAAGAAGCAGAAGAAGGAGAAGGAGAAGGTGAAGTCTGGAGGGTGAAGCAGAAGAAGTAGAAGAAGGAGAAGGAGAAGGTGAAGTCAGGAGGGTGAATCAGAAGAAGTAGAAGAAGGAGAAGGAGAAGGTGAAGTCAGGAGGGTGAATCAGAAGAAGCAGAAGAAGGAGAAGGAGAAGGTGAAGTCTGGAGGGTGAATCAGAAGAATCAGAAGAAGGAGAAGGAGAAGGTGAAGTCTGGAGGGTGAATCAGAAGAAGCAGAAGAAGGAGAAGGAGAAGGTGAAGTCTGGAGGGTGAATCAGAAGAAGCAGAAGAAGGAGAAGGAGAAGGTGAAGTCTGGAGGGTGAATCAGAAGAAGCAGAATAAGGAGAAGGAGAAGGTGAAGTCTGGAGGGTGAATCAGAAGAAGCAGAAGAAGGAGAAGGAGAAGGTGAAGTCTGGAGGGTGAATCAGAAGAAGTAGAAGAAGGAGAAGGAGAAGGTGAAGTCTGGAGGGTGAAGCAGAAGAAGTAGAAGAAGGAGAAGGAGAAGGTGAAGTCAGGAGGGTGAATCAGAAGAAGTAGAAGAAGGAGAAGGAGAAGGTGAAGTCAGGAGGGTGAATCAGAAGAAGCAGAAGAAGGAGATAGAGAAGGTGAAGTCTGGAGGGTGAATCAGAAGAATCAGAAGAAGGAGAAGGAGAAGGTGAAGTCTGGAGGGTGAAGCAGAAGAAGCAGAAGAAAGAGAAGGAGAAGGTGAAGTCTGGAGGGTGAAGCAGAAGATACAGAAGAAGGAGAAGGAGAAGGTGAAGACTGGAGGGTGAATCAGAAGAAGTAGAAGAAGGAGAAGGAGAAGGTGAAGTCTGGAGGGTGAATCAGAAGAAGTAGAAGAAGGAGAAGGAGAAGGTGAAGTCTGGAGGGTGAATCAGAAGAAGCAGAAGAAGGAGAAGGAGAAGGTGAAGTCTGGAGGGTGAATCAGAAGAAGCAGAAGAAGGAGAAGTAGAAGATGAAGTCTGGAGGGTGAATCAGAAGAAGTAGAAGAAGGAGAAGGAGAAGGTGAGGTCTGGAGGGTGAATCAGAAGAAGCAGAAGAAGGAGAAGGAGAAGGTGAAGTCTGGAGGGTGAATCAGAAGAAGCAGAAGAAGGAGAAGGAGAAGGTGCAGTCTGGAGGGTGAATCAGAAGAAGCAGAAGAAGGAGAAGGAGAAGGTGAAGTCAGGAGGGTGAATCAGAAGAAGCAGAAGAAGGAGAAGGAGTAGGTGAAGTTAGGAGGGTGAATCAGAAGAAGCAGAAGAAGGAGAAGGAGCAGGTGAAGTCAGGGGGGTGTAGCAGAAGAAGTAGAAGAAGGAGAAGGAGAAGGTGAAGTCAGGATGGTGAAGCAGAAGAAGCAGAAGAAGGAGAAGGAGAAGGTGAAGCCTGGAGGGCGCAGCAGAAGAAGCAGAAGAAGGAGAAGGAGAAGGTGAAGTCTGGAGTGTGAAGCAGAAGAAGCAGAAGAAGGAGAAGGAGAAGGTGAAGTCTGGAGGGCGCAGCAGAAGAAGCAGAAGAAGGAGAATGAGAAGGTGAAGTCTGGAGGGTGAATCAGAAGAAGCAGAAGAAGGAGAAGGAGAAGGTGAAGTCTGGAGGGTGAATCAGAAGAAGTAGAAGAAGGAGAAGGAGAAGGTGAAGTCTGGAGGGTGAAGCAGAAGAAGTAGAAGAAGGAGAAGGAGAAGGTGAAGTCAGGAGGGTGAATCAGAAGAAGTAGAAGAAGGAGAAGGAGAAGGTGAAGTCAGGAGGGTGAATCAGAAGAAGCAGAAGAAGGAGAAGGAGAAGGTGAAGTCTGGAGGGTGAATCAGAAGAATCAGAAGAAGGAGAAGGAGAAGGTGAAGTCTGGAGGGTGAATCAGAAGAAGCAGAAGAAAGAGAAGGAGAAGGTGAAGTCTGGAGGGTGAAGCAGAAGAAAGAGAAGAAGGAGAAGGAGAAGGTGAAGACTGGAGGGTGAATCAGAAGAAGTAGAAGAAGGAGAAGGAGAAGGTGAAGTCTGGAGGGTGAATCAGAAGAAGTAGAAGAAGGAGAAGGAGAAGGTGAAGTCTGGAGGGTGAATCAGAAGAAGCAGAAGAAGGAGAAGGAGAAGGTGAAGTCTGGAGGGTGAATCAGAAGAAGCAGAAGAAGGAGAAGGAGAAGATGAAGTCTGGAGGGTGAATCAGAAGAAGTAGAAGAAGGAGAAGGAGAAGGTAAAGTCTGGAGGGTGAATCAGAAGTAGTAGAAGAAGGAGAAGGAGAAGGTGAAGTCTGGAGGGTGAATCAGAAGAAACAGAAGAAGGAGAAGGAGAAGGTGAAGTCTGGAGGGTGAATCAGAAGAAGTAGAAGAAGGAGAAGGAGAAGGTGTAGTCTGGAGGGTGAATCAGAAGAAGTAGACGAAGGAGAAGGAGAAGGTGAAGTCTGGAGGGTGAATCAGAAGAAGTAGAAGAAGGAGAAGGAGAAGGTGAAGTCTGGAGGGTGAATCAGAAGAAGCAGAAGAAGGAGAAGGAGAAGGTGAAGTCTGGAGGGTGAATCAGAAGAAGCAGAAGAAGGAGAAGGAGAAGGTGAAGTCTGGAGGGTGATTCAGAAGAAGCAGAATAAGGAGAAGGAGAAGGTGATGTCTGGAGGGTGAATCAGAAGAAGCAGAAGAAGGAGAAGGAGAAGGTGAAGTCTGGAGGGTGAATCAGAAGAAGTAGAAGAAGGAGAAGGAGAAGGTGAAGTCTGGAGGGTGAATCAGAAGAAGTAGAAGAAGGAGAAGGAGAAGGTGAAGTCTGGAGGGTGAATCAGAAGAAGCAGAAGAAGGAGAAGGAGAAGGTGAAGTCTGGAGGGTGAATCAGAAGAATCAGAAGAAGGAGAAGGAGAAGGTGAAGTCTGGAGGGTGAATCAGAAGAAGTAGAAGAAGGAGAAGGAGAAGGTGAAGTCTGGAGGGTGAATCAGATGAAGCAGAAGAAGGAGAAGGAGAAGGTGAAGTCTGGAGGGTGAATCAGAAGAAGTAGACGAAGGAGAAGGAGAAGGTGAAGTCTGGAGGGTGAATCAGAAGAAGCAGAAGAAGGAGATGGAGAAGGTGAAGTCTGGAGGGTGAATCAGAAGAAGTAGAAGAAGGAGAAGGTGAAGGTGAAGTCTGGAGGGTGAATCAGAAGAAGCAGAAGAAGGAGAAGGAGAAGGTGAAGTCTGGAGGGTGAATCAGAAGAAGCAGAAGAAGGAGAAGGAGAAGGTGAAGTCTGGAGGGTGATTCAGAAGAAGCAGAATAAGGAGAAGGAGAAGGTGAAGTCTGGAGGGTGAATCAGAAGAAGCAGAAGAAGGAGAAGGAGAAGGTGAAGTCTGGAGGGTGAATCAGAAGAAGTAGAAGAAGGAGAAGGAGAAGGTGAAGTCTGGAGGGTGAATCAGAAGAAGTAGAAGAAGGAGAAGGAGAAGGTGAAGTCTGGAGGGTGAATCAGAAGAAGTAGAAGAAGGAGAAGGAGAAGGTGAAGTCTGGAGGTTGAAGCAGAAGAAGTAGAAGAAGGAGAAGGAGAAGGTGAAGTCAGGAGGGTGAATCAGAAGATGTAGAAGAAGGAGAAGGAGAAGGTGAAGTCAGGAGGGTGAATCAGAAGAAGCAGAAGAAGGAGAAGGAGAAGGTGAAGTCTGGAGGGTGAATCAGAAGAAGTAGAAGAAGGAGAAGGAGAAGGTGAAGTCTGGAGGGTGAATCAGAAGAAGCAGAAGAAGGAGAAGGAGAAGGTGAAGTCTGGAGGGTGAATCAGAAGAAGCAGAAGAAGGAGAAGGAGAAGGTGAAGTCTGGAGGGTGAATCAGAAGAAGCAGAAGAAGGAGAAGGAGAAGGTGAAGTCTGGAGGGTGAATCAGAAGAAGCAGAATAAGGAGAAGGAGAAGGTGAAGTCTGGAGGGTGAATCAGAAGAAGCAGAAGAAGGAGAAGGAGAAGGTGAAGTCTGGAGGGTGAATCAGAAGAAGTAGAAGAAGGAGAAGGAGAAGGTGAAGTCTGGAGGGTGAAGCAGAAGAAGTAGAAGAAGGAGAAGGAGAAGGTGAAGTCAGGAGGGTGAATCAGAAGAAGTAGAAGAAGGAGAAGGAGAAGGTGAAGTCAGGAGGGTGAATCAGAAGAAGCAGAAGAAGGAGATAGAGAAGGTGAAGTCTGGAGGGTGAATCAGAAGAATCAGAAGAAGGAGAAGGAGAAGGTGAAGTCTGGAGGGTGAAGCAGAAGAAGCAGAAGAAAGAGAAGGAGAAGGTGAAGTCTGGAGGGTGAAGCAGAAGATACAGAAGAAGGAGAAGGAGAAGGTGAAGACTGGAGGGTGAATCAGAAGAAGTAGAAGAAGGAGAAGGAGAAGGTGAAGTCTGGAGGGTGAATCAGAAGAAGTAGAAGAAGGAGAAGGAGAAGGTGAAGTCTGGAGGGTGAATCAGAAGAAGCAGAAGAAGGAGAAGGAGAAGGTGAAGTCTGGAGGGTGAATCAGAAGAAGCAGAAGAAGGAGAAGGAGAAGATGAAGTCTGGAGGGTGAATCAGAAGAAGTAGAAGAAGGAGAAGGAGAAGGTGAGGTCTGGAGGGTGAATCAGAAGAAGCAGAAGAAGGAGAAGGAGAAGGTGAAGTCTGGAGGGTGAATCAGAAGAAGCAGAAGAAGGAGAAGGAGAAGGTGCAGTCTGGAGGGCGAATCAGAAGAAGCAGAAGAAGGAGAAGGAGAAGGTGAAGTCAGGAGGGTGAATCAGAAGAAGCAGAAGAAGGAGAAGGAGTAGGTGAAGTTAGGAGGGTGAATCAGAAGAAGCAGAAGAAGGAGAAGGAGCAGGTGAAGTCAGGGGGGTGTAGCAGAAGAAGTAGAAGAAGGAGAAGGAGAAGGTGAAGTCAGGACGGTGAAGCAGAAGAAGCAGAAGAAGGAGAAGGAGAAGGTGAAGCCTGGAGGGCGCAGCAGAAGAAGCAGAAGAAGGAGAAGGAGAAGGTGAAGTCTGGAGTGTGAAGCAGAAGAAGCAGAAGAAGGAGAAGGAGAAGGTGAAGTCTGGAGGGCGCAGCAGAAGAAGCAGAAGAAGGAGAATGAGAAGGTGAAGTCTGGAGGGTGAATCAGAAGAAGCAGAAGAAGGAGAAGGAGAAGGTGAAGTCTGGAGGGTGAATCAGAAGAAGTAGAAGAAGGAGAAGGAGAAGGTGAAGTCTGGAGGGTGAAGCAGAAGAAGTAGAAGAAGGAGAAGTAGAAGGTGAAGTCAGGAGGGTGAATCAGAAGAAGTAGAAGAAGGAGAAGGAGAAGGTGAAGTCAGGAGGGTGAATCAGAAGAAGCAGAAGAAGGAGAAGGAGAAGGTGAAGTCTGGAGGTTGAATCAGAAGAATCAGAAGAAGGAGAAGGAGAAGGTGAAGTCTGGAGGGTGAATCAGAAGAAGCAGAAGAAAGAGAAGGAGAAGGTGAAGTCTGGAGGGTGAAGCAGAAGAAACAGAAGAAGGAGAAGGAGAAGGTGAAGACTGGAGGGTGAATCAGAAGAAGTAGAAGAAGGAGAAGGAGAAGGTGAAGTCTGGAGGGTGAATCAGAAGAAGTAGAAGAAGGAGAAGGAGAAGTTGAAGTCTGGAGGGTGAATCAGAAGAAGCAGAAGAAGGAGAAGGAGAAGGTGAAGTCTGGAGGGTGAATCAGAAGAAGCAGAAGAAGGAGAAGGAGAAGATGAAGTCTGGAGGGTGAATCAGAAGAAGTAGAAGAAGGAGAAGGAGAAGGTGAAGTCTGGAGGGTGAATCAGAAGAAGTAGAAGAAGGAGAAGGAGAAGATGAAGTCTGGAGGGTGAATCAGAAGAAACAGAAGAAGGAGGAGGAGAAGGTGAAGTCTGGAGGGTGAATCAGAAGAAGTAGAAGAAGGAGAAGGAGAAGGTGTAGTCTGGAGGGTGAATCAGAAGAAGTAGACGAAGGAGAAGGAGAAGGTGAAGTCTGGAGGGTGAATCAGAAGAAGCAGAAGAAGGAGAAGGAGAAGGTGAAGTCTGGATGGTGAATCAGAAGAAGTAGAAGAAGGAGAAGGAGAAGGTGAAGTCTGGAGGGTGAATCAGTAGAAGCAGAAGAAGGAGAAGGAGAAGGTGAAGTCTGGAGGGTGAATCAGAAGAAGCAGAAGAAGGAGAAGGAGAAGGTGAAGTCTGGAGGGTGAATCAGAAGAAGTAGAAGAAGGAGAAGGAGAAGTTGAAGTCTGGAGGGTGAAGCAGAAGAAGTAGAAGATGGAGAAGGAGAAGGTGAAGTCAGGAGGGTGAATCAGAAGAAGTAGAAGAAGGAGAAGGAGAAGGGGAAGTCAGGAGGGTGAATCAGAAGAAGCAGAAGATGGAGAAGGAGAAGGTGAAGTCTGGAGGGTGAATCAGAAGAATCAGAAGAAGGAGAAGGAGAAGGTGAAGTCTGGAGGGTGAATCAGAAGAAGCAAAGGAAGGAGAAGGAGAAGGTGAAGTCTGGAGGGTGAATCAGAAGAAGCAGAATAAGGAGAAGGAGAAGGTGAAGTCTGGAGGGTGAATCAGAAGAAGCAGAATAAGGAGAAGGAGAAGGTGAAGTCTGGAGGGTGAATCAGAAGAAGTAGAAGAAGGAGAAGGAGAAGGTGAAGTCTGGAGGGTGAAGCAGAAGAAGTAGAAGAAGGAGAAGGAGAAGCTGAAGTCAGGAGGGTGAATCAGAAGAAGTAGAAGAAGGAGAAGGAGAAGGTGAAGTCAGGAGGGTGAATCAGATGAAGCAGAAGAAGGAGAAGGAGAAGGTGAAGTCTGGAGGGTGAATCAGAAGAATCAGAAGAAGGAGAAGGAGAAGGTGAAGTCTGGAGGGTGAATCAGAAGAAGCAGAAGAAAGAGAAGGAGAAGGTGAAGTCTGGAGGGTGAAGCAGAAGAAAGAGAAGAAGGAGAAGGAGAAGGTGAAGACTGGAGGGTGAATCAGAAGAAGTAGAAGAAGGAGAAGGAGAAGGTGAAGTCTGGAGGGTGAATCAGAAGAAGTAGAAGAAGGAGAAGGAGAAGGTGAAGTCTGGAGGGTGAATCAGAAGAAGCAGAAGAAGGAGAAGGAGAAGGTGAAGTCTGGAGGGTGAATCAGAAGAAGCAGAAGAAGGAGAAGGAGAAGATGAAGTCTGGAGGGTGAATCAGAAGAAGTAGAAGAAGGAGAAGGAGAAGGTAAAGTCTGGAGGGTGAATCAGAAGTAGTAGAAGAAGGAGAAAGAGAAGGTGAAGTCTGGAGGGTGAATCAGAAGAAACAGAAGAAGGAGAAGGAGAAGGTGAAGTCTGGAGGGTGAATCAGAAGAAGTAGAAGAAGGAGAAGGAGAAGGTGTAGTCTGGAGGGTGAATCAGAAGAAGTAGACGAAGGAGAAGGAGAAGGTGAAGTCTGGAGGGTGAATCAGAAGAAGCAGAAGAAGGAGATGGAGAAGGTGAAGTCTGGAGGGTGAATCAGAAGAAGCAGAAGAAGGAGAAGGAGAAGGTGAAGTCTGGAGGGTGAATCAGAAGAAGCAGAAGAAGGAGAAGGAGAAGGTGAAGTCTGGAGGGTGAATCAGATGAAGTAGAAGAAGGAGAAGGAGAAGGTGAAGTCTGGAGGGTGAATCAGAAGAAGCAGAAGAAGGAGAAGAAGAAGGTGAAGTCTGGAGGGAGAATCAGAAGAAGCAGAAGAAGGAGAAGGAGAAGGTGAAGTCTGGAGGGTGAATCAGAAGAAGTAGAAGAAGGAGAAGGAGAAGTTGAAGTCTGGAGGGTGAAGCAGAAGAAGTAGAAGATGGAGAAGGAG
This sequence comes from Somniosus microcephalus, assembly GCF_052327205.1. Classification (NCBI taxonomy): domain Eukaryota; kingdom Metazoa; phylum Chordata; class Chondrichthyes; order Squaliformes; family Somniosidae; genus Somniosus; species Somniosus microcephalus. The sequence goes on from NW_028225361.1 coordinate 12,417, forward strand.
AAGGTGAAGTCAGGAGGGTGAATCAGAAGAAGTAGAAGAAGGAGAAGGAGAAGGTGAAGTCAGGAGGGTGAATCAGAAGAAGCAGAAGATGGAGAAGGAGAAGGTGAAGTCTGGAGGGTGAATCAGAAGAATCAGAAGAAGGAGAAGGAGAAGGTGAAGTCTGGAGGGTGAATCAGAAGAAGCAGAGGAAGGAGAAGGAGAAGGTGAAGTCTGGAGGGTGAATCAGAAGAAGCAGAATAAGGAGAAGGAGAAGGTGAAGTCTGGAGGGTGAATCAGAAGAAGCAGAATAAGGAGAAGGAGAAGGTGAAGTCTGGAGGGTGAATCAGAAGAAGCAGAAGAAGGAGAAGGAGAAGGTGAAGTCTGGAGTGTGAATCAGAAGAAGCAGAAGAAGGAGAAGGAGAAGGTGAAGTCTGGAGGGTGAAGCAGAAGAAGTAGAAGAAGGAGAAGGAGAAGGTGAAGTCAGGAGGGTGAATCAGAAGAAGTAGAAGAAGGAGAAGGAGAAGGTGAAGTCAGGAGGGTGAATCAGAAGAAGCAGAAGAAGGAGAAGGAGAAGGTGAAGTCTGGAGGGTGAATCAGAAGAATCAGAAGAAGGAGAAGGAGAAGGTGAAGTCTGGAGGGTGAATCAGAAGAAGCAGAAGAAGGAGAAGGAGAAGGTGAAGTCTGGAGGGTGAATCAGAAGAAGCAGAAGAAGGAGAAGGAGAAGGTGAAGTCTGGAGGGTGAATCAGAAGAAGCAGAATAAGGAGAAGGAGAAGGTGAAGTCTGGAGGGTGAATCAGAAGAAGCAGAAGAAGGAGAAGGAGAAGGTGAAGTCTGGAGGGTGAATCAGAAGAAGTAGAAGAAGGAGAAGGAGAAGGTGAAGTCTGGAGGGTGAAGCAGAAGAAGTAGAAGAAGGAGAAGGAGAAGGTGAAGTCAGGAGGGTGAATCAGAAGAAGTAGAAGAAGGAGAAGGAGAAGGTGAAGTCAGGAGGGTGAATCAGAAGAAGCAGAAGAAGGAGATAGAGAAGGTGAAGTCTGGAGGGTGAATCAGAAGAATCAGAAGAAGGAGAAGGAGAAGGTGAAGTCTGCAGGGTGAAGCAGAAGAAGCAGAAGAAAGAGAAGGAGAAGGTGAAGTCTGGAGGGTGAAGCAGAAGATACAGAAGAAGGAGAAGGAGAAGGTGAAGACTGGAGGGTGAATCAGAAGAAGTAGAAGAAGGAGAAGGAGAAGGTGAAGTCTGGAGGGTGAATCAGAAGAAGTAGAAGAAGGAGAAGGAGAAGGTGAAGTCTGGAGGGTGAATCAGAAGAAGCAGAAGAAGGAGAAGGAGAAGGTGAAGTCTGGAGGGTGAATCAGAAGAAGCAGAAGAAGGAGAAGTAGAAGATGAAGTCTGGAGGGTGAATCAGAAGAAGTAGAAGAAGGAGAAGGAGAAGGTGAGGTCTGGAGGGTGAATCAGAAGAAGCAGAAGAAGGAGAAGGAGAAGGTGAAGTCTGGAGGGTGAATCAGAAGAAGCAGAAGAAGGAGAAGGAGAAGGTGCAGTCTGGAGGGTGAATCAGAAGAAGCAGAAGAAGGAGAAGGAGAAGGTGAAGTCAGGAGGGTGAATCAGAAGAAGCAGAAGAAGGAGAAGGAGTAGGTGAAGTTAGGAGGGTGAATCAGAAGAAGCAGAAGAAGGAGAAGGAGCAGGTGAAGTCAGGGGGGTGTAGCAGAAGAAGTAGAAGAAGGAGAAGGAGAAGGTGAAGTCAGGATGGTGAAGCAGAAGAAGCAGAAGAAGGAGAAGGAGAAGGTGAAGCCTGGAGGGCGCAGCAGAAGAAGCAGAAGAAGGAGAAGGAGAAGGTGAAGTCTGGAGTGTGAAGCAGAAGAAGCAGAAGAAGGAGAAGGAGAAGGTGAAGTCTGGAGGGCGCAGCAGAAGAAGCAGAAGAAGGAGAATGAGAAGGTGAAGTCTGGAGGGTGAATCAGAAGAAGCAGAAGAAGGAGAAGGAGAAGGTGAAGTCTGGAGGGTGAATCAGAAGAAGTAGAAGAAGGAGAAGGAGAAGGTGAAGTCTGGAGGGTGAAGCAGAAGAAGTAGAAGAAGGAGAAGGAGAAGGTGAAGTCAGGAGGGTGAATCAGAAGAAGTAGAAGAAGGAGAAGGAGAAGGTGAAGTCAGGAGGGTGAATCAGAAGAAGCAGAAGAAGGAGAAGGAGAAGGTGAAGTCTGGAGGGTGAATCAGAAGAATCAGAAGAAGGAGAAGGAGAAGGTGAAGTCTGGAGGCTGAATCAGAAGAAGCAGAAGAAAGAGAAGGAGAAGGTGAAGTCTGGAGGGTGAAGCAGAAGAAACAGAAGATGGAGAAGGAGAAGGTGAAGACTGGAGGGTGAATCAGAAGAAGTAGAAGAAGGAGAGGGAGAAGGTGAAGTCTGGAGGGTGCATCAGAAGAAGTAGAAGAAGGAGAAGGAGAAGTTGAAGTCTGGAGGGTGAATCAGAAGAAGCAGAAGAAGGAGAAGGAGAAGGTGAAGTCTGGAGGGTGAATCAGAAGAAGCAGAAGAAGGAGAAGGAGAAGATGAAGTCCGGAGGGTGAATCAGAAGAAGTAGAAGAAGGAGAAGGAGAAGGTGAAGTCTGGAGGGTGAATCAGAAGAAGTAGAAGAAGGAGAAGGAGAAGATGAAGTCTGGAGGGTGAATCAGAAGAAACAGAAGAAGGAGAAGGAGAAGGTGAAGTCTGGAGGGTGAATCAGAAGAAGTAGAAGAAGGAGAAGGAGAAGGTGTAGTCTGGAGGGTGAATCAGAAGAAGTAGACGAAGGAGAAGGAGAAGGTGAAGTCTGGAGGGTGAATCAGAAGAAGTAGAAGAAGGAGAAGGAGAAGGTGTAGTCTGGAGGGTGAATCAGAAGAAGCAGAAGAAGGAGAAGGAGAAGATGAAGTCTGGAGGGTGAATCAGAAGAAGTAGAAGAAGGAGAAGGAGAAGGTGAAGTCTGGAGGGTGAATCAGAAGAAGTAGAAGAAGGAGAAGGAGAAGATGAAGTCTGGAGGGTGAATCAGAAGAAACAGAAGAAGGAGGAGGAGAAGGTGAAGTCTGGAGGGTGAATCAGAAGAAGTAGAAGAAGGAGAAGGAGAAGGTGTAGTCTGGAGGGTGAATCAGAAGAAGTAGACGAAGGAGAAGGAGAAGTTGAAGTCTGGAGGGTGAATCAGAAGAAGCAGAAGAAGGAGAAGGAGAAGGTGAAGTCTGGAGGGTGAATCAGAAGAAGTAGAAGAAGGAGAAGGAGAAGGTGAAGTCTGGAGGGTGAATCAGAAGAAGCAGAAGAAGGAGAAGGAGAAGGTGAAGTCTGGAGGGTGAATCAGAAGAAGCAGAAGAAGGAGAAGGAGAAGGTGAAGTCTGGAGGGTGAATCAGAAGAAGTAGAAGAAGGAGAAGGAGAAGTTGAAGTCTGGAGGGTGAAGCAGAAGAAGTAGAAGATGGAGAAGGAGAAGGTGAAGTCAGGAGGGTGAATCAGAAGAAGTAGAAGAAGGAGAAGGAGAAGGGGAAGTCAGGAGGGTGAATCAGAAGAATCAGAAGAAGGAGAAGGAGAAGGTGAAGTCTGGAGGGTGAATCAGAAGAAGCAAAGGAAGGAGAAGGAGAAGGTGAAGTCTGGAGGGTGAATCAGAAGAAGCAGAATAAGGAGAAGGAGAAGGTGAAGTCTGGAGGGTGAATCAGAAGAAGCAGAATAAGGAGAAGGAGAAGGTGAAGTCTGGAGGGTGAATCAGAAGAAGTAGAAGAAGGAGAAGGAGAAGGTGAAGTCTGGAGGGTGAAGCAGAAGAAGTAGAAGAAGGAGAAGGAGAAGCTGAAGTCAGGAGGGTGAATCAGAATAAGTAGAAGAAGGAGAAGGAGAAGGTGAAGTCAGGAGGGTGAATCAGATGAAGCAGAAGAAGGAGAAGGAGAAGGTGAAGTCTGGAGGGTGAATCAGAAGAATCAGAAGAAGGAGAAGGAGAAGGTGAAGTCTGGAGGGTGAATCAGAAGAAGCAGAAGAAAGAGAAGGAGAAGGTGAAGTCTGGAGGGTGAAGCAGAAGAAAGAGAAGAAGGAGAAGGAGAAGGTGAAGACTGGAGGGTGAATCAGAAGAAGTAGAAGAAGGAGAAGGAGAAGGTGAAGTCTGGAGGGTGAATCAGAAGAAGTAGAAGAAGGAGAAGGAGAAGGTGAAGTCTGGAGGGTGAATCAGAAGAAGCAGAAGAAGGAGAAGGAGAAGGTGAAGTCTGGAGGGTGAATCAGAAGAAGCAGAAGAAGGAGAAGGAGAAGATGAAGTCTGGAGGGTGAATCAGAAGAAGTAGAAGAAGGAGAAGGAGAAGGTAAAGTCTGGAGGGTGAATCAGAAGTAGTAGAAGAAGGAGAAGGAGAAGGTGAAGTCTGGAGGGTGAATCAGAAGAAACAGAAGAAGGAGAAGGAGAAGGTGAAGTCTGGAGGGTGAATCAGAAGAAGTAGAAGAAGGAGAAGGAGAAGGTGTAGTCTGGAGGGTGAATCAGAAGAAGTAGACGAAGGAGAAGGAGAAGGTGAAGTCTGGAGGGTGAATCAGAAGAAGCAGAAGAAGGAGATGGAGAAGGTGAAGTCTGGAGGGTTAATCAGAAGAAGTAGAAGAAGGAGAAGGAGAAGATGAAGTCTGGAGGGTGAATCAGAAGAAGCAGAAGAAGGAGAAGGAGAAGGTGAAGTCTGGAGGGTGAATCAGAAGAAGCAGAAGAAGGAGAAGGAGAAGGTGAAGTCTGGAGGGTGAATCAGATGAAGTAGAAGAAGGAGAAGGAGAAGGTGAAGTCTGGAGGGTGAATCAGAAGAAGCAGAAGAAGGAGAAGAAGAAGGTGAAGTCTGGAGGGAGAATCAGAAGAAGCAGAAGAAGGAGAAGGAGAAGGTGAAGTCTGGAGGGTGAATCAGAAGAAGTAGAAGAAGGAGAAGTAGAAGTTGAAGTCTGGAGGGTGAAGCAGAAGAAGTAGAAGATGGAGAAGGAGAAGGTGAAGTCAGGAGGGTGAATCAGAAGAAGTAGAAGAAGGAGAAGGAGAAGGTGAAGTCAGGAGGGTGAATCAGAAGAAGCAGAAGATGGAGAAGGAGAAGGTGAAGTCTGGAGGGTGAATCAGAAGAATCAGAAGAAGGAGAAGGAGAAGGTGAAGTCTGGAGGGTGAATCAGAAGAAGCAGAGGAAGGAGAAGGAGAAGGTGAAGTCTGGAGGGTGAATCAGAAGAAGCAGAATAAGGAGAAGGAGAAGGTGAAGTCTGGAGGGTGAATCAGAAGAAGCAGAATAAGGAGAAGGAGAAGGTGAAGTCTGGAGGGTGAATCAGAAGAAGCAGAAGAAGGAGAAGGAGAAGGTGAAGTCTGGAGTGTGAATCAGAAGAAGCAGAAGAAGGAGAAGGAGAAGGTGAAGTCTGGAGGGTGAAGCAGAAGAAGTAGAAGAAGGAGAAGGAGAAGGTGAAGTCAGGAGGGTGAATCAGAAGAAGTAGAAGAAGGAGAAGGAGAAGGTGAAGTCAGGAGGGTGAATCAGAAGAAGCAGAAGAAGGAGAAGGAGAAGGTGAAGTCTGGAGGGTGAAACAGAAGAATCAGAAGAAGGAGAAGGAGAAGGTGAAGTCTGGAGGGTGAATCAGAAGAAGCAGAAGAAAGAGAAGGAGAAGGTGAAGTCTGGAGGGTGAAGCAGAAGAAACAGAAGAAGGAGAAGGAGAAGGTGAAGACTGGAGGGTGAATCAGAAGAAGTAGAAGAAGGAGAAGGAGAAGGTGAAGTCTGGAGGGTGAATCAGAAGAAGTAGAAGAAGGAGAAGGAGAAGGTGAAGTCTGGAGGGTGAATCAGAAGAAGCAGAAGAAGGAGAAGGAGAAGGTGAAGTCTGGAGGGTGAATCAGAAGAAGCAGAAGAAGGAGAAGGAGAAGATGAAGTCTGGAGGGTGAATCGGAAGAAGTAGAAGAAGGAGAAGGAGAAGGTGAAGTCTGGAGGGTGAATCAGAAGAAGTAGAAGAAGGAGAAGGAGAAGTTGAAGTCTGGAGGGTGAATCAGAAGAAGCAGAAGAAGGAGAAGGAGAAGGTGAAGTCTGGAGGGTGAATCAGAAGAAGCAGAAGAAGGAGAAGGAGAAGATGAAGTCTGGAGGGTGAATCAGAAGAAGTAGAAGAAGGAGAAGGAGAAGGTGAAGTCTGGAGGGTGAAGCAGAAGATACAGAAGAAGGAGAAGGAGAAGGTGAAGACTGGAGGGTGAATCAGAAGAAGTAGAAGAAGGAGAAGGAGAAGGTGAAGTCTGGAGGGTGAATCAGAAGAAGTAGAAGAAGGAGAAGGAGAAGGTGAAGTCTGGAGGGTGAATCAGAAGAAGCAGAAGAAGGAGAAGGAGAAGGTGAAGTCTGGAGGGTGAATCAGAAGAAGCAGAAGAAGGAGAAGTAGAAGATGATGTCTGGAGGGTGAATCAGAAGAAGTAGAAGAAGGAGAAGGAGAAGGTGAGGTCTGGAGGGTGAATCAGAAGAAGCAGAAGAAGGAGAAGGAGAAGGTGAAGTCTGGAGGGTGAATCAGAAGAAGCAGAAGAAGGAGAAGGAGAAGGTGCAGTCTGGAGGGTGAATCAGAAGAAGCAGAAGAAGGAGAAGGAGAAGGTGAAGTCAGGAGGGTGAATCAGAAGAAGCAGAAGAAGGAGAAGGAGTAGGTGAAGTTAGGAGGGTGAATCAGAAGAAGCAGAAGAAGGAGAAGGAGCAGGTGAAGTCAGGGGGGTGTAGCAGAAGAAGTAGAAGAAGGAGAAGGAGAAGGTGAAGTCTGGAGGGTGAATCAGAAGAAGTAGAAGAAGGAGAAGGAGAAGTTGAAGTCTGGAGGGTGAATCAGAAGAAACAGAAGAAGGAGAAGGAGAAGGTGAAGTCTGGAGGGTGAATCAGAAGAAGTAGAAGAAGGAGAAGGAGAAGGTGTAGTCTGGAGGGTGAATCAGAAGAAGTAGACGAAGGAGAAGGAGAAGGTGAAGTCTGGAGGGTGAATCAGAAGAAGTAGAAGAAGGAGAAGGAGAAGGTGTAGTCTGGAGGGTGAATCAGAAGAAGCAGAAGAAGGAGAAGGAGAAGATGAAGTCTGGAGGGTGAATCAGAAGAAGTAGAAGAAGGAGAAGGAGAAGGTGAAGTCTGGAGGGTGAATCAGAAGAAGTAGAAGAAGGAGAAGGAGAAGATGAAGTCTGGAGGGTGAATCAGAAGAAACAGAAGAAGGAGGAGGAGAAGGTGAAGTCTGGAGGGTGAATCAGAAGAAGTAGAAGAAGGAGAAGGAGAAGGTGTAGTCTGGAGGGTGAATCAGAAGAAGTAGACGAAGGAGAAGGAGAAGTTGAAGTCTGGAGGGTGAATCAGAAGAAGCAGAAGAAGGAGAAGGAGAAGGTGAAGTCTGGAGGGTGAATCAGAAGAAGTAGAAGAAGGAGAAGGAGAAGGTGAAGTCTGGAGGGTGAATCAGAAGAAGCAGAAGAAGGAGAAGGAGAAGGTGAAGTCTGGAGGGTGAATCAGAAGAAGCAGAAGAAGGAGAAGGAGAAGGTGAAGTCTGGAGGGTGAATCAGAAGAAGTAGAAGAAGGAGAAGGAGAAGTTGAAGTCTGGAGGGTGAAGCAGAAGAAGTAGAAGATGGAGAAGGAGAAGGTGAAGTCAGGAGGGTGAATCAGAAGAAGTAGAAGAAGGAGAAGGAGAAGGGGAAGTCAGGAGGGTGAATCAGAAGAATCAGAAGAAGGAGAAGGAGAAGGTGAAGTCTGGAGGGTGAATCAGAAGAAGCAAAGGAAGGAGAAGGAGAAGGTGAAGTCTGGAGGGTGAATCAGAAGAAGCAGAATAAGGAGAAGGAGAAGGTGAAGTCTGGAGGGTGAATCAGAAGAAGCAGAATAAGGAGAAGGAGAAGGTGAAGTCTGGAGGGTGAATCAGAAGAAGTAGAAGAAGGAGAAGGAGAAGGTGAAGTCTGGAGGGTGAAGCAGAAGAAGTAGAAGAAGGAGAAGGAGAAGCTGAAGTCAGGAGGGTGAATCAGAAGAAGTAGAAGAAGGAGAAGGAGAAGCTGAAGTCAGGAGGGTGAATAAGATGAAGCAGAAGAAGGAGAAGGAGAAGGTGAAGTCTGGAGGGTGAATCAGAAGAATCAGAAGAAGGAGAAGGAGAAGGTGAAGTCTGGAGGGTGAATCAGAAGAAGCAGAAGAAAGAGAAGGAGAAGGTGAAGTCTGGAGGGTGAAGCAGAAGAAAGAGAAGAAGGAGAAGGAGAAGGTGAAGACTGGAGGGTGAATCAGAAGAAGTAGAAGAAGGAGAAGGAGAAGGTGAAGTCTGGAGGGTGAATCAGAAGAAGTAGAAGAAGGAGAAGGAGAAGGTGAAGTCTGGAGGGTGAATCAGAAGAAGCAGAAGAAGGAGAAGGAGAAGGTGAAGTCTGGAGGGTGAATCAGAAGAAGCAGAAGAAGGAGAAGGAGAAGATGAAGTCTGGAGGGTGAATCAGAAGAAGTAGAAGAAGGAGAAGGAGAAGGTAAAGTCTGGAGGGTGAATCAGAAGTAGTAGAAGAAGGAGAAGGAGAAGGTGAAGTCTGGAGGGTGAATCAGAAGAAACAGAAGAAGGAGAAGGAGAAGGTGAAGTCTGGAGGGTGAATCAGAAGAAGTAGAAGAAGGAGAAGGAGAAGGTGTAGTCTGGAGGGTGAATCAGAAGAAGTAGACGAAGGAGAAGGAGAAGGTGAAGTCTGGAGGGTGAATCAGAAGAAGCAGAAGAAGGAGATGGAGAAGGTGAAGTCTGGAGGGTTAATCAGAAGAAGTAGAAGAAGGAGAAGGAGAAGGTGAAGTCTGGAGGGTGAATCAGAAGAAGCAGAAGAAGGAGAAGGAGAAGGTGAAGTCTGGAGGGTGAATCAGAAGAAGCAGAAGAAGGAGAAGGAGAAGGTGAAGTCTGGAGGGTGAATCAGATGAAGTAGAAGAAGGAGAAGGAGAAGGTGAAGTCTGGAGGGTGAATCAGAAGAAGCAGAAGAAGGAGAAGTAGAAGGTGAAGTCTGGAGGGAGAATCAGAAGAAGCAGAAGAAGGAGAAGGAGAAGGTGAAGTCTGGAGGGTGAATCAGAAGAAGTAGAAGAAGGAGAAGGAGAAGTTGAAGTCTGGAGGGTGAAGCAGAAGAAGTAGAAGATGGAGAAGGAGAAGGTGAAGTCAGGAGGGTGAATCAGAAGAAGTAGAAGAAGGAGAAGGAGAAGGTGAAGTCAGGAGGGTGAATCAGAAGAAGCAGAAGATGGAGAAGGAGAAGGTGAAGTCTGGAGGGTGAATCAGAAGAATCAGAAGAAGGAGAAGGAGAAGGTGAAGTCTGGAGGGTGAATCAGAAGAAGCAGAGGAAGGAGAAGGAGAAGGTGAAGTCTGGAGGGTGAATCAGAAGAAGCAGAATAAGGAGAAGGAGAAGGTGAAGTCTGGAGGGTGAATCAGAAGAAGCAGAATAAGGAGAAGGAGAAGGTGAAGTCTGGAGGGTGAATCAGAAGAAGCAGAAGAAGGAGAAGGAGATGGTGAAGTCTGGAGTGTGAATCAGAAGAAGCAGAAGAAGGAGAAGGAGAAGGTGAAGTCTGGAGGGTGAAGCAGAAGAAGTAGAAGAAGGAGAAGGAGAAGGTGAAGTCAGGAGGGTGAATCAGAAGAAGTAGAAGAAGGAGAAGGAGAAGGTGAAGTCAGGAGGGTGAATCAGAAGAAGCAGAAGAAGGAGAAGGAGAAGGTGAAGTCTGGAGGGTGAAACAGAAGAATCAGAAGAAGGAGAAGGAGAAGGTGAAGTCTGGAGGGTGAATCAGAAGAAGCAGAAGAAAGAGAAGGAGAAGGTGAAGTCTGGAGGGTGAAGCAGAAGAAACAGAAGAAGGAGAAGGAGAAGGTGAAGACTGGAGGGTGAATCAGAAGAAGTAGAAGAAGGAGAAGGAGAAGGTGAAGTCTGGAGGGTGAATCAGAAGAAGTAGAAGAAGGAGAAGGAGAAGGTGAAGTCTGGAGGGTGAATCAGAAGAAGCAGAAGAAGGAGAAGGAGAAGGTGAAGTCTGGAGGGTGAATCAGAAGAAGCAGAAGAAGGAGAAGGAGAAGATGAAGTCTGGAGGGTGAATCGGAAGAAGTAGAAGAAGGAGAAGGAGAAGGTGAAGTCTGGAGGGTGAATCAGAAGAAGTAGAAGAAGGAGAAGGAGAAGTTGAAGTCTGGAGGGTGAATCAGAAGAAGCAGAAGAAGGAGAAGGAGAAGGTGAAGTCTGGAGGGTGAATCAGAAGAAGCAGAAGAAGGAGAAGGAGAAGATGAAGTCTGGAGGGTGAATCAGAAGAAGTAGAAGAAGGAGAAGGAGAAGGTGAAGTCTGGAGGGTGAAGCAGAAGATACAGAAGAAGGAGAAGGAGAAGGTGAAGACTGGAGGGTGAATCAGAAGAAGTAGAAGAAGGAGAAGGAGAAGGTGAAGTCTGGAGGGTGAATCAGAAGAAGTAGAAGAAGGAGAAGGAGAAGGTGAAGTCTGGAGGGTGAATCAGAAGAAGCAGAAGAAGGAGAAGGAGAAGGTGAAGTCTGGAGGGTGAATCAGAAGAAGCAGAAGAAGGAGAAGTAGAAGATGAAGTCTGGAGGGTGAATCAGAAGAAGTAGAAGAAGGAGAAGGAGAAGGTGAGGTCTGGAGGGTGAATCAGAAGAAGCAGAAGAAGGAGAAGGAGAAGGAGAAGTCTGGAGGGTGAATCAGAAGAAGCAGAAGAAGGAGAAGGAGAAGGTGCAGTCTGGAGGGTGAATCAGAAGAAGCAGAAGAAGGAGAAGGAGAAGGTGAAGTCAGGAGGGTGAATCAGAAGAAGCAGAAGAAGGAGAAGGAGTAGGTGAAGTTAGGAGGGTGAATCAGAAGAAGCAGAAGAAGGAGAAGGAGCAGGTGAAGTCAGGGGGGTGTAGCAGAAGAAGTAGAAGAAGGAGAAGGAGAAGGTGAATTCAGGACGGTGAAGCAGAAGAAGCAGAAGAAGGAGAAGGAGAAGGTGAAGCCTGGAGGGCGCAGCAGAAGAAGCAGAAGAAGGAGAAGGAGAAGGTGAAGTCTGGAGTGTGAAGCAGAAGAAGCAGAAGAAGGAGAAGGAGAAGGTGAAGTCTGGAGGGCGCAGCAGAAGAAGCAGAAGAAGGAGAATGAGAAGGTGAAGTCTGGAGGGTGAAGCAGAAGAAGCAGAAGAAGGAGAAGGAGAAGGTGAAGTCTGGAGGGTGAATCAGAAGAAGTAGAAGAAGGAGAAGGAGAAGGTGAAGTCTGGAGGGTGAAGCAGAAGAAGTAGAAGAAGGAGAAGGAGAAGGTGAAGTCAGGAGGGTGAATCAGAAGAAGTAGAAGAAGGAGAAGGAGAAGGTGAAGTCAGGAGGGTGAATCAGAAGAAGCAGAAGAAGGAGAAGGAGAAGGTGAAGTCTGGAGGGTGAATCAGAAGAATCAGAAGAAGGAGAAGGAGAAGGTGAAGTCAGGAGGGTGAATCAGAAGAAGCAGAAGAAGGAGAAGGAGTAGGTGAAGTTAGGAGGGTGAATCAGAAGAAGCAGAAGAAGGAGAAGGAGCAGGTGAAGTCAGGGGGGTGTAGCAGAAGAAGTAGAAGAAGGAGAAGGAGAAGGTGAATTCAGGACGGTGAAGCAGAAGAAGCAGAAGAAGGAGAAGGAGAAGGTGAAGCCTGGAGGGCGCAGCAGAAGAAGCAGAAGAAGGAGAAGGAGAAGGTGAAGTCTGGAGTGTGAAGCAGAAGAAGCAGAAGAAGGAGAAGGAGAAGGTGAAGTCTGGAGGGCGCAGCAGAAGAAGCAGAAGAAGGAGAATGAGAAGGTGAAGTCTGGAGGGTGAAGCAGAAGAAGCAGAAGAAGGAGAAGGAGAAGGTGAAGTCTGGAGGGTGAATCAGAAGAAGTAGAAGAAGGAGAAGGAGAAGGTGAAGTCTGGAGGGTGAAGCAGAAGAAGTAGAAGAAGGAGAAGGAGAAGGTGAAGTCAGGAGGGTGAATCAGAAGAAGTAGAAGAAGGAGAAGGAGAAGGTGAAGTCAGGAGGGTGAATCAGAAGAAGCAGAAGAAGGAGAAGGAGAAGGTGAAGTCTGGAGGGTGAATCAGAAGAATCAGAAGAAGGAGAAGGAGAAGGTGAAGTCTGGAGGGTGAATCAGAAGAAGCAGAAGAAAGAGAAGGAGAAGGTGAAGTCTGGAGGGTGAAGCAGAAGAAACAGAAGAAGGAGAAGGAGAAGGTGAAGACTGGAGGGTGAATCAGCAGAAGTAGAAGAAGGAGAAGGAGAAGGTGAAGTCTGGAGGGTGAATCAGAAGAAGTAGAAGAAGGAGAAGGAGAAGTTGAAGTCTGGAGGGTGAATCAGAAGAAGCAGAAGAAGGAGAAGGAGAAGGTGAAGTCTGGAGGGTGAATCAGAAGAAGCAGAAGAAGGAGAAGGAGAAGATGAAGTCCGGAGGGTGAATCAGAAGAAGTAGAAGAAGGAGAAGGAGAAGGTGAAGTCTGGAGGGTGAATCAGAAGAAGTAGAAGAAGGAGAAGGAGAAGATGAAGTCTGGAGGGTGAATCAGAAGAAACAGAAGAAGGAGAAGGAGAAGGTGAAGTCTGGAGGGTGAATCAGAAGAAGTAGAAGAAGGAGAAGGAGAAGGTGTAGTCTGGAGGGTGAATCAGAAGAAGTAGACGAAGGAGAAGGAGAAGGTGAAGTCTGGAGGGTGAATCAGAAGAAGTAGAAGAAGGAGAAGGAGAAGGTGTAGTCTGGAGGGTGAATCAGAAGAAGCAGAAGAAGGAGAAGGAGAAGATGAAGTCTGGAGGGTGAATCAGAAGAAGTAGAAGAAGGAGAAGGAGAAGGTGAAGTCTGGAGGGTGAATCAGAAGAAGTAGAAGAAGGAGAAGGAGAAGATGAAGTCTGGAGGGTGAATCAGAAGAAACAGAAGAAGGAGGAGGAGAAGGTGAAGTCTGGAGGGTGAATCAGAAGAAGTAGAAGAAGGAGAAGGAGAAGGTGTAGTCTGGAGGGTGAATCAGAAGAAGTAGACGAAGGAGAAGGAGAAGGTGAAGTCTGGAGGGTGAATCAGAAGAAGCAGAAGAAGGAGAAGGAGAAGGTGAAGTCTGGAGGGTGAATCAGAAGAATCAGAAGAAGGAGAAGGAGAAGGTGAAGTCTGGAGGGTGAATCAGAAGAAGCAGAAGAAAGAGAAGGAGAAGGTGAAGTCTGGAGGGTGAAGCAGAAGAAACAGAAGAAGGAGAAGGAGAAGGTGAAGACTGGAGGGTGAATCAGAAGAAGTAGAAGAAGGAGAAGGAGAAGGTGAAGTCTGGAGGGTGAATCAGAAGAATCAGAAGAAGGAGAAGGAGAAGGTGAAGTCTGGAGGGTGAATCAGAAGAAGCAGAAGAAAGAGAAGGAGAAGGTGAAGTCTGGAGGGTGAAGCAGAAGAAACAGAAGAAGGAGAAGGAGAAGGTGAAGACTGGAGGGTGAATCAGAAGAAGTAGAAGAAGGAGAAGGAGAAGGTGAAGTCTGGAGGGTGAATCAGAAGAAGTAGAAGAAGGAGAAGGAGAAGTTGAAGTCTGGAGGGTGAATCAGAAGAAGCAGAAGAAGGAGAAGGAGAAGGTGAAGTCTGGAGGGTGAATCAGAAGAAGCAGAAGAAGGAGAAGGAGAAGATGAAGTCCGGAGGGTGAATCAGAAGAAGTAGAAGAAGGAGAAGGAGAAGGTGAAGTCTGGAGGGTGAATCAGAAGAAGTAGAAGAAGGAGAAGGAGAAGATGAAGTCTGGAGGGTGAATCAGAAGAAACAGAAGAAGGAGAAGGAGAAGGTGAAGTCTGGAGGGTGAATCAGAAGAAGTAGAAGAAGGAGAAGGAGAAGGTGTAGTCTGGAGGGTGAATCAGAAGAAGTAGACGAAGGAGAAGGAGAAGGTGAAGTCTGGAGGGTGAATCAGAAGAAGTAGAAGAAGGAGAAGGAGAAGGTGTAGTCTGGAGGGTGAATCAGAAGAAGCAGAAGAAGGAGAAGGAGAAGATGAAGTCTGGAGGGTGAATCAGAAGAAGTAGAAGAAGGAGAAGGAGAAGGTGAAGTCTGGAGGGTGAATCAGAAGAAGCAGAAGAAGGAGAAGGAGAAGGTGAAGTCTGGAGGGTGAATCAGAAGAAGCAGAAGAAGGAGAAGGAGAAGATGAAGTCTGGAGGGTGAATCAGAAGAAGTAGAAGAAGGAGAAGGAGAAGGAGAAGGTGAAGTCTGGAGGGTGAAGCAGAAGATACAGAAGAAGGAGAAGGAGAAGGTGAAGACTGGAGGGTGAATCAGAAGAAGTAGAAGAAGGAGAAGGAGAAGGTGAAGTCTGGAGGGTGAATCAGAAGAAGTAGAAGAAGGAGAAGGAGAAGGTGAAGTCTGGAGGGTGAATCAGAAGAAGCAGAAGAAGGAGAAGGAGAAGGTGAAGTCTGGAGGGTGAATCAGAAGAAGCAGAAGAAGGAGAAGGAGAAGGTGAAGTCTGGAGGGTGAATCAGAAGAAGTAGAAGAAGGAGAAGGAGAAGGTGAGTCTGGAGGGTGAATCAGAAGAAGCTAGAAGAAGGAGAAGGAGAAGGTGAAGTCTGGAGGGTGAATCAGAAGAAGCAGAAGAAGGAGAAGGAGAAGGTGCAGTCTGGAGGGTGAATCAGAAGAAGCAGAAGAAGGAGAAGGAGAAGGTGAAGTCAGGAGGGTGAATCAGAAGAAGCAGAAGAAGGAGAAGGAGTAGGTGAAGTTAGGAGGGTGAATCAGAAGAAGCAGAAGAAGGAGAAGGAGCAGGTGAAGTCAGGGGGGTGTAGCAGAAGAAGTAGAAGAAGGAGAAGGAGAAGGTGAATTCAGGACGGTGAAGCAGAAGAAGCAGAAGAAGGAGAAGGAGAAGGTGAAGCCTGGAGGGCGCAGCAGAAGAAGCAGAAGAAGGAGAAGGAGAAGGTGAAGTCTGGAGTGTGAAGCAGAAGAAGCAGAAGAAGGAGAAGGAGAAGGTGAAGTCTGGAGGGCGCAGCAGAAGAAGCAGAAGAAGGAGAATGAGAAGGTGAAGTCTGGAGGGTGAAGCAGAAGAAGCAGAAGAAGGAGAAGGAGAAGGTGAAGTCTGGAGGGTGAATCAGAAGAAGTAGAAGAAGGAGAAGGAGAAGGTGAAGTCTGGAGGGTGAAGCAGAAGAAGTAGAAGAAGGAGAAGGAGAAGGTGAAGTCAGGAGGGTGAATCAGAAGAAGTAGAAGAAGGAGAAGGAGAAGGTGAAGTCAGGAGGGTGAATCAGAAGAAGCAGAAGAAGGAGAAGGAGAAGGTGAAGTCTGGAGGGTGAATCAGAAGAATCAGAAGAAGGAGAAGGAGAAGGTGAAGTCAGGAGGGTGAATCAGAAGAAGCAGAAGAAGGAGAAGGAGTAGGTGAAGTTAGGAGGGTGAATCAGAAGAAGCAGAAGAAGGAGAAGGAGCAGGTGAAGTCAGGGGGGTGTAGCAGAAGAAGTAGAAGAAGGAGAAGGAGAAGGTGAATTCAGGACGGTGAAGCAGAAGAAGCAGAAGAAGGAGAAGGAGAAGGTGAAGCCTGGAGGGCGCAGCAGAAGAAGCAGAAGAAGGAGAAGGAGAAGGTGAAGTCTGGAGTGTGAAGCAGAAGAAGCAGAAGAAGGAGAAGGAGAAGGTGAAGTCTGGAGGGCGCAGCAGAAGAAGCAGAAGAAGGAGAATGAGAAGGTGAAGTCTGGAGGGTGAAGCAGAAGAAGCAGAAGAAGGAGAAGGAGAAGGTGAAGTCTGGAGGGTGAATCAGAAGAAGTAGAAGAAGGAGAAGGAGAAGGTGAAGTCTGGAGGGTGAAGCAGAAGAAGTAGAAGAAGGAGAAGGAGAAGGTGAAGTCAGGAGGGTGAATCAGAAGAAGTAGAAGAAGGAGAAGGAGAAGGTGAAGTCAGGAGGGTGAATCAGAAGAAGCAGAAGAAGGAGAAGGAGAAGGTGAAGTCTGGAGGGTGAATCAGAAGAATCAGAAGAAGGAGAAGGAGAAGGTGAAGTCTGGAGGGTGAATCAGAAGAAGCAGAAGAAAGAGAAGGAGAAGGTGAAGTCTGGAGGGTGAAGCAGAAGAAACAGAAGAAGGAGAAGGAGAAGGTGAAGACTGGAGGGTGAATCAGCAGAAGTAGAAGAAGGAGAAGGAGAAGGTGAAGTCTGGAGGGTGAATCAGAAGAAGTAGAAGAAGGAGAAGGAGAAGTTGAAGTCTGGAGGGTGAATCAGAAGAAGCAGAAGAAGGAGAAGGAGAAGGTGAAGTCTGGAGGGTGAATCAGAAGAAGCAGAAGAAGGAGAAGGAGAAGATGAAGTCCGGAGGGTGAATCAGAAGAAGTAGAAGAAGGAGAAGGAGAAGGTGAAGTCTGGAGGGTGAATCAGAAGAAGTAGAAGAAGGAGAAGGAGAAGATGAAGTCTGGAGGGTGAATCAGAAGAAACAGAAGAAGGAGAAGGAGAAGGTGAAGTCTGGAGGGTGAATCAGAAGAAGTAGAAGAAGGAGAAGGAGAAGGTGTAGTCTGGAGGGTGAATCAGAAGAAGTAGACGAAGGAGAAGGAGAAGGTGAAGTCTGGAGGGTGAATCAGAAGAAGTAGAAGAAGGAGAAGGAGAAGGTGTAGTCTGGAGGGTGAATCAGAAGAAGCAGAAGAAGGAGAAGGAGAAGATGAAGTCTGGAGGGTGAATCAGAAGAAGTAGAAGAAGGAGAAGGAGAAGGTGAAGTCTGGAGGGTGAATCAGAAGAAGTAGAAGAAGGAGAAGGAGAAGATGAAGTCTGGAGGGTGAATCAGAAGAAACAGAAGAAGGAGGAGGAGAAGGTGAAGTCTGGAGGGTGAATCAGAAGAAGTAGAAGAAGGAGAAGGAGAAGGTGTAGTCTGGAGGGTGAATCAGAAGAAGTAGACGAAGGAGAAGGAGAAGGTGAAGTCTGGAGGGTGAATCAGAAGAAGCAGAAGAAGGAGAAGGAGAAGGTGAAGTCTGGAGGGTGAATCAGAAGAATCAGAAGAAGGAGAAGGAGAAGGTGAAGTCTGGAGGGTGAATCAGAAGAAGCAGAAGAAAGAGAAGGAGAAGGTGAAGTCTGGAGGGTGAAGCAGAAGAAACAGAAGAAGGAGAAGGAGAAGGTGAAGACTGGAGGGTGAATCAGAAGAAGTAGAAGAAGGAGAAGGAGAAGGTGAAGTCTGGAGGGTGAATCAGAAGAATCAGAAGAAGGAGAAGGAGAAGGTGAAGTCTGGAGGGTGAATCAGAAGAAGCAGAAGAAAGAGAAGGAGAAGGTGAAGTCTGGAGGGTGAAGCAGAAGAAACAGAAGAAGGAGAAGGAGAAGGTGAAGACTGGAGGGTGAATCAGAAGAAGTAGAAGAAGGAGAAGGAGAAGGTGAAGTCTGGAGGGTGAATCAGAAGAAGTAGAAGAAGGAGAAGGAGAAGTTGAAGTCTGGAGGGTGAATCAGAAGAAGCAGAAGAAGGAGAAGGAGAAGGTGAAGTCTGGAGGGTGAATCAGAAGAAGCAGAAGAAGGAGAAGGAGAAGATGAAGTCCGGAGGGTGAATCAGAAGAAGTAGAAGAAGGAGAAGGAGAAGGTGAAGTCTGGAGGGTGAATCAGAAGAAGTAGAAGAAGGAGAAGGAGAAGATGAAGTCTGGAGGGTGAATCAGAAGAAACAGAAGAAGGAGAAGGAGAAGGTGAAGTCTGGAGGGTGAATCAGAAGAAGTAGAAGAAGGAGAAGGAGAAGGTGTAGTCTGGAGGGTGAATCAGAAGAAGTAGACGAAGGAGAAGGAGAAGGTGAAGTCTGGAGGGTGAATCAGAAGAAGTAGAAGAAGGAGAAGGAGAAGGTGTAGTCTGGAGGGTGAATCAGAAGAAGCAGAAGAAGGAGAAGGAGAAGATGAAGTCTGGAGGGTGAATCAGAAGAAGTAGAAGAAGGAGAAGGAGAAGGTGAAGTCTGGAGGGTGAATCAGAAGAAGTAGAAGAAGGAGAAGGAGAAGATGAAGTCTGGAGGGTGAATCAGAAGAAACAGAAGAAGGAGGAGGAGAAGGTGAAGTCTGGAGGGTGAATCAGAAGAAGTAGAAGAAGGAGAAGGAGAAGGTGTAGTCTGGAGGGTGAATCAGAAGAAGTAGACGAAGGAGAAGGAGAAGGTGAAGTCTGGAGGGTGAATCAGAAGAAGCAGAAGAAGGAGAAGGAGAAGGTGAAGTCTGGAGGGTGAATCAGAAGAAGTAGAAGAAGGAGAAGGAGAAGGTGAAGTCTGGAGGGTGAATCAGAAGAAACAGAAGAAGGAGGAGGAGAAGGTGAAGTCTGGAGGGTGAATCAGAAGAAGCAGAAGAAGGAGAAGGAGAAGGTGAAGTCTGGAGGGTGAATCAGAAGAAGCAGAAGAAGGAGAAGGAGAAGGTGAAGTCTGGAGGGTGAATCAGATGAAGTAGAAGAAGGAGAAGGAGAAGGTGAAGTCTGGAGGGTGAATCAGAAGAAGCAGAAGAAGGAGAAGAAGAAGGTGAAGTCTGGAGGGAGAATCAGAAGAAGCAGAAGAAGGAGAAGGAGAAGGTGAAGTCTGGAGGGTTAATCAGAAGAAGTAGAAGAAGGAGAAGGAGAAGTTGAAGTCTGGAGGGTGAAGCAGAAGAAGTAGAAGATGGAGAAGGAGAAGGTGAAGTCAGGAGGGTGAATCAGAAGAAGTAGAAGAAGGAGAAGGAGAAGGTGAAGTCAGGAGGGTGAATCAGAAGAAGCAGAAGATGGAGAAGGAGAAGGTGAAGTCTGGAGGGTGAATCAGAAGAATCAGAAGAAGGAGAAGGAGAAGGTGAAGTGTGGAGGGTGAATCAGAAGAAGCAGAGGAAGGAGAAGGAGAAGGTGAAGTCTGGAGGGTGAATCAGAAGAAGCAGAATAAGGAGAAGGAGAAGGTGAAGTCTGGAGGGTGAATCAGAAGAAGCAGAATAAGGAGAAGGAGAAGGTGAAGTCTGGAGGGTGAATCAGAAGAAGCAGAAGAAGGAGATGGAGAAGGTGAAGTCTGGAGGGTTAATCAGAAGAAGTAGAAGAAGGAGAAGGAGAAGGTGAAGTCTGGAGGGTGAATCAGAAGAAGCAGAAGAAGGAGAAGGAGAAGGTGAAGTCTGGAGGGTGAATCAGAAGAAGCAGAAGAAGGAGAAGGAGAAGGTGAAGTCTGGAGGGTGAATCAGATGAAGTAGAAGAAGGAGAAGGAGAAGGTGAAGTCTGGAGGGTGAATCAGAAGAAGCAGAAGAAGGAGAAGAAGAAGGTGAAGTCTGGAGGGAGAATCAGAAGAAGCAGAAGAAGGAGAAGGAGAAGGTGAAGTCTGGAGGGTGAATCAGAAGAAGTAGAAGAAGGAGAAGGAGAAGTTGAAGTCTGGAGGGTGAAGCAGAAGAAGTAGAAGATGGAGAAGGAGAAGGTGAAGTCAGGAGGGTGAATCAGAAGAAGTAGAAGAAGGAGAAGGAGAAGGTGAAGTCAGGAGGGTGAATCAGAAGAAGCAGAAGATGGAGAAGGAGAAGGTGAAGTCTGGAGGGTGAATCAGAAGAATCAGAAGAAGGAGAAGGAGAAGGTGAAGTCTGGAGGGTGAATCAGAAGAAGCAGAGGAAGGAGAAGGAGAAGGTGAAGTCTGGAGGGTGAAGCAGAAGAAGTAGAAGAAGGAGAAGGAGAAGGTGAAGTCAGGAGGGTGAATCAGAAGAAGTAGAAGAAGGAGAAGGAGAAGGTGAAGTCAGGAGGGTGAATCAGAAGAAGCAGAAGAAGGAGAAGGAGAAGGTGAAGTCTGGAGGGTGAAACAGAAGAATCAGAAGAAGGAGAAGGAGAAGGTGAAGTCTGGAGGGTGAATCAGAAGAAGCAGAAGAAAGAGAAGGAGAAGGTGAAGTCTGGAGGGTGAAGCAGAAGAAACAGAAGAAGGAGAAGGAGAAGGTGAAGACTGGAGGGTGAATCAGAAGAAGTAGAAGAAGGAGAAGGAGAAGGTGAAGTCTGGAGGGTGAATCAGAAGAAGTAGAAGAAGGAGAAGGAGAAGGTGAAGTCTGGAGGGTGAATCAGAAGAAGCAGAAGAAGGAGAAGGAGAAGGTGAAGTCTGGAGGGTGAATCAGAAGAAGCAGAAGAAGGAGAAGGAGAAGATGAAGTCTGGAGGGTGAATCGGAAGAAGTAGAAGAAGGAGAAGGAGAAGGTGAAGTCTGGAGGGTGAATCAGAAGAAGTAGAAGAAGGAGAAGGAGAAGTTGAAGTCTGGAGGGTGAATCAGAAGAAGCAGAAGAAGGAGAAGGAGAAGGTGAAGTCTGGAGGGTGAATCAGAAGAAGCAGAAGAAGGAGAAGGAGAAGATGAAGTCTGGAGGGTGAATCAGAAGAAGTAGAAGAAGGAGAAGGAGAAGGTGAAGTCTGGAGGGTGAAGCAGAAGATACAGAAGAAGGAGAAGGAGAAGGTGAAGACTGGAGGGTGAATCAGAAGAAGTAGAAGAAGGAGAAGGAGAAGGTGAAGTCTGGAGGGTGAATCAGAAGAAGTAGAAGAAGGAGAAGGAGAAGGTGAAGTCTGGAGGGTGAATCAGAAGAAGCAGAAGAAGGAGAAGGAGAAGGTGAAGTCTGGAGGGTGAATCAGAAGAAGCAGAAGAAGGAGAAGTAGAAGATGAAGTCTGGAGGGTGAATCAGAAGAAGTAGAAGAAGGAGAAGGAGAAGGTGAGGTCTGGAGGGTGAATCAGAAGAAGCAGAAGAAGGAGAAGGAGAAGGTGAAGTCTGGAGGGTGAATCAGAAGAAGCAGAAGAAGGAGAAGGAGAAGGTGCAGTCTGGAGGGTGAATCAGAAGAAGCAGAAGAAGGAGAAGGAGAAGGTGAAGTCAGGAGGGTGAATCAGAAGAAGCAGAAGAAGGAGAAGGAGTAGGTGAAGTTAGGAGGGTGAATCAGAAGAAGCAGAAGAAGGAGAAGGAGCAGGTGAAGTCAGGGGGGTGTAGCAGAAGAAGTAGAAGAAGGAGAAGGAGAAGGTGAATTCAGGACGGTGAAGCAGAAGAAGCAGAAGAAGGAGAAGGAGAAGGTGAAGCCTGGAGGGCGCAGCAGAAGAAGCAGAAGAAGGAGAAGGAAAAGGTGAAGTCTGGAGTGTGAAGCAGAAGAAGCAGAAGAAGGAGAAGGAGAAGGTGAAGTCTGGAGGGCGCAGCAGAAGAAGCAGAAGAAGGAGAATGAGAAGGTGAAGTCTGGAGGGTGAAGCAGAAGAAGCAGAAGAAGGAGAAGGAGAAGGTGAAGTCTGGAGGGTGAATCAGAAGAAGTAGAAGAAGGAGAAGGAGAAGGTGAAGTCTGGAGGGTGAAGCAGAAGAAGTAGAAGAAGGAGAAGGAGAAGGTGAAGTCAGGAGGGTGAATCAGAAGAAGTAGAAGAAGGAGAAGGAGAAGGTGAAGTCAGGAGGGTGAATCAGAAGAAGCAGAAGAAGGAGAAGGAGAAGGTGAAGTCTGGAGGGTGAATCAGAAGAATCAGAAGAAGGAGAAGGAGAAGGTGAAGTCTGGAGGGTGAATCAGAAGAAGCAGAAGAAAGAGAAGGAGAAGGTGAAGTCTGGAGGGTGAAGCAGAAGAAACAGAAGAAGGAGAAGGAGAAGGTGAAGACTGGAGGGTGAATCAGAAGAAGTAGAAGAAGGAGAAGGAGAAGGTGAAGTCTGGAGGGTGAATCAGAAGAAGTAGAAGAAGGAGAAGGAGAAGTTGAAGTCTGGAGGGTGAATCAGAAGAAGCAGAAGAAGGAGAAGGAGAAGGTGAAGTCTGGAGGGTGAATCAGAAGAAGCAGAAGAAGGAGAAGGAGAAGATGAAGTCCGGAGGGTGAATCAGAAGAAGTAGAAGAAGGAGAAGGAGAAGGTGAAGTCTGGAGGGTGAATCAGAAGAAGTAGAAGAAGGAGAAGGAGAAGATGAAGTCTGGAGGGTGAATCAGAAGAAACAGAAGAAGGAGAAGGAGAAGGTGAAGTCTGGAGGGTGAATCAGAAGAAGTAGAAGAAGGAGAAGGAGAAGGTGTAGTCTGGAGGGTGAATCAGAAGAAGTAGACGAAGGAGAAGGAGAAGGTGAAGTCTGGAGGGTGAATCAGAAGAAGTAGAAGAAGGAGAAGGAGAAGGTGTAGTCTGGAGGGTGAATCAGAAGAAGCAGAAGAAGGAGAAGGAGAAGATGAAGTCTGGAGGGTGAATCAGAAGAAGTAGAAGAAGGAGAAGGAGAAGGTGAAGTCTGGAGGGTGAATCAGAAGAAGTAGAAGAAGGAGAAGGAGAAGATGAAGTCTGGAGGGTGAATCAGAAGAAACAGAAGAAGGAGGAGGAGAAGGTGAAGTCTGGAGGGTGAATCAGAAGAAGTAGAAGAAGGAGAAGGAGAAGGTGTAGTCTGGAGGGTGAATCAGAAGAAGTAGACGAAGGAGAAGGAGAAGGTGAAGTCTGGAGGGTGAATCAGAAGAAGCAGAAGAAGGAGAAGGAGAAGGTGAAGTCTGGAGGGTGAATCAGAAGAAGTAGAAGAAGGAGAAGGAGAAGGTGAAGTCTGGAGGGTGAATCAGAAGAAACAGAAGAAGGAGGAGGAGAAGGTGAAGTCTGGAGGGTGAATCAGAAGAAGCAGAAGAAGGAGAAGGAGAAGGTGAAGTCTGGAGGGTGAATCAGAAGAAGCAGAAGAAGGAGAAGGAGAAGGTGAAGTCTGGAGGGTGAATCAGATGAAGTAGAAAAAGGAGAAGGAGAAGGTGAAGTCTGGAGGGTGAATCAGAAGAAGCAGAAGAAGGAGAAGAAGAAGGTGAAGTCTGGAGGGAGAATCAGAAGAAGCAGAAGAAGGAGAAGGAGAAGGTGAAGTCTGGAGGGTGAATCAGAAGAAGTAGAAGAAGGAGAAGGAGAAGTTGAAGTCTGGAGGGTGAAGCAGAAGAAGTAGAAGATGGAGAAGGAGAAGGTGAAGTCAGGAGGGTGAATCAGAAGAAGTAGAAGAAGGAGAAGGAGAAGGTGAAGTCAGGAGGGTGAATCAGAAGAAGCAGAAGATGGAGAAGGAGAAGGTGAAGTCTGGAGGGTGAATCAGAAGAATCAGAAGAAGGAGAAGGAGAAGGTGAAGTCTGGAGGGTGAATCAGAAGAAGCAGAGGAAGGAGAAGGAGAAGGTGAAGTCTGGAGGGTGAATCAGAAGAAGCAGAATAAGGAGAAGGAGAAGGTGAAGTCTGGAGGGTGAATCAGAAGAAGCAGAATAAGGAGAAGGAGAAGGTGAAGTCTGGAGGGTGAATCAGAAGAAGCAGAAGAAGGAGAAGGAGAAGGTGAAGTCTGGAGTGTGAATCAGAAGAAGCAGAAGAAGGAGAAGGAGAAGGTGAAGTCTGGAGGGTGAAGCAGAAGAAGTAGAAGAAGGAGAAGGAGAAGGTGAAGTCAGGAGGGTGAATCAGAAGAAGTAGAAGAAGGAGAAGGAGAAGGTGAAGTCAGGAGGGTGAATCAGAAGAAGCAGAAGAAGGAGAAGGAGAAGGTGAAGTCTGGAGGGTGAAACAGAAGAATCAGAAGAAGGAGAAGGAGAAGGTGAAGTCTGGAGGGTGAATCAGAAGAAGCAGAAGAAAGAGAAGGAGAAGGTGAAGTCTGGAGGGTGAAGCAGAAGAAACAGAAGAAGGAGAAGGAGAAGGTGAAGACTGGAGGGTGAATCAGAAGAAGTAGAAGAAGGAGAAGGAGAAGGTGAAGTCTGGAGGGTGAATCAGAAGAAGTAGAAGAAGGAGAAGGAGAAGGTGAAGTCTGGAGGGTGAATCAGAAGAAGCAGAAGAAGGAGAAGGAGAAGGTGAAGTCTGGAGGGTGAATCAGAAGAAGCAGAAGAAGGAGAAGGAGAAGATGAAGTCTGGAGGGTGAATCAGAAGAAGTAGAAGAAGGAGAAGGAGAAGGTGAAGTCTGGAGGGTGAAGCAGAAGATACAGAAGAAGGAGAAGGAGAAGGTGAAGACTGGAGGGTGAATCAGAAGAAGTAGAAGAAGGAGAAGGAGAAGGTGAAGTCTGGAGGGTGAATCAGAAGAAGTAGAAGAAGGAGAAGGAGAAGGTGAAGTCTGGAGGGTGAATCAGAAGAAGCAGAAGAAGGAGAAGGAGAAGGTGAAGTCTGGAGGGTGAATCAGAAGAAGCAGAAGAAGGAGAAGTAGAAGATGAAGTCTGGAGGGTGAATCAGAAGAAGTAGAAGAAGGAGAAGGAGAAGGTGAGGTCTGGAGGGTGAATCAGAAGAAGCAGAAGAAGGAGAAGGAGAAGGTGAAGTCTGGAGGGTGAATCAGAAGAAGCAGAAGAAGGAGAAGGAGAAGGTGCAGTCTGGAGGGTGAATCAGAAGAAGCAGAAGAAGGAGAAGGAGAAGGTGAAGTCAGGAGGGTGAATCAGAAGAAGCAGAAGAAGGAGAAGGAGTAGGTGAAGTTAGGAGGGTGAATCAGAAGAAGCAGAAGAAGGAGAAGGAGCAGGTGAAGTCAGGGGGGTGTAGCAGAAGGAGTAGAAGAAGGAGAAGGAGAAGGTGAAGTCAGGACGGTGAAGCAGAAGAAGCAGAAGAAGGAGAAGGAGAAGGTGAAGCCTGGAGGGCGCAGCAGAAGAAGCAGAAGAAGGAGAAGGAGAAGGTGAAGTCTGGAGTGTGAAGCAGAAGAAGCAGAAGAAGGAGAAGGAGAAGGTGAAGTCTGGAGGGCGCAGCAGAAGAAGCAGAAGAAGGAGAATGAGAAGGTGAAGTCTGGAGGGTGAAGCAGAAGAAGCAGAAGAAGGAGAAGGAGAAGGTGAAGTCTGGAGGGTGAATCAGAAGAAGTAGAAGAAGGAGAAGGAGAAGGTGAAGTCTGGAGGGTGAAGCAGAAGAAGTAGAAGAAGGAGAAGGAGAAGGTGAAGTCAGGAGGGTGAATCAGAAGAAGTAGAAGAAGGAGAAGGAGAAGGTGAAGTCAGGAGGGTGAATCAGAAGAAGCAGAAGAAGGAGAAGGAGAAGGTGAAGTCTGGAGGGTGAATCAGAAGAATCAGAAGAAGGAGAAGGAGAAGGTGAAGTCTGGAGGGTGAATCAGAAGAAGCAGAAGAAAGAGAAGGAGAAGGTGAAGTCTGGAGGGTGAAGCAGAAGAAACAGAAGAAGGAGAAGGAGAAGGTGAAGACTGGAGGGTGAATCAGAAGAAGTAGAAGAAGGAGAAGGAGAAGGTGAAGTCTGGAGGGTGAATCAGAAGAAGTAGAAGAAGGAGAAGGAGAAGTTGAAGTCTGGAGGGTGAATCAGAAGAAGCAGAAGAAGGAGAAGGAGAAGGTGAAGTCTGGAGGGTGAATCAGAAGAAGCAGAAGAAGGAGAAGGAGAAGATGAAGTCCGGAGGGTGAATCAGAAGAAGTAGAAGAAGGAGAAGGAGAAGGTGAAGTCTGGAGGGTGAATCAGAAGAAGTAGAAGAAGGAGAAGGAGAAGATGAAGTCTGGAGGGTGAATCAGAAGAAACAGAAGAAGGAGAAGGAGAAGGTGAAGTCTGGAGGGTGAATCAGAAGAAGTAGAAGAAGGAGAAGGAGAAGGTGTAGTCTGGAGGGTGAATCAGAAGAAGTAGACGAAGGAGAAGGAGAAGGTGAAGTCTGGAGGGTGAATCAGAAGAAGTAGAAGAAGGAGAAGGAGAAGGTGTAGTCTGGAGGGTGAATCAGAAGAAGCAGAAGAAGGAGAAGGAGAAGATGAAGTCTGGAGGGTGAATCAGAAGAAGTAGAAGAAGGAGAAGGAGAAGGTGAAGTCTGGAGGGTGAATCAGAAGAAGTAGAAGAAGGAGAAGGAGAAGATGAAGTCTGGAGGGTGAATCAGAAGAAACAGAAGAAGGAGGAGGAGAAGGTGAAGTCTGGAGGGTGAATCAGAAGAAGTAGAAGAAGGAGAAGGAGAAGGTGTAGTCTGGAGGGTGAATCAGAAGAAGTAGACGAAGGAGAAGGAGAAGGTGAAGTCTGGAGGGTGAATCAGAAGAAGCAGAAGAAGGAGAAGGAGAAGGTGAAGTCTGGAGGGTGAATCAGAAGAAGTAGAAGAAGGAGAAGGAGAAGGTGAAGTCTGGAGGGTGAATCAGAAGAAACAGAAGAAGGAGGAGGAGAAGGTGAAGTCTGGAGGGTGAATCAGAAGAAGTAGAAGAAGGAGAAGGAGAAGGTGTAGTCTGGAGGGTGAATCAGAAGAAGTAGACGAAGGAGAAGGAGAAGGTGAAGTCTGGAGGGTGAATCAGAAGAAGCAGAAGAAGGAGAAGGAGAAGGTGAAGTCTGGAGGGTGAATCAGAAGAAGTAGAAGAAGGAGAAGGAGAAGTTGAAGTCTGGAGGGTGAAGCAGAAGAAGTAGAAGATGGAGAAGGAGAAGGTGAAGTCAGGAGGGTGAATCAGAAGAAGTAGAAGAAGGAGAAGGAGAAGGGGAAGTCAGGAGGGTGAATCAGAAGAAGCAGAAGATGGAGAAGGAGAAGGTGAAGTCTGGAGGGTGAATCAGAAGAATCAGAAGAAGGAGAAGGAGAAGGTGAAGTCTGGAGGGTGAATCAGAAGAAGCAAAGGAAGGAGAAGGAGAAGGTGAAGTCTGGAGGGTGAATCAGAAGAAGCAGAATAAGGAGAAGGAGAAGGTGAAGTCTGGAGGGTGAATCAGAAGAAGCAGAATAAGGAGAAGGAGAAGGTGAAGTCTGGAGGGTGAATCAGAAGAAGTAGAAGAAGGAGAAGGAGAAGGTGAAGTCTGGAGGGTGAAGCAGAAGAAGTAGAAGAAGGAGAAGGAGAAGCTGAAGTCAGGAGGGTGAATCAGAAGAATTAGAAGAAGGAGAAGGAGAAGGTGAAGTCAGGAGGGTGAATCAGATGAAGCAGAAGAAGGAGAAGGAGAAGGTGAAGTCTGGAGGGTGAATCAGAAGAATCAGAAGAAGGAGAAGGTGAAGTCTGGAGGGTGAATCAGAAGAAGCAGAAGAAAGAGAAGGAGAAGGTGAAGTCTGGAGGGTGAAGCAGAAGAAAGAGAAGAAGGAGAAGGAGAAGGTGAAGACTGGAGGGTGAATCAGAAGATGTAGAAGAAGGAGAAGGAGAAGGTGAAGTCTGGAGGGTGAATCAGAAGAAGTAGAAGAAGGAGAAGGAGAAGGTGAAGTCTGGAGGGTGAATCAGAAGAAGCAGAAGAAGGAGAAGGAGAAGGTGAAGTCTGGAGGGTGAATCAGAAGAAGCAGAAGAAGGAGAAGGAGAAGATGAAGTCTGGAGGGTGAATCAGAAGAAGTAGAAGAAGGAGAAGGAGAAGGTAAAGTCTGGAGGGTGAATCAGAAGTAGTAGAAGAAGGAGAAGGAGAAGGTGAAGTCTGGAGGGTGAATCAGAAGAAACAGAAGAAGGAGAAGGAGAAGGTGAAGTCTGGAGGGTGAATCAGAAGAAGTAGAAGAAGGAGAAGGAGAAGGTGTAGTCTGGAGGGTGAATCAGAAGAAGTAGACGAAGGAGAAGGAGAAGGTGAAGTCTGGAGGGTGAATCAGAAGAAGCAGAAGAAGGAGATGGAGAAGGTGAAGTCTGGAGGGTTAATCAGAAGAAGTAGAAGAAGGAGAAGGAGAAGGTGAAGTCTGGAGGGTGAATCAGAAGAAGCAGAAGAAGGAGAAGGAGAAGGTGAAGTCAGGACGGTGAAGCAGAAGAAGCAGAAGAAGGAGAAGGAGAAGGTGAAGCCTGGAGGGCGCAGCAGAAGAAGCAGAAGAAGGAGAAGGAGAAGGTGAAGTCTGGAGTGTGAAGCAGAAGAAGCAGAAGAAGGAGAAGGAGAAGGTGAAGTCTGGAGGGCGCAGCAGAAGAAGCAGAAGAAGGAGAATGAGAAGGTGAAGTCTGGAGGGTGAAGCAGAAGAAGCAGAAGAAGGAGAAGGAGAAGGTGAAGTCTGGAGGGTGAATCAGAAGAAGTAGAAGAAGGAGAAGGAGAAGGTGAAGTCTGGAGGGTGAAGCAGAAGAAGTAGAAGAAGGAGAAGGAGAAGGTGAAGTCAGGAGGGTGAATCAGAAGAAGTAGAAGAAGGAGAAGGAGAAGGTGAAGTCAGGAGGGTGAATCAGAAGAAGCAGAAGAAGGAGAAGGAGAAGGTGAAGTCTGGAGGGTGAATCAGAAGAATCAGAAGAAGGAGAAGGAGAAGGTGAAGTCTGGAGGGTGAATCAGAAGAAGCAGAAGAAAGAGAAGGAGAAGGTGAAGTCTGGAGGGTGAAGCAGAAGAAACAGAAGAAGGAGAAGGAGAAGGTGAAGACTGGAGGGTGAATCAGAAGAAGTAGAAGAAGGAGAAGGAGAAGGTGAAGTCTGGAGGGTGAATCAGAAGAAGTAGAAGAAGGAGAAGGAGAAGTTGAAGTCTGGAGGGTGAATCAGAAGAAGCAGAAGAAGGAGAAGGAGAAGGTGAAGTCTGAAGGGTGAATCAGAAGAAGCAGAAGAAGGAGAAGGAGAAGATGAAGTCCGGAGGGTGAATCAGAAGAAGTAGAAGAAGGAGAAGGAGAAGGTGAAGTCTGGAGGGTGAATCAGAAGAAGTAGAAGAAGGAGAAGGAGAAGATGAAGTCTGGAGGGTGAATCAGAAGAAACAGAAGAAGGAGAAGGAGAAGGTGAAGTCTGGAGGGTGAATCAGAAGAAGTAGAAGAAGGAGAAGGAGAAGGTGTAGTCTGGAGGGTGAATCAGAAGAAGTAGACGAAGGAGAAGGAGAAGGTGAAGTCTGGAGGGTGAATCAGAAGAAGTAGAAGAAGGAGAGGAGAAGGTGTAGTCTGGAGGGTGAATCAGAAGAAGCAGAAGAAGGAGAAGGAGAAGATGCAGTCTGGAGGGTGAATCAGAAGAAGTAGAAGAAGGAGAAGGAGAAGGTGAAGTCTGGAGGGTGAATCAGAAGAAGTAGAAGAAGGAGAAGGAGAAGATGAAGTCTGGAGGGTGAATCAGAAGAAACAGAAGAAGGAGGAGGAGAAGGTGAAGTCTGGAGGGTGAATCAGAAGAAGTAGAAGAAGGAGAAGGAGAAGGTGTAGTCTGGAGGGTGAATCAGAAGAAGTAGACGAAGGAGAAGGAGAAGGTGAAGTCTGGAGGGTGAATCAGAAGAAGCAGAAGAAGGAGAAGGAGAAGGTGAAGTCTGGAGGGTGAATCAGAAGAAGTAGAAGAAGGAGAAGGAGAAGGTGAAGTCTGGAGGGTGAATCAGAAGAAACAGAAGAAGGAGGAGGAGAAGGTGAAGTCTGGAGGGTGAATCAGAAGAAGTAGAAGAAGGAGAAGGAGAAGGTGTAGTCTGGAGGGTGAATCAGAAGAAGTAGACGAAGGAGAAGGAGAAGGTGAAGTCTGGAGGGTCAATCAGAAGAAGCAGAAGAAGGAGAAGGAGAAGGTGAAGTCTGGAGGGTGAATCAGAAGAAGTAGAAGAAGGAGAAGGAGAAGTTGAAGTCTGGAGGGTGAAGCAGAAGAAGTAGAAGATGGAGAAGGAGAAGGTGAAGTCAGGAGGGTGAATCAGAAGAAGCAGAAGATGGAGAAGGAGAAGGTGAAGTCTGGAGGGTGAATCAGAAGAATCAGAAGAAGGAGAAGGAGAAGGTGAAGTCTGGAGGGTGAATCAGAAGAAGCAAAGGAAGGAGAAGGAGAAGGTGAAGTCTGGAGGGTGAATCAGAAGAAGCAGAATAAGGAGAAGGAGAAGGTGAAGTCTGGAGGGTGAATCAGAAGAAGCAGAATAAGGAGAAGGAGAAGGTGAAGTCTGGAGGGTGAATCAGAAGAAGTAGAAGAAGGAGAAGGAGAAGGTGAAGTCTGGAGGGTGAAGCAGAAGAAGTAGAAGAAGGAGAAGGAAAGGAGAAGCTGAAGTCAGGAGGGTGAATCAGAAGAAGTAGAAGAAGGAGAAGGAGAAGGTGAAGTCAGGAGGGTGAATCAGATGAAGCAGAAGAAGGAGAAGGAGAAGGTGAAGTCTGGAGGGTGAATCAGAAGAATCAGAAGAAGGAGAAGGTGAAGTCTGGAGGGTGAATCAGAAGAAGCAGAAGAAGAGAAGGAGAAGGTGAAGTCTGGAGGGTGAATCAGAAGAAGCAGAAGAGAGAAGGAGAAGGTGAAGACTGGAGGTGAATCAGAAGATGTAGAAGAAGGAGAAGGAGAAGGTGAAGTCTGGAGGGTGAATCAGAAGAAGTAGAAGAAGGAGAAGGAGAAGGTGAAGTCTGGAGGGTGAATCAGAAGAAGCAGAAGAAGGAGAAGGAGAAGGTGAAGTCTGGAGGGTGAATCAGAAGAAGCAGAAGAAGGAGAAGGAGAAGATGAAGTCTGGAGGGTGAATCAGAAGAAGTAGAAGAAGGAGAAGGAGAAGGTAAAGTCTGGAGGGTGAATCAGAAGTAGTAGAAGAAGGAGAAGGAGAAGGTGAAGTCTGGAGGGTGAATCAGAAGAAACAGAAGAAGGAGAAGGAGAAGGTGAAGTCTGGAGGGTGAATCAGAAGAAGTAGAAGAAGGAGAAGGAGAAGGTGTAGTCTGGAGGGTGAATCAGAAGAAGTAGACGAAGGAGAAGGAGAAGGTGAAGTCTGGAGGGTGAATCAGAAGAAGCAGAAGAAGGAGATGGAGAAGGTGAAGTCTGGAGGGTTAATCAGAAGAAGTAGAAGAAGGAGAAGGAGAAGGTGAAGTCTGGAGGGTGAATCAGAAGAAGCAGAAGAAGGAGAAGGAGAAGGTGAAGTCTGGAAGTGAATCAGAAGAAGCAGAAGAAGGAGAAGGAGAAGGTGAAGTCTGGAGGGTGAATCAGAAGAAGCAGAAGAAGGAGAAGGAGAAGGTGAAGTCTGGAGGGTGAATCAGATGAAGTAGAAGAAGGAGAAGGAGAAGGTGAAGTCTGGAGGGTGAATCAGAAGAAGCAGAAGAAGGAGAAGAAGAAGGTGAAGTCTGGAGGGAGAATCAGAAGAAACAGAAGAAGGAGAAGGAGAAGGTGAAGTCTGGAGGGTGAATCAGAAGAAGTAGAAGAAGGAGAAGGAGAAGTTGAAGTCTGGAGGGTGAAGCAGAAGAAGTAGAAGATGGAGAAGGAGAAGGTGAAGTCCGGAGGGTGAATCAGAAGAAGTAGAAGAAGGAGAAGGAGAAGGTGAAGTCAGGAGGGTGAATCAGAAGAAGCAGAAGATGGAGAAGGAGAAGGTGAAGTCTGGAGGGTGAATCAGAAGAATCAGAAGAAGGAGAAGAAGAAGGTGAAGTCTGGAGGGTGAATCAGAAGAAGCAGAGGAAGGAGAAGGAGAAGGTGAAGTCTGGAGGGTGAATCAGAAGAAGCAGAATAAGGAGAAGGAGAAGGTGAAGTCTGGAGGGTGAATCAGAAGAAGCAGAATAAGGAGAAGGAGAAGGTGAAGTCTGGAGGGTGAATCAGAAGAAGCAGAAGAAGGAGAAGGAGAAGGTGAAGTCTGGAGTGTGAATCAGAAGAAGCAGAAGAAGGAGAAGGAGAAGGTGAAGTCTGGAGGGTGAAGCAGAAGAAGTAGAAGAAGGAGAAGGAGAAGGTGAAGTCAGGAGGGTGAATCAGAAGAAGTAGAAGAAGGAGAAGGAGAAGGTGAAGTCAGGAGGGTGAATCAGAAGAAGCAGAAGAAGGAGAAGGAGAAGGTGAAGTCTGGAGGGTGAATCAGAAGAATCAGAAGAAGGAGAAGGAGAAGGTGAAGTCTGGAGGGTGAATCAGAAGAAGCAGAAGAAATAGAAGGAGAAGGTGAAGTCTGGAGGGTGAAGCAGAAGAAACAGAAGAAGGAGAAGGAGAAGGTGAAGACTGGAGGGTGAATCAGAAGAAGTAGAAGAAGGAGAAGGAGAAGGTGAAGTCTGGAGGGTGAATCAGAAGAAGTAGAAGAAGGAGAAGGAGAAGGTGAAGTCTGGAGGGTGAATCAGAAGAAGCAGAAGAAGGAGAAGGAGAAGGTGAAGTCTGGAGGGTGAATCAGAAGAAGCAGAAGAAGGAGAAGGAGAAGATGAAGTCTGGAGGGTGAATCGGAAGAAGTAGAAGAAGGAGAAGGAGAAGGTGAAGTCTGGAGGGTGAATCAGAAGAAGTAGAAGAAGGAGAAGGAGAAGTTGAAGTCTGGAGGGTGAATCAGAAGAAGCAGAAGAAGGAGAAGGAGAAGGTGAAGTCTGGAGGGTGAATCAGAAGAAGCAGAAGAAGGAGAAGGAGAAGATGAAGTCTGGAGGGTGAATCAGAAGAAGTAGAAGAAGGAGAAGGAGAAGGTGAAGTCTGGAGGGTGAATCAGAAGAAGTAGAAGAAGGAGAAGGAGAAGATGAAGTCTGGAGGGTGAATCAGAAGAAACAGAAGAAGGAGGAGGAGAAGGTGAAGTCTGGAGGGTGAATCAGAAGAAGTAGAAGAAGGAGAAGGAGAAGGTGTAGTCTGGAGGGTGAATCAGAAGAAGTAGACGAAGGAGAAGGAGAAGGTGAAGTCTGGAGGGTGAATCAGAAGAAGCAGAAGAAGGAGAAGGAGAAGGTGAAGTCTGGAGGGTGAATCAGAAGAAGTAGAAGAAGGAGAAGGAGAAGGTGAAGTCTGGAGGGTGAATCAGAAGAAGCAGAAGAAGGAGAAGGAGAAGGTGAAGTCTGGAGGGTGAATCAGAAGAAGCAGAAGAAGGAGAAGGAGAAGGTGAAGTCTGGAGGGTGAATCAGAAGAAGTAGAAGAAGGAGAAGGAGAAGTTGAAGTCTGGAGGGTGAAGCAGAAGAAGTAGAAGATGGAGAAGGAGAAGGTGAAGTCAGGAGGGTGAATCAGAAGAAGTAGAAGAAGGAGAAGGAGAAGGGGAAGTCAGGAGGATGAATCAGAAGAAGCAGAAGATGGAGAAGGAGAAGGTGAAGTCTGGAGGTGAATCAGAAGAATCAGAAGAAGGAGAAGGAGAAGGTGAAGTCTGGAGGGTGAATCAGAAGAAGCAAAGGAAGGAGAAGGAGAAGGTGAAGTCTGGAGGGTGAATCAGAAGAAGCAGAATAAGGAGAAGGAGAAGGTGAAGTCTGGAGGGTGAATCAGAAGAAGCAGAATAAGGAGAAGGAGAAGGTGAAGTCTGGAGGGTGAATCAGAAGAAGTAGAAGAAGGAGAAGGAGAAGGTGAAGTCTGGAGGGTGAAGCAGAAGAAGTAGAAGAAGGAGAAGGAGAAGCTGAAGTCAGGAGGGTGAATCAGAAGAAGTAGAAGAAGGAGAAGGAGAAGGTGAAGTCAGGAGGGTGAATCAGATGAAGCAGAAGAAGGAGAAGGAGAAGGTGAAGTCTGGAGGGTGAATCAGAAGAATCAGAAGAAGGAGAAGGAGAAGGTGAAGTCTGGAGGGTGAATCAGAAGAAGCAGAAGAAAGAGAAGGAGAAGGTGAAGTCTGGAGGGTGAAGCAGAAGAAAGAGAAGAAGGAGAAGGAGAAGGTGAAGACTGGAGGGTGAATCAGAAGAAGTAGAAGAAGGAGAAGGAGAAGGTGAAGTCTGGAGGGTGAATCAGAAGAAGTAGAAGAAGGAGAAGGAGAAGGTGAAGTCTGGAGGGTGAATCAGAAGAAGCAGAAGAAAGAGAAGGAGAAGGTGAAGTCTGGAGGGTGAAGCAGAAGAAAGAGAAGAAGGAGAAGGAGAAGGTGAAGACTGGAGGGTGAATCAGAAGATGTAGAAGAAGGAGAAGGAGAAGGTGAAGTCTGGAGGGTGAATCAGAAGAAGTAGAAGAAGGAGAAGGAGAAGGTGAAGTCTGGAGGGTGAATCAGAAGAAGCAGAAGAAGGAGAAGGAGAAGGTGAAGTCTGGAGGGTGAATCAGAAGAAGCAGAAGAAGGAGAAGGAGAAGATGAAGTCTGGAGGGTGAATCAGAAGAAGTAGAAGAAGGAGAAGGAGAAGGTAAAGTCTGGAGGGTGAATCAGAAGTAGTAGAAGAAGGAGAAGGAGAAGGTGAAGTCTGGAGGGTGAATCAGAAGAAACAGAAGAAGGAGAAGGAGAAGGTGAAGTCTGGAGGGTGAATCAGAAGAAGTAGAAGAAGGAGAAGGAGAAGGTGTAGTCTGGAGGGTGAATCAGAAGAAGTAGACGAAGGAGAAGGAGAAGGTGAAGTCTGGAGGGTGAATCAGAAGAAGCAGAAGAAGGAGATGGAGAAGGTGAAGTCTGGAGGGTTAATCAGAAGAAGTAGAAGAAGGAGAAGGAGAAGGTGAAGTCTGGAGGGTGAATCAGAAGAAGCAGAAGAAGGAGAAGGAGAAGGTGAAGTCTGGAAGGTGAATCAGAAGAAGCAGAAGAAGGAGAAGGAGAAGGTGAAGTCTGGAGGGTGAATCAGAAGAAGCAGAAGAAGGAGAAGGAGAAGGTGAAGTCTGGAGGGTGAATCAGATGAAGTAGAAGAAGGAGAAGGAGAAGGTGAAGTCTGGAGGGTGAATCAGAAGAAGCAGAAGAAGGAGAAGAAGAAGGTGAAGTCTGGAGGGAGAATCAGAAGAAACAGAAGAAGGAGAAGGAGAAGGTGAAGTCTGGAGGGTGAATCAGAAGAAGTAGAAGAAGGAGAAGGAGAAGTTGAAGTCTGGAGGGTGAAGCAGAAGAAGTAGAAGATGGAGAAGGAGAAGGTGAAGTCAGGAGGGTGAATCAGAAGAAGTAGAAGAAGGAGAAGGAGAAGGTGAAGTCAGGAGGGTGAATCAGAAGAAGCAGAAGATGGAGAAGGAGAAGGTGAAGTCTGGAGGGTGAATCAGAAGAATCAGAAGAAGGAGAAGAAGAAGGTGAAGTCTGGAGGGTGAATCAGAAGAAGCAGAGGAAGGAGAAGGAGAAGGTGAAGTCTGGAGGGTGAATCAGAAGAAGCAGAATAAGGAGAAGGAGAAGGTGAAGTCTGGAGGGTGAATCAGAAGAAGCAGAATAAGGAGAAGGAGAAGGTGAAGTCTGGAGGGTGAATCAGAAGAAGCAGAAGAAGGAGAAGGAGAAGGTGAAGTCTGGAGTGTGAATCAGAAGAAGCAGAAGAAGGAGAAGGAGAAGGTGAAGTCTGGAGGGTGAAGCAGAAGAAGTAGAAGAAGGAGAAGGAGAAGGTGAAGTCAGGAGGGTGAATCAGAAGAAGTAGAAGAAGGAGAAGGAGAAGGTGAAGTCAGGAGGGTGAATCAGAAGAAGCAGAAGAAGGAGAAGGAGAAGGTGAAGTCTGGAGGGTGAATCAGAAGAATCAGAAGAAGGAGAAGGAGAAGGTGAAGTCTGGAGGGTGAATCAGAAGAAGCAGAAGAAAGAGAAGGAGAAGGTGAAGTCTGGAGGGTGAAGCAGAAGAAACAGAAGAAGGAGAAGGAGAAGGTGAAGACTGGAGGGTGAATCAGAAGAAGTAGAAGAAGGAGAAGGAGAAGGTGAAGTCTGGAGGGTGAATCAGAAGAAGTAGAAGAAGGAGAAGGAGAAGGTGAAGTCTGGAGGGTGAATCAGAAGAAGCAGAAGAAGGAGAAGGAGAAGGTGAAGTCTGGAGGGTGAATCAGAAGAAGCAGAAGAAGGAGAAGGAGAAGATGAAGTCTGGAGGGTGAATCGGAAGAAGTAGAAGAAGGAGAAGGAGAAGGTGAAGTCTGGAGGGTGAATCAGAAGAAGTAGAAGAAGGAGAAGGAGAAGTTGAAGTCTGGAGGGTGAATCAGAAGAAGCAGAAGAAGGAGAAGGAGAAGGTAAAGTCTGGAGGGTGAATCAGAAGAAGCAGAAGAAGGAGAAGGAGAAGATGAAGTCTGGAGGGTGAATCAGAAGAAGTAGAAGAAGGAGAAGGAGAAGGTGAAGTCTGGAGGGTGAATCAGAAGAAGTAGAAGAAGGAGAAGGAGAAGATGAAGTCTGGAGGGTGAATCAGAAGAAACAGAAGAAGGAGGAGGAGAAGGTGAAGTCTGGAGGGTGAATCAGAAGAAGTAGAAGAAGGAGAAGGAGAAGGTGTAGTCTGGAGGGTGAATCAGAAGAAGTAGACGAAGGAGAAGAAGAAGGTGAAGTCTGGAGGGTGAATCAGAAGAAGCAGAAGAAGGAGAAGGAGAAGGTGAAGTCTGGAGGGTGAATCAGAAGAAGTAGAAGAAGGAGAAGGAGAAGGTGAAGTCTGGAGGGTGAATCAGAAGAAGCAGAAGAAGGAGAAGGAGAAGGTGAAGTCTGGAGGGTGAATCAGAAGAAGCAGAAGAAGGAGAAGGAGAAGGTGAAGTCTGGAGGGTGAATCAGAAGAAGTAGAAGAAGGAGAAGGAGAAGTTGAAGTCTGGAGGGTGAAGCAGAAGAAGTAGAAGATGGAGAAGGAGAAGGTGAAGTCAGGAGGGTGAATCAGAAGAAGTAGAAGAAGGAGAAGGAGAAGGGGAAGTCAGGAGGATGAATCAGAAGAAGCAGAAGATGGAGAAAGAGAAGGTGAAGTCTGGAGGGTGAATCAGAAGAATCAGAAGAAGGAGAAGGAGAAGGTGAAGTCTGGAGGGTGAATCAGAAGAAGCAAAGGAAGGAGAAGGAGAAGGTGAAGTCTGGAGGGTGAATCAGAAGAAGCAGAATAAGGAGAAGGAGAAGGTGAAGTCTGGAGGGTGAATCAGAAGAAGCAGAATAAGGAGAAGGAGAAGGTGAAGTCTGGAGGGTGAATCAGAAGAAGTAGAAGAAGGAGAAGGAGAAGGTGAAGTCTGGAGGGTGAAGCAGAAGAAGTAGAAGAAGGAGAAGGAGAAGCTGAAGTCAGGAGGGTGAATCAGAAGAAGTAGAAGAAGGAGAAGGAGAAGGTGAAGTCAGGAGGGTGAATCAGATGAAGCAGAAGAAGGAGAAGGAGAAGGTGAAGTCTGGAGGGTGAATCAGAAGAATCAGAAGAAGGAGAAGGAGAAGGTGAAGTCTGGAGGGTGAATCAGAAGAAGCAGAAGAAAGAGAAGGAGAAGGTGAAGTCTGGAGGGTGAAGCAGAAGAAAGAGAAGAAGGAGAAGGAGAAGGTGAAGACTGGAGGGTGAATCAGAAGAAGTAGAAGAAGGAGAAGGAGAAGGTGAAGTCTGGAGGGTGAATCAGAAGAAGTAGAAGAAGGAGAAGGAGAAGGTGAAGTCTGGAGGGTGAATCAGAAGAAGCAGAAGAAGGAGAAGGAGAAGGTGAAGTCTGGAGGGTGAATCAGAAGAAGCAGAAGAAGGAGAAGGAGAAGATGAAGTCTGGAGGGTGAATCAGAAGAAGTAGAAGAAGGAGAAGGAGAAGGTAAAGTCTGGAGGGTGAATCAGAAGTAGTAGAAGAAGGAGAAGGAGAAGGTGAAGTCTGGAGGGTGAATCAGAAGAAACAGAAGAAGGAGAAGGAGAAGGTGAAGTCTGGAGGGTGAATCAGAAGAAGTAGAAGAAGGAGAAGGAGAAGGTGTAGTCTGGAGGGTGAATCAGAAGAAGTAGACGAAGGAGAAGGGAGAAGGTGAAGTCTGGAGGGTGAATCAGAAGAAGCAGAAGAAGGAGATGGAGAAGGTGAAGTCTGGAGGGTGAATCAGAAGAAGTAGAAGAAGGAGAAGGAGAAGGTGAAGTCTGGAGGGTGAATCAGAAGAAGCAGAAGAAGGAGAAGGAGAAGGTGAAGTCTGGAGGGTGAATCAGAAGAAGCAGAAGAAGGAGAAGGAGAAGGTGAAGTCTGGAGGGTGATCAGAAGAAGCAGAATAAGGAGAAGGAGAAGGTGATGTCTGGAGGGTGAATCAGAAGAAGCAGAAGAAGGAGAAGGAGAAGGTGAAGTCTGGAGGGTGAATCAGAAGAAGTAGAAGAAGGAGAAGGAGAAGGTGAAGTCTGGAGGGTGAATCAGAAGAAGTAGAAGAAGGAGAAGGAGAAGGTGAAGTCTGGAGGGTGAATCAGAAGAAGCAGAAGAAGGAGAAGGAGAAGGTGAAGTCTGGAGGGTGAATCAGAGGAATCAGAAGAAGGAGAAGGAGAAGGTGAAGTCTGGAGGGTGAATCAGAAGAAGTAGAAGAAGGAGAAGGAGAAGGTGAAGTCTGGAGGGTGAATCAGATGAAGCAGAAGAAGGAGAAGGAGAAGGTGAAGTCTGGAGGGTGAATCAGAAGAAGTAGACGAAGGAGAAGGAGAAGGTGAAGTCTGGAGGGTGAATCAGAAGAAGCAGAAGAAGGAGATGGAGAAGGTGAAGTCTGGAGGGTGAATCAGAAGAAGTAGAAGAAGGAGAAGGTGAAGGTGAAGTCTGGAGGGTGAATCAGAAGAAGCAGAAGAAGGAGAAGGAGAAGGTGAAGTCTGGAGGGTGAATCAGAAGAAGCAGAAGAAGGAGAAGGAGAAGGTGAAGTCTGGAGGGTGATTCAGAAGAAGCAGAATAAGGAGAAGGAGAAGGTGAAGTCTGGAGGGTGAATCAGAAGAAGCAGAAGAAGGAGAAGGAGAAGGTGAAGTCTGGAGGGTGAATCAGAAGAAGTAGAAGAAGGAGAAGGAGAAGGTGAAGTCTGGAGGGTGAATCAGAAGAAGTAGAAGAAGGAGAAGGAGAAGGTGAAGTCTGGAGGGTGAATCAGAAGAAGTAGAAGAAGGAGAAGGAGAAGGTGAAGTCTGGAGGTTGAAGCAGAAGAAGTAGAAGAAGGAGAAGGAGAAGGTGAAGTCAGGAGGGTGAATCAGAAGATGTAGAAGAAGGAGAAGGAGAAGGTGAAGTCAGGAGGGTGAATCAGAAGAAGCAGAAGAAGGAGAAGGAGAAGGTGAAGTCTGGAGGGTGAATCAGAAGAAGTAGAAGAAGGAGAAGGAGAAGGTGAAGTCTGGAGGGTGAATCAGAAGAAGCAGAAGAAGGAGAAGGAGAAGGTGAAGTCTGGAGGGTGAATCAGAAGAAGCAGAAGAAGGAGAAGGAGAAGGTGAAGTCTGGAGGGTGAATCAGAAGAAGCAGAAGAAGGAGAAGGAGAAGGTGAAGTCTGGAGGGTGAATCAGAAGAAGCAGAATAAGGAGAAGGAGAAGGTGAAGTCTGGAGGGTGAATCAGAAGAAGCAGAAGAAGGAGAAGGAGAAGGTGAAGTCTGGAGGGTGAATCAGAAGAAGTAGAAGAAGGAGAAGGAGAAGGTGAAGTCTGGAGGGTGAAGCAGAAGAAGTAGAAGAAGGAGAAGGAGAAGGTGAAGTCAGGAGGGTGAATCAGAAGAAGTAGAAGAAGGAGAAGGAGAAGGTGAAGTCAGGAGGGTGAATCAGAAGAAGCAGAAGAAGGAGATAGAGAAGGTGAAGTCTGGAGGGTGAATCAGAAGAATCAGAAGAAGGAGAAGGAGAAGGTGAAGTCTGGAGGGTGAAGCAGAAGAAGCAGAAGAAAGAGAAGGAGAAGGTGAAGTCTGGAGGGTGAAGCAGAAGATACAGAAGAAGGAGAAGGAGAAGGTGAAGACTGGAGGGTGAATCAGAAGAAGTAGAAGAAGGAGAAGGAGAAGGTGAAGTCTGGAGGGTGAATCAGAAGAAGTAGAAGAAGGAGAAGGAGAAGGTGAAGTCTGGAGGGTGAATCAGAAGAAGCAGAAGAAGGAGAAGGAGAAGGTGAAGTCTGGAGGGTGAATCAGAAGAAGCAGAAGAAGGAGAAGGAGAAGATGAAGTCTGGAGGGTGAATCAGAAGAAGTAAAAGAAGGAGAAGGAGAAGGTGAGGTCTGGAGGGTGAATCAGAAGAAGCAGAAGAAGGAGAAGGAGAAGGTGAAGTCTGGAGGGTGAATCAGAAGAAGCAGAAGAAGGAGAAGGAGAAGGTGCAGTCTGGAGGGTGAATCAGAAGAAGCAGAAGAAGAAGAAGGAGAAGGTGAAGTCAGGAGGGTGAATCAGAAGAAGCAGAAGAAGGAGAAGGAGTAGGTGAAGTTAGGAGGGTGAATCAGAAGAAGCAGAAGAAGGAGAAGGAGCAGGTGAAGTCAGGGGGGTGTAGCAGAAGAAGCAAGAAGAAGGAGAAGGAGAAGGTGAAGTCAGGACGGTGAAGCAGAAGAAGCAGAAGAAGGAGAAGGAGAAGGTGAAGCCTGGAGGGCGCAGCAGAAGAAGCAGAAGAAGGAGAAGGAGAAGGTGAAGTCTGGAGTGTGAAGCAGAAGAAGCAGAAGAAGGAGAAGGAGAAGGTGAAGTCTGGAGGGCGCAGCAGAAGAAGCAGAAGAAGGAGAATGAGAAGGTGAAGTCTGGAGGGTGAATCAGAAGAAGCAGAAGAAGGAGAAGGAGAAGGTGAAGTCTGGAGGGTGAATCAGAAGAAGTAGAAGAAGGAGAAGGAGAAGGTGAAGTCTGGAGGGTGAAGCAGAATAAGTAGAAGAAGGA
Organism: Somniosus microcephalus; assembly: GCF_052327205.1. Taxonomy (NCBI): domain Eukaryota; kingdom Metazoa; phylum Chordata; class Chondrichthyes; order Squaliformes; family Somniosidae; genus Somniosus; species Somniosus microcephalus. The sequence goes on from NW_028225361.1 coordinate 51,853, forward strand.
GAAGGAGAAGGTGAAGTCAGGAGGGTGAATCAGAAGAAGTAGAAGAAGGAGAAGGAGAAGGTGAAGTCAGGAGGGTGAATCAGAAGAAGCAGAAGAAGGAGAAGGAGAAGGTGAAGTCTGGAGGGTGAATCAGAAGAATCAGAAGAAGGAGAAGGAGAAGGTGAAGTCTGGAGGGTGAATCAGTAGAAGCAGAAGAAAGAGAAGGAGAAGGTGAAGTCTGGAGGGTGAAGCAGAAGAAACAGAAGAAGGAGAAGGAGAAGGTGAAGACTGGAGGGTGAATCAGAAGAAGTAGAAGAAGGAGAAGGAGAAGGTGAAGTCTGGAGGGTGAATAAGACGAAGTAGAAGAAGGAGAAGGAGAAGTTGAAGTCTGGAGGGTGAATCAGAAGAAGCAGAAGAAGGAGAAGGAGAAGGTGAAGTCTGGAGGGTGAATCAGAAGAAGCAGAAGAAGGAGAAGGAGAAGATGAAGTCCGGAGGGTGAATCAGAAGAAGTAGAAGAAGGAGAAGGAGAAGGTGAAGTCTGGAGGGTGAATCAGAAGAAGTAGAAGAAGGAGAAGGAGAAGATGAAGTCTGGAGGGTGAATCAGAAGAAACAGAAGAAGGAGAAGGAGAAGGTGAAGTCTGGAGGGTGAATCAGAAGAAGTAGAAGAAGGAGAAGGAGAAGGTGTAGTCTGGAGGGTGAATCAGAAGAAGTAGACGAAGGAGAAGGAGAAGGTGAAGTCTGGAGGGTGAATCAGAAGAAGCAGAAGAAGGAGAAGGAGAAGGTTAAGTCTGGAGGGTGAATCAGAAGAAGTAGAAGAAGGAGAAGGAGAAGGTGAAGTCTGGAGGGTGAATCAGAAGAAGCAGAAGAAGGAGAAGGAGAAGGTGAAGTCTGGAGGGTGAATCAGAAGAAGCAGAAGAAGGAGAAGGAGAAGGTGAAGTCTGGAGGGTGAATCAGAAGAAGCAGAATAAGGAGAAGGAGAAGGTGAAGTCTGGAGGGTGAATCAGAAGAAGCAGAAGAAGGAGAAGGAGAAGGTGAAGTCTGGAGGGTGAATCAGAAGAAGTAGAAGAAGGAGAAGGAGAAGATGAAGTCTGGAGGGTGAATCAGAAGAAGTAGAAGAAGGAGAAGGAGAAGGTGAAGTCTGGAGGGTGAATCAGAAGAAGTAGAAGAAGGAGAAGGAGAAGATGAAGTCTGGAGGGTGAATCAGAAGAAACAGAAGAAGGAGAAGGAGAAGGTGAAGTCTGGAGGGTGAATCAGAAGAAGTAGAAGAAGGAGAAGGAGAAGGTGTAGTCTGGAGGGTGAATCAGAAGAAGTAGACGAAGGAGAAGGAGAAGGTGAAGTCTGGAGGGCGAATCAGAAGAAGCAGAAGAAGGAGAAGGAGAAGGTGAAGTCTGGAGGGTGAATCAGAAGAAGTAGAAGAAGGAGAAGGAGAAGGTGAAGTCTGGAGGGTGAATCAGAAGAAGCAGAATAAGGAGAAGGAGAAGGTGAAGTCTGGAGGGTGAATCAGAAGAAGCAGAAGAAGGAGAAGGAGAAGGTGAAGTCTGGAGGGTGAATCAGAAGAAGTAGAAGAAGGAGAAGGAGAAGATGAAGTCTGGAGGGTGAATCAGAAGAAGTAGAAGAAGGAGAAGGAGAAGGTGAAGTCTGGAGGGTGAATCAGAAGAAGTAGAAGAAGGAGAAGGAGAAGATGAAGTCTGGAGGGTGAATCAGAAGAAACAGAAGAATGAGAAGGAGAAGGTGAAGTCTGGAGGGTGAATCAGAAGAAGTAGAAGAAGGAGAAGGAGAAGGTGTAGTCTGGAGGGTGAATCAGAAGAAGTAGACGAAGGAGAAGGAGAAGGTGAAGTCTGGAGGGTGAATCAGAAGAAGCAGAAGAAGGAGAAGGAGAAGGTGAAGTCTGGAGGGTGAATCAGAAGAAGTAGAAGAAGGAGAAGGAGAAGGTGAAGTCTGGAGGGTGAATCAGAAGAAGCAGAAGAAGGAGAAGGAGAAGGTGAAGTCTGGAGGGTGAATCAGAAGAAGCAGAAGAAGGAGAAGGAGAAGGTGAAGTCTGGAGGGTGAATCAGAAGAAGTAGAAGAAGGAGAAGGAGAAGTTGAAGTCTGGAGGGTGAATCAGAAGAAGTAGAAGATGGAGAAGGAGAAGGTGAAGTCAGGAGGGTGAATCAGAAGAAGTAGAAGAAGGAGAAGGAGAAGATGAAGTCAGGAGGGTGAATCAGAAGAAGCAGAAGATGGAGAAGGAGAAGGTGAAGTCTGGAGGGTGAATCAGAAGAATCAGAAGAAGGAGAAGGAGAAGGTGAAGTCTGGAGGGTGAATCAGAAGAAGCAAAGGAAGGAGAAGGAGAAGGTGAACTCTGGAGGGTGAATCAGAAGAAGCAGAATAAGGAGAAGGAGAAGTTGAAGTCTGGAGGGTGAATCAGAAGAAGCAGAATAAGGAGAAGGAGAAGGTGAAGTCTGGAGGGTGAATCAGAAGAAGCAGAAGAAGGAGAAGGAGAAGGTGAAGTCTGGAGGGTGAATCAGAAGAAGTAGAAGAAGGAGAAGGAGAAGGTGAAGTCTGGAGGGTGAAGCAGAAGAAGTAGAAGAAGGAGAAGGAGAAGGTGAAGTCAGGAGGGTGAATCAGAAGAAGTAGAAGAAGGAGAAGGAGAAGGTGAAGTCAGGAGGGTGAATCAGAAGAAGCAGAAGAAGGAGAAGGAGAAGGTGAAGTCTGGAGGGTGAATCAGAAGAATCAGAAGAAGGAGAAGGAGAAGGTGAAGTCTGGAGGGTGAATCAGAAGAAGCAGAAGAAAGAGAAGGAGAAGGTGAAGTCTGGAGGGTGAAGCAGAAGAAACAGAAGAAGGAGAAGGAGAAGGTGAAGACTGGAGGGTGAATCAGAAGAAGTAGAAGAAGGAGAAGGAGAAGGTGAAGTCTGGAGGGTGAATCAGAAGAAGTAGAAGAAGGAGAAGATGAAGTCTGGAGGGTGAATCAGAAGAAGTAGAAGAAGGAGAAGGAGAAGGTGAAGTCTGGAGGGTGAATCAGAAGTAGTAGAAGAAGGAGAAGGAGAAGGTGAAGTCTGGAGGGTGAATCAGAAGAAACAGAAGAAGGAGAAGGAGAAGTTGAAGTCTGGAGGGTGAATCAGAAGAAGTAGAAGAAGGAGAAGGAGAAGGTGTAGTCTGGAGGGTGAATCAGAAGAAGTAGACGAAGGAGAAGGAGAAGGTGAAGTCTGGAGGGTGAATCAGAAGAAGCAGAAGAAGGAGATGGAGAAGGTGAAGTCTGGAGGGTGAATCAGAAGAAGTAGAAGAAGGAGAAGTAGAAGGTGAAGTCTGGAGGGTGAATCAGAAGAAGCAGAAGAAGGAGAAGGAGAAGGTGAAGTCTGGAGGGTGAATCAGAAGAAGCAGAAGAAGGAGAAGGAGAAGGTGAAGTCTGGAGGGTGATTCAGAAGAAGCAGAATAAGGAGAAGGAGAAGGTGATGTCTGGAGGGTGAATCAGAAGAAGCAGAAGAAGGAGAAGGAGAAGGTGAAGTCTGGAGGGTGAATCAGAAGAAGCAGAAGAAGGAGAAGGAGAAGGTGAAGTCTGGAGGGTGAATCAGAAGAAGCAGAAGAAGGAGAAGGAGAAGGTGAAGTCTGGAGGGTGAAGCAGAAGAAGTAGAAGAAGGAGAAGGAGAAGGTGAAGTCAGGAGGGTGAATCAGAAGAAGTAGAAGAAGGAGAAGGAGAAGGTGAAGTCAGGAGGGTGAATCAGAAGAAGCAGAAGAAGGAGAAGGAGAAGGTGAAGTCTGGAGGGTGAATCAGAAGAATCAGAAGAAGGAGAAGGAGAAGGTGAAGTCTGGAGGGTGAATCAGAAGAAGCAGAAGAAAGAGAAGGAGAAGGTGAAGTCTGGAGGGTGAAGCAGAAGAAACAGAAGAAGGAGAAGGAGAAGGTGAAGACTGGAGGGTGAATCAGAAGAAGTAGAAGAAGGAGAAGGAGAAGGTGAAGTCTGGAGGGTGAATCAGAAGAAGTAGAAGAAGGAGAAGGAGAAGGTGAAGTCTGGAGGGTGATTCAGAAGAAGCAGAAGAAGGAGAAGGAGAAGGTGAAGTCTGGAGGGTGAATCAGAAGAAGCAGAAGAAGGAGAAGGAGAAGATGAAGTCTGGAGGGTGAATCGGAAGAAGTAGAAGAAGGAGAAGGAGAAGGTGAAGTCTGGAGGGTGAATCAGAAGAAGTAGAAGAAGGAGAAGGAGAAGTTGAAGTCTGGAGGGTGAATCAGAAGAAGCAGAAGAAGGAGAAGGAGAAGTTGAAGTCTGGAGGGTGAATCAGAAGAAGCAGAAGAAGGAGAAGGAGAAGATGAAGTCTGGAGGGTGAATCAGAAGAAGTAGAAGAAGGAGAAGGAGAAGGTGAAGTCTGGAGGGTGAATCAGAAGAAGGAGAAGAAGGAGAAGGAGAAGATGAAGTCTGGAGGGTGAATCAGAAGAAACAGAAGAAGGAGGAGGAGAAGGTGAAGTCTGGAGGGTGAATCAGAAGAAGTAGAAGAAGGAGAAGGAGAAGGTGTAGTCCGGAGGGTGAATCAGAAGAAGTAGACGAAGGAGAAGGAGAAGGTGATGTCTGGAGGGTGAATCAGAAGAAGCAGAAGAAGGAGAAGGAGAAGGTGAAGTCTGGAGGGTGAATCAGAAGAAGTAGAAGAAGGAGAAGGAGAAGGTGAAGTCTGGAGGGTGAATCAGAAGAAGCAGAAGAAGGAGAAGGAGAAGGTGAAGTCTGGAGGGTGAATCAGAAGAAGCAGAAGAAGGAGAAGGAGAAGGTGAAGTCTGGAGGGTGAATCAGAAGAAGTAGAAGAAGGAGAAGGAGAAGTTGAAGTCTGGAGGGTGAAGCAGAAGAAGTAGAAGATGGAGAAGGAGAAGGTGAAGTCAGGAGGGTGAATCAGAAGAAGTAGACGAAGGAGAAGGAGAAGGTGAAGTCAGGAGGGTGAATCAGAAGAAGCAGAAGATGGAGAAGGAGAAGGTGAAGTCTGGAGGGTGAATCAGAAGAATCAGAAGAAGGAGAAGGAGAAGGTGAAGTCTGGAGGGTGAATCAGAAGAAGCAAAGGAAGGAGAAGGAGAAGGTGAAGTCTGGAGGGTGAATCAGAAGAAGCAGAATAAGGAGAAGGAGAAGGTGAAGTCTGGAGGGTGAATCAGAAGAAGCAGAATAAGGAGAAGGAGAAGGTGAAGTCTGGAGGGTGAATCAGAAGAAGTAGAAGAAGGAGAAGGAGAAGGTGAAGTCTGGAGGGTGAAGCAGAAGAAGTAGAAGAAGGAGAAGGAGAAGCTGAAGTCAGGAGGGTGAATCAGAAGAAGTAGAAGAAGGAGAAGGAGAAGGTGAAGTCAGGAGGGTGAATCAGAAGAAGCAGAAGAAGGAGAAGGAGTAGGTGAAGTCTGGAGGGTGAATCAGAAGAATCAGAAGAAGGAGAAGGAGAAGGTGAAATCTGGAGGGTGAATCAGAAGAAGCAGAAGAAAGAGAAGGAGAAGGTGAAGTCTGGAGGGTGAAGCAGAAGAAACAGAAGAAGGAGAAGGAGAAGGTGAAGACTGGAGGGTGAATCAGAAGAAGTAGAAGAAGGAGAAGGAGAAGGTGAAGTCTGGAGGGTGAATCAGAAGAAGTAGAAGAAGGAGAAGGAGAAGGTGAAGTCTGGAGGGTGAATCAGAAGAAGCAGAAGAAGGAGAAGGAGAAGGTGAAGTCTGGAGGGTGAATCAGAAGAAGCAGAAGAAGGAGAAGGAGAAGATGAAGTCTGGAGGGTGAATCAGAAGAAGTAGAAGAAGGAGAAGGAGAAGGTGAAGTCTGGAGGGTGAATCAGAAGTAGTAGAAGAAGGAGAAGGAGAAGGTGAAGTCTGGAGGGTGAATCAGAAGAAACAGAAGAAGGAGAAGGAGAAGGTGAAGTCTGGAGGGTGAATCAGAAGAAGTAGAAGAAGGAGAAGGAGAAGATGTAGTCTGGAGGGTGAATCAGAAGAAGTAGACGAAGGAAAAGGAGAAGGTGAAGTCTGGAGGGTGAATCAGAAGAAGCAGAAGAAGGAGATGGAGAAGGTGAAGTCTGGAGGGTGAATCAGAAGAAGTAGAAGAAGGAGAAGGAGAAGGTGAAGTCTGGAGGGTGAATCAGAAGAAGCAGAAGAAGGAGAAGGAGAAGGTGAAGTCTGGAGGGTGATTCAGAAGAAGCAGAATAAGGAGAAGGAGAAGGTGATGTCTGGAGGGTGAATCAGAAGAAGCAGAAGAAGGAGAAGGAGAAGGTGAAGTCTGGAGGGTGAATCAGAAGAAGTAGAAGAAGGAGAAGGAGAAGGTGAAGTCTGGAGGGTGAATCAGAAGAAGTAGAAGAAGGAGAAGGAGAAGGTGAAGTCTGGAGGGTGAATCAGAAGAAGTAGAAGAAGGAGAAGGAGAAGGTGTAGTCTGGAGGGGGAAGCAGAAGAAGTAGAAGAAGGAGAAGGAGAAGGTGAAGTCAGGAGGGTGAATCAGAAGATGTAGAAGAAGGAGAAGGAGAAGGTGAAGTCAGGAGGGTGAATCAGAAGAAGCAGAAGAAGGAGAAGGAGAAGGTGAAGTCTGGAGGGTGAATCAGAAGAATCAGAAGAAGGAGAAGGAGAAGGTGAAGTCTGGAGGGTGAATCAGAAGAAGTAGAAGAAGGAGAAGGAGAAGGTGAAGTCTGGAGGGTGAATCAGAAGAAGCAGAAGAAGGAGAAGGAGAAGGTGAAGTCTGGAGGGTGAATCAGAAGAAGTAGACGAAGGAGAAGGAGAAGGTGAAGTCTGGAGGGTGAATCAGAAGAAGCAGAAGAAGGAGATGGAGAAGGTGAAGTCTGGAGGGTGAATCAGAAGAAGTAGAAGAAGGAGAAGGTGAAGGTGAAGTCTGGAGGGTGAATCAGAAGAAGCAGAAGAAGGAGAAGGAGAAGGTGAAGTCTGGAGGGTGAATCAGAAGAAGCAGAAGAAGGAGAAGGAGAAGGTGAATTCTGGAGGGTGATTCAGAAGAAGCAGAATAAGGAGAAGGAGAAGGTGAAGTCTGGAGGGTGAATCAAAAGAAGCAGAAGAAGGAAGGAGAAGGTGAAGTCTGGAGGGTGAATCAGAAGAAGTAGAAGAAGGAGAAGGAGAAGGTGAGGTCTGGAGGGTGAATCAGAAGAAGTAGAAGAAGGAGAAGGAGAAGGTGAAGTCTGGAGGGTGAATCAGAAGAAGTAGAAGAAGGAGAAGGAGAAGGTGAAGTCTGGAGGGTGAAGCAGAAGAAGTAGAAGAAGGAGAAGGAGAAGGTGAAGTCAGGAGGGTGAATCAGAAGATGTAGAAGAAGGAGAAGGAGAAGGTGAAGTCAGGAGGGTGAATCAGAAGAAGCAGAAGAAGGAGAAGGAGAAGGTGAAGTCTGGAGGGTGAATCAGAAGAAGTAGAAGAAGGAGAAGGAGAAGGTGAAGTCTGGAGGGTGAATCAGAAGAAGCAGAAGAAGGAGAAGGAGAAGGTGAAGTCTGGAGGGTGAATCAGAAGAAGCAGAAGAAGAGAAGGAGAAGGTGAAGTCTGGAGGGTGAATCAGAAGAAGCAGAAGAAGGAGAAGGAAGGTGAAGGTCGAAGTCTGGAGGGTGAATCAGAAGAAGCAGAATAAGGAGAAGGAGAAGGTGAAGTCTGGAGGGTGAATCAGAAGAAGCAGAAGAAGGAGAAGGAGAAGGTGAAGTCTGGAGGGTGAATCAGAAGAAGTAGAAGAAGGAGAAGGAGAAGGTGAAGTCTGGAGGGTGAATCAGAAGAAGCAGAAGAAGGAGAAGGAGAAGGTGAAGTCTGGAGGGTGATTCAGAAGAAGCAGAATAAGGAGAAGGAGAAGGTGAAGTCTGGAGGGTGAATCAGAAGAAGCAGAAGAAGGAGAAGGAGAAGGTGAAGTCTGGAGGGTGAATCAGAAGAAGTAGAAGAAGGAGAAGGAGAAGGTGAAGTCTGGAGGGTGAATCAGAAGAAGTAGAAGAAGGAGAAGGAGAAGGTGAAGTCTGGAGGGTGAATCAGAAGAAGTAGAAGAAGGAGAAGGAGAAGGTGAAGTCTGGAGGTTGAAGCAGAAGAAGTAGAAGAAGGAGAAGGAGAAGGTGAAGTCAGGAGGGTGAATCAGAAGATGTAGAAGAGGAGAAGGAGAAGGTGAAGTCAGGAGGGTGAATCAGAAGAAGCAGAAGAAGGAGAAGGAGAAGGTGAAGTCTGGAGGGTGAATCAGAAGAAGTAGAAGAAGGAGAAGGAGAAGGTGAAGTCTGGAGGGTGAATCAGAAGAAGCAGAAGAAGGAGAAGGAGAAGGTGAAGTCTGGAGGGTGAATCAGAAGAAGCAGAAGAAGGAGAAGGAGAAGGTGAAGTCTGGAGGGTGAATCAGAAGAAGCAGAAGAAGGAGAAGGAGAAGGTGAAGTCTGGAGGGTGAATCAGAAGAAGCAGAATAAGGAGAAGGAGAAGGTGAAGTCTGGAGGGTGAATCAGAAGAAGCAGAAGAAGGAGAAGGAGAAGGTGAAGTCTGGAGGGTGAATCAGAAGAAGTAGAAGAAGGAGAAGGAGAAGGTGAAGTCTGGAGGGTGAAGCAGAAGAAGTAGAAGAAGGAGCAAGGAGAAGGTGAAGTCAGGAGGGTGAATCAGAAGAAGTAGAAGAAGGAGAAGGAGAAGGTGAAGTCAGGAGGGTGAATCAGAAGAAGCAGAAGAAGGAGATAGAGAAGGTGAAGTCTGGAGGGTGAATCAGAAGAATCAGAAGAAGGAGAAGGAGAAGGTGAAGTCTGGAGGGTGAAGCAGAAGAAGCAGAAGAAAGAGAAGGAGAGGTGAAGTCTGGAGGGTGAAGCAGAAGATACAGAAGAAGGAGAAGGAGAAGGTGAAGACTGGAGGGTGAATCAGAAGAAGTAGAAGAAGGAGAAGGAGAAGGTGAAGTCTGGAGGGTGAATCAGAAGAAGTAGAAGAAGGAGAAGGAGAAGGTGAAGTCTGGAGGGTGAATCAGAAGAAGCAGAAGAAGGAGAAGGAGAAGGTGAAGTCTGGAGGGTGAATCAGAAGAAGCAGAAGAAGGAGAAGGAGAAGATGAAGTCTGGAGGGTGAATCAGAAGAAGTAAAAGAAGGAGAAGGAGAAGGTGAGGTCTGGAGGGTGAATCAGAAGAAGCAGAAGAAGGAGAAGGAGAAGGTGAAGTCTGGAGGGGAATCAGAAGAAGCAGAAGAAGGAGAAGGAGAAGGTGCAGTCTGGAGGGTGAATCAGAAGAAGCAGAAGAAGAAGAAGGAGAAGGTGAAGTCAGGAGGGTGAATCAGAAGAAGCAGAAGAAGGAGAAGGAGTAGGTGAAGTTAGGAGGGTGAATCAGAAGAAGCAGAAGAAGGAGAAGGAGCAGGTGAAGTCAGGGGGGTGTAGCAGAAGAAGCAGAAGAAGGAGAAGGAGAAGGTGAAGTCAGGACGGTGAAGCAGAAGAAGCAGAAGAAGGAGAAGGAGAAGGTGAAGCCTGGAGGGCGCAGCAGAAGAAGCAGAAGAAGGAGAAGGAGAAGGTGAAGTCTGGAGTGTGAAGCAGAAGAAGCAGAAGAAGGAGAAGGAGAAGGTGAAGTCTGGAGGGCGCAGCAGAAGAAGCAGAAGAAGGAGAATGAGAAGGTGAAGTCTGGAGGGTGAATCAGAAGAAGCAGAAGAAGGAGAAGGAGAAGGTGAAGTCTGGAGGGTGAATCAGAAGAAGTAGAAGAAGGAGAAGGAGAAGGTGAAGTCTGGAGGGTGAAGCAGAATAAGTAGAAGAAGGAGAAGGAGAAGGTGAAGTCAGGAGGGTGAATCAGAAGAAGTAGAAGAAGGAGAAGGAGAAGGTGAAGTCAGGAGGGTGAATCAGAAGAAGCAGAAGAAGGAGAAGGAGAAGGTGAAGTCTGGAGGGTGAATCAGAAGAATCAGAAGAAGGAGAAGGAGAAGGTGAAGTCTGGAGGGTGAATCAGTAGAAGCAGAAGAAAGAGAAGGAGAAGGTGAAGTCTGGAGGGTGAAGCAGAAGAAACAGAAGAAGGAGAAGGAGAAGGTGAAGACTGGAGGGTGAATCAGAAGAAGTAGAAGAAGGAGAAGGAGAAGGTGAAGTCTGGAGGGTGAATCAGAAGAAGTAGAAGAAGGAGAAGGAGAAGTTGAAGTCTGGAGGGTGAATCAGAAGAAGCAGAAGAAGGAGAAGGAGAAGGTGAAGTCTGGAGGGTGAATCAGAAGAAGCAGAAGAAGGAGAAGGAGAAGATGAAGTCCGGAGGGTGAATCAGAAGAAGTAGAAGAAGGAGAAGGAGAAGGTGAAGTCTGGAGGGTGAATCAGAAGAAGTAGAAGAAGGAGAAGGAGAAGATGAAGTCTGGAGGGTGAATCAGAAGAAACAGAAGAAGGAGAAGGAGAAGGTGAAGTCTGGAGGGTGAATCAGAAGAAGTAGAAGAAGGAGAAGGAGAAGGTGTAGTCTGGAGGGTGAATCAGAAGAAGTAGACGAAGGAGAAGGAGAAGGTGAAGTCTGGAGGGTGAATCAGAAGAAGCAGAAGAAGGAGAAGGAGAAGGTTAAGTCTGGAGGGTGAATCAGAAGAAGTAGAAGAAGGAGAAGGAGAAGGTGAAGTCTGGAGGGTGAATCAGAAGAAGCAGAAGAAGGAGAAGGAGAAGGTGAAGTCTGGAGGGTGAATCAGAAGAAGCAGAAGAAGGAGAAGGAGAAGGTGAAGTCTGGAGGGTGAATCAGAAGAAGCAGAATAAGGAGAAGGAGAAGGTGAAGTCTGGAGGGTGAATCAGAAGAAGCAGAAGAAGGAGAAGGAGAAGGTGAAGTCTGGAGGGTGAATCAGAAGAAGTAGAAGAAGGAGAAGGAGAAGATGAAGTCTGGAGGGTGAATCAGAAGAAGTAGAAGAAGGAGAAGGAGAAGGTGAAGTCTGGAGGGTGAATCAGAAGAAGTAGAAGAAGGAGAAGGAGAAGATGAAGTCTGGAGGGTGAATCAGAAGAAACAGAAGAAGGAGAAGGAGAAGGTGAAGTCTGGAGGGTGAATCAGAAGAAGTAGAAGAAGGAGAAGGAGAAGGTGTAGTCTGGAGGGTGAATCAGAAGAAGTAGACGAAGGAGAAGGAGAAGGTGAAGTCTGGAGGGCGAATCAGAAGAAGCAGAAGAAGGAGAAGGAGAAGGTGAAGTCTGGAGGGTGAATCAGAAGAAGTAGAAGAAGGAGAAGGAGAAGGTGAAGTCTGGAGGGTGAATCAGAAGAAGCAGAATAAGGAGAAGGAGAAGGTGAAGTCTGGAGGGTGAATCAGAAGAAGCAGAAGAAGGAGAAGGAGAAGGTGAAGTCTGGAGGGTGAATCAGAAGAAGTAGAAGAAGGAGAAGGAGAAGATGAAGTCTGGAGGGTGAATCAGAAGAAGTAGAAGAAGGAGAAGGAGAAGGTGAAGTCTGGAGGGTGAATCAGAAGAAGTAGAAGAAGGAGAAGGAGAAGATGAAGTCTGGAGGGTGAATCAGAAGAAACAGAAGAATGAGAAGGAGAAGGTGAAGTCTGGAGGGTGAATCAGAAGAAGTAGAAGAAGGAGAAGGAGAAGGTGTAGTCTGGAGGGTGAATCAGAAGAAGTAGACGAAGGAGAAGGAGAAGGTGAAGTCTGGAGGGTGAATCAGAAGAAGCAGAAGAAGGAGAAGGAGAAGGTGAAGTCTGGAGGGTGAATCAGAAGAAGTAGAAGAAGGAGAAGGAGAAGGTGAAGTCTGGAGGGTGAATCAGAAGAAGCAGAAGAAGGAGAAGGAGAAGGTGAAGTCTGGAGGGTGAATCAGAAGAAGCAGAAGAAGGAGAAGGAGAAGGTGAAGTCTGGAGGGTGAATCAGAAGAAGTAGAAGAAGGAGAAGGAGAAGTTGAAGTCTGGAGGGTGAATCAGAAGAAGTAGAAGATGGAGAAGGAGAAGGTGAAGTCAGGAGGGTGAATCAGAAGAAGTAGAAGAAGGAGAAGGAGAAGATGAAGTCAGGAGGGTGAATCAGAAGAAGCAGAAGATGGAGAAGGAGAAGGTGAAGTCTGGAGGGTGAATCAGAAGAATCAGAAGAAGGAGAAGGAGAAGGTGAAGTCTGGAGGGTGAATCAGAAGAAGCAAAGGAAGGAGAAGGAGAAGGTGAACTCTGGAGGGTGAATCAGAAGAAGCAGAATAAGGAGAAGGAGAAGTTGAAGTCTGGAGGGTGAATCAGAAGAAGCAGAATAAGGAGAAGGAGAAGGTGAAGTCTGGAGGGTGAATCAGAAGAAGCAGAAGAAGGAGAAGGAGAAGGTGAAGTCTGGAGGGTGAATCAGAAGAAGTAGAAGAAGGAGAAGGAGAAGGTGAAGTCTGGAGGGTGAAGCAGAAGAAGTAGAAGAAGGAGAAGGAGAAGGTGAAGTCAGGAGGGTGAATCAGAAGAAGTAGAAGAAGGAGAAGGAGAAGGTGAAGTCAGGAGGGTGAATCAGAAGAAGCAGAAGAAGGAGAAGGAGAAGGTGAAGTCTGGAGGGTGAATCAGAAGAATCAGAAGAAGGAGAAGGAGAAGGTGAAGTCTGGAGGGTGAATCAGAAGAAGCAGAAGAAAGAGAAGGAGAAGGTGAAGTCTGGAGGGTGAAGCAGAAGAAACAGAAGAAGGAGAAGGAGAAGGTGAAGACTGGAGGGTGAATCAGAAGAAGTAGAAGAAGGAGAAGGAGAAGGTGAAGTCTGGAGGGTGAATCAGAAGAAGTAGAAGAAGGAGAAGATGAAGTCTGGAGGGTGAATCAGAAGAAGTAGAAGAAGGAGAAGGAGAAGGTGAAGTCTGGAGGGTGAATCAGAAGTAGTAGAAGAAGGAGAAGGAGAAGGTGAAGTCTGGAGGGTGAATCAGAAGAAACAGAAGAAGGAGAAGGAGAAGTTGAAGTCTGGAGGGTGAATCAGAAGAAGTAGAAGAAGGAGAAGGAGAAGGTGTAGTCTGGAGGGTGAATCAGAAGAAGTAGACGAAGGAGAAGGAGAAGGTGAAGTCTGGAGGGTGAATCAGAAGAAGCAGAAGAAGGAGATGGAGAAGGTGAAGTCTGGAGGGTGAATCAGAAGAAGTAGAAGAAGGAGAAGTAGAAGGTGAAGTCTGGAGGGTGAATCAGAAGAAGCAGAAGAAGGAGAAGGAGAAGGTGAAGTCTGGAGGGTGAATCAGAAGAAGCAGAAGAAGGAGAAGGAGAAGGTGAAGTCTGGAGGGTGATTCAGAAGAAGCAGAATAAGGAGAAGGAGAAGGTGATGTCTGGAGGGTGAATCAGAAGAAGCAGAAGAAGGAGAAGGAGAAGGTGAAGTCTGGAGGGTGAATCAGAAGAAGCAGAAGAAGGAGAAGGAGAAGGTGAAGTCTGGAGGGTGAATCAGAAGAAGCAGAAGAAGGAGAAGGAGAAGGTGAAGTCTGGAGGGTGAAGCAGAAGAAGTAGAAGAAGGAGAAGGAGAAGGTGAAGTCAGGAGGGTGAATCAGAAGAAGTAGAAGAAGGAGAAGGAGAAGGTGAAGTCAGGAGGGTGAATCAGAAGAAGCAGAAGAAGGAGAAGGAGAAGGTGAAGTCTGGAGGGTGAATCAGAAGAATCAGAAGAAGGAGAAGGAGAAGGTGAAGTCTGGAGGGTGAATCAGAAGAAGCAGAAGAAAGAGAAGGAGAAGGTGAAGTCTGGAGGGTGAAGCAGAAGAAACAGAAGAAGGAGAAGGAGAAGGTGAAGACTGGAGGGTGAATCAGAAGAAGTAGAAGAAGGAGAAGGAGAAGGTGAAGTCTGGAGGGTGAATCAGAAGAAGTAGAAGAAGGAGAAGGAGAAGGTGAAGTCTGGAGGGTGATTCAGAAGAAGCAGAAGAAGGAGAAGGAGAAGGTGAAGTCTGGAGGGTGAATCAGAAGAAGCAGAAGAAGGAGAAGGAGAAGATGAAGTCTGGAGGGTGAATCGGAAGAAGTAGAAGAAGGAGAAGGAGAAGGTGAAGTCTGGAGGGTGAATCAGAAGAAGTAGAAGAAGGAGAAGGAGAAGTTGAAGTCTGGAGGGTGAATCAGAAGAAGCAGAAGAAGGAGAAGGAGAAGTTGAAGTCTGGAGGGTGAATCAGAAGAAGCAGAAGAAGGAGAAGGAGAAGATGAAGTCTGGAGGGTGAATCAGAAGAAGTAGAAGAAGGAGAAGGAGAAGGTGAAGTCTGGAGGGTGAATCAGAAGAAGGAGAAGAAGGAGAAGGAGAAGATGAAGTCTGGAGGGTGAATCAGAAGAAACAGAAGAAGGAGGAGGAGAAGGTGAAGTCTGGAGGGTGAATCAGAAGAAGTAGAAGAAGGAGAAGGAGAAGGTGTAGTCCGGAGGGTGAATCAGAAGAAGTAGACGAAGGAGAAGGAGAAGGTGATGTCTGGAGGGTGAATCAGAAGAAGCAGAAGAAGGAGAAGGAGAAGGTGAAGTCTGGAGGGTGAATCAGAAGAAGTAGAAGAAGGAGAAGGAGAAGGTGAAGTCTGGAGGGTGAATCAGAAGAAGCAGAAGAAGGAGAAGGAGAAGGTGAAGTCTGGAGGGTGAATCAGAAGAAGCAGAAGAAGGAGAAGGAGAAGGTGAAGTCTGGAGGGTGAATCAGAAGAAGTAGAAGAAGGAGAAGGAGAAGTTGAAGTCTGGAGGGTGAAGCAGAAGAAGTAGAAGATGGAGAAGGAGAAGGTGAAGTCAGGAGGGTGAATCAGAAGAAGTAGACGAAGGAGAAGGAGAAGGTGAAGTCAGGAGGGTGAATCAGAAGAAGCAGAAGATGGAGAAGGAGAAGGTGAAGTCTGGAGGGTGAATCAGAAGAATCAGAAGAAGGAGAAGGAGAAGGTGAAGTCTGGAGGGTGAATCAGAAGAAGCAAAGGAAGGAGAAGGAGAAGGTGAAGTCTGGAGGGTGAATCAGAAGAAGCAGAATAAGGAGAAGGAGAAGGTGAAGTCTGGAGGGTGAATCAGAAGAAGCAGAATAAGGAGAAGGAGAAGGTGAAGTCTGGAGGGTGAATCAGAAGAAGTAGAAGAAGGAGAAGGAGAAGGTGAAGTCTGGAGGGTGAAGCAGAAGAAGTAGAAGAAGGAGAAGGAGAAGCTGAAGTCAGGAGGGTGAATCAGAAGAAGTAGAAGAAGGAGAAGGAGAAGGTGAAGTCAGGAGGGTGAATCAGAAGAAGCAGAAGAAGGAGAAGGAGTAGGTGAAGTCTGGAGGGTGAATCAGAAGAATCAGAAGAAGGAGAAGGAGAAGGTGAAATCTGGAGGGTGAATCAGAAGAAGCAGAAGAAAGAGAAGGAGAAGGTGAAGTCTGGAGGGTGAAGCAGAAGAAACAGAAGAAGGAGAAGGAGAAGGTGAAGACTGGAGGGTGAATCAGAAGAAGTAGAAGAAGGAGAAGGAGAAGGTGAAGTCTGGAGGGTGAATCAGAAGAAGTAGAAGAAGGAGAAGGAGAAGGTGAAGTCTGGAGGGTGAATCAGAAGAAGCAGAAGAAGGAGAAGGAGAAGGTGAAGTCTGGAGGGTGAATCAGAAGAAGCAGAAGAAGGAGAAGGAGAAGATGAAGTCTGGAGGGTGAATCAGAAGAAGTAGAAGAAGGAGAAGGAGAAGGTGAAGTCTGGAGGGTGAATCAGAAGTAGTAGAAGAAGGAGAAGGAGAAGGTGAAGTCTGGAGGGTGAATCAGAAGAAACAGAAGAAGGAGAAGGAGAAGGTGAAGTCTGGAGGGTGAATCAGAAGAAGTAGAAGAAGGAGAAGGAGAAGGTGTAGTCTGGAGGGTGAATCAGAAGAAGTAGACGAAGGAAAAGGAGAAGGTGAAGTCTGGAGGGTGAATCAGAAGAAGCAGAAGAAGGAGATGGAGAAGGTGAAGTCTGGAGGGTGAATCAGAAGAAGTAGAAGAAGGAGAAGGAGAAGGTGAAGTCTGGAGGGTGAATCAGAAGAAGCAGAAGAAGGAGAAGGAGAAGGTGAAGTCTGGAGGGTGATTCAGAAGAAGCAGAATAAGGAGAAGGAGAAGGTGATGTCTGGAGGGTGAATCAGAAGAAGCAGAAGAAGGAGAAGGAGAAGGTGAAGTCTGGAGGGTGAATCAGAAGAAGTAGAAGAAGGAGAAGGAGAAGGTGAAGTCTGGAGGGTGAATCAGAAGAAGTAGAAGAAGGAGAAGGAGAAGGTGAAGTCTGGAGGGTGAATCAGAAGAAGTAGAAGAAGGAGAAGGAGAAGGTGTAGTCTGGAGGGGGAAGCAGAAGAAGTAGAAGAAGGAGAAGGAGAAGGTGAAGTCAGGAGGGTGAATCAGAAGATGTAGAAGAAGGAGAAGGAGAAGGTGAAGTCAGGAGGGTGAATCAGAAGAAGCAGAAGAAGGAGAAGGAGAAGGTGAAGTCTGGAGGGTGAATCAGAAGAATCAGAAGAAGGAGAAGGAGAAGGTGAAGTCTGGAGGGTGAATCAGAAGAAGTAGAAGAAGGAGAAGGAGAAGGTGAAGTCTGGAGGGTGAATCAGAAGAAGCAGAAGAAGGAGAAGGAGAAGGTGAAGTCTGGAGGGTGAATCAGAAGAAGTAGACGAAGGAGAAGGAGAAGGTGAAGTCTGGAGGGTGAATCAGAAGAAGCAGAAGAAGGAGATGGAGAAGGTGAAGTCTGGAGGGTGAATCAGAAGAAGTAGAAGAAGGAGAAGGTGAAGGTGAAGTCTGGAGGGTGAATCAGAAGAAGCAGAAGAAGGAGAAGGAGAAGGTGAAGTCTGGAGGGTGAATCAGAAGAAGCAGAAGAAGGAGAAGGAGAAGGTGAATTCTGGAGGGTGATTCAGAAGAAGCAGAATAAGGAGAAGGAGAAGGTGAAGTCTGGAGGGTGAATCAAAAGAAGCAGAAGAAGGAGAAGGAGAAGGTGAAGTCTGGAGGGTGAATCAGAAGAAGTAGAAGAAGGAGAAGGAGAAGGTGAGGTCTGGAGGGTGAATCAGAAGAAGTAGAAGAAGGAGAAGGAGAAGGTGAAGTCTGGAGGGTGAATCAGAAGAAGTAGAAGAAGGAGAAGGAGAAGGTGAAGTCTGGAGGGTGAAGCAGAAGAAGTAGAAGAAGGAGAAGGAGAAGGTGAAGTCAGGAGGGTGAATCAGAAGATGTAGAAGAAGGAGAAGGAGAAGGTGAAGTCAGGAGGGTGAATCAGAAGAAGCAGAAGAAGGAGAAGGAGAAGGTGAAGTCTGGAGGGTGAATCAGAAGAAGTAGAAGAAGGAGAAGGAGAAGGTGAAGTCTGGAGGGTGAATCAGAAGAAGCAGAAGAAGGAGAAGGAGAAGGTGAAGTCTGGAGGGTGAATCAGAAGAAGCAGAAGAAGGAGAAGGAGAAGGTGAAGTCTGGAGGGTGAATCAGAAGAAGCAGAAGAAGGAGAAGGAGAAGGTGAAGTCTGGAGGGTGAATCAGAAGAAGCAGAATAAGGAGAAGGAGAAGGTGAAGTCTGGAGGGTGAATCAGAAGAAGCAGAAGAAGGAGAAGGAGAAGGTGAAGTCTGGAGGGTGAATCAGAAGAAGTAGAAGAAGGAGAAGGAGAAGGTGAAGTCTGGAGGGTGAAGCAGAAGAAGTAGAAGAAGGAGAAGGAGAAGGTGAAGTCAGGAGGGTGAATCAGAAGAAGTAGAAGAAGGAGAAGGAGAAGGTGAAGTCAGGAGGGTGAATCAGAAGAAGCAGAAGAAGGAGATAGAGAAGGTGAAGTCTGGAGGGTGAATCAGAAGAATCAGAAGAAGGAGAAGGAGAAGGTGAAGTCTGGAGGGTGAAGCAGAAGAAGCAGAAGAAAGAGAAGGAGAAGGTGAAGTCTGGAGGGTGAAGCAGAAGAAACAGAAGAAGGAGAAGGAGAAGGTGAAGACTGGAGGGTGAATCAGAAGAAGTAGAAGAAGGAGAAGGAGAAGGTGAAGTCTGGAGGGTGAATCAGAAGAAGTAGAAGAAGGAGAAGGAGAAGGTGAAGTCTGGAGGGTGAATCAGAAGAAGCAGAAGAAGGAGAAGGAGAAGGTGAAGTCTGGAGGGTGAATCAGAAGAAGCAGAAGAAGGAGAAGGAGAAGATGAAGTCTGGAGGGTGAATCAGAAGAAGTAGAAGAAGGAGAAGGAGAAGGTGAGGTCTGGAGGGTGAATCAGAAGAAGCAGAAGAAGGAGAAGGAGAAGGTGAAGTCTGGAGGGTGAATCAGAAGAAGCAGAAGAAGGAGAAGGAGAAGGTGAAGTCTGGAGGGTGAATCAGAAGAAGCAGAAGAAGGAGAAGGAGAAGGTGAAGTCAGGAGGGTGAATCAGAAGAAGCAGAAGAAGGAGAAGGAGAAGGTGAAGTCTGGAGGGTGAAGCAGAAGAAGCGGAAGAAAGAGAAGGAGAAGGTGAAGTCTGGAGGGTGAAGCAGAAGAAACAGAAGAAGGAGAAGGAGAAGGTGAAGACTGGAGGGTGAATCAGAAGAAGTAGAAGAAGGAGAAGGAGAAGGTGAAGTCTGGAGGGTGAATCAGAAGAAGTAGAAGAAGGAGAAGGAGAAGGTGAAGTCTGGAGGGTGAATCAGAAGAAGCAGAAGAAGGAGAAGGAGAAGGTGAAGTCTGGAGGGTGAATCAGAAGAAGCAGAAGAAGGAGAAGGAGAAGATGAAGTCTGGAGGGTGAATCAGAAGAAGTAGAAGAAGGAGAAGGAGAAGGTGAGGTCTGGAGGGTGAATCAGAAGAAGCAGAAGAAGGAGAAGGAGAAGGTGAAGTCTGGAGGGTGAATCAGAAGAAGCAGAAGAAGGAGAAGGAGAAGGTGAAGTCTGGAGGGTGAATCAGAAGAAGCAGAAGAAGGAGAAGGGGAAGGTGAAGTCAGGAGGGTGAATCAGAAGAAGCAGAAGAAGGAGAAGGAGTAGGTGAAGTTAGGAGGGTGAATCAGAAGAAGCAGAAGAAGGAGAAGGAGCAGGTGAAGTCAGGGGGGTGTAGCAGAAGAAGTAGAAGAAGGAGAAGGAGAAGGTGAAGTCAGGACGGTGAAGCAGAAGAAGCAGAAGAAGGAGAAGGAGAAGGTGAAGCCTGGAGGGCGCAGCAGAAGAAGCAGAAGAAGGAGAAGGAGAAGGTGAAGTCTGGAGTGTGAAGCAGAAGAAGCAGAAGAAGGAGAAGGAGAAGGTGAAGTCTGGAGGGTGAATCAGAAGAAGTAGAAGAAGGAGAAGGAGAAGGTGAAGTCTGGAGGGTGAAGCAGAAGAAGTAGAAGAAGGAGAAGGAGAAGGTGAAGTCAGGAGGGTGAATCAGAAGATGTAGAAGAAGGAGAAGGAGAAGGTGAAGTCAGGAGGGTGAATCAGAAGAAGCAGAAGAAGGAGAAGGAGAAGGTGAAGTCTGGAGGGTGAATCAGAAGAATCAGAAGAAGGAGAAGGAGAAGGTGAAGTCTGGAGGATGAATCAGAAGAAGCAGAAGAAAGAGAAGGAGAAGGTGAAGTCTGGAGGGTGAAGCAGAAGAAACAGAAGAAGGAGAAGGAGAAGGTAAAGACTGGAGGGTGAATCAGAAGAAGTAGAAGAAGGAGAAGGAGAAGGTGAAGTCTGGAGGGTGAATCAGAAGAAGTAGAAGAAGGAGAAGGAGAAGTTGAAGTCTGGAGGGTGAATCAGAAGAAGCAGAAGAAGGAGAAGGAGAAGGTGAAGTCTGGAGGGTGAATCAGAAGAAGCAGAAGAAGGAGAAGGAGAAGATGAAGTCCGGAGGGTGAATCAGAAGAAGTAGAAGAAGGAGAAGGAGAAGGTGAAGTCTGGAGGGTGAATCAGAAGAAGTAGAAGAAGGAGAAGGAGAAGATGAAGTCTGGAGGGTGAATCAGAAGAAACAGAAGAAGGAGAAGGAGAAGGTGAAGTCTGGAGGGTGAATCAGAAGAAGTAGAAGAAGGAGAAGGAGAAGGTATAGTCTGGAGGGTGAATCAGAAGAAGTAGACGAAGGAGAAGGAGAAGGTGAAGTCTGGAGGGTGAATCAGAAGAAGCAGAAGAAGGAGAAGGAGGAGGTTAAGTCTGGAGGGTGAATCAGAAGAAGTAGAAGAAGGAGAAGGAGAAGGTGAAGTCTGGAGGGTGAATCAGAAGAAGCAGAAGAAGGAGAAGGAGAAGGTGAAGTCTGGAGGGTGAATCAGAAGAAGCAGAAGAAGGAGAAGGAGAAGGTGAAGTCTGGAGGGTGAATCAGAAGAAGCAGAATAAGGAGAAGGAGAAGGTGAAGTCTGGAGGGTGAATCAGAAGAAGCAGAAGAAGGAGAAGGAGAAGGTGAAGTCTGGAGGGTGAATCAGAAGAAGTAGAAGAAGGAGAAGGAGAAGATGAAGTCTGGAGGGTGAATCAGAAGAAGTAGAAGAAGGAGAAGGAGAAGGTGAAGTCTGGAGGGTGAATCAGAAGAAGTAGAAGAAGGAGAAGGAGAAGATGAAGTCTGGAGGGTGAATCAGAAGAAACAGAAGAAGGAGAAGGAGAAGGTGAAGTCTGGAGGGTGAATCAGAAGAAGTAGAAGAAGGAGAAGGAGAAGGTGAAGTCTGGAGGGTGAATCAGAAGAAGCAGAAGAAGGAGAAGGAGAAGGTGAAGTCTGGAGGGTGAATCAGAAGAAGTAGAAGAAGGAGAAGGAGAAGGTGAAGTCTGGAGGGTGAATCAGAAGAAGCAGAATAAGGAGAAGGAGAAGGTGAAGTCTGGAGGGTGAACCAGAAGAAGCAGAAGAAGGAGAAGGAGAAGGTGAAGTCTGGAGGGTGAATCAGAAGAAGTAGAAGAAGGAGAAGGAGAAGATGAAGTCTGGAGGGTGAATCAGAAGAAGTAGAAGAAGGAGAAGGAGAAGGTGAAGTCTGGAGGGTGAATCAGAAGAGGTAGAAGAAGGAGAAGGAGAAGATCAAGTCTGGAGGGTGAATCAGAAGAAACAGAAGAATGAGAAGGAGAAGGTGAAGTCTGGAGGGTGAATCAGAAGAAGTAGAAGAAGGAGAAGGAGAAGGTGTAGTCTGGAGGGTGAATCAGAAGAAGTAGACGAAGGAGAAGGAGAAGGTGAAGTCTGGAGGGTGAATCAGAAGAAGCAGAAGAAGGAGAAGGAGAAGGTGAAGTCTGGAGGGTGAATCAGAAGAATTAGAAGAAGGAGAAGGAGAAGGTGAAGTCTGGAGGGTGAATCAGAAGAAGCAGAAGAAGGAGAAGGAGAAGGTGAAGTCTGGAGGGTGAATCAGAAGAAACAGAAGAAGGAGAAGGAGAAGGTGAAGTCTGGAGGGTGAATCAGAAGAAGTAGAAGAAGGAGAAGGAGAAGTTGAAGTCTGGAGGGTGAAGCAGAAGAAGTAGAAGATGGAGAAGGAGAAGGTGAAGTCAGGAGGGTGAATCAGAAGAAGTAGAAGAAGGAGAAGGAGAAGGTGAAGTCAGGAGGTTGAATCAGAAGAAACAGAAGATGGAGAAGGAGAAGGTGAAGTCTGGAGGGTGAATCAGAAGAATCAGAAGAAGGAGAAGGAGAAGGTGAAGTCTGGAGGGTGAATCAGAAGAAGCAAAGGCAGGAGAAGGAGAAGGTGAAGTCTGGAGGGTGAATCAGAAGAAGCAGAATAAGGAGAAGGAGAAGTTGAAGTCTGGAGGGTGAATCAGAAGAAGCAGAATAAGGAGAAGGAGAAGGTGAAGTCTGGAGGGTGTATCAGAAGAAGCAGAAGAAGGAGAAGGAGAAGGTGAAGTCTGGAGGGTGAATCAGAAGAAGTAGAAGAAGGAGCAGGAGAAGGTGAAGTCTGGAGGGTGAAGCAGAAGAAGTAGAAGAAGGAGAAGGAGAAGGTGAAGTCAGGAGGGTGAATCAGAAGAAGTAGAAGAAGGAGAAGGAGAAGGTGAAGTCAGGAGGGTGAATCAGAAGAAGCAGAAGAAGGAGAAGGAGAAGGTGAAGTCTGGAGGGTGAATCAGAAGAAACAGAAGAAGGAGAAGGAGAAGGTGAAGTCTGGAGGGTGAATCAGAAGAAGTAGAAGAAGGAGAAGGAGAAGGTGTAGTCTGGAGGGTGAATCAGAAGAAGTAGACGAAGGAGAAGGAGAAGGTGAAGTCTGGAGGGTAAATCAGAAGAAGCAGAAGAAGGAGATGGAGAAGGTGAAGTCTGGAGGGTGAATCAGAAGAAGTAGAAGAAGGAGAAGGAGAAGGTGAAGTCTGAAGGGTGAATCAGAAGAAGCAGAAGAAGGAGAAGGAGAAGGTGAAGTCTGGAGGGTGAATCAGAAGAAGCAGAAGAAGGAGAAGGAGAAGGTGAAGTCTGGAGGGTGATTCAGAAGAAGCAGAATAAGGAGAAGGAGAAGGTGATGTCTGGAGGGTGAATCAGAAGAAGCAGAAGAAGGAGAAGGAGAAGGTGAAGTCTGGAGGGTGAATCAGAAGAAGTAGAAGAAGGAGAAGGAGAAAGTGAAGTCTGGAGGGTGAATCAGAAGAAGTAGAAGAAGGAGAAGGAGAAGGTGAAGTCAGGAGGGTGAATCAGAAGAAGTAGAAGAAGGAGAAGGAGAAGGTGAAGTCTGGAGGGTGAAGCAGAAGAAGCAGAAGAAGGAGAAGGAGAAGGTGAAGTCTGGAGGGTGAATCAGAAGAATCAGAAGAAGGAGAAGGAGAAGGTGAAGTCTGGAGGGTGAATCAGAAGAAGCAGAAGAAAGAGAAGGAGAAGGTGAAGTCTGGAGGGTGAATCAGAAGAAGTAGAAGAAGGAGAAGGAGAAGGTGAAGTCTGGAGGGTGAATCAGAAGAAGCAGAAGAAGGAGAAGGAGAAGGTGAAGTCTGGAGGGTGAATCAGAAGAAGTAGAAGAAGGAGAAGGAGAAGGTGCAGTCTGGAGGGTGAATCAGAAGAAGTAGACGAAGGAGAAGGAGAAGGTGAAGTCTGGAGGGTGAATCAGAAGAAGCAGAAGAAGGAGAAGAAGAAGGTGAAGTCTGGAGGGTGAATCAGAAGAAGTAGAAGAAGGAGAAGGAGAAGGTGAAGTCTGGAGGGTGAATCAGAAGAAGTAGAAGAAGGAGAAGGAGAAGGTGAAGTCTGGAGGGTGAATCAGAAGAAGCAGAAGAAGGAGAAGGAGAAGGTGAAGTCTGGAGGGTGAATCAGAAGAAACAGAAGAAGGAGAAGGAGAAGGTGAAGTCTGGAGGGTGAATCAGAAGACGTAGAAGAAGGAGAAGGAGAAGTTGAAGTCTGGAGGGTGAAGCAGAAGAAGTAGAAGATGGAGAAGGAGAAGGTGAAGTCAGGAGGGTGAATCAGAAGAAGTAGAAGAAGGAGAAGGAGAAGGTGAAGTCAGGAGGTTGAATCAGAAGAAGCAGAAGATGGAGAAGGAGAAGGTGAAGTCTGGAGGGTGAATCAGAAGAATCAGAAGAAGGAGAAGGAGAAGGTGAAGTCTGGAGGGTGAATCAGAAGAAGCAAAGGAAGGAGAAGGAGAAGGTGAAGTCTGGAGGGTGAATCAGAAGAAGCAGAATAAGGAGAAGGAGAAGTTGAAGTCTGGAGGGTGAATCAGAAGAAGCAGAATAAGGAGAAGGAGAAGGTGAAGTCTGGAGGGTGTATCAGAAGAAGCAGAAGAAGGAGAAGGAGAAGGTGAAGTCTGGAGGGTGAATCAGAAGAAGTAGAAGAAGGAGAAGGAGAAGGTGAAGTCTGGAGGGTGAAGCAGAAGAAGTAGAAGAAGGAGAAGGAGAAGGTGAAGTCAGGAGGGTGAATCAGAAGAAGTAGAAGAAGGAGAAGGAGAAGGTGAAGTCAGGAGGGTGAATCAGAAGAAGCAGAAGAAGGAGAAGGAGAAGGTGAAGTCTGGAGGGTGAATCAGAAGAAACAGAAGAAGGAGAAGGAGAAGGTGAAGTCTGGAGGGTGAATCAGAAGAAGTAGAAGAAGGAGAAGGAGAAGGTGTAGTCTGGAGGGTGAATCAGAAGAAGTAGACGAAGGAGAAGGAGAAGGTGAAGTCTGGAGGGTGAATCAGAAGAAGCAGAAGAAGGAGATGGAGAAGGTGAAGTCTGGAGGGTGAATCAGAAGAAGTAGAAGAAGGAGAAGGAGAAGGTGAAGTCTGGAGGGTGAATCAGAAGAAGCAGAAGAAGGAGAAGGAGAAGGTGAAGTCTGGAGGGTGAATCAGAAGAAGCAGAAGAAGGAGAAGGAGAAGGTGAAGTCTGGAGGGTGATTCAGAAGAAGCAGAATAAGGAGAAGGAGAAGGTGATGTCTGGAGGGTGAATCAGAAGAAGCAGAAGAAGGAGAAGGAGAAGGTGAAGTCTGGAGGGTGAATCAGAAGAAGTAGAAGAAGGAGAAGGAGAAAGTGAAGTCTGGAGGGTGAATCAGAAGAAGTAGAAGAAGGAGAAGGAGAAGGTGAAGTCAGGAGGGTGAATCAGAAGAAGTAGAAGAAGGAGAAGGAGAAGGTGAAGTCTGGAGGGTGAAGCAGAAGAAGCAGAAGAAGGAGAAGGAGAAGGTGAAGTCTGGAGGGTGAATCAGAAGAATCAGAAGAAGGAGAAGGAGAAGGTGAAGTCTGGAGGGTGAATCAGAAGAAGCAGAAGAAAGAGAAGGAGAAGGTGAAGTCTGGAGGGTGAATCAGAAGAAGTAGAAGAAGGAGAAGGAGAAGGTGAAGTCTGGAGGGTGAATCAGAAGAAGCAGAAGAAGGAGAAGGAGAAGGTGAAGTCTGGAGTGTGAATCAGAAGAAGCAGACGAAGGAGAAGGAGAAGGTGAATTCTGGAGGGTGAATCAGAAGAAGCAGAAGAAGGAGATGGAGAAGGTGAAGTCTGGAGGGTGAATCAGAAGAAGTAGAAGAAGGAGAAGGTGAAGGTGAAGTCTGGAGGGTGAATCAGAAGAAGCAGAAGAAGGAGAAGGAGAAGGTGAAGTCTGGAGGGTGAATCAGAAGAAGCAGAAGAAGGAGAAGGAGAAGGTGAAGTCTGGAGGGTGATTCAGAAGAAGCAGAATAAGGAGAAGGAGAAGGTGAAGTCTGGAGGGTGAATCAGAAGAAGCAGAAGAAGGAGAAGGAGAAGGTGAAGTCTGGAGGGTGAATCAGAAGAAGTAGAAGAAGGAGAAGGAGAAGGTGAAGTCTGGAGGGTGAATCAGAAGAAGTAGAAGAAGGAGAAGGAGAAGGTGAAGTCTGGAGGGTGAATCTGAAGAAGTAGAAGAAGGAGAAGGAGAACGTGAAGTCTGGAGGGTGAAGCAGAAGAAGTAGAAGAAGGAGAAGGAGAAGGTGAAGTCAGGAGGGTGAATCAGAAGATGTAGAAGAAGGAGAAGGAGAAGGCGAAGTCAGGAGGGTGAATCAGAAGAAGCAGAAGAAGGAGAAGGAGAAGGTGAAGTCTGGAGGGTGAATCAGAAGAAGCAGAAGAAGGAGAAGGAGAAGGTGAAGTCTGGAGGGTGAATCAGAAGAAGCAGAAGAAGGAGAAGGAGAAGGTGAAGTCTGGAGGGTGAATCAGAAGAAGCAGAAGAAGGAGAAGGAGAAGGTGAAGTCTGGAGGGTGAATCAGAAGAAGCAGAAGAAGGAGAAGGAGAAGGTGAAGTCTGGAGGGTGAATCAGAAGAAGCAGAATAAGGAGAAGGAGAAGGTGAAGTCTGGAGGGTGAATCAGAAGAAGCAGAAGAAGGAGAAGGAGAAGGTGAAGTCTGGAGGGTGAATCAGAAGAAGTAGAAGAAGGAGAAGGAGAAGGTGAAGTCTGGAGGGTGAAGCAGAAGAAGTAGAAGAAGGAGAGGGAGAAGGTGAAGTCAGGAGGGTGAATCAGAAGAAGTAGAAGAAGGAGAAGGAGAAGGTGAAGTCAGGAGGGTGAATCAGAAGAAGCAGAAGAAGGAGATAGAGAAGGTGAAGTCTGGAGGGTGAATCAGAAGAATCAGAAGAAGGAGAAGGAGAAGGTGAAGTCTGGAGGGTGAAGCAGAAGAAGCAGAAGAAAGAGAAGGAGAAGGTGAAGTCTGGAGGGTGAAGCAGAAGAAACAGAAGAAGGAGAAGGAGAAGGTGAAGACTGGAGGGTGAATCAGAAGAAGTAGAAGAAGGAGAAGGTGAAGGTGAAGTCTGGAGGGTGAATCAGAAGAAGTAGAAGAAGGAGAAGGAGAAGGTGAAGTCTGGAGGGTGAATCAGAAGAAGCAGAAGAAGGAGAAGGTAAAGTCTGGAGGGTGAATCAGAAGAAGCAGAAGAAGGAGAAGGAGAAGATGAAGTCTGGAGGGTGAATCAGAAGAAGTAGAAGAAGGAGAAGGAGAAGGTGAGGTCTGGAGGGTGAATCAGAAGAAGCAGAAGAAGGAGAAGGAGAAGGTGAAGTCTGGAGGGTGAATCAGAAGAAGCAGAAGAAGGAGAAGGAGAAGGTGAAGTCTGGAGGGTGAATCAGAAGAAGCAGAAGAAGGAGAAGGAGAAGGTGAAGTCAGGAGGGTGAATCAGAAGAAGCAGAAGAAGGAGAAGGAGAAGATGAAGTTAGGAGGGTGAATCAGAAGAAGCAGAAGAAGGAGAAGGAGCAGGTGAAGTCAGGGGGGTGTAGCAGAAGAAGTAGAAGAAGGAGAAGGAGAAGGTGAAGTCAGGACGGTGAAGCAGAAGAAGCAGAAGAAGGAGAAGGAGAAGGTGAAGCCTGGAGGGCGCAGCAGAAGAAGCAGAAGAAGGAGAAGGAGAAGGTGAAGTCTGGAGTGTGAAGCAGAAGAAGCAGAAGAAGGAGAAGGAGAAGGTGAAGTCTGGAGGGCGCAGCAGAAGAAGCAGAAGAAGGAGAATGAGAAGGTGAAGTCTGGAGGGTGAATCAGAAGAAGCAGAAGAAGGAGAAGGAGAAGGTGAAGTCTGGAGGGTGAATCAGAAGAAGTAGAAGAAGGAGAAGGAGAAGGTGAAGTCTGGAGGGTGAAGCAGAAGAAGGAGAAGAAGGAGAAGGAGAAGGTGAAGTCAGGAGTTTGAATCAGAAGAAGTAGAAGAAGGAGAAGGAGAAGGTGAAGTCAGGAGGATGAATCAGAAGAAGCAGAAGAAGGAGAAGGAGAATGTGAAGTCTGGAGGGTGAATCAGAAGAAGTAGAAGAAGGAGAAGGAGAAGGTGAAGTCTGGAGGGTGAATCAGAAGAAGCAGAAGAAGGAGAAGGAGAAGGTGAAGTCTGGAGGGTGAATCAGAAGAAGCAGAAGAAGCAGAAGGAGAAGGTGAAGTCTGGAGGGTGAATCAGAAGAAGCAGAAAAAGGAGAAGGAGAAGGTGAAGTCTGGAGGGTGAATCAGAAGAAGCAGAATAAGGAGAAGGAGAAGGTGAAGTCTGGAGGGTGAATCAGAAGAAGCAGAAGAAGGAGAAGGAGAAGGTGAAGTCTGGAGGGTGAATCAGAAGAAGTAGAAGAAGGAGAAGGAGAAGGTGAAGTCTGGAGGGTGAAGCAGAAGAAGTAGAAGAAGGAGAAGGAGAAGGTGAAGTCAGGAGGGTGAATCAGAAGAAGTAGAAGAAGGAGAAGGAGAAGGTGAAGTCAGGAGGGTGAATCAGAAGAAGCAGAAGAAGGAGATAGAGAAGGTGAAGTCTGGAGGGTGAATCAGAAGAATCAGAAGAAGGAGAAGGAGAAGGTGAAGTCTGGAGGGTGAAGCAGTAGAAGCAGAAGAAAGAGAAGGAGAAGGTGAAGTCTGGAGGGTGAAGCAGAAGAAACAGAAGAAGGAGAAGGAGAAGGTGAAGACTGGAGGGTGAATCAGAAGAAGTCGAAGAAGGAGAAGGAGAAGGTGAAGTCTGGAGGGTGAATCAGAAGAAGTAGAAGAAGGAGAAGGAGAAGGTGAAGTCTGGAGGGTGAATCAGAAGAAGCAGAAGAAGGAGAAGGAGAAGGTGAAGTCTGGAGGGTGAATCAGAAGAAGCAGAAGAAGGAGAAGGAGAAGATGAAGTCTGGAGGGTGAATCAGAAGAAGTAGAAGAAGGAGAAGGAGAAGGTGAGGTCTGGAGGGTGAATCAGAAGAAGCAGAAGAAGGAGAAGTAGAAGGTGAAGTCTGGAGGGTGAATCAGAAGAAGCAGAAGAAGGAGAAGGAGAAGGTGAAGTCTGGAGGGTGAATCAGAAGAAGCAGAAGAAGGAGAAGGTGAAGTCAGGAGGGTGAATCAGAAGAAGCAGAAGAAGGAGAAGGAGAAGGTGAATTTAGGAGGGTGAATCAGAAGAAGCAGAAAAAGGAGAAGGAGCAGGTGAAGTCAAGGGGGTGTAGCAGAAGAAGTAGAAGAAGGAGAAGGAGAAGGTGAAGTCAGGACGGTGAAGCAGAAGAAGCAGAAGAAGGAGAAGGAGAAGGTGAAGCCTGGAGGGCGCAGCAGAAGAAGCAGAAGAAGGAGAAGGAGAAGGTGAAGTCTGGAGTGTGAAGCAGAAGAAGCAGAAGAAGGAGAAGGAGAAGGTGAAGTCTGGAGGGCGCAGCATAACAAGCAGAAGAAGGAGAATGAGAAGGTGAAGTCTGGAGGGTGAATCAGAAGAAGCAGAAGAAGGAGAAGGAGAAGGTGAAGTCTGGAGGGTGAATCAGAAGAAGTAGAAGAAGGAGAAGGAGAAGGTGAAGTCTGGAGGGTGAAGCAGAAGAAGTAGAAGAAGGAGAAGGAGAAGGTGAAGTCAGGAGGGTGAATCAGAAGAAGTAGAAGAAGGAGAAGGAGAAGGTGAAGTCAGGAGGGTGAATCAGAAGAAGCAGAAGATGGAGAAGGAGAAGGTGAAGTCTGGAGGTTGAATCAGAAGAATCAGAAGAAGGAGAAGGAGAAGGTGAAGTCTGGAGGGTGAATCAGAAGAAGCAGAAGAAAGAGAAGGAGAAGGTGAAGTCTGGAGGGTGAAGCAGAAGAAACAGAAAAAGGAGAAGGAGAAGGTGAAGACTGGAGGGTGAATCAGAAGAAGTAGAAGAAGGATGAGGAGAAGGTGAAGTCTGGAGGGTGAATCAGAAGAAGTGGAAGAAGGAGAAGGAGAAGTTGAAGTCTGGAGGGTGAATCAGAAGAAGCAGAAGAAGGAGAAGGAGAAGGTGAAGTCTGGAGGGTGAATCAGAAGAAGCAGAAGAAGGAGAAGGAGAAGATGAAGTCTGGAGGGTGAATCAGAAGAAGTAGAAGAAGGAGAAGGAGAAGGTGATATCTGGAGGGTGAATCAGAAGAAGTAGAAGAAGGAGAAGGAGAAGGTGAAGTCTGGAGGGTGAATCAGAAGAAACAGAAGAAGGAGAAGGAGAAGGTGAAGTCTGGAGGGTGTATCAGAAGAAGTAGAAGAAGGAGAAGGAGAAGGTGTAGTCTGGAGGGTGAATCAGAAGAAGTAGACGAAGGAGAAGGAGAAGGTGAAGTCTGGAGGGTGAATCAGAAGAAGCAGAAGAAGCAGAAGGAGAAGGTGAAGTCTGGAGGGTGAATCAGAAGAAGTAGAAGAAGGAGAAGGAGAAGGTGAAGTCTGGAGGGTGAATCAGAAGAAGCAGAAGAAGGAGAAGGAGAAGGTGAAGTCTGGAGGGTGAATCAGAAGAAGCAGAAGAAGGAGAAGGAGAAGGTGAAGTCTGGAGGGTGAATCAGAAGAAGCAGAATAAGGAGAAGGAGAAGGTGAAGTCTGGAGGGTGAATCAGAAGAAGCAGAAGAAGGAGAAGGAGAAGGTGAAGTCTGGAGGGTGAAGCAGAAGAAGTAGATGAAGGAGAAGGAG
Source organism: Somniosus microcephalus (assembly GCF_052327205.1). Lineage (NCBI taxonomy): Eukaryota > Metazoa > Chordata > Chondrichthyes > Squaliformes > Somniosidae > Somniosus > Somniosus microcephalus. Next base: position 80,886 of record NW_028225361.1, read on the forward strand.
AAGGTGAAGTCAGGAGGGTGAATCAGAAGAAGTAGAAGAAGGAGAAGGAGAAGGTGAGTTCTGGAGGGTGAATCAGAAGAAGCAGAAGAAGGAGAGGGAGAAGGTGAAGTCTGGAGGGTGAATCAGAAGAATCAGAAGAAGGAGAAGGAGAAGGTGAAGTCTGGAGGGTGAACCAGAAGAAGCAGAAGAAAGAGAAGGAGAAGGTGAAGTCTGGAGGGTGAAGCAGAAGAAACAGAAGAAGGAGAAGGAGAAGGTGTAGACTGGAGGGTGAATCAGAAGAAGTAGAAGAAGGAGAAGGAGAAGGTGAGGTCTGGAGGGTGAATCAGAAGAAGTAGAAGAAGGAGAAGGAGAAGGTGAAGTCTGGAGGGTGAATCAGAAGAAGCAGAAGAAGGAGAAGGAGAAGGTGAAGTCTGGAGGGTGAATCAGAAGAAGGAGAAGAAGGAGAAGGAGAAGATGAAGTCTGGAGGGTGAATCAGAAGAAGTAGAAGAAGGAGAAGGAGAAGGTGAAGTCTGGAGGCTGAATCAGAAGAAGTAGAAGAAGGAGAAGGAGAAGGTGAAGTCTGGAGGGTGAATCAGAAGAAGCAGAAGAAGGAGAAGGAGAAGATGAACTCTGGAGGGTGAATCAGAGGAAGTAGAAGAAGGAGAAGGAGAAGGTGAGGTCTCGAGGTTGAATCAGAAGAAGCAGAAGAAGGAGAAGGAGAAGGTGAAGTCTGGAGGGTGAATCAGAAGAAGCAGAAGAAGGAGAAGGAGAAGGTGAAGTCTGGAGGGTGAATCAGAAGAAGCAGAAGAAGGAGAAGGAGAAGGTGAAGTCAGGAGGGTGAATCAGAAGAATCAGAAGAAGGAGAAGGAGAAGGTGAATTTAGGAGGGTGAATCAGAAGAAGCAGAAGAAGTAGAAGGAGCAGGTGAAGTCAGGGGGGTGTAGCAGAAGAAGTAGAAGAAGGAGAAGGAGAAGGTGAAGTCAGGACGGTGAAGCAGAAGAAGCAGAAGAAGGAGAAGGAGAAGGTGAAGCCTGGAGGGCGCAGCAGAAGAAGCAGAAGAAGGAGAAGGAGAAGGTGAAGTCTGGAGTGTGAAGCAGAAGAAGCAGAAGAAGGAGAAGGAGAAGGTGAAGTCTGGAGGGCGCAGCAGAAGAAGCAGAAGAAGGAGAATGAGAAGGTGAAGTCTGGAGGGTGAATCAGAAGAAGCAGAAGAAGGAGAAGGAGAAGGTGAAGTCTGGAGGGTGAATCAGAAGAAGTAGAAGAAGGAGAAGGAGAAGGTGAAGTCTGGAGGGTGAAGCAGAAGAAGTAGAAGAAGGAGAAGGAGAAGGTGAAGTCAGGAGGCTGAATCAGAAGAAGTAGAAGAAGGAGAAGGAGAAGGTGAAGTCAGGAGGGTGAATCAGAAGAAGCAGAAGAAGGAGAAGGAGAAGGTGAAGTCTGGAGGGTGAATCAGAAGAATCAGAAGAAGGAGAAGGAGAAGGTGAAGTCTGTAGGGTGAATCAGAAGAAGCAGAAGAAAGAGAAGGAGAAGGTGAAGTCTGGAGGGTGAAGCAGAAGAAACAAAAAAAGGAGAAGGAGAAGGTGAAGACTGGAGGGTGAATCAGAAGAAGGAGAAGGAGAAGGTGAAATCTGGAGGGTGAATCAGAAGAAGAGGAAGAAGGAGAAGGAGAAGTTGAAGTCTGGAGGGTGAATCAGAAGAAGCAGAAGAAGGAGAAGGAGAAGGTGAAGTCTGGATGGTGAATCAGAAGAAGCAGAAGAAGGAGAAGGAGAAGATGAAGTCTGGAGGGTGAATCAGAAGAAGTAGAAGAAGGAGAAGGAGAAGGTGAAGTCTGGAGGGTGAATCAGAAGAAGTAGAAGAAGGAGAAGGAGAAGATGAAGTCTGGAGGGAGAATCAGAAGAAACAGAAGAAGGAGAAGGAGAAGGTGAAGTCTGGAGGGTGAATCAGAAGAAGTAGAAGAAGGAGAAGGAGAAGGTGTAGTCTGGAGGGTGAATCAGAAGAAGTAGACGAAGGAGAAGGAGAAGGTGAAGTCTGGAGGGTGAATCAGAAGAAGCAGAAGAAGGAGAAGGAGAAGGTGAAGTCTGGAGGGTGAATCAGAAGAAGTAGAAGAAGGAGAAGGAGAAGGTGAAGTCTGGAGGGTGAATCAGAAGAAGCAGAAGAAGGAGAAGGAGAAGGTGAAGTCTGGAGGGTGAATCAGAAGAAGCAGAAGAAGGAGAAGGAGAAGGTGAAGTCTGGAGGGTGAATCAGAAGAAGCAGAATAAGGAGAAGGAGAAGGTGAAGTCTGGAGGGTGAATCAGAAGAAGCAGAAGAAGGAGAAGAAGAAGGTGAAGTCTGGAGGGTGAATCAGAAGAAGTAGAAGAAGGAGAAGGAGAAGGTGAAGTCTGGAGGGTGAATCAGAAGAAGTATAAGAAGGAGAAGGAGAAGGTGAAGTCTGGAGGGTGAATCAGAAGAAGTAGAAGAAGGAGAAGGAGAAGGTGAAGTCTGGAGGGTGAAGCAGAAGAAGTAGATGAAGGAGAAGGAGAAGGTGAATTCAGGAGGGTGAATCAGAAGAAGTAGAAGAAGGAGAAGGAGAAGGTGAGTTCTGGAGGGTGAATCAGAAGAAGCAGAAGAAGGAGAAGGAGAAGGTGAAGTCTGGAGGGTGAATCAGAAGAATCAGAAGAAGGAGAAGGAGAAGGTGAAGTCTGGAGGGTGAATCAGAAGAAGCAGAAGAAAGAGAAGGAGAAGGTGAAGTCTGGAGGGTGAAGCAGAAGAAACAGAAGAAGGAGAAGGAGAAGGTGAAGACTGGAGGGTGAATCAGAAGAAGTAGAAGAAAGAGAAGGAGAAGGTGAAGTCTGGAGGGTGAATCAGAAGAAGTAGAAGAAGGAGAAGGAGATGGTGAAGTCTGGAGGGTGAATCAGAAGAAGCAGAAGAAGGAGAAGGAGAAGGTGAAGTCTGGAGGGTGAATCAGAAGAAGGAGAAGAAGAAGAAGGAGAAGATGAAGTCTGGAGGGTGAATCAGAAGAAGTAGAAGAAGGAGAAGGAGAAGGTGAAGTCTGGAGGCTGAATCAGAAGAAGTAGAAGAAGGAGAAGGAGAAGGTGAAGTCTGGAGGGTGAATCAGAAGAAGCAGAAGAAGGAGAAGGAGAAGATGAAGTCTGGAGGGTGAATCAGAAGAAGTAGAAGAAGGAGAAGGAGAAGGTGAGGTCTGGAGGGTGAATCAGAAGAAGCAGAAGAAGGAGAAGGAGAAGGTGAAGTCTGGAGGGTGAATCAGAAGAAGCAGAAGAAGGAGAAGGAGAAGGTGAAGTCTGGAGGGTGAATCAGAAGAAGCAGAAGAAGGAGAAGGAGAAGGTGAAGTCAGGAGGGTGAATCAGAAGAAGCAGAAGAAGGAGAAGGAGAAGGTGAATTTAGGAGGGTGAATCAGAAGAAGCAGAAGAAGGAGAAGGAGCAGGTGAAGTCAGGGGGGTGTAGCAGAAGAAGTAGAAGAAGGAGAAGGAGAAGGTGAATTCAGGACGGTGAAGCAGAAGAATCAGAAGAAGGAGAAGGAGAAGGTGAAGCCTGGAGGGCGCAGCAGAAGAAGCAGAAGAAGGAGAAGGAGAAGGTGAAGTCTGGAGTGTGAAGCAGAAGAAGCAGAAGAAGGAGAAGGAGAAGGTGAAGTCTGGAGGGCGCAGCAGAAGAAGCAGAAGAAGGAGAATGAGAAGGTGAAGTCTGGAGGGTGAATCAGAAGAAGCAGTAGAAGGAGAAGGAGAAGGTGAAGTCTGGAGGGTGAATCAGAAGAAGTAGAAGAAGGAGAAGGAGAAGGTGAAGTCTGGAGGGTGAAGCAGAAGAAGTAGAAGAAGGAGAAGGAGAAGGTGAAGTCAGGAGGGTGAATCAGAAGAAGTAGAAGAAGGAGAAGGAGAAGGTGAAGTCAGGAGGGTGAATCAGAAGAAGCAGAAGAAGGAGAAGGAGAAGGTGAAGTCTGGAGGGTGAATCAGAAGAATCAGAAGAAGGAGAAGGAGAAGGTGAAGTCTGGAGGGTGAATCAGAAGAAGCAGAAGAAAGAGAAGGAGAAGGTGAAGTCTGGAGGGTGAAGCAGAAGAAACAAAAAAAGGAGAAGGAGAAGGTGAAGACTGGAGGGTGAATCAGAAGACGTAGAAGAAGGAGAAGGAGAAGGTGAAGTCTGGAGGGTGAATCAGAAGAAGTGGAAGAAGGAGAAGGAGAAGTTGAAGTCTGGAGGGAATCAGAAGAAGCAGAAGAAGGAGAAGGAGAAGGTGAAGTCTGGAGGGTGAATCAGAAGAAACAGAAGAAGGAGAAGGAGAAGATGAAGTCTGGAGGGTGAATCAGAAGAAGTAGAAGAAGGTGAAGGAGAAGGTGAAGTCTGGAGGGTGAATCAGAAGAAGTAGAAGAAGGAGAAGGAGAAGGTGAAGTCTGGAGGGTGAAGCAGAAGAAATAGAAGAAGGAGAAGGAGAAGGTGAAGTCAGGAGGGTGAATCAGAAGAAGTAGAAGAAGGAGAAGGAGAAGTTGAAGTCAGGAGGGTGAATCAGAAGAAGCAGAAGAAGGAGAAGGAGAAGATGAAGTCTGGAGGGTGAATCAGAAGAATCAGAAGAAGGAGAAGGAGAAGGTGAAGTCTGGAGGGTGAATCAGAAGAAGCAGAAGAAAGAGAAGGAGAAGGTGAAGTCTGGAGGGTGAAGCAGAAGAAACAAAAAAAGGAGAAGGAGAAGGTGAAGACTGGAGGGTGAATCAGAAGAAGTAGAAGAAGGAGAAGGAGAAGGTGAAGTCTGGAGGGTGAATCAGAAGAAGTGGAAGAAGGAGAAGGAGAAGTTGAAGTCTGGAGGGTGAATCAGAAGAAGCAGAAGAAGGAGAAGGAGAAGGTGAAGTCTGGAGGGTGAATCAGAAGAAGCAGAAGAAGGAGAAGGAGAAGATGAAGTCTGGAGGGTGAATCAGAAGAATTAGAAGAAGGAGAAGGAGAAGGTGAAGTCTGGAGGGTGAATCAGAAGAAGTAGAAGAAGGAGAAGGAGAAGATGAAGTCTGGAGGGTGAATCAGAAGAAACAGAAGAAGGAGAAGGAGAAGGTGAAGTCTGGAGGGTGAATCAGAAGAAGTAGAAGAAGGAGAAGGAGAAGGTGTAGTCTGGAGGGTGAATCAGAAGAAGTAGACGAAGGAGAAGGAGAAGGTGAAGTCTGGAGGGTGAATCAGAAGAAGCAGAAGAAGGAGAAGGAGAAGGTGAAGTCTGGAGGGTGAATCAGAAGAAGTAGAAGAAGGAGAAGGAGAAGGTGAAGTCTGGAGGGTGAATCAGAAGAAGCAGAAGAAGGAGAGGGAGAAGGTGAAGTCTGGAGGGTGAATCAGAAGAAGCAGAAGAAGGAGAAGGAGAAGGTGAAGTCTGGAGGGTGAATCAGAAGAAGCAGAATAAGGAGAAGGAGAAGGTGAAGTCTGGAGGGTGAATCAGAAGAAGCAGAAGAAGGAGAAGGAGAAGGTGAAGTCTGGAGGGTGAATCAGAAGAAGTAGAAGAAGGAGAAGGAGAAGGTGAAGTCTGGAGGGTGAATCAGAAGAAGTATAAGAAGGAGAAGGAGAAGGTGAAGTCTGGAGGGTGAATCAGAAGAAGTAGAAGTAGGAGAAGGAGAAGGTGAAGTCTGGAGGGTGAAGCAGAAGAAGTAGATGAAGGAGAAGGAGAAGGTGAAGTCAGGAGGGTGAATCAGAAGAAGTAGAAGAAGGAGAAGGAGAAGGTGAGGTCTGGAGGGTGAATCAGAAGAAGCAGAAGAAGGAGAGGGAGAAGGTGAAGTCTGGAGGGTGAATCAGAAGAATCAGAAGAAGGAGAAGGAGAAGGTGAAGTCTGGAGGGTGAATCAGAAGAAGCAGAAGAAAGAGAAGGAGAAGGTGAAGTCTGGAGGGTGAAGCAGAAGAAACAGAAGAAGGAGAAGGAGAAGGTGAAGACTGGAGGGTGAATCAGAAGAAGTAGAAGAAGGAGAAGGAGAAGGTGAAGTCTGGAGGGTGAATCAGAAGAAGTAGAAGAAGGAGAAGGAGAAGGTGAAGTCTGGAGGGTGAATCAGAAGAAGCAGAAGAAGGAGAAGGAGAAGGTGAAGTCTGGAGGGTGAATCAGAAGAAGGAGAAGAAGGAGAAGGAGAAGATGAAGTCTGGAGGGTGAATCAGAAGAAGTAGAAGAAGGAGAAGGAGAAGGTGAAGTCTGGAGGCTGAATCAGAAGAAGTAGAAGAAGGAGAAGGAGAAGGTGAAGTCTGGAGGGTGAATCAGAAGAAACAGAAGAAGGAGAAGGAGAAGGTGAAGTCTGGAGGGTGTATCAGAAGAAGTAGAAGAAGGAGAAGGAGAAGGTGTAGTCTGGAGGGTGAATCAGAAGAAGTAGACGAAGGAGAAGGAGAAGGTGAAGTCTGGAGGGTGAATCAGAAGAAGCAGAAGAAGGAGAAGGAGAAGGTGAAGTCTGGAGGGTGAATCAGAAGAAGTAGAAGAAGGAGAAGGAGAAGGTGAAGTCTGGAGGGTGAATCAGAAGAAGCAGAAGAAGGAGAAGGAGAAGGTGAAGTCTGGAGGGTGAATCAGAAGAAGCAGAAGAAGGAGAAGGAGAAGGTGAAGTCTGGAGGGTGAATCAGAAGAAACAGAAGAAGGAGAAGGAGAAGGTGAAGTCTGGAGGGTGAATCAGAAGAAGTAGAAGAAGGAGAAGGAGAAGATGTAGTCTGGAGGGTGAATCAGAAGAAGTAGACGAAGGAGAAGGAGAAGGTGAAGTCTGGAGGGTGAATCAGAAGAAACAGAAGAAGGAGAAGGAGAAGGTGAAGTCTGGAGGGTGAATCAGAAGAAGTAGAAGAAGGAGAAGGAGAAGGTGTAGTCTGGAGGGTGAATCAGAAGAAGTAGACGAAGGAGAAGGAGAAGGTGAAGTCTGGAGGGTGAATCAGAAGAAGCAGAAGAAGGAGAAGGAGAAGATGAAGTCTGGAGGGTGAATCAGAAGAAGTAGAAGAAGGAGAAGGAGAAGGTGAAGTCTGGAGGGTGAATCAGAAGAAGCAGAAGAAGGAGAAGGAGAAGGTGAAGTCTGGAGGGTGAATCAGAAGAAGCAGAAGAAGGAGAAGGAGAAGGTGAAGTCTGGAGGGTGAATCAGAAGAAGCAGAATAAGGAGAAGGAGAAGGTGAAGTCTGGAGGGTGAATCAGAAGAAGCAGAAGAAGGAGAAGGAGAAGGTGAAGTCTGGAGGATGAATCAGAAGAAGTAGAAGAAGGAGAAGGAGAAGTTGAAGTCTGGAGGGTGAATCAGAAGAAGTAGAAGAAGGAGAAGGAGAAGGTGAAGTCTGGAGGGTGAATCAGAAGAAGTAGAAGAAGGAGAAGGAGAAGGTGAAGTCTGGAGGGTGAAGCAGAAGAAGTAGAAGAAGGAGAAGGAGAAGGTGAAGTCAGGAGGGTGAATCAGAAGAAGTAGAAGAAGGAGAAGGAGAAGGTGAAGTCAGGAGGGTGAAGCAGAAGAAGCAGAAGAAGGAGAAGGAGAAGGTGAAGTCTGGAGGGTGAAGCAGAAGAAGCAGAAGAAGGAGAAGGAGAAGGTGAAGTCTGGAGGGTGAATCAGAAGAAGCAGAAGAAGGAGAAGGAGAAGGTGAAGTCTGGAGGGTGAATCAGAAGAAGCAGAAGAAGGAGAAGGAGAAGGTGAAGTCAGGAGGGTGAATCAGAAGAAGCAGAAGAAGGAGAAGGAGAAGGTGAATTTAGGAGGGTGAATCAGAAGAAGCAGAAGAAGGAGAAGGAGCAGGTGAAGTCAGGGGGGTGTCGCAGAAGAAGTAGAAGAAGGAGAAGGAGAAGGTGAAGTCAGGACGGTGAAGCAGAAGAAGCAGAAGAAGGAGAAGGAGAAGGTGAAGCCTGGAGGGCGCAGCAGAAGAAGCAGAAGAAGGAGAAGGAGAAGGTGAAGTCTGGAGTGTGAAGCAGAAGAAGCAGAAGAAGGAGAAGGAGAAGGTGAAGTCTGGAGGGCGCAGCAGAAGAAGCAGAAGAAGGAGAATGAGAAGGTGAAGTCTGGAGGGTGAATCAGAAGAAGCAGAAGAAGGAGAAGGAGAAGGGGAAGTCTGGAGGGTGAAGCAGAAGAAGTAGAAGAAGGAGAAGGAGAAGGTGAAGTCAGGAGGGTGAATCAGAAGAAGTAGAAGAAGGAGAAGGAGAAGGTGAAGTCAGGAGGGTGAATCAGAAGAAGCAGAAGAAGGAGAAGGAGAAGGTGAAGTCTGGAGGGCGAATCAGAAGAAACAGAAGATGGAGAAGGAGAAGGTGAAGTCTGGAGGGTGAATCAGAAGAAGCAGAAGAAGGAGAAGGAGAAGGTGAAGTCTGGAGGTTGAATCAGAAGAAGCAGAATAACGAGAAGGAGAAGGTGAAGTCTGGAGGGTGAATCAGAAGAAGCAGAATAAGGAGAAGGAGAAGGTGAAGTCTGGAGGGTGAATCAGAAGAAGCAGAAGAAGGAGAAGGAGAAGGTGAAGTCTGGAGGGTGAATCAGAAGAGGTAGAAGAAGGAGAAGGAGAAGGTGAAGTCTGGAGGGTGAAGCAGAAGAAGGAGAAGAAGGAGAAGGAGAAGGTGAAGTCAGGAGGGTGAATCAGAAGAAGTAGAAGAAGGAGAAGGAGAAGGTGAAGCCAGGAGGGTGAATCAGAAGAAGCAGAAGAAGGAGAAGGAGAAGGTGAAGTCTGGAGGGTGAATCAGAAGAATCAGAAGAAGGAGAAGGAGAAGGTGAAGTCTGGAGGGTGAATCAGAAGAATCAGAAGAAAGAGAAGGAGAAGGTGAAGTCTGGAGGCTGAAGCAGAAGAAACAGAAGAAGGAGAAGGAGAATGTGAAGACTGGAGGGTGAAACAGAAGAAGTAGAAGAAGGAGAAGGAGAAGGTGAAGTCTGGAGGGTGAATCAGAAGAAGTAGAAGAAGGAGAAGGAGAAGGTGAAGTCTGGAGGGTGAATCAGAAGAAGCAGAAGAAGGAGAAGGAGAAGGTGAAGTCTGGAGGGTGAATCAGAAGATGCAGAAGAAGGAGAAGGAGATGATGAAGTCTGGAGGGTGAATCAGAAGAAGTTGAAGAAGGAGAAGGAGAAGGTGAAGTCTGGAGGGTGAATCAGAAGAGGTAGAAGAAGGAGAAGGAGAAGGTGAAGTCTGGAGGGTGAAGCAGAAGAAGGAGAAGAAGGAGAAGGAGAAGTTGAAGTCAGGAGGGTGAATCAGAAGAAGCAGAAGAAGGAGAAGGAGAAGGTGAAGTCTGGAGGTTGAATCAGAAGAAGCAGAATAACGAGAAGGAGAAGGTGAAGTCTGGAGGGTGAATCAGAAGAAGCAGAATAAGGAGAAGGAGAAGGTGAAGTCTGGAGGGTGAATCAGAAGAAGCAGAAGAAGGAGAAGGAGAAGGTGAAGTCTGGAGGGTGAATCAGAAGAGGTAGAAGAAGGAGAAGGAGAAGGTGAAGTCAGGAGGGTGAAGCAGAAGAAGCAGAAGAAGGAGAAGGAGAAGGTGAAGTCTGGTGGGTGAAGCAGAAGAAGCAGAAGAAGGAGAAGGAGAAGGTGAAGTCTGGAGGGTGAAGCAGAAGAAGCAGAAGAAGGAGAAGGAGAAGGTGAAGTCAGGAGGGTGGATCAGAAGAAGTAGAAGAAGGAGAAGGAGAAGGTGAAGTCTGGAGGGTGAATCAGAAGAAGCAGAAGAAGGAGAAGGAGAAGGTGAAGTCTGGAAGGCGCAGCAGAAGAAGCAGAAGAAGGAGAAAGAGAAGGTGAAGTCTGGAGTGTGAAGCAGAAGAAGGAGAAGGAGAGGGTGAAGTCTGGAGGGTGAATCAGAAGAAGTAGAAGAAGGAGAAGGAGAAGGTGAAGTCAGGAGAGTGAAGCAGAAGAAGCAGAAGAAGGAGAAGGAGAAGGTGAAGTCTGGAGGGCGAAGCAGAAGAAGCAGAAGAAGGAGAAGGAGAAGGTTAAGTCTGGAGGGTGAAGCAGAAGAAGCAGAAGAAGGTGAAGGAGAAGGTGAAGTCTGGAGGGTGAATCAGAAGAAGTAGAAGAAGGAGAAGGAGAAGGTGAAGTCAGGAGGGTGAATCAGAAGAAGTAGAAGAAGGAGAAGGAGAAGGTGAAGTCAGGAGGGTGAATCAGAAGAAGCAGAAGAAGGAGAAGGAGAAGGTGAAGTCTGGAGGGCGAATCAGAAGAAACAGAAGAAGGAGAAGGAGAAGGTGAAGTCTGGAGGGTGAATCAGAAGAAGCAGAAGAAGGAGAAGGAGAAGGTGAAGTCTGGAGGTTGAATCAGAAGAAGCAGAATAACGAGAAGGAGAAGGTGAAGTCTGGAGGGTGAATCAGAAGAAGCAGAATAAGGAGAAGGAGAAGGTGAAGTCTGGAGGGTGAATCAGAAGAAGCAGAAGAAGGAGAAGGAGAAGGTGAAGTCTGGAGGGTGAATCAGAAGAGGTAGAAGAAGGAGAAGGAGAAGGTGAAGTCTGGAGGGTGAAGCAGAAGAAGGAGAAGAAGGAGAAGGAGAAGGTGAAGTCAGGAGGGTGAATCAGAAGAAGTAGAAGAAGGAGAAGGAGAAGGTGAAGCCAGGAGGGTGAATCAGAAGAAGCAGAAGAAGGAGAAGGAGATGGTGAAGTCTGGAGGGTGAATCAGAAGAATCAGAAGAAGGAGAAGGAGAAGGTGAAGTCTGGAGGGTGAATCAGAAGAATCAGAAGAAAGAGAAGGAGAAGGTGAAGTCTGGAGGCTGAAGCAGAAGAAACAGAAGAAGGAGAAGGAGAATGTGAAGACTGGAGGGTGAATCAGAAGAAGTAGAAGAAGGAGAAGGAGAAGGTGAAGTCTGGAGGGTGAATCAGAAGAAGCAGAATAAGGAGAAGGAGAAGGTGAAGTCTGGAGGGTGAATCAGAAGAAGCAGAAGAAGGAGAAGGAGAAGGTGAAGTCTGGAGGGTGAATCAGAAGATGCAGAAGAAGGAGAAGGAGATGATGAAGTCTGGAGGGTGAATCAGAAGAAGTAGAAGAAGGAGAAGGAGAAGGTGAAGTCTGGAGGGTGAATCAGAAGAAGTAGAAGAAGGAGAAGGAGAAGGTGAAGTCTGGAGGGTGAATCAGAAGAGGTAGAAGAAGGAGAAGGAGAAGGTGAAGTCTGGAGGGTGAAGCAGAAGAAGGAGAAGAAGGAGAAGGAGAAGGTGAAGTCAGGAGGGTGAATCAGAAGAAGCAGAAGAAGGAGAAGGAGAAGGTGAAGTCTGGAGGTTGAATCAGAAGAAGCAGAATAACGAGAAGGAGAAGGTGAAGTCTGGAGGGTGAATCAGAAGAAGCAGAATAAGGAGAAGGAGAAGGTGAAGTCTGGAGTGTGAATCAGAAGAAGCAGAAGAAGGAGAAGGAGAAGGTGAAGTCTGGAGGGTGAATCAGAAGAGGTAGAAGAAGGAGAAGGAGAAGGTGAAGTCAGGAGGGTGAAGCAGAAGAAGCAGAAGAAGGAGAAGGAGAAGGTGAAGTCTGGTGGGTGAAGCAGAAGAAGCAGAAGAAGGAGAAGGAGAAGGTGAAGTCTGGAGGGTGAAGCAGAAGAAGCAGAAGAAGGAGAAGGAGAAGGTGAAGTCAGGAGGGTGGATCAGAAGAAGTAGAAGAAGGAGAAGGAGAAGGTGAAGTCTGGAAGGCGCAGCAGAAGAAGCAGAAGAAGGAGAAAGAGAAGGTGAAGTCTGGAGGGTGAAGCAGAAGAAGCAGAAGAAGGAGAAGGAGAGGGTGAAGTCTGGAGGGTGAATCAGAAGAAGTAGAAGAAGGAGAAGGAGAAGGTGAAGTCAGGAGAGTGAAGCAGAAGAAGCAGAAGAAGGAGAAGGAGAAGGTGAAGTCTGGAGGGCGAAGCAGAAGAAGCAGAAGAAGGAGAAGGAGAAGGTTAAGTCTGGAGGGTGAAGCAGAAGAAGCAGAAGAAGGAGAAGGAGAAGGTGAAGTCTGGAGGGTGAATCAGAAGAAGCAGAAGAAGGAGAAGGAGAAGGTGAAGTCTGGAGGGTGAATCAGAAGAAGCAGAAGAAGGAGAAGGAGAAGGTGAAGTCAGGAGGGTGAATCAGAAGAAGCAGAAGAAGGAGAAGGAGAAGGTGAATTTAGGAGGGTGAATCAGAAGAAGCAGAAGAAGGAGAAGGAGCAGTTGAAGTCAGGGGGGTGTAGCAGAAGAAGTAGAAGAAGGAGAAGGAGAAGGTGAAGTCAGGACGGTGAAGCAGAAGAAGCAGAAGAAGGAGAAGGAGAAGCTGAAGCCTGGAGGGCGCAGCAGAAGAAGCAGAAGAAGGAGAAGGAGAAGGTGAAGTCTGGAGTGTGAAGCAGAAGAAGCAGAAGAAGGAGAAGGAGAAGGTGAAGTCTGGAGGGCGCAGCAGAAGAAGCAGAAGAAGGAGAATGAGAAGGTGAAGTCTGGAGGGTGAATCAGAAGAAGCAGAAGAAGGAGAAGGAGAAGGTGAAGTCTGGAGGTTGAATCAGAAGAAGCAGAATAACGAGAAGGAGAAGGTGAAGTCTGGAGGGTGAATCAGAAGAAGCAGAATAAGGAGAAGGAGAAGGTGAAGTCTGGAGGGTGAATCAGAAGAAGCAGAAGAAGGAGAAGGAGAAGGTGAAGTCTGGAGGGTGAATCAGAAGAGGTAGAAGAAGGAGAAGGAGAAGGTGAAGTCAGGAGGGTGAAGCAGAAGAAGCAGAAGAAGGAGAAGGAGAAGGTGAAGTCTGGTGGGTGAAGCAGAAGAAGCAGAAGAAGGAGAAGGAGAAGGTGAAGTCTGGAGGGTGAAGCAGAAGAAGCAGAAGAAGGAGAAGGAGAAGGTGAAGTCAGGAGGGTGGATCAGAAGAAGTAGAAGAAGGAGAAGGAGAAGGTGAAGTCTGGAGGGTGAATCAGAAGAAGCAGAAGAAGGAGAAGGAGAAGGTGAAGTCTGGAAGGCGCAGCAGAAGAAGCAGAAGAAGGAGAAAGAGAAGGTGAAGTCTGGAGGGTGAAGCAGAAGAAGCAGAAGAAGGAGAAGGAGAGGGTGAAGTCTGGAGGGTGAATCAGAAGAAGTAGAAGAAGGAGAAGGAGAAGGTGAAGTCAGGAGAGTGAAGCAGAAGAAGCAGAAGAAGGAGAAGGAGAAGGTGAAGTCTGGAGGGCGAAGCAGAAGAAGCAGAAGAAGGAGAAGGAGAAGGTTAAGTCTGGAGGGTGAAGCAGAAGAAGCAGAAGAAGGTGAAGGAGAAGGTGAAGTCTGGAGGGTGAATCAGAAGAAGTAGAAGAAGGAGAAGGAGAAGGTGAAGTCAGGAGGGTGAATCAGAAGAAGTAGAAGAAGGAGAAGGAGAAGGTGAAGTCAGGAGGGTGAATCAGAAGAAGCAGAAGAAGGAGAAGGAGAAGGTGAAGTCTGGAGGGCGAATCAGAAGAAACAGAAGAAGGAGAAGGAGAAGGTGAAGTCTGGAGGGTGAATCAGAAGAAGCAGAAGAAGGAGAAGGAGAAGGTGAAGTCTGGAGGTTGAATCAGAAGAAGCAGAATAACGAGAAGGAGAAGGTGAAGTCTGGAGGGTGAATCAGAAGAAGCAGAATAAGGAGAAGGAGAAGGTGAAGTCTGGAGGGTGAATCAGAAGAAGCAGAAGAAGGAGAAGGCGAAGGTGAAGTCTGTAGGGTGAATCAGAAGAGGTAGAAGAAGGAGAAGGAGAAGGTGAAGTCTGGAGGGTGAAGCAGAAGAAGGAGAAGAAGGAGAAGGAGAAGGTGAAGTCAGGAGGGTGAATCAGAAGAAGTAGAAGAAGGAGAAGGAGAAGGTGAAGCCAGGAGGGTGAATCGGAAGAAGCAGAAGAAGGAGAAGGAGAAGGTGAAGTCTGGAGGGTGAATCAGAAGAATCAGAAGAAGGAGAAGGAGAAGGTGAAGTCTGGAGGGTGAATCAGAAGAATCAGAAGAAAGAGAAGGAGAAGGTGAAGTCTGGAGGCTGAAGCAGAAGAAACAGAAGAAGGAGAAGGAGAATGTGAAGACTGGAGGGTGAATCAGAAGAAGTAGAAGAAGGAGAAGGAGAAGGTGAAGTCTGGAGGGTGAATCAGAAGAAGCAGAATAAGGAGAAGGAGAAGGTGAAGTCTGGAGGGTGAATCAGAAGAAGCAGAATAAGGAGAAGGAGAAGGTGAAGTCTGGAGGGTGAATCAGAAGAAGCAGAAGAAGGAGAAGGAGAAGGTGAAGTCTGGAGGGTGAATCAGAAGATGCAGAAGAAGGAGAAGGAGATGATGAAGTCTGGAGGGTGAATCAGAAGAAGTAGAAGAAGGAGAAGGAGAAGGTGAAGTCTGGAGGGTGAATCAGAAGAAGTAGAAGAAGGAGAAGGAGAAGGTGAAGTCTGGAGGGTGAATCAGAAGAAGGAGAAGAAGGAGAAGGAGAAGGTGAAGTCAGGAGGGTGAATCAGAAGAAGCAGAAGAAGGAGAAGGAGAAGGTGAAGTCTGGATGTTGAATCAGAAGAAGCAGAATAACGAGAAGGAGAAGGTGAAGTCTGGAGGGTGAATCAGAAGAAGCAGAATAAGGAGAAGGAGAAGGTGAAGTCTGGAGTGTGAATCAGAAGAAGCAGAAGAAGGAGAAGGAGAAGGTGAAGTCTGGAGGGTGAAGCAGAAGAAGCAGAAGAAGGAGAAGGAGAAGGTGAAGTCAGGAGGGTGGATCAGAAGAAGTAGAAGAAGGAGAAGGAGAAGGTGAAGTCTGGAGGGTGAATCAGAAGAAGCAGAAGAAGGAGAAGGAGAAGGTGAAGTCTGGAAGGCGCAGCAGAAGAAGGAGAAGAAGGAGAAAGAGAAGGTGAAGTCTGGAGGGTGAAGCAGAAGAAGCAGAAGAAGGAGAAGGAGAGGGTGAAGTCTGGAGGGTGAATCAGAAGAAGTAGAAGAAGGAGAAGGAGAAGGTGAAGTCAGGAGAGTGAAGCAGAAGAAGCAGAAGAAGGAGAAGGAGAAGGTGAAGTCTGGAGGGCGAAGCAGAAGAAGCAGAAGAAGGAGAAGGAGAAGGTTAAGTCTGGAGGGTGAAGCAGAAGAAGCAGAAGAAGGAGAAGGAGTAGGTGAAGTCTGGAGGGTGAATCAGAAGAAGTAGAAGAAGGAGAAGGAGAAGGTGAAGTCAGGAGGGTGAAGCAGAAGAAGCAGAAGAAGGAGAAGGAGAAGGTGAAGTCTGGAGGGTGAAGCAGAAGAAGCAGAAGAAGGAGAAGGAGAAGGTGAAGTCAGGAGGGTGGATCAGAAGAAGTAGAAGAAGGAGAAGGAGAAGGTGAAGTCTGGAGGGTGAATCAGAAGAAGCAGAAGAAGGAGAAGGAGAAGGTGAAGTCTGGAAGGCGCAGCAGAAGAAGCAGAAGAAGGAGAAAGAGAAGGTGAAGTCTGGAGTGTGAAGCAGAAGAAGCAGAAGGAGAGGGTGAAGTCTGGAGGGTGAATCAGAAGAAGTAGAAGAAGGAGAAGGAGAAGGTGAAGTCAGGAGAGTGAAGCAGAAGAAGCAGAAGAAGGAGAAGGAGAAGGTGAAGTCTGGAGGGCGAAGCAGAAGAAGCAGAAGAAGGAGAAGGAGAAGGTTAAGTCTGGAGGGTGAAGCAGAAGAAGCAGAAGAAGGTGAAGGAGAAGGTGAAGTCTGGAGGGTGAATCAGAAGAAGTAGAAGAAGGAGAAGGAGAAGGTGAAGTCAGGAGGGTGAATCAGAAGAAGTAGAAGAAGGAAAAGGAGAAGGTGAAGTCAGGAGGGTGAATCAGAAGAAGCAGAAGAAGGAGAAGGAGAAGGTGAAGTCTGGAGGGCGAATCAGAAGAAACAGAAGAAGGAGAAGGAGAAGGTGAAGTCTGGAGGGTGAATCAGAAGAAGCAGAAGAAGGAGAAGGAGAAGGTGAAGTCTGGAGGTTGAATCAGAAGAAGCAGAATAACGAGAAGGAGAAGGTGAAGTCTGGAGGGTGAATCAGAAGAAGCAGAATAAGGAGAAGGAGAAGGTGAAGTCTGGAGGGTGAATCAGAAGAAGCAGAAGAAGGAGAAGGAGAAGGTGAAGTCTGGAGGGTGAATCAGAAGAGGTAGAAGAAGGAGAAGGAGAAGGTGAAGTCTGGAGGGTGAAGCAGAAGAAGGAGAAGAAGGAGAAGGAGAAGGTGAAGTCAGGAGGGTGAATCAGAAGAAGTAGAAGAAGGAGAAGGAGAAGGTGAAGCCAGGAGGGTGAATCAGAAGAAGCAGAAGAAGGAGAAGGAGATGGTGAAGTCTGGAGGGTGAATCAGAAGAATCAGAAGAAGGAGAAGGAGAAGGTGAAGTCTGGAGGGTGAATCAGAAGAATCAGAAGAAAGAGAAGGAGAAGGTGAAGTCTGGAGGCTGAAGCAGAAGAAACAGAAGAAGGAGAAGGAGAATGTGAAGACTGGAGGGTGAATCAGAAGAAGTAGAAGAAGGAGAAGGAGAAGGTGAAGTCTGGAGGGTGAATCAGAAGAAGCAGAATAAGGAGAAGGAGAAGGTGAAGTCTGGAGGGTGAATCAGAAGAAGCAGAAGAAGGAGAAGGAGAAGGTGAAGTCTGGAGGGTGAATCAGAAGATGCAGAAGAAGGAGAAGGAGATGATGAAGTCTGGAGGGTGAATCAGAAGAAGTAGAAGAAGGAGAAGGAGAAGGTGAAGTCTGGAGGGTGAATCAGAAGAAGTAGAAGAAGGAGAAGGAGAAGGTGAAGTCTGGAGGGTGAATCAGAAGAGGTAGAAGAAGGAGAAGGAGAAGGTGAAGTCTGGAGGGTGAAGCAGAAGAAGGAGAAGAAGGAGAAGGAGAAGGTGAAGTCAGGAGGGTGAATCAGAAGAAGCAGAAGAAGGAGAAGGAGAAGGTGAAGTCTGGAGGTTGAATCAGAAGAAGCAGAATAACGAGAAGGAGAAGGTGAAGTCTGGAGGGTGAATCAGAAGAAGCAGAATAAGGAGAAGGAGAAGGTGAAGTCTGGAGTGTGAATCAGAAGAAGCAGAAGAAGGAGAAGGAGAAGGTGAAGTCTGGAGGGTGAATCAGAAGAGGTAGAAGAAGGAGAAGGAGAAGGTGAAGTCAGGAGGGTGAAGCAGAAGAAGCAGAAGAAGGAGAAGGAGAAGGTGAAGTCTGGTGGGTGAAGCAGAAGAAGCAGAAAAAGGAGAAGGAGAAGGTGAAGTCTGGAGGGTGAAGCAGAAGAAGCAGAAGAAGGAGAAGGAGAAGGTGAAGTCAGGAGGGTGGATCAGAAGAAGTAGAAGAAGGAGAAGGAGAAGGTGAAGTCTGGAAGGCGCAGCAGAAGAAGCAGAAGAAGGAGAAAGAGAAGGTGAAGTCTGGAGGGTGAAGCAGAAGAAGCAGAAGAAGGAGAAGGAGAGGGTGAAGTCTGGAGGGTGAATCAGAAGAAGTAGAAGAAGGAGAAGGAGAAGGTGAAGTCAGGAGAATGAAGCAGAAGAAGCAGAAGAAGGAGAAGGAGAAGGTGAAGTCTGGAGGGCGAAGCAGAAGAAGCAGAAGAAGGAGAAGGAGAAGGTTAAGTCTGGAGGGTGAAGCAGAAGAAGCAGAAGAAGGAGAAGGAGAAGGTGAAGTCTGGAGGGTGAATCAGAAGAAGCAGAAGAAGGAGAAGGAGAAGGTGAAGTCTGGAGGGTGAATCAGAAGAAGCAGAAGAAGGAGAAGGAGAAGGTGAAGTCAGGAGGGTGAATCAGAAGAAGCAGAAGAAGGAGAAGGAGAAGGTGAATTTAGGAGGGTGAATCAGAAGAAGCAGAAGAAGGAGAAGGAGCAGTTGAAGTCAGGGGGGTGTAGCAGAAGAAGTAGAAGAAGGAGAAGGAGAAGGTGAAGTCAGGACGGTGAAGCAGAAGAAGCAGAAGAAGGAGAAGGAGAAGCTGAAGCCTGGA
Source organism: Somniosus microcephalus (assembly GCF_052327205.1). Taxonomy (NCBI): domain Eukaryota; kingdom Metazoa; phylum Chordata; class Chondrichthyes; order Squaliformes; family Somniosidae; genus Somniosus; species Somniosus microcephalus. The sequence goes on from NW_028225361.1 coordinate 98,422, forward strand.
GGGCGCAGCAGAAGAAGCAGAAGAAGGAGAAGGAGAAGGTGAAGTCTGGAGTGTGAAGCAGAAGAAGCAGAAGAAGGAGAAGGAGAAGGTGAAGTCTGGAGGGCGCAGCAGAAGAAGCAGAAGAAGGAGAATGAGAAGGTGAAGTCTGGAGGGTGAATCAGAAGAAGCAGAAGAAGGAGAAGGAGAAGGTGAAGTCTGGAGGTTGAATCAGAAGAAGCAGAATAACGAGAAGGAGAAGGTGAAGTCTGGAGGGTGAATCAGAAGAAGCAGAATAAGGAGAAGGAGAAGGTGAAGTCTGGAGGGTGAATCAGAAGAAGCAGAAGAAGGAGAAGGAGAAGGTGAAGTCTGGAGGGTGAATCAGAAGAGGTAGAAGAAGGAGAAGGAGAAGGTGAAGTCAGGAGGGTGAAGCAGAAGAAGCAGAAGAAGGAGAAGGAGAAGGTGAAGTCTGGTGGGTGAAGCAGAAGAAGCAGAAGAAGGAGAAGGAGAAGGTGAAGTCTGGAGGGTGAAGCAGAAGAAGCAGAAGAAGGAGAAGGAGAAGGTGAAGTCAGGAGGGTGGATCAGAAGAAGTAGAAGAAGGAGAAGGAGAAGGTGAAGTCTGGAGGGTGAATCAGAAGAAGCAGAAGAAGGAGAAGGAGAAGGTGAAGTCTGGAAGGCGCAGCAGAAGAAGCAGAAGAAGGAGAAAGAGAAGGTGAAGTCTGGAGGGTGAAGCAGAAGAAGCAGAAGAAGGAGAAGGAGAGGGTGAAGTCTGGAGGGTGAATCAGAAGAAGTAGAAGAAGGAGAAGGAGAAGGTGAAGTCAGGAGAGTGAAGCAGAAGAAGCAGAAGAAGGAGAAGGAGAAGGTGAAGTCTGGAGGGCGAAGCAGAAGAAGCAGAAGAAGGAGAAGGAGAAGGTTAAGTCTGGAGGGTGAAGCAGAAGAAGCAGAAGAAGGTGAAGGAGAAGGTGAAGTCTGGAGGGTGAATCAGAAGAAGTAGAAGAAGGAGAAGGAGAAGGTGAAGTCAGGAGGGTGAATCAGAAGAAGTAGAAGAAGGAGAAGGAGAAGGTGAAGTCAGGAGGGTGAATCAGAAGAAGCAGAAGAAGGAGAAGGAGAAGGTGAAGTCTGGAGGGCGAATCAGAAGAAACAGAAGAAGGAGAAGGAGAAGGTGAAGTCTGGAGGGTGAATCAGAAGAAGCAGAAGAAGGAGAAGGAGAAGGTGAAGTCTGGAGGTTGAATCAGAAGAAGCAGAATAACGAGAAGGAGAAGGTGAAGTCTGGAGGGTGAATCAGAAGAAGCAGAATAAGGAGAAGGAGAAGGTGAAGTCTGGAGGGTGAATCAGAAGAAGCAGAAGAAGGAGAAGGCGAAGGTGAAGTCTGTAGGGTGAATCAGAAGAGGTAGAAGAAGGAGAAGGAGAAGGTGAAGTCTGGAGGGTGAAGCAGAAGAAGGAGAAGAAGGAGAAGGAGAAGGTGAAGTCTGGAGGGTGAATCAGAAGATGCAGAAGAAGGAGAAGGAGATGATGAAGTCTGGAGGGTGAATCAGAAGAAGTAGAAGAAGGAGAAGGAGAAGGTGAAGTCTGGAGGGTGAATCAGAAGAAGTAGAAGAAGGAGAAGGAGAAGGTGAAGTCTGGAGGGTGAATCAGAAGAAGGAGAAGAAGGAGAAGGAGAAGGTGAAGTCAGGAGGGTGAATCAGAAGAAGCAGAAGAAGGAGAAGGAGAAGGTGAAGTCTGGATGTTGAATCAGAAGAAGCAGAATAACGAGAAGGAGAAGGTGAAGTCTGGAGGGTGAATCAGAAGAAGCAGAATAAGGAGAAGGAGAAGGTGAAGTCTGGAGTGTGAATCAGAAGAAGCAGAAGAAGGAGAAGGAGAAGGTGAAGTCTGGAGGGTGAAGCAGAAGAAGCAGAAGAAGGAGAAGGAGAAGGTGAAGTCAGGAGGGTGGATCAGAAGAAGTAGAAGAAGGAGAAGGAGAAGGTGAAGTCTGGAGGGTGAATCAGAAGAAGCAGAAGAAGGAGAAGGAGAAGGTGAAGTCTGGAAGGCGCAGCAGAAGAAGGAGAAGAAGGAGAAAGAGAAGGTGAAGTCTGGAGGGTGAAGCAGAAGAAGCAGAAGAAGGAGAAGGAGAGGGTGAAGTCTGGAGGGTGAATCAGAAGAAGTAGAAGAAGGAGAAGGAGAAGGTGAAGTCAGGAGAGTGAAGCAGAAGAAGCAGAAGAAGGAGAAGGAGAAGGTGAAGTCTGGAGGGCGAAGCAGAAGAAGCAGAAGAAGGAGAAGGAGAAGGTTAAGTCTGGAGGGTGAAGCAGAAGAAGCAGAAGAAGGAGAAGGAGTAGGTGAAGTCTGGAGGGTGAATCAGAAGAAGTAGAAGAAGGAGAAGGAGAAGGTGAAGTCAGGAGGGTGAAGCAGAAGAAGCAGAAGAAGGAGAAGGAGAAGGTGAAGTCTGGAGGGTGAAGCAGAAGAAGCAGAAGAAGGAGAAGGAGAAGGTGAAGTCTGGAGGGTGAATCAGAAGAAGCAGAAGAAGGAGAAGGAGAAGGTGAAGTCTGGAGGGTGAATCAGAAGAAGCAGAAGAAGGAGAAGGAGAAGGTGATGTCAGGAGGGTGAATCAGAAGAAGCAGAAGAAGGAGAAGGAGAAGGTGAATTTAGGAGGGTGAATCAGAAGAAGCAGAAGAAGGAGAAGGAGCAGGTGAAGTCAGGGGGGTGTAGCAGAAGAAGTAGAAGAAGGAGAAGGAGAAGGTGAAGTCAGGACGGTGAAGCAGAAGAAGCAGAAGAAGGAGAAGGAGAAGGTGAAGCCTGGAGGGCGCAGCAGAAGAAGCAGAAGAAGGAGAAGGAGAAGGTGAAGTCTGGAGTGTGAAGCAGAAGAAGCAGAAGAAGGAGAAGGAGAAGGTGAAGTCTGGAGGGCGCAGCAGAAGAAGCAGAAGAAGGAGAATGAGAAGGTGAAGTCTGGAGGGTGAATCAGAAGAAGAAGAAGAAGGAGAAGGAGAAGGTGAAGTCTGGAGGGTGAATCAGAAGAAGTAGAAGAAGGAGAAGGAGAAGGTGAAGTCAGGAGGGTGAATCAGAAGAAGTAGAAGAAGGAGAAGGAGAAGGTGAAGTCAGGAGGGTGAATCAGAAGAAGCAGAAGAAGGAGAAGGAGAAGGTGAAGTCTGGAGGGCGAATCAGAAGAAACAGAATAAGGAGAAGGAGAAGGTGAAGTCTGGAGGGTGAATCAGAAGAAGCAGAAGAAGGAGAAGGAGAAGGTTAAGTCTGGAGGGTGAAGCAGAAGAAGCAGAAGAAGGTGAAGGAGAAGGTGAAGTCTGGAGGGTGAATCAGAAGAAGTAGAAGAAGGAGAAGGAGAAGGTGAAGTCAGGAGGGTGAATCAGAAGAAGTAGAAGAAGGAGAAGGAGAAGGTGAAGTCAGGAGGGTGAATCAGAAGAAGCAGAAGAAGGAGAAGGAGAAGGTGAAGTCTGGAGGGCGAATCAGAAGAAACAGAAGAAGGAGAAGGAGAAGGTGAAGTCTGGAGGGTGAATCAGAAGAAGCAGAAGAAGGAGAAGGAGAAGGTGAAGTCTGGAGTTTGAATCAGAAGAAGCAGAATAACGAGAAGGAGAAGGTGAAGTCTGGAGGGTGAATCAGAAGAAGCAGAATAAGGAGAAGGAGAAGGTGAAGTCTGGAGGGTGAATCAGAAGAAGCAGAAGAAGGAGAAGGAGAAGGTGAAGTCTGTAGGGTGAATCAGAAGAGGTAGAAGAAGGAGAAGGAGAAGGTGAAGTCTGGAGGGTGAAGCAGAAGAAGGAGAAGAAGGAGAAGGAGAAGGTGAAGTCAGGAGGATGAATCAGAAGAAGTAGAAGAAGGAGAAGGAGAAGGTGAAGCCAGGAGGGTGAATCGGAAGAAGCAGAAGAAGGAGAAGGAGAAGGTGAAGTCTGGAGGGTGAATCAGAAGAATCAGAAGAAGGAGAAGGAGAAGGTGAAGTCTGGAGGGTGAATCAGAAGAATCAGAAGAAAGAGAAGGAGAAGGTGAAGTCTGGAGCATGAAGCAGAAGAAACAGAAGAAGGAGAAGGAGAATGTGAAGACTGGAGGGTGAATCAGAAGAAGTAGAAGAAGGAGAAGGAGAAGGTGAAGTCTGGAGGGTGAATCAGAAGAAGCAGAATAAGGAGAAGGAGAAGGTGAAGTCTGGAGGGTGAATCAGAAGAAGCAGAAGAAGGAGAAGGAGAAGGTGAAGTCTGGAGGGTGAATCAGAAGATGCAGAAGAAGGAGAAGGAGATGATGAAGTCTGGAGGGTGAATCAGAAGAAGTAGAAGAAGGAGAAGGAGAAGGTGAAGTCTGGAGGGTGAATCAGAAGAAGTAGAAGAAGGAGAAGCAGAAGGTGAAGTCTGGAGGGTGAATCAGAAGAGGTAGAAGAAGGAGAAGGAGAAGGTGAAGTCTGGAGGGTGAAGCAGAAGAAGGAGAAGAAGGAGAAGGAGAAGGTGAAGTCAGGAGGGTGAATCAGAAGAAGCAGAAGAAGGAGAAGGAGAAGGTGATGTCTGGATGTTGAATCAGAAGAAGCAGAATAACGAGAAGGAGAAGGTGAAGTCTGGAGGGTGAATCAGAAGAAGCAGAATAAGGAGAAGGAGAAGGTGAAGTCTGGAGTGTGAATCAGAAGAAGCAGAAGAAGGAGAAGGAGAAGGTGAAGTCTGGAGGGTGAATCAGAAGAGGTAGAAGAAGGAGAAGGAGAAGGTGAAGTCAGGAGGGTGAAGCAGAAGAAGCAGAAGAAGGAGAAGGAGAAGGTGAAGTCTGGTGGGTGAAGCAGAAGAAGCAGAAGAAGGAGAAGGAGAAGGTGAAGTCTGGAGGGTGAAGCAGAAGAAGCAGAAGAAGGAGAAGGAGAAGGTGAAGTCAGGAGGGTGGATCAGAAGAAGTAGAAGAAGGAGAAGGAGAAGGTGAAGTCTGGAGGGTGAATCAGAAGAAGCAGAAGAAGGAGAAGGAGAAGGTGAAGTCTGGAAGGCGCAGCAGAAGAAGCAGAAGAAGGAGAAAGAGAAGGTGAAGTCTGGAGGGTGAAGCAGAAGAAGCAGAAGAAGGAGAAGGAGAGGGTGAAGTCTGGAGGGTGAATCAGAAGAAGTAGAAGAAGGAGAAGGAGAAGGTGAAGTCAGGAGAGTGAAGCAGAAGAAGCAGAAGTAGGAGAAGGAGAAGGTGAAGTCTGGAGGGCGAAGCAGAAGAAGCAGAAGAAGGAGAAGGAGAAGGTTAAGTCTGGAGGGTGAAGCAGAAGAAGCAGAAGAAGGAGAAGGAGTAGGTGAAGTCTGGAGGGTGAATCAGAAGAAGTAGAAGAAGGAGAAGGAGAAGGTGAAGTCAGGAGGGTGAAGCAGAAGAAGCAGAAGAAGGAGAAGGAGAAGGTGAAGTCTGGAGGGTGAAGCAGAAGAAGCAGAAGAAGGAGAAGGAGAAGGTGAAGTCTGGAGGGTGAATCAGAAGAAGCAGAAGAAGGAGAAGGAGAAGGTGAAGTCTGGAGGGTGAATCAGAAGAAGCAGAAGAAGGAGAAGGAGAAGGTGAAGTCAGGAGGGTGAATCAGAAGAAGCAGAAGAAGGAGAAGGAGAAGGTGAATTTAGGAGGGTGAATCAGAAGAAGCAGAAGAAGGAGAAGGAGCAGGTGAAGTCAGGGGGGTGTAGCAGAAGAAGTAGAAGAAGGAGAAGGAGAAGGTGAAGTCAGGACGGTGAAGCAGAAGAAGCAGAAGAAGGAGAAGGAGAAGGTGAAGCCTGGAGGGCGCAGCAGAAGAAGCAGAAGAAGGAGAAGGAGAAGGTGAAGTCTGGAGTGTGAAGCAGAAGAAGCAGAAGAAGGAGAAGGAGAAGGTGAAGTCTGGAGGGCGCAGCAGAAGAAGCAGAAGAAGGAGAATGAGAAGGTGAAGTCTGGAGGGTGAATCAGAAGAAGAAGAAGAAGGAGAAGGAGAAGGTGAAGTCTGGAGGGTGAATCAGAAGAAGTAGAAGAAGGAGAAGGAGAAGGTGAAGTCAGGAGGGTGAATCAGAAGAAGTAGAAGAAGGAGAAGGAGAAGGTGAAGTCAGGAGGGTGAATCAGAAGAAGCAGAAGAAGGAGAAGGAGAAGGTGAAGTCTGGAGGGCGAATCAGAAGAAACAGAAGAAGGAGAAGGAGAAGGTGAAGTCTGGAGGGTGAATCAGAAGAAGCAGAAGAAGGAGAAGGAGAAGGTGAAGTCTGGAGGTTGAATCAGAAGAAGCAGAATAACGAGAAGGAGAAGGTGAAGTCTGGAGGGTGAATCAGAAGAAGCAGAATAAGGAGAAGGAGAAGGTGAAGTCTGGAGGGTGAATCAGAAGAAGCAGAAGAAGGAGAAGGAGAAGGTGAAGTCTGGAGGGCGCAGCAGAAGAAGCAGAATAAGGAGAATGAGAAGGTGAAGTCTGGAGGGTGAATCAGAAGAAGAAGAAGAAGGAGAAGGAGAAGGTGAAGTCTGGAGGGTGAATCAGAAGAAGTAGAAGAAGGAGAAGGAGAAGGTGAAGTCAGGAGGGTGAATCAGAAGAAGTAGAAGAAGGAGAAGGAGAAGGTGAAGTCAGGAGGGTGAATCAGAAGAAGCAGAAGAAGGAGAAGGAGAAGGTGAAGTCTGGAGGGCGAATCAGAAGAAACAGAAGAAGGAGAAGGAGAAGGTGAAGTCTGGAGGGTGAATCAGAAGAAGCAGAATAAGGAGAAGGAGAAGGTGAAGTCTGGAGGGTGAATCAGAAGAAGCAGAAGAAGGAGAAGGAGAAGGTGAAGTCTGGAGGGTGAATCAGAAGAGGTAGAAGAAGGAGCAGGAGAAGGTGAAGTCTGGAGGGTGAAGCAGAAGAAGGAGAAGAAGGAGAAGGAGAAGGTGAAGTCAGGAGGGTGAATCAGAAGAAGTAGAAGAAGGAGAAGGAGAAGGTGAAGCCAGGAGGGTGAATCAGAAGAAGCAGAAGAAGGAGAAGGAGAAGGTGAAGTCAGGAGGGTGGATCAGAAGAAGTAGAAGAAGGAGAAGGAGAAGGTGCAGTCTGGAGGGAGAATCAGAAGAAGCAGAAGAAGGAGAAGGAGAAGGTGAAGTCTGGAGGTTGAATCAGAAGAAGCAGAATAACGAGAAGGAGAAGGTGAAGTCTGGAGGGTGAATCAGAAGAAGCAGAATAAGGAGAAGGAGAAGGTGAAGTCTGGAGGGTGAATCAGAAGAAGCAGAAGAAGGAGAAGGAGAAGGTGAAGTCTGGAGGGTGAATCAGAAGAGGTAGAAGAAGGAGAAGGAGAAGGTGAAGTCAGGAGGGTGAAGCAGAAGAAGCAGAAGAAGGAGAAGGAGAAGGTGAAGTCTGGTGGGTGAAGCAGAAGAAGCAGAAGAAGGAGAAGGAGAAGGTGAAGTCTGGAGGGTGAAGCAGAAGAAGCAGAAGAAGGAGAAGGAGAAGGTGAAGTCAGGAGGGTGGATCAGAAGAAGTAGAAGAAGGAGAAGGAGAAGGTGAAGTCTGGAGGGTGAATCAGAAGAAGCAGAAGAAGGAGAAGGAGAAGGTGAAGTCTGGAGGGCGCAGCAGAAGAAGCAGAAGAAGGAGAAAGAGAAGGTGAAGTCTGGAGGGTGAAGCAGAAGAAGCAGAAGAAGGAGAAGGAGAGGGTGAAGTCTGGAGGGTGAATCAGAAGAAGTAGAAGAAGGAGAAGGAGAAGGTGAAGTCAGGAGAGTGAAGCAGAAGAAGCAGAAGAAGGAGAAGGAGAAGGTGAAGTCTGGAGGGCGAAGCAGAAGAAGCAGAAGAAGGAGAAGGAGAAGGTGAAGTCTGGAGGGTGAAGCAGAAGAAGCAGAAGAAGGAGAAGGAGTAGGTGAAGTCTGGAGGGTGAATCAGAAGAAGTAGAAGAAGGAGAAGGAGAAGGTGAAGTCAGGAGGGTGAAGCAGAAGAAGCAGAAGAAGGAGAAGGAGAAGGTGAAGTCTGGAGGGTGAAGCAGAAGAAGCAGAAGAAGGAGAAGGAGAAGGTGAAGTCTGGAGGGTGAATCAGAAGAAGCAGAAGAAGGAGAAGGAGAAGGTGAAGTCTGGAGGGTGAATCAGAAGAAGCAGAAGGAGAAGGAGAAGGTGAAGTCAGGAGGGTGAATCAGAAGAAGCAGAAGAAGGAGAAGGAGAAGGTGAATTTAGGAGGGTGAATCAGAAGAAGCAGAAGAAGGAGAAGGAGCAGGTGAAGTCAGGGGGGTGTAGCAGAAGAAGTAGAAGAAGGAGAAGGAGAAGGTGAAGTCAGGACGGTGAAGCAGAAGAAGCAGAAGAAGGAGAAGGAGAAGGTGAAGCCTGGAGGGCGCAGCAGAAGAAGCAGAAGAAGGAGAAGGAGAAGGTGAAGTCTGGAGTGTGAAGCAGAAGAAGCAGAAGAAGGAGAAGGAGAAGGTGAAGTCTGGAGGGCGCAGCAGAAGAAGCAGAAGAAGGAGAATGAGAAGGTGAAGTCTGGAGGGTGAATCAGAAGAAGAAGAAGAAGGAGAAGGAGAAGGTGAAGTCTGGAGGGTGAATCAGAAGAAGTAGAAGAAGGAGAAGGAGAAGGTGAAGTCAGGAGGGTGAATCAGAAGAAGTAGAAGAAGGAGAAGGAGAAGGTGAAGTCAGGAGGGTGAATCAGAAGAAGCAGAAGAAGGAGAAGGAGAAGGTGAAGTCTGGAGGGTGAATCAGAAGAAGCAGAAGAAGGAGAAGGAGAAGGTGAAGTCTGGAGGTTGAATCAGAAGAAGCAGAATAACGAGAAGGAGAAGGTGAAGTCTGGAGGGTGAATCAGAAGAAGCAGAATAAGGAGAAGGAGAAGGTGAAATCTGGAGGGTGAATCAGAAGAAGCAGAAGAAGGAGAAGGAGAAGGTGAAGTCTGGAGGGTGAATCAGAAGAGGTAGAAGAAGGAGAAGCAGAAGGTGAAGTCAGGAGGGTGAAGCAGAAGAAGCAGAAGAAGGAGAAGGAGAAGGTGAAGTCTGGTGGGTGAAGCAGAAGAAGCAGAAGAAGGAGAAGGAGAAGGTGAAGTCTGGAGGGTGAAGCAGAAGAAGCAGAAGAAGGAGAAGGAGAAGGTGAAGTCAGGAGGGTGGATCAGAAGAATTAGAAGAAGGAGAAGGAGAAGGTGAAGTCTGGAGGGTGAATCAGAAGAAGCAGAAGAAGGAGAAGGAGAAGGTGAAGTCTGGAGGGCGCAGCAGAAGAAGCAGAAGAAGGAGAAAGAGAAGGTGAAGTCTGGAGGGTGAAGCAGAAGAAGCAGAAGAAGGAGAAGGAGAGGGTGAAGTCTGGAGGGTGAATCAGAAGAAGTAGAAGAAGGAGAAGGAGAAGGTGAAGTCTGGAGGGCGAAGCAGAAGAAGCAGAAGAAGGAGAAGGAGAAGGTGAAGTCAGGAGAGTGAAGCAGAAGAAGCAGAAGAAGGAGAAGGAGAAGGTGAAGTCTGGAGGGCGAAGCAGAAGAAGCAGAAGAAGGAGAAGGAGAAGGTGAAGTCTGGAGGGTGAAGCAGAAGAAGCAGAAGAAGGAGAAGGAGTAGGTGAAGTCTGGAGGGTGAATCAGAAGAAGTAGAAGAAGGAGAAGGAGAAGGTGAAGTCAGGAGGGTGAAGCAGAAGAAGCAGAAGAAGGAGAAGGAGAAGGTGAAGTCTGGAGGGTGAAGCAGAAGAAGCAGAAGAAGGAGAAGGAGAAGGTGAAGTCTGGAGGGTGAATCAGAAGAAGCAGAAGAAGGAGAAGGAGAAGGTGAAGTCTGGAGGGTGAATCAGAAGAAGCAGAAGAAGGAGAAGGACAAGGTGAAGTCAGGAGGGTGAATCAGAAGAAAGAGAAGAAGGAGAAGGAGAAGGTGAATTTAGGAGGGTGAATCAGAAGAAGCAGAAGAAGGAGAAGGAGCAGGTGAAGTCAGGGGGGTGTAGCAGAAGAAGTAGAAGAAGGAGAAGGAGAAGGTGAAGTCAGGACGGTGAAGCAGAAGAAGCAGAAGAAGGAGAAGGAGAAGGTGAAGCCTGGAGGGCGCAGCAGAAGAAGCAGAAGAAGGAGAAGGAGAAGGTGAAGTCTGGAGTGTGAAGCAGAAGAAGCAGAAGAAGGAGAAGGAGAAGGTGAAGTCTGGAGGGCGCAGCAGAAGAAGCAGAAGAAGGAGAATGAGAAGGTGAAGTCTGGAGGGTGAATCAGAAGAAGCAGAGGAAGGAGAAGGAGAAGGTGAAGTCTGGAGGGTGAATCAGAAGAAGGAGAAGAAGGAGAAGGAGAAGGTGAAGTCAGGAGGGTGAATCAGAAGAAGTAGAAGAAGGAGAAGGAGAAGGTGAAGTCAGGAGGGTGAATCAGAAGAAGCAGAAGAAGGAGAAGGAGAAGGTGAAGTCTGGAGGGCGAATCAGAAGAAGCAGAATAAGGAGAAGGAGAAGGTGAAGTCTGGATGGTGAATCAGAAGAAGCAGAAGAAGGAGAAGGAGAAGGTGAAGTCTGGAGGGTGAATCAGAAGAGGTAGAAGAAGGAGAAGGAGAAGGTGAAGTCTGGAGGGTGAAGCAGAAGAAGGAGAAGAAGGAGAAGGAGAAGGTGAAGTCAGGAGGGTGAATCAGAAGAAGTAAAAGAAGGAGAAGGAGAAGGTGAAGCCAGGAGGGTGAATCAGAAGAAGCAGAAGAAGGAGAAGGAGAAGGTGAAGTCTGGAGGGTGAATCAGAAGAATCAGAAGAAGGAGAAGGAGAAGGTGAAGTCTGGAGGGTGAATCAGAAGAATCAGAAGAAAGAGAAGGAGAAGGTGAAGTCTGGAGGCTGAAGCAGAAGAAACAGAAGAAGGAGAAGGAGAATGTGAAGACTGGAGGGTGAATCAGAAGAAGTAGAAGAAGGAGAAGGAGAAGGTGAAGTCTGGAGGGTGAATCAGAAGAAGTAGAAGAAGGAGAAGGAGAAGGTGCAGTCTGGAGGGTGAATCAGAAGAAGCAGAAGAAGGAGAAGGAGAAGGTGAAGTCTGGAGGGTGAATCAGAAGATGCAGAAGAAGGAGAAGGAGAAGATGAAGTCTGGAGGGTGAATCAGAAGAAGTAGAAGAAGGAGAAGGAGAAGGTGAAGTCTGGAGGGTGAATCAGAAGAAGTAGAAGAAGGAGAAGGAGAAGGTGAAGTCTGAAGGGTGAATCAGAAGAAACAGAAGAAGGAGAAGGAGAAGGTGAAGTCTGGAGGGTGAATCAGAAGAAGTAGAAGAAGGAGAAGGAGAAGGTGTAGTCTGGAGGGTGAATCAGAAGAAGTAGACGAAGGAGAAGGAGAAGGTGAAGTCTGGAGGGTGAATCAGAAGAAGCAGAAGAAGGAGAAGAGAAGATGAAGTCTGGAGGGTGAATCAGAAGAAGTAGAAGAAGGAGAAGGAGAAGGTGAAGTCTGGAGGGTGAATCAGAAGAAGCAGAAGAAGGAGAAGGAGAAGGTGAAGTCTGGAGGGTGAATCAGAAGAAGCAGAAGAAGGAGAAGGAGAAGGTGAAGTCTGGAGGGTGAATCAGAAGAAGCAGAATAAGGAGAAGGAGAAGGTGAAGTCTGGAGGGTGAATCAGAAGAAGCAGAAGAAGGAGAAGGAGAAGGTGAAGTCTGGAGGATGAATCAGAAGAAGTAGAAGAAGGAGAAGGAGAAGGTGAAGTCTGGAGGGTGAATCAGAAGAAGTAGAAGAAGGAGAAGGAGAAGGTGAAGTCTGGAGGGTGAATCAGAAGAAGTAGAAGAAGGAGAAGGAGAAGGTGAAGTCTGGAGGGTGAAGCAGAAGAAGTAGAAGAAGGAGAAGGAGAAGGTGAAGTCAGGAGGGTGAATCAGAAGAAGTAGAAGAAGGAGAAGGAGAAGGTGAAGTCAGGAGGGTGAAGCAGAATAAGCAGAAGAAGGAGAAGGAGAAGGTGAAGTCTGGAGGGTGAAGCAGAAGAAGCAGAAGAAGGAGAAGGAGAAGGTGAAGTCTGGAGGGTGAATCAGAAGAAGCAGAAGAAAGAGAAGGAGAAGGTGAAGTCTGGAGGGTGAATCAGAAGAAGTAGAAGAAGGAGAAGGAGAAGGTGAAGTCTGGAGGGTGAATCAGAAGAAGCAGAAGAAGGAGAAGGAGAAGGTGAAGTCTGGAGGGTGAATCAGAAGAAGCAGAAGAAGGAGAAGGAAAAGGTGAAGTCTGGAGGGTGAATCAGAAGAAGCAGAAGAAGGAGAAGGAGAAGGTGAAGTCTGGAGGGTGAATCAGAAGAAGCAGAATAAGGAGAAGGAGAAGGTGAAGTCTGGAGGGTGAATCAGAAGAAGCAGAAGAAGGAGAAGGAGAAGGTGAAGTCTGGAGGGTGAATCAGAAGAAGTAGAAGAAGGAGAAGGAGAAGGTGAAGTCTGGAGGGTGAAGCAGAAGAAGTAGAAGAAGGAGAAGGAGAAGGTGAAAGCAGGAGGGTGAATCAGAAGAAGCAGAAGAAGGAGAAGGAGAAGGTGAAGTCTGGAGGTTGAATCAGAAGAAGCAGAATAACGAGAAGGAGAAGGTGAAGTCTGGAGGGTGAATCAGAAGAAGCAGAATAAGGAGAAGGAGAAGGTGAAGTCTGGAGGGTGAATCAGAAGAAGCAGAAGAAGGAGAAGGAGAAGGTGAAGTCTGGAGGGTGAATCAGAAGAGGTAGAAGAAGGAGAAGGAGAAGGTGAAGTCTGGAGGGTGAAGCAGAAGAAGGAGAAGAAGGAGAAGGAGAGGTAGTAGTGTGAAAGTCAGGAGGGTGAATCAGAAGAAGTAGAAGAAGGAGAAGGAGAAGGTGAAGCCAGGAGGGTGAATCAGAAGAAGCAGAAGAAGGAGAAGGAGAAGGTGAAGTCTGGAGGGTGAATCAGAAGAATCAGAAGAAGGAGAAGGAGAAGGTGAAGTCTGGAGGGTGAATCAGAAGAATCAGAAGAAAGAGAAGGAGAAGGTGAAGTCTGGAGGCTGAAGCAGAAGAAACAGAAGAAGGAGAAGGAGAATGTGAAGACTGGAGGGTGAATCAGAAGAAGTAGAAGAAGGAGAAGGAGAAGGTGAAGTCTGGAGGGTGAATCAGAAGAAGTAGAAGAAGGAGAAGGAGAAGGTGAAGTCTGGAGGGTGATCAGAAGAAGCAGAAGAAGGAGAAGGAGAAGGTGAAGTCTGGAGGGTGAATCAGAAGATGCAGAAGAAGGAGAAGGAGATGATGAAGTCTGGAGGGTGAATCAGAAGAAGTAGAAGAAGGAGAAGGAGAAGGTGAAGTCTGGAGGGTGAATCAGAAGAAGTAGAAGAAGGAGAATGAGAAGGTGAAGTCTGGAGGGTGAATCAGAAGAGGTAGAAGAAGGAGAAGGAGAAGGTGAAGTCTGGAGGGTGAAGCAGAAGAAGGAGAAGAAGGAGAAGGAGAAGGTGAAGTCAGGAGGGTGAATCAGAAGAAGCAGAAGAAGGAGAAGGAGAAGGTGAAGTCTGGAGGTTGAATCAGAAGAAGCAAAATAACGAGAAGGAGAAGGTGAAGTCTGGAGGGTGAATCAGAAGAAGCAGAATAAGGAGAAGGAGAAGGTGAAGTCTGGAGGGTGAATCAGAAGAAGCAGAAGAAGGAGAAGGAGAAGGTGAAGTCTGGAGGGTGAATCAGAAGAGGTAGAAGAAGGAGAAGGAGAAGGTGAAGTCAGGAGGGTGAAGCAGAAGAAGCAGAAGAAGGAGAAGGAGAAGGTGAAGTCTGGTGGGTGAAGCAGAAGAAGCAGAAGAAGGAGAAGGAGAAGGTGAAGTCTGGAGGGTGAAGCAGAAGAAGCAGAAGAAGGAGAAGGAGAAGGTGAAGTCAGGAGGGTGGATCAGAAGAAGTAGAAGAAGGAGAAGGAGAAGGTGAAGTCTGGAGGGTGAATCAGAAGAAGCAGAAGAAGGAGAAGGAGAAGGTGAAGTTTGGAAGGCGCAGCAGAAGAAGCAGAAGAAGGAGAAAGAGAAGGTGAAGTCTGGAGGGTGAAGCAGAAGAAGCAGAAGAAGGAGAAGGAGAGGGTGAAGTCTGGAGGGTGAATCAGAAGAAGTAGAAGAAGGAGAAGGAGAAGGTGAAGTCAGGAGAGTGAAGCAGAAGAAGCAGAAGAAGGAGAAGGAGAAGGTGAAGTCTGGAGGGCGAAGCAGAAGAAGCAGAAGAAGGAGAAGGAGAAGGTTAAGTCTGGAGGGTGAAGCAGAAGAAGCAGAAGAAGGAGAAGGAGAAGGTGAAGTCTGGAGGGTGAATCAGAAGAAGTAGAAGAAGGAGAAGGAGAAGGTGAAGTCAGGAGGGTGAATCAGAAGAAGTAGAAGAAGGAGAATGAGAAGGTGAAGTCAGGAGGGTGAATCAGAAGAAGCAGAAGAAGGAGAAGGAGAAGGTGAAGTCTGGAGGGCGAATCAGAAGAAACAGAAGAAGGAGAAGGAGAAGGTGAAGTCTGGAGGGTGAATCAGAAGAAGCAGAAGAAGAAGAAGGAGAAGGTGAAGTCTGGAGGTTGAATCAGAAGAAGCAGAATAACGAGAAGGAGAAGGTGAAGACTGGAGGGTGAATCAGAAGAAGCAGAATAAGGAGAAGGAGAAGGTGAAGTCTGGAGGGTGAATCAGAAGAAGCAGAAGAAGGAGAAGGAGAAGGTGAAGTCTGGAGGGTGAATCAGAAGAGGTAGAAGAAGGAGAAGGAGAAGGTGAAGTCTGGAGGGTGAAGCAGAAGAAGGAGAAGAAGGAGAAGGAGAAGGTGAAGTCAGGAGGGTGAATCAGAAGAAGTAGAAGAAGGAGAAGGAGAAGGTGAAGCCAGGAGGGTGAATCAGAAGAAGCAGAAGAAGGAGAAGGAGAAGGTGAAGTCTGGAGGGTGAATCAGAAGAATCAGAAGAAGGAGAAGGAGAAGGTGAAGTCTGGAGGGTGAATCAGAAGAATCAGAAGAAAGAGAAGGAGAAGGTGAAGTCTGGAGGCTGAAGCAGAAGAAACAGAAGAAGGAGAAGGAGAATGTGAAGACTGGAGGGTGAATCAGAAGAAGTAGAAGAAGGAGAAGGAGAAGGTGAAGTCTGGAGGGTGAATCAGAAGAAGTAGAAGAAGGAGAAGGAGAAGGTGAAGTCTGGAGGGTGAATCAGAAGAAGCAGAAGAAGGAGAAGGAGAAGGTGAAGTCTGGAGGGTGAATCAGAAGATGCAGAAGAAGGAGAAGGAGATGATGAAGTCTGGAGGGTGCATCAGAAGAAGTAGAAGAAGGAGAAGGAGAAGGTGAAGTCTGGAGGGTGAATCAGAAGAAGTAGAAGAAGGAGAAGGAGAAGGTGAAGTCTGGAGGGTGAATCAGAAGAGGTAGAAGAAGGAGAAGGAGAAGGTGAAGTCTGGAGGGTGAAGCAGAAGAAGGAGAAGAAGGAGAAGGAGAAGGTGAAGTCAGGAGTGTGAATCAGAAGAAGCAGAAGAAGGAGAAGGAGAAGGTGAAGTCTGGAGGTTGAATCAGAAGAAGCAGAATAACGAGAAGGAGAAGGTGAAGTCTGGAGGGTGAATCAGAAGAAGCAGAATAAGGAGAAGGAGAAGGTGAAGTCTGGAGGGTGAATCAGAAGAAGCAGAAGAAGGAGAAGGAGCAGGTGAAGTCAGGGGGGTGTAGCAGAAGAAGTAGAAGAAGGAGAAGGAGAAGGTGAAGTCAGGACGGTGAAGCAGAAGAAGCAGAAGAAGGAGAAGGAGAAGGTGAAGCCTGGAGGGCGCAGCAGAAGAAGCAGAAGAAGGAGAAGGAGAAGGTGAAGTCTGGAGTGTGAAGCAGAAGAAGCAGAAGAAGGAGAAGGAGAAGGTGAAGTCTGGAGGGCGCAGCAGAAGAAGCAGAAGAAGGAGAATGAGAAGGTGAAGTCTGGAGGGTGAATCAGAAGAAGAAGAAGAAGGAGAAGGAGAAGGTGAAGTCTGGAGGGTGAATCAGAAGAAGTAGAAGAAGGAGACGGAGAAGGTGAAGTCAGGAGGGTGAATCAGAAGAAGTAGAAGAAGGAGAAGGAGAAGGTGAAGTCAGGAGGGTGAATCAGAAGAAGCAGAAGAAGGAGAAGGAGAAGGTGAAGTCTGGAGGGCGAATCAGAAGAAACAGAAGAAGGAGAAGGAGAAGGTGAAGTCTGGAGGGTGAATCAGAAGAAGCAGAAGAAGGAGAAGGAGAAGGTGAAGTCTGGAGGTTGAATCAGAAGAAGCAGAATAACGAGAAGGAGAAGGTGAAGTCTGGAGGGTGAATCAGAAGAAGCAGAATAAGGAGAAGGAGAAGGTGAAGTCTGGAGGGTGAATCAGAAGAAGCAGAAGAAGGAGAAGGAGAAGGTGAAGTCTGGAGGGTGAATCAGAAGAGGTAGAAGAAGGAGCAGGAGAAGGTGAAGTCTGGAGGGTGAAGCAGAAGAAGGAGAGGAAGGAGAAGGAGAAGGTGAAGTCAGGAGGGTGAATCAGAAGAAGTAGAAGAAGGAGAAGGAGAAGGTGAAGCCAGGAGGGTGAATCAGAAGAAGCAGAAGAAGGAGAAGGAGAAGGTGAAGTCAGGAGGGTGGATCAGAAGAAGTAGAAGAAGGAGAAGGAGAAGGTGCAGTCTGGAGGGTGTATCAGAAGAAGCAGAAGAAGGAGAAGGAGAAGGTGAAGTCTGGAGGTTGAATCAGAAGAAGCAGAATAACGAGAAGGAGAAGGTGAAGTCTGGAGGGTGAATCAGAAGAAGCAGAATAAGGAGAAGGAGAAGGTGAAGTCTGGAGGGTGAATCAGAAGAAGCAGAAGAAGGAGAAGGAGAAGGTGAAGTCTGGAGGGTGAATCAGAAGAGGTAGAAGAAGGAGAAGGAGAAGGTGAAGTCAGGAGGGTGAAGCAGAAGAAGCAGAAGAAGGAGAAGGAGAAGGTGAAGTCTGGTGGGTGAAGCAGAAGAAGCAGAAGAAGGAGAAGGAGAAGGTGAAGTCTGGAGGGTGAAGCAGAAGAAGCAGAAGAAGGAGAAGGAGAAGGTGAAGTCAGGAGGGTGGATCAGAAGAAGTAGAAGAAGGAGAAGGAGAAGGTGAAGTCTGGAGGGTGAATCAGAAGAAGCAGAAGAAGGAGAAGGAGAAGGTGAAGTCTGGAGGGCGCAGCAGAAGAAGCAGAAGAAGGAGAAAGAGAAGTTGAAGTCTGGAGGGTGAAGCAGAAGAAGCAGAAGAAGGAGAAGGAGAGGGTGAAGTCTGGAGGGTGAATCAGAAGAAGTAGAAGAAGGAGAAGGAGAAGGTGAAGTCAGGAGAGTGAAGCAGAAGAAGCAGAAGAAGGAGAAGGAGAAGGTGAAGTCTGGAGGGCGAAGCAGAAGAAGCAGAAGAAGGAGAAGGAGAAGGTGAAGTCTGGAGGGTGAAGCAGAAGAAGCAGAAGAAGGAGAAGGAGTAGGTGAAGTCTGGAGGGTGAATCAGAAGAAGTAGAAGAAGGAGAAGGAGAAGGTGAAGTCAGGAGGGTGAAGCAGAAGAAGCAGAAGAAGGAGAAGGAGAAGGTGAAGTCTGGAGGGTGAAGCAGAAGAAGCAGAAGAAGGAGAAGGAGAAGGTGAAGTCTGGAGGGTGAATCAGAAGAAGCAGAAGAAGGAGAAGGAGAAGGTGAAGTCTGGAGGGTGAATCAGAAGAAGCAGAAGAAGGAGAAGGAGAAGGTGAAGTCAGGAGGGTGAATCAGAAGAAGCAGAAGAAGGAGAAGGAGAAGGTGAATTTAGGAGGGTGAATCAGAAGAAGCAGAAGAAGGAGAAGGAGCAGGTGAAGTCAGGGGGGTGTAGCAGAAGAAGTAGAAGAAGGAGAAGGAGAAGGTGAAGTCAGGACGGTGAAGCAGAAGAAGCAGAAGAAGGAGAAGGGGAAGGTGAAGCCTGGAGGGCGCAGCAGAAGAAGCAGAAGAAGGAGAAGGAGAAGGTGAAGTCTGGAGTGTGAAGCAGACGAAGCAGAAGAAGGAGAAGGAGAAGGTGAAGTCTGGAGGGCGCAGCAGAAGAAGCAGAAGAAGGAGAATGAGAAGGTGAAGTCTGGAGGGAGAATCAGAAGAAGCAGAAGAAGGAGAAGGAGAAGGTGAAGTCTGGAGGGTGAATCAGAAGAAGGAGAAGAAGGAGAAGGAGAAGGTGAAGTCAGGAGGGTGAATCAGAAGAAGTAGAAGAAGGAGAAGGAGAAGGTGAAGTCAGGAGGGTGAATCAGAAGAAGCAGAAGCAGGAGAAGGAGAAGGTGAAGTCTGGAGGGCGAATCAGAAGAAACAGAAGAAGGAGAAGGAGAAGGTGAAGTCTGGAGGGTGAATCAGAAGAAGCAGAAGAAGGAGAAGGAGAAGGTGAAGTCTGGAGGTTGAATCAGAAGAAGCAGAATAACGAGAAGGAGAAGGTGAAGTCTGGAGGGTGAATCAGAAGAAGCAGAATAAGGAGAAGGAGAAGGTGAAGTCTGGAGGGTGAATCAGAAGAAGCAGAAGAAGGAGAAGGAGAAGGTGAAGTCTGGAGGGTGAATCAGAAGAGGTAGAAGAAGGAGAAGGAGAAGGTGAAGTCTGGAGGGTGAAGCAAGAGAAGCAGAAGAAGGAGAAGGAGTAGGTGAAGTCTGGAGGGTGAATCAGAAGAAGTAGAAGAAGGAGAAGGAGAAGGTGAAGTCAGGAGGGTGAAGCAGAAGAAGCAGAAGAAGGAGAAGGAGAAGGTGAAGTCTGGAGGGTGAAGCAGAAGAAGCAGCAGAAGGAGAAGGAGAAGGTGAAGTCTGGAGGGTGAATCAGAAGAAGCAGAAGAAGGAGAAGGAGAAGGTGAAGTCTGGAGGGTGAATCAGAAGAAGCAGAAGAAGGAGAAGGAGAAGGTGAAGTCAGGAGGGTGAATCAGAAGAAGCAGAAGAAGGAGAAGGAGAAGGTGAATTTAGGAGGGTGAATCAGAAGAAGCAGAAGAAGGAGAAGGAGCAGGTGAAGTCAGGGGGGTGTAGCAGAAGAAGTAGAAGAAGGAGAAGGAGAAGGTGAAGTCAGGACGGTGAAGCAGAAGAAGCAGAAGAAGGAGAAGGAGAAGGTGAAGCCTGGAGGGCGCAGCAGAAGAAGCAGAAGAAGGAGAAGGAGAAGGTGAAGTCTGGAGTGTGAAGCAGACGAAGCAGAAGAAGGAGAAGGAGAAGGTGAAGTCTGGAGGGCGCAGCAGAAGAAGCAGAAGAAGGAGAATGAGAAGGTGAAGTCTGGAGGGTGAATCAGAAGAAGCAGAAGAAGGAGAAGGAGAAGGTGAAGTCTGGAGGGTGAATCAGAAGAAGGAGAAGAAGGAGAAGGAGAAGGTGAAGTCAGGAGGGTGAATCAGAAGAAGTAGAAGAAGGAGAAGGAGAAGGTGAAGTCAGGAGGGTGAATCAGAAGAAGCAGAAGAAGGAGAAGGAGAAGGTGAAGTCTGGAGGGCGAATCAGAAGAAACAGAAGAAGGAGAAGGAGAAGGTGAAGTCTGGAGGGTGAATCAGAAGAAGCAGAAGAAGGAGAAGGAGAAGGTGAAGTCTGGAGGTTGAATCAGAAGAAGCAGAATAACGAGAAGGAGAAGGTGAAGTCTGGAGGGTGAATCAGAAGAAGCAGAATAAGGAGAAGGAGAAGGTGAAGTCTGGAGGGTGAATCAGAAGAAGCAGAAGAAGGAGAAGGAGAAGGTGAAGTCTGGAGGGTGAATCAGAAGAGGTAGAAGAAGGAGAAGGAGAAGGTGAAGTCTGGAGGGTGAAGCAGAAGAAGGAGAAGAAGGAGAAGGAGAAGGTGAAGTCAGGAGGGTGAATCAGAAGAAGTAGAAGAAGGAGAAGGAGAAGGTGAAGCCAGGAGGATGAATCAGAAGAAGCAGAAGAAGGAGAAGGAGAAGGTGAAGTCTGGAGGGTGAATCAGAAGAATCAGAAGAAGGAGAAGGAGAAGGTGAAGTCTGGAGGGTGAATCAGAAGAATCAGAAGAAAGAGAAGGAGAAGGTGAAGTCTGGAGGCTGAAGCAGAAGAAACAGAAGAAGGAGAAGGAGAATGTGAAGACTGGAGGGTGAATCAGAAGAAGTAGAAGAAGGAGAAGTAGAAAGTGAAGTCTGGAGGGTGAATCAGAAGAAGTAGAAGAAGGAGAAGGAGAAGGTGAAGTCTGGAGGGTGAATCAGAAGAAGCAAAAGAAGGAGAAGGAGAAGGTGAAGTCTGGAGGGTGAATCAGAAGATGCAGAAGAAGGAGAAGGAGAAGATGAAGTCTGGAGGGTGAATCAGAAGAAGTAGAAGAAGGAGAAGGAGAAGGTGAAGTCTGGAGGGTGAATCAGAAGAAGTAGAAGAAGGAGAAGGAGAAGGTGAAGTCTGAAGAGTGAATCAGAAGAAACAGAAGAAGGAGAAGGAGAAGGTGAAGTCTGGAGGGTGAATCAGAAGAAGTAGAAGAAGGAGAAGGAGAAGGTGTAGTCTGGAGGGTGAATCAGAAGAAGTAGACGAAGGAGAAGGAGAAGGTGAAGTCTGGAGGGTGAATCAGAAGAAGCAGAAGAAGGAGAAGAGAAGATGAAGTCTGGAGGGTGAATCAGAAGAAGTAGAAGAAGGAGAAGGAGAAGGTGAAGTCTGGAGGGTGAATCAGAAGAAGCAGAAGAAGGAGAAGGAGAAGGTGAAGTCTGGAGGGTGAATCAGAAGAAGCATAAGAAGGAGAAGGAGAAGGTGAAGTCTGGAGGGTGAATCAGAAGAAGCAGAATAAGGAGAAGGAGAAGGTGAAGTCTGGAGGGTGAATCAGAAGAAGCAGAAGAAGGAGAAGGAGAAGGTGAAGTCTGGAGGATGAATCAGAAGAAGTAGAAGAAGGAGAAGGAGAAGGTGAAGTCTGGAGGGTGAATCAGAAGAAGTAGAAGAAGGAGAAGGAGAAGGTGAAGTCTGGAGGGTGAATCAGAAGAAGTAGAAGAAGGAGAAGGAGAAGGTGAAGTCTGGAGGGTGAAGCAGAAGAAGTAGAAGAAGGAGAAGGAGAAGGTGAAGTCAGGAGGGTGAATCAGAAGAAGTAGAAGAAGGAGAAGGAGAAGGTGAAGTCAGGAGGGTGAAGCAGAAGAAGCAGAAGAAGGAGAAGGAGAAGGTGAAGTCTGGAGGGTGAAGCAGAAGAAGCAGAAGAAGGAGAAGGAGAAGGTGAAGTCTGGAGGGTGAATCAGAAGAAGCAGAAGAAAGAGAAGGAGAAGGTGAAGTCTGGAGGGTGAATCAGAAGAAGTAGAAGAAGGAGAAGGAGAAGGTGAAGTCTGGAGGGTGAATCAGAAGAAGCAGAAGAAGGAGAAGGAGAAGGTGAAGTCTGGAGGGTGAATCAGAAGAAGCAGAAGAAGGAGAAGGAAAAGGTGAAGTCTGGAGGGTGAATCAGAAGAAGCAGAATAAGGAGAAGGAGAAGGTGAAGTCTGGAGGGTGAATCAGAAGAAGCAGAAGAAGGAGAAGGAGAAGGTGAAGTCTGGAGGGTGAATCAGAAGAAGTAGAAGAAGGAGAAGGAGAAGGTGAAGTCTGGAGGGTGAAGCAGAAGAAGTAGAAGAAGGAGAAGGAGAAGGTGAAGTCAGGAGGGTGAATCAGAAGAAGCAGAAGAAGGAGAAGGAGAAGGTGAAGTCTGGAGGTTGAATCAGAAGAAGCAGAATAACGAGAACGAGAAGGTGAAGTCTGGAGGGTGAATCAGAAGAAGCAGAATAAGGAGAAGGAGAAGGTGAAGTCTGGAGGGTGAATCAGAAGAAGCAGAAGAAGGAGAAGGAGAAGGTGAAGTCTGGAGGGTGAATCAGAAGAGGTAGAAGAAGGAGAAGGAGAAGGTGAAGTCTGGAGGGTGAAGCAGAAGAAGGAGAAGAAGGAGAAGGAGAAGGTGAAGTCAGGAGGGTGAATCAGAAGAAGTAGAAGAAGGAGAAGGAGAAGGTGAAGCCAGGAGGGTGAATCAGAAGAAGCAGAAGAAGGAGAAGGAGAAGGTGAAGTCTGGAGGGTGAATCAGAAGAATCAGAAGAAGGAGAAGGAGAAGGTGAAGTCTGGAGGGTGAATCAGAAGAATCAGAAGAAAGAGAAGGAGAAGGTGAAGTCTGGAGGCTGAAGCAGAAGAAACAGAAGAAGGAGAAGGAGAATGTGAAGACTGGAGGGTGAATCAGAAGAAGTAGAAGAAGGAGAAGGAGAAGGTGAAGTCTGGAGGGTGAATCAGAAGTAGTAGAAGAAGGAGAAGGAGAAGGTGAAGTCTGGAGGGTGAATCAGAAGAAGCAGAAGAAGGAGAAGGAGAAGGTGAAGTCTGGAGGGTGAATCAGAAGATGCAGAAGAAGGAGAAGGAGATGATGAAGTCTGGAGGGTGAATCAGAAGAAGTAGAAGAAGGAGAAGGAGAAGGTGAAGTCTGGAGGGTGAATCAGAAGAAGTAGAAGAAGGAGAAGGAGAAGGTGAAGTCTGGAGGGTGAATCAGAAGAGGTAGAAGAAGGAGAAGGAGAAGGTGAAGCCTGGAGGGTGAAGCAGAAGAAGGAGAAGAAGGAGAAGGAGAAGGTGAAGTCAGGAGGGTGAATCAGAAGAAGCAGAAGAAGGAGAAGGAGAAGGTGAAGTCTGGAGGTTGAATCAGAAGAAGCAGAATAACGAGAAGGAGAAAGTGAAGTCTGGAGGGTGAATCAGAAGAAGCAGAATAAGGAGAAGGAGAAGGTGAAGTCTGGAGGGTGAATCAGAAGAAGCAGAAGAAGGAGAAGGAGAAGGTGAAGTCTGGAGGGTGAATCAGAAGAGGTAGAAGAAGGAGAAGGAGAAGGTGAAGTCAGGAGGGTGAAGCAGAAGAAGCAGAAGAAGGAGATGGAGAAGGTGAAGTCTGGTGGGAGAAGCAGAAGAAGCAGAAGAAGGAGAAGGAGAAGGTGAAGTCTGGAGGGTGAAGCAGAAGAAGCAGAAGAAGGAGAAGGAGAAGGTGAAGTCAGGAGGGTCGATCAGAAGCAGTAGAAGAAGGAGAAGGAGAAGGTGAAGTCTGGAGGGTGAATCAGAAGAAGCAGAAGAAGGAGAAGGAGAAGGTGAAGTCTGGAAGGCGCAGCAGAAGAAGCAGAAGAAGGAGAAAGAGAAGGTGAAGTCTGGAGGGTGAAGCAGAAGAAGCAGAAGAAGGAGAAGGAGAGGGTGAAGTCTGGAGGGTGAATCAGAAGAAGTAGAAGAAGGAGAAGGAGAAGGTGAAGTCAGGAGAGTGAAGCAGAAGAAGCAGAAGAAGGAGAAGGAGAAGGTGAAGTCTGGAGGGCGAAGCAGAAGAAGCAGAAGAAGGAGAAGGAGAAGGTTAAGTCTGGAGGGTGAAGCAGAAGAAGCAGAAGAAGGAGAAGGAGAAGGTCAAGTCTGGAGGGTGAATCAGAAGAAGTAGAAGAAGGAGAAGGTGAAGTCTGGAGGGTGAATCAGAAGAAGCAGAAGAAGGAGAAGGAGAAGGTGAAGTCTGGAGGGTGAATCAGAAGAGGTAGAAGAAGGAGAAGGAGAAGGTGAAGTCTGGAGGGTGAAGCAGAAGAAGGAGAAGAAGGAGAAGGAGAAGGTGAAGTCAGGAGGGTGAATCAGAAGAAGTAGAAGAAGGAGAAGGAGAAGGTGAAGCCAGGAGGGTGAATCAGAAGAAGCAGAAGAAGGAGAAGGAGAAGGTGAAGTCTGGAGGGTGAATCAGAAGAATCAGAAGAAGGAGAAGGAGAAGGTGAAGTCTGGAGGGTGAATCAGAAGAATCAGAAGAAAGAGAAGGAGAAGGTGAAGTCTGGAGGCTGAAGCAGAAGAAACAGAAGAAGGAGGAGGAGAATGTGAACACTGGAGGGTGAATCAGAAGAAGTAGAAGAAGGAGAAGGAGAAGGTGAAGTCTGGAGGGTGAATCAGAAGTAGTAGAAGAAGGAGAAGGAGAAGGTGAAGTCTGGAGGGTGAATCAGAAGAAGCAGAAGAAGGAGAAGGAGAAGGTGAAGTCTGGAGGGTGAATCAGAAGATGCAGAAGAAGGAGAAGGAGATGATGAAGTCTGGAGGGTGAATCAGAAGAAGTAGAAGAAGGAGAAGGAGAAGGTGAAGTCTGGAGGGTGAATCAGAAGAAGTAGAAGAAGGAGAAGGAGAAGTTGAAGTCTGGAGGGTGAATCAGAAGAGGTAGAAGAAGGAGAAGGAGAAGGTGAAGCCTGGAGGGTGAAGCAGAAGAAGGAGAAGAAGGAGAAGGAGAAGGTGAAGTCAGGAGGGTGAATCAGAAGAAGCAGAAGAAGGAGAAGGAGAAGGTGAAGTCTGGAGGTTGAATCAGAAGAAGCAGAATAACGAGAAGGAGAAAGTGAAGTCTGGAGGGTGAATCAGAAGAAGCAGAATAAGGAGAAGGAGAAGGTGAAGTCTGGAGGGTGAATCAGAAGAAGCAGAAGAAGGAGAAGGAGAAGGTGAAGTCTGGAGGGTGAATCAGAAGAGGTAGAAGAAGGAGAAGGAGAAGGTGAAGTCAGGAGGGTGAAGCAGAAGAAGCAGAAGAAGGAGATGGAGAAGGTGAAGTCTGGTGGGAGAAGCAGAAGAAGCAGAAGAAGGAGAAGGAGAAGGTGAAGTCTGGAGGGTGAAGCAGAAGAAGCAGAAGAAGGAGAAGGAGAAGGTGAAGTCAGGAGGGTCGATCAGAAGCAGTAGAAGAAGGAGAAGGAGAAGGTGAAGTCTGGAGGGTGAATCAGAAGAAGCAGAAGAAGGAGAAGGAGAAGGTGAAGTCTGGAAGGCGCAGCAGAAGAAGCAGAAGAAGGAGAAAGAGAAGGTGAAGTCTGGAGGGTGAAGCAGAAGAAGCAGAAGAAGGAGAAGGAGAGGGTGAAGTCTGGAGGGTGAATCAGAAGAAGTAGAAGAAGGAGAAGGAGAAGGTGAAGTCAGGAGAGTGAAGCAGAAGAAGCAGAAGAAGGAGAAGGAGAAGGTGAAGTCTGGAGGGCGAAGCAGAAGAAGCAGAAGAAGGAGAAGGAGAAGGTTAAGTCTGGAGGGTGAAGCAGAAGAAGCAGAAGAAGGAGAAGGAGAAGGTCAAGTCTGGAGGGTGAATCAGAAGAAGTAGAAGAAGGAGAAGGAGAAGGTGAAGTCAGGAGGGTGAATCAGAAGAAGTAGAAGAAGGAGAAGGAGAAGGTGAAGTCAGGAGGGTGAATCAGAAGAAGCAGAAGAAGGAGAAGGAGAAGGTGAAGTCTGGAGGTTGAATCAGAAGAAGCAGAATAACGAGAAGGAGAAGGTGAAGTCTGGAGGGTGAATCAGAAGAAGCAGAATAAGGAGAAGGAGAAGGTGAAGTCTGGAGGGTGAATCAGAAGAAGCAGAAGAAGGAGAAGGAGAAGGTGAAGTCTGGAGGGTGAATCAGAAGAGGTAGAAGAAGGAGAAGGAGAAGGTGAAGTCAGGAGGGTGAATCAGAAGAAGCAGAAGAAGGCGAAGGAGAAGGTGAAGTCTGGAGGGTGAATCAGAAGAATCAGAAGAAGGAGAAGGAGAAGGTGAAGTCTGGAGGGTGAATCAGAAGAATCAGAAGAAAGAGAAGGAGAAGGTGAAGTCTGGAGGCTGAAGCAGAAGAAACAGAAGAAGGAGAAGGAGAATGTGAAGACTGGAGGGTGAATCAGAAGAAGTAGAAGAAGGAGAAGGAGAAGGTGAAGTCTGGAGGGTGAAGCAGAAGAAGCAGAAGAAGGAGAAGGAGAGGGTGAAGTCTGGAGGGTGAATCAGAAGAAGTAGAAGAAGGAGAAGGAGAAGGTGAAGTCAGGAGAGTGAAGCAGAAGAAGCAGAAGAAGGAGAAGGAGAAGGTGAAGTCTGGAGGGCGAAGCAGAAGAAGCAGAAGAAGGAGAAGGAGAAGGTTAAGTCTGGAGGGTGAAGCAGAAGAAGCAGAAGAAGGAGAAGGAGAAGGTCAAGTCTGGAGGGTGAATCAGAAGAAGTAGAAGAAGGAGAAGGAGAAGGTGAAGTCAGGAGGGTGAATCAGAAGAAGTAGAAGAAGGAGAAGGAGAAGGTGAAGTCAGGAGGGTGAATCAGAAGAAGCAGAAGAAGGAGAAGGAGAAGGTGAAGTCTGGAGGTTGAATCAGAAGAAGCAGAATAACGAGAAGGAGAAGGTGAAGTCTGGAGGGTGAATCAGAAGAAGCAGAATAAGGAGAAGGAGAAGGTGAAGTCTGGAGGGTGAATCAGAAGAAGCAGAAGAAGGAGAAGGAGAAGGTGAAGTCTGGAGGGTGAATCAGAAGAGGTAGAAGAAGGAGAAGGAGAAGGTGAAGTCAGGAGGGTGAATCAGAAGAAGCAGAAGAAGGCGAAGGAGAAGGTGAAGTCTGGAGGGTGAATCAGAAGAATCAGAAGAAGGAGAAGGAGAAGGTGAAGTCTGGAGGGTGAATCAGAAGAATCAGAAGAAAGAGAAGGAGAAGGTGAAGTCTGGAGGCTGAAGCAGAAGAAACAGAAGAAGGAGAAGGAGAATGTGAAGACTGGAGGGTGAATCAGAAGAAGTAGAAGAAGGAGAAGGAGAAGGTGAAGTCTGGAGGGTGAATCAGAAGAAGTAGAAGAAGGAGAAGGAGAAGGTGAAGTCTGGAGGGTGAATCAGAAGAAGCAGAAGAAGGAGAAGGAGAAGGTGAAGTCTGGAGGGTGAATCAGAAGATGCAGAAGAAGGAGAAGGAGATGATGAAGTCTGGAGGGTGAATCAGAAGAAGTAGAAGAAGGAGAAGGAGAAGGTGAAGTCTGGAGGGTGAATCAGAAGAAGTAGAAGAAGGAGAAGGAGAAGGTGAAGTCTGGAGGGTGAATCAGAAGAGGTAGAAGAAGGAGAAGGAGAAGGTGAAGTCTGGAGGGTGAAGCAGAAGAAGGAGAAGAAGGAGAAGGAGAAGGTGAAGTCAGGAGGGTGAATCAGAAGAAGCAGAAGAAGGAGAAGGAGAAGGTGAAGTCTGGAGGTTGAATCAGAAGAAGCAGAATAACGAGAAGGAGAAGGTGAAGTCTGGAGGGTGAATCAGAAGAAGCAGAATAAGGAGAAGGAGAAGGTGAAGTCTGGAGGGTGAATCAGAAGAAGCAGAAGAAGGAGAAGGAGAAGGTGAAGTCTGGAGGGTGAATCAGAAGAGGTAGAAGAAGGAGAAGGAGAAGGTGAAGTCAGGAGGGTGAAGCAGAAGAAGCAGAAGAAGGAGAAGGAGAAGGTGAAGTCTGGTGGGTGAAGCAGAAGAAGCAGAAGAAGTAGAAGGAGAAGGTGAAGTCTGGAGGGTGAAGCAGAAGAAGCAGAAGAAGGAGAAGGAGAAGGTGAAGTCAGGAGGGTGGATCAGAAGAAGTAGAAGAAGGAGAAGGAGAAGGTGAAGTCTGGAGGGTGAATCAGAAGAAGCAGAAGAAGGAGAAGGAGAAGGTGATGTCTGGAAGGCGCAGCAGAAGAAGCAGAAGAAGGAGAAAGAGAAGGTGAAGTCTGGAGGGTGAAGCAGAAGAAGCAGAAGAAGGAGAAGGAGAGGGTAAAGTCTGGAGGGTGAATCAGAAGAAGTAGAAGAAGGAGAAGGAGAAGGTGAAGTCAGGAGAGTGAAGCAGAAGAAGCAGAAGAAGGAGAAGGAGAAGGTGAAGTCTGGAGGGCGAAGCAGAAGAAGCAGAAGAAGGAGAAGGAGAAGGTTAAGTCTGGAGGGTGAAGCAGAAGAAGCAGAAGAAGGAGAAGGAGTAGGTGAAGTCTGGAGGGTGAATCAGAAGAAGTAGAAGAAGGAGAAGGAGAAGGTGAAGCCTGGAGGGTGAAGCAGAAGAAGGAGAAGAAGGAGAAGGAGAAGGTGAAGTCAGGAGGGTGAATCAGAAGAAGCAGAAGAAGGAGAAGGAGAAGGTGAAGTCTGGAGGTTGAATCAGAAGAAGCAGAATCACGAGAAGGAGAAGGTGAAGTCTGGAGGGTGAATCAGAAGAAGCAGAATAAGGAGAAGGAGAAGGTGAAGTCTGGAGGGTGAATCAGAAGAAGCAGAAGAAGGAGAAGGAGAAGGTGAAGTCTGGAGGGTGAATCAGAAGAGGTAGAAGAAGGAGAAGGAGAAGGTGAAGTCAGGAGGGTGAAGCAGAAGAAGCAGAAGAAGGAGAAGGAGAAGGTGAAGTCTGGTGGGTGAAGCAGAAGAAGCAGAAGAAGGAGAAGGAGAAGGTGAAGTCTGGAGGGTGAAGCAGAAGAAGCAGAAGAAGGAGAAGGAGAAGGTGAAGTCAGGAGGGTGGATCAGAAGCAGTAGAAGAAGGAGAAGGAGAAGGTGAAGTCTGGAGGGTGAATCAGAAGAAGCAGAAGAAGGAGAAGGAGAAGGTGAAGTCTGGAAGGCGCAGCAGAAGAAGCAGAAGAAGGAGAAAGAGAAGGTGAAGTCTGGAGGGTGAAGCAGAAGAAGCAGAAGAAGGAGAAGGAGAGGGTGAAGTCTGGAGGGTGAATCAGAAGAAGTAGAAGAAGGAGAAGGAGAAGGTGAAGTCAGGAGAGTGAAGCAGAAGAAGCAGAAGAAGGAGAAGGAGAAGGTGCAGTCTGGAGGGGGAAGCAGAAGAAGCAGAAGAAGGAGAAGGAGAAGGTTAAGTCTGGAGGGTGAAGCAGAAGAAGCAGAAGAAGGAGAAGGAGAAGGTCAAGTCTGGAGGGTGAATCAGAAGAAGTAGAAGAAGGAGAAGGAGAAGGTGAAGTCAGGAGGGTGAATCAGAAGAAGTAGAAGAAGGAGAAGGAGAAGGTGAAGTCAGGAGGGTGAATCAGAAGAAGCAGAAGAAGGAGAAGGAGAAGGTGAAGTCTGGAGGGCGAATCAGAAGAAACAGAAGAAGGAGAAGGAGAAGGTGAAGTCTGGAGGGTGAATCAGAAGAAGCAGAAGAAGGAGAAGGAGAAGGTGAAGTCTGGAGGTTGAATCAGAAGAAGCAGAATAACGAGAAGGAGAAGGTGAAGTCTGGAGGGTGAATCAGAAGAAGCAGAATAAGGAGAAGGAGAAGGTGAAGTCTGGAGGGTGAATCAGAAGAAGCAGAAGAAGGAGAAGGAGAAGGTGAAGTCTGGAGGGTGAATCAGAAGAGGAAGAAGAAGGAGAAGGAGAAGGTGAAGTCTGGAGGGTGAAGCAGAAGAAGGAGAAGAAGGAGAAGGAGAAGGTGAAGTCAGGAGGGTGAATCAGAAGAAGTAGAAGAAGGAGAAGGAGAAGGTGAAGCTAGGAGGGTGAATCAGAAGAAGCAGAAGAAGGCGAAGGAGAAGGTGAAGTCTGGAGGGTGAATCAGAAGAAGTAGAAGAAGGAGAAGGAGAAGGTGAAGTCTGGAGGGTGAATCAGAAGAAGTAGAAGAAGGAGAAGGAGAAGGTGAAGTCTGGAGGGTGAATCAGAAGAAGCAGAAGAAGGAGAAGGAGAAGGTGAAGTCTGGAGGGTGAATCAGAAGATGCAGAAGAAGGAGAAGGAGATGATGAAGTCTGGAGGGTGAATCAGAAGAAGTAGAAGAAGGAGAAGGAGAAGGTGAAGTCTGGAGGGTGAATCAGAAGAAGTAGAAGAAGGAGAAGGAGAAGGTGAAGTCTGGAGGGTGAATCAGAAGAGGTAGAAGAAGGAGAAGGAGAAGGTGAAGTCTGGAGGGTGAAGCAGAAGAAGGAGAAGAAGGAGAAGGAGAAGGTGAAGTCAGGAGGGTGAATCAGAAGAAGCAGAAGAAGGAGAAGGAGAAGGTGAAGTCTGGAGGTTGAATCAGAAGAAGCAGAATAACGAGAAGGAGAAGGTGAAGTCTGGAGGGTGAATCAGAAGAAGCAGAATAAGGAGAAGGAGAAGGTGAAGTCTGGATGGTGAATCAGAAGAAGCAGAAGAAGGAGAAGGAGAAGGTGAAGTCTGGAGGGTGAATCAGAAGAGGTAGAAGAAGGAGAAGGAGAAGGTGAAGTCAGGAGGGTGAAGCAGAAGAAGCAGAAGAAGGAGAAGGAGAAGGTAAAGTCTGGTGGGTGAAGCAGAAGAAGCAGAAGAAGGAGAAGGAGAAGGTGAAGTCTGGAGGGTGAAGCAGAAGAAGCAGAAGAAGGAGAAGGAGAAGGTGAAGTCAGGAGGGTGGATCAGAAGAAGTAGAAGAAGGAGAAGGAGAAGGTGAAGTCTGGAGGGTGAATCAGAAGAAGCAGAAGAAGGAGAAGGAGAAGGTGAAGTCTGGAAGGCGCAGCAGAAGAAGCAGAAGAAGGAGAAAGAGAAGGTGAAGTCTGGAGGGTGAAGCAGAAGAAGCAGAAGAAGGAGAAGGAGAGGGTGAAGTCTGGAGGGTGAATCAGAAGAAGTAGAAGAAGGAGAAGGAGAAGGTGAAGTCAGGAGAGTGAAGCAGAAGAAGCAGAAGAAGGAGAAGGAGATGGTGAAGTCTGGAGGGCGAAGCAGAAGAAGCAGAAGAAGGAGAAGGAGAAGGTTAAGTCTGGAGGGTGAAGCAGAAGAAGCAGAAGAAGGAGAAGGAGTAGGTGAAGTCTGGAGGGTGAATCAGAAGAAGTAGAAGAAGGAGAAGGAGAAGGTGAAGTCAGGAGGGTGAAGCAGAAGAAGCAGAAGAAGGAGAAGGAGAAGGTGAAGTCTGGAGGGTGAAGCAGAAGAAGCAGAAGAAGGAGAAGGAGAAGGTGAAGTCTGGAGGGTGAATCAGAAGAAGCAGAAGAAGGAGAAGGAGAAGGTGAAGTCTGGAGGGTGAATCAGAAGAAGCAGAAGAAGGAGAAGGAGAAGGTGAAGTCAGGAGGTTGAATCAGAAGAAGCAGAAGAAGGAGAAGGAGAAGGTGAATTTAGGAGGGTGAATCCGAAGAAGCAGAAGAAGGAGAAGGAGCAGGTGAAGTCAGGGGGGTGTAGCAGAAGAAGTAGAAGAAGGAGAAGGAGAAGGTGAAGTCAGGACGGTGAAGCAGAAGAAGCAGAAGAAGGAGAAGGAGAAGGTGAAGCCTGGAGGGCGCAGCAGAAGAAGCAGAAGAAGGAGAAGGAGAAGGTGAAGTCTGGAGTGTGAAGCAGAAGAAGCAGAAGAAGGAGAAGGAGAAGGTGAAGTCTGGAGGGCGCAGCAGAAGAAGCAGAAGAAGGAGAATGAGAAGGTGAAGTCTGGAGGGTGAATCAGAAGAAGAAGAAGAAGGAGAAGGAGAAGGTGAAGTCTGGAGGATGAATCAGAAGAAGTAGAAGAAGGAGAAGGAGAAGGTGAAGTCAGGAGGGTGAATCAGAAGAAGTAGAAGAAGGAGAAGGAGAAGGTGAAGTCAGGAGGGTGAATCAGAAGAAGCAGAAGAAGGAGAAGGAGAAGGTGAAGTCTGGAGGGCGAACCAGAAGAAACAGAAGAAGGAGAAGGAGAAGGTGAAGTCTGGAGGGTGAATCAGAAGAAGCAGAAGAAGGAGAAGGAGAAGGTGAAGTCTGGAGGTTGAATCAGAAGAAGCAGAATAACGAGAAGGAGAAGGTGAAGTCTGGAGGGTGAATCAGAAGAAGCAGAATAAGGAGAAGGAGAAGGTGAAGTCTGGAGGGTGAATCAGAAGAAGCAGAAGAAGGAGAAGGAGAAGGTGAAGTCTGGAGGGTGAATCAGAAGAGGTAGAAGAAGGAGCAGGAGAAGGTGAAGTCTGGAGGGTGAAGCAGAAGAAGGAGAAGAAGGAGAAGGAGAAGGTGAAGTCAGGAGGGTGAATCAGAAGAAGTAGAAGAAGGAGAAGGAGAAGGTGAAGCCAGGAGGGTGAATCAGAAGAAGCAGAAGAAGGAGAAGGAGAAGTTGAAGTCAGGAGGGTGGATCAGAAGAAGTAGAAGAAGGAGAAGGAGAAGGTGCAGTCTGGAGGGTGAATCAGAAGAAGCAGAAGAAGGAGAAGGAGAAGGTGAAGTCTGGAGGTTGAATCAGAAGAAGCAGAATAACGAGAAGGAGAAGGTGAACTCTGGAGGGTGAATCAGAAGAAGCAGAATAAGGAGAAGGAGAAGGTGAAGTCTGGAGGGTGAATCAGAAGAAGCAGAAGAAGGAGAAGGAGAAGGTGAAGTCTGGAGGGTGAATCAGAAGAGGTAGAAGAAGGAGAAGGAGAAGGTGAAGTCAGGAGGGTGAAGCAGAAGAAGCAGAAGAAGGAGAAGGAGAAGGTGAAGTCTGGTGGGTGAAGCAGAAGAAGCAGAAGAAGGAGAAGGTGAAGTCTGGAGGGTGAAGCAGAAGAAGCAGAAGAAGGAGAAGGAGAAGGTGAAGTCAGGAGGGTGGATCAGAAGAAGTAGAAGAAGGAGAAGGAGAAGGTGAAGTCTGGAGGGTGAATCAGAAGAAGCAGAAGAAGGAGAAGGAGAAGGTGAAGTCTGGAGGGCGCAGAGAAGAAGCAGAAGAAGGAGAAAGAGAAGGTGAAGTCTGGAGGGTGAAGCAGAAGAAGCAGAAGAAGGAGAAGGAGAGGGTGAAGTCTGGAGGGTGAATCAGAAGAAGTAGAAGAAGGAGAAGGAGAAGGTGAAGTCAGGAGAGTGAAGCAGAAGAAGCAGAAGAAGGAGAAGGAGAAGGTGAAGTCTGGAGGGCGAAGCAGAAGAAGCAGAAGAAGGAGAAGGAGAAGGTGAAGTCTGGAGGGTGAAGCACAAGAAGCAGAAGAAGGAGAAGGAGTAGGTGAAGTCTGGAGGGTGAATCAGAAGAAGTAGAAGAAGGAGAAGGAGAAGGTGAAGTCAGGAGGGTGAAGCAGAAGAAGCAGAAGAAGGAGAAGGAGAAGGTGAAGTCTGGAGGGTGAAGCAGAAGAAGCAGAAGAAGGAGAAGGAGAAGGTGAAGTCTGGAGGGTGAATCAGAAGAAGCAGAAGAAGGAGAAGGAGAAGGTGAAGTCTGGAGGGTGAATCAGAAGAAGCAGAAGAAGGAGAAGGAGAAGGTGAAGTCAGGAGGGTGAATCAGAAGAAGCAGAAGAAGGAGAAGGAGAAGGTGAATTTAGGAGGGTGAATCAGAAGAAGCAGAAGAAGGAGAAGGAGCAGGTGAAGTCAGGGGGGTGTAGGAGAAGAAGTAGAAGAAGGAGAAGGAGAAGGTGAAGTCAGGACGGTGAAGCAGAAGAAGCAGAAGAAGGAGAAGGAGAAGGTGAAGCCTGGAGGGCGCAGCAGAAGAAGCAGAAGAAGGAGAAGGAGAAGGTGAAGTCTGGAGTGTGAAGCAGACGAAGCAGAAGAAGGAGAAGGAGAAGGTGAAGTCTGGAGGGCGCAGCAGAAGAAGCAGAAGAAGGAGAATGAGAAGGTGAAGTCTGGAGGGTGAATCAGAAGAAGCAGAAGAAGGAGAAGGAGAAGGTGAAGTCTGGAGGGTGAATCAGAAGAAGGAGAAGAAGGAGAAGGAGAAGGTGAAGTCAGGAGGGTGAATCAGAAGAAGTAGAAGAAGGAGAAGGAGAAGGTGAAGTCAGGAGGGTGAATCAGAAGAAGCAGAAGAAGGAGAAGGAGAAGGTGAAGTCTGGAGGGCGAATCAGAAGAAACAGAAGAAGGAGAAGGAGAAGGTGAAGTCTGGAGGGTGAATCAGAAGAAGCAGAAGAAGGAGAAGGAGAAGGTGAAGTCTGGAGGTTGAATCAGAAGAAGCAGAATAACGAGAAGGAGAAGGTGAAG
This sequence comes from Somniosus microcephalus, assembly GCF_052327205.1. Taxonomy (NCBI): domain Eukaryota; kingdom Metazoa; phylum Chordata; class Chondrichthyes; order Squaliformes; family Somniosidae; genus Somniosus; species Somniosus microcephalus. The sequence goes on from NW_028225361.1 coordinate 131,205, forward strand.
TCTGGAGGGTGAATCAGAAGAAGCAGAATAAGGAGAAGGAGAAGGTGAAGTCTGGAGGGTGAATCAGAAGAAGCAGAAGAAGGAGAAGGAGAAGGTGAAGTCTGGAGGGTGAATCAGAAGAGGTAGAAGAAGGAGAAGGAGAAGGTGAAGTCTGGAGGGTGAAGCAGAAGAAGGAGAAGAAGGAGAAGGAGAAGGTGAAGCCAGGAGGGTGAATCAGAAGAAGCAGAAGAAGGAGAAGGAGAAGGTGAAGTCTGGAGGGTGAATCAGAAGAATCAGAAGAAGGAGAAGGAGAAGGTGAAGTCTGGAGGGTGAATCAGAAGAATCAGAAGAAAGAGAAGGAGAAGGTGAAGTCTGGAGGCTGAAGCAGAAGAAACAGAAGAAGGAGAAGGAGAATGTGAAGACTGGAGGGTGAATCAGAAGAGGTAGAAGAAGGAGAAGGAGAAGGTGAAGTCTGGAGGGTGAATCAGAAGAAGTAGAAGAAGGAGAAGGAGAAGGTGAAGTCTGGAGGGTGAATCAGAAGAAGCAGAAGAAGGAGAAGGAGAAGGTGAAGTCTGAAGGGTGAATCAGAAGAAACAGAAGAAGGAGAAGGAGAAGGTGTAGTCTGGAGGGTGAATCAGAAGAAGTAGACGAAGGAGAAGGCGAAGGTGAAGTCTGGAGGGTGAATCAGAAGAAGCAGAAGAAGGAGAAGAGAAGATGAAGTCTGGAGGGTGAATCAGAAGAAGTAGAAGAAGGAGAAGGAGAAGGTGAAGTCTGGAGGGTGAATCAGAAGAAGCAGAAGAAGGAGAAGGAGAAGGTGAAGTCTGGAGGGTGAATCAGAAGAAGCAGAAGAAGGAGAAGGAGAAGGTGTAGTCTGGAGGGTGAATCAGAAGAAGCAGAATAAGGAGAAGGAGAAGGTGAAGTCTGGAGGGTGAATCAGAAGAAGCAGAAGAAGGAGAAGGAGAAGGTGAAGTCTGGAGGATGAATCAGAAGAAGTAGAAGAAGGAGAAGGAGAAGGTGAAGTCTGGAGGGTGAATCAGAAGAAGTAGAAGAAGGAGAAGGAGAAGGTGAAGTCTGGAGGGTGAATCAGAAGAAGTAGAAGAAGGAGAAGGAGAAGGTGAAGTCTGGAGGGTGAAGCAGAAGAAGTAGAAGAAGGAGAAGGAGAAGGTGAAGTCAGGAGGGTGAATCAGAAGAAGTAGAAGAAGGAGAAGGAGAAGGTGAAGTCAGGAGGGTGAAGCAGAAGAAGCAGAAGAAGGAGAAGGAGAAGGTGAAGTCTGGAGGGTGAAGCAGAAGAAGCAGAAGAAGGAGAAGGAGAAGGTGAAGTCTGGAGGGTGAATCAGAAGAAGCAGACGAAAGAGAAGGAGAAGGTGAAGTCTGGAGGGTGAATCAGAAGAAGTAGAAGAAGGAGAAGGAGAAGGTGAAGTCTGGAGGGTGAATCAGAAGAAGCAGAAGAAGGAGAAGGAGAAGGTGAAGTCTGGAGGGTGAATCAGAAGAAGCAGAAGAAGGAGAAGGAAAAGGTGAAGTCTGGAGGGTGACTCAGAAGAAGCAGAAGAAGGAGAAGGAGAAGGTGAAGTCTGGAGGGTGAATCAGAAGAAGCAGAATAAGGAGAAGGAGAAGGTGAAGTCTGGAGGGTGAATCAGAAGAAGCAGAAGAAGGAGAAGGAGAAGGTGAAGTCTGGAGGGTGAATCAGAAGAAGTAGAAGAAGGAGAAGGAGAAGGTGAAGTCTGGAGGGTGAAGCAGAAGAAGTAGAAGAAGGAGAAGGAGAAGGTGAAGTCAGGAGGGTGAATCAGAAGAAGCAGAAGAAGGAGAAGGAGAAGGTGAAGTCTGGAGGTTGAATCAGAAGAAGCAGAATAACGAGAACGAGAAGGTGAAGTCTGGAGGGTGAATCAGAAGAAGCAGAATAAGGAGAAGGAGAAGGTGAAGTCTGGAGGGTGAATCAGAAGAAGCAGAAGAAGGAGAAGGAGAAGGTGAAGTCTGGAGGGTGAATCAGAAGAGGTAGAAGAAGGAGAAGGAGAAGGTGAAGTCTGGAGGGTGAAGCAGAAGAAGGAGAAGAAGGAGAAGGAGAAGGTGAAGTCAGGAGGGTGAATCAGAAGAAGTAGAAGAAGGAGAAGGAGAAGGTGAAGCCAGGAGGGTGAATCAGAAGAAGCAGAAGAAGGAGAAGGAGAAGGTGAAGTCTGGAGGGTGAATCAGAAGAATCAGAAGAAGGAGAAGGAGAAGGTGAAGTCTGGAGGGTGAATCAGAAGAATCAGAAGAAAGAGAAGGAGAAGGTGAAGTCTGGAGGCTGAAGCAGAAGAAACAGAAGAAGGAGAAGGAGAATGTGAAGACTGGAGGGTGAATCAGAAGAAGTAGAAGAAGGAGAAGGAGAAGGTGAAGTCTGGAGGGTGAATCAGAAGAAGTAGAAGAAGGAGAAGGAGAAGGTGAAGTCTGGAGGGTGAATCAGAAGAAGCAGAAGAAGGAGAAGGAGAAGGTGAAGTCTGGAGGGTGAATCAGAAGATGCAGAAGAAGGAGAAGGAGATGATGAAGTCTGGAGGGTGAATCAGAAGAAGTAGAAGAAGGAGAAGGAGAAGGTGAAGTCTGGAGGGTGAATCAGAAGAAGTAGAAGAAGGAGAAGGAGAAGGTGAAGTCTGGAGGGTGAATCAGAAGAGGTAGAAGAAGGAGAAGGAGAAGGTGAAGTCTGGAGGGTGAAGCAGAAGAAGGAGAAGAAGGAGAAGGAGAAGGTGAAGTCAGGAGGGTGAATCAGAAGAAGCAGAAGAAGGAGAAGGAGAAGGTGAAGTCTGGAGGTTGAATCAGAAGAAGCAGAATAACGAGAAGGAGAAGGTGAAGTCTGGAGGGTGAATCAGAAGAAGCAGAATAAGGAGAAGGAGAAGTGAAGTCTGGAGGGTGAATCAGAAGAAGCAGAAGAAGGAGAAGGAGAAGGTGAAGTCTGGAGGGTGAATCAGAAGAGGTAGAAGAAGGAGAAGGAGAAGGTGAAGTCAGGAGGGTGAAGCAGAAGAAGCAGAAGAAGAAAAGGAGAAGGTGAAGTCTGGTGGGTGAAGCAGAAGAAGCAGAAGAAGGAGAAGGAGAAGGTGAAGTCTGGAGGGTGAAGCAGAAGTAGCAGAAGAAGGAGAAGGAGAAGGTGAAGTCAGGAGGGTGGATCAGAAGAAGTAGAAGAAGGAGAAGGAGAAGGTGAAGTCTGGAGGGTGAATCAGAAGAAGCAGAAGAAGGAGAAGGAGAAGGTGAAGTCTGGAAGGCGCAGCAGAAGAAGCAGAAGAAGGAGAAAGAGAAGGTGAAGTCTGGAGGGTGAAGCAGAAGAAGCAGAAGAAGGAGAAGGAGAGGGTGAAGTCTGGAGGTTGAATCAGAAGAAGTAGAAGAAGGAGAAGGAGAAGGTGAAGTCAGGAGAGTGAAGCAGAAGAAGCAGAAGAAGGAGAAGGAGAAGGTGAAGTCTGGAGGGCGAAGCAGAAGAAGCAGAAGAAGGAGAAGGAGAAGGTTAAGTCTGGAGGGTGAAGCAGAAGAAGCAGAAGAAGGAGAAGGAGAAGGTGAAGTCTGGAGGGTGAATCAGAAGAAGTAGAAGAAGGAGAAGGAGAAGGTGAAGTCAGGAGGGTGAATAAGAAGAAGTAGAAGAAGGAGAAGGAGAAGGTGAAGTCAGGAGGGTGAATCAGAAGAAGCAGAAGAAGGAGAAGGAGAAGGTGAAGTCTGGAGGGCGAATCAGAAGAAACAGAAGAAGGAGAAGGAGAAGGTGAAATCTGGAGGGTGAATCAGAAGAAGCAGAAGAAGGAGAAGGAGAAGGTGAAGTCTGGAGGTTGAATCAGAAGAAGCAGAATAAAGAGAAGGAGAAGGTGAAGTCTGGAGGGTGAATCAGAAGAAGCAGAATAAGGAGAAGGAGAAGGTGAAGTCTGGAGGGTGAATCAGAAGAAGCAGAAGAAGGAGAAGGAGAAGGTGAAGTCTGGAGGGTGAATCAGAAGAGGTAGAAGAAGGAGAAGGAGAAGGTGAAGTCTGGAGGGTGAAGCAGAAGAAGGAGAAGAAGGAGAAGGAGAAGGTGAAGTCAGGAGGGTGAATCAGAAGAAGTAGAAGAAGGAGAAGGAGAAGGTGAAGCCAGGAGGGTGAATCAGAAGAAGCAGAAGAAGGAGAAGGAGAAGGTGAAGTCTGGAGGGTGAATCAGAAGAATCAGAAGAAGGAGAAGGAGAAGGTGAAGTCTGGAGGGTGAATCAGAAGAATCAGAAGAAAGAGAAGGAGAAGGTGAAGTCTGGAGGCTGAAGCAGAAGAAACAGAAGAAGGAGAAGGAGATTGTGAAGACTGGAGGGTGAATCAGAAGAAGTAGAAGAAGGAGAAGGAGAAGGTGAAGTCTGGAGGGTGAATCAGAAGAAGTAGAAGAAGGAGAAGGAGAAGGTGAAGTCTGGAGGGTGAATCAGAAGAAGCAGAAGAAGGAGAAGGAGAAGGTGAAGTCTGGAGGGTGAATCAGAAGATGCAGAAGAAGGAGAAGGAGATGATGAAGTCTGGAGGGTGAATCAGAAGAAGTAGAAGAAGGAGAAGGAGAAGGTGAAGTCTGGAGGGTGAATCAGAAGAAGTAGAAGAAGGAGAAGGAGAAGGTGAAGTCTGGAGGGTGAATCAGAAGAGGTAGAAGAAGGAGAAGGAGAAGGTGAAGTCTGGAGGGTGAAGCAGAAGAAGGAGAAGAAGGAGAAGGAGAAGGTGAAGTCAGGAGGGTGAATCAGAAGAAGCAGAAGAAGGAGAAGGAGAAGGTGAAGTCTGGAGGTTGAATCAGAAGAAGCAGAATAACGAGAAGGAGAAGGTGAAGTCTGGAGGGTGAATCAGAAGAAGCAGAATAAGGAGAAGGAGAAGGTGAAGTCTGGAGGGTGAATCAGAAGAAGCAGAAGAAGGAGAAGGAGAAGGTGAAGTCTGGAGGGTGAATCAGAAGAGGTAGAAGAAGGAGAAGGAGAAGGTGAAGTCAGGAGGGTGAAGCAGAAGAAGCAGAAGAAGGAGAAGGAGAAGGTGAAGTCTGGTGGGTGAAGCAGAAGAAGCAGAAGAAGGAGAAGGAGAAGGTGAAGTCTGGAGGGTGAAGCAGAAGAAGCAGAAGAAGGAGAAGGAGAAGGTGAAGTCAGGAGGGTGGATCAGAAGAAGTAGAAGAAGGAGAAGGAGAAGGTGAAGTCTGGAGGGTGAATCAGAAGAAGCAGAAGAAGGAGAAGGAGAAGGTGAAGTCTGGAAGGCGCAGCAGAAGAAGCAGAAGAAGGAGAAAGAGAAGGTGAAGTCTGGAGGGTGAAGCAGAAGAAGCAGAAGAAGGAGAAGGAGAGGGTGAAGTCTGGAGGGTGAATCAGAAGAAGTAGAAGAAGGAGAAGGAGAAGGTGAAGTCAGGAGAGTGAAGCAGAAGAAGCAGAAGAAGGAGAAGGAGAAGGTGAAGTCTGGAGGGCGAAGCAGAAGAAGCAGAAGAAGGAGAAGGAGAAGGTTAAGTCTGGAGGGTGAAGCAGAAGAAGCAGAAGAAGGAGAAGGAGTAGGTGAAGTCTGGAGGGTGAATCAGAAGAAGTAGAAGAAGGAGAAGGAGAAGGTGAAGTCAGGAGGGTGAAGCAGAAGAAGCAGAAGAAGGAGAAGGAGAAGGTGAAGTCTGGAGGGTGAAGCAGAAGAAGCAGAAGAAGGAGAAGGAGAAGGTGAAGTCTGGAGGGTGAATCAGAAGAAGCAGAAGAAGGAGAAGGAGAAGGTGAAGTCTGGAGGGTGAATCAGAAGAAGCAGAAGAAGGAGAAGGAGAAGGTGAAGTCAGGAGGGTGAATCAGAAGAAGCAGAAGAAGGAGAAGGAGAAGGTGAATTTAGGAGGGTGAATCCGAAGAAGCAGAAGAAGGAGAAGGAGCAGGTGAAGTCAGGGGGGTGTAGCAGAAGAAGTAGAAGAAGGAGAAGGAGAAGGTGAAGTCAGGACGGTGAAGCAGAAGAAGCAGAAGAAGGAGAAGGAGAAGGAGAAGCCTGGAGGGCGCAGCAGAAGAAGCAGAAGAAGGAGAAGGAGAAGGTGAAGTCTGGAGTGTGAAGCAGAAGAAGCAGAAGAAGGAGAAGGAGAAGGTGAAGTCTGGAGGGCGCAGCAGAAGAAGCAGAAGAAGGAGAATGAGAAGGTGAAGTCTGGAGGGTGAATCAGAAGAAGAAGAAGAAGGAGAAGGAGAAGGTGAAGTCTGGAGGGTGAATCAGAAGAAGTAGAAGAAGGAGAAGGAGAAGGTGAAGTCAGGAGGGTGAATCAGAAGAAGTAGAAGAAGGAGAAGGAGAAGGTGAAGTCAGGAGGGTGATTCAGAAGAAGCAGAAGAAGGAGAAGGAGAAGGTGAAGTCTGGAGGGCGAATCAGAAGAAACAGAAGAAGGAGAAGGAGAAGGTGAAGTCTGGAGGGTGAATCAGAAGAAGCAGAAGAAGGAGAAGGAGAAGGTGAAGTCTGGAGGGTGAATCAGAAGAAGCAGAAGAAGGAGAAGGAAAAGGTGAAGTCTGGAGGGTGACTCAGAAGAAGCAGAAGAAGGAGAAGGAGAAGGTGAAGTCTGGAGGGTGAATCAGAAGAAGCAGAATAAGGAGAAGGAGAAGGTGAAGTCTGGAGGGTGAATCAGAAGAAGCAGAAGAAGGAGAAGGAGAAGGTGAAGTCTGGAGGGTGAATCAGAAGAAGTAGAAGAAGGAGAAGGAGAAGGTGAAGTCTGGAGGGTGAAGCAGAAGAAGTAGAAGAAGGAGAAGGAGAAGGTGAAGTCAGGAGGGTGAATCAGAAGAAGCAGAAGAAGGAGAAGGAGAAGGTGAAGTCTGGAGGTTGAATCAGAAGAAGCAGAATAACGAGAACGAGAAGGTGAAGTCTGGAGGGTGAATCAGAAGAAGCAGAATAAGGAGAAGGAGAAGGTGAAGTCTGGAGGGTGAATCAGAAGAAGCAGAAGAAGGAGAAGGAGAAGGTGAAGTCTGGAGGGTGAATCAGAAGAGGTAGAAGAAGGAGAAGGAGAAGGTGAAGTCTGGAGGGTGAAGCAGAAGAAGGAGAAGAAGGAGAAGGAGAAGGTGAAGTCAGGAGGGTGAATCAGAAGAAGTAGAAGAAGGAGAAGGAGAAGGTGAAGCCAGGAGGGTGAATCAGAAGAAGCAGAAGAAGGAGAAGGAGAAGGTGAAGTCTGGAGGGTGAATCAGAAGAATCAGAAGAAGGAGAAGGAGAAGGTGAAGTCTGGAGGGTGAATCAGAAGAATCAGAAGAAAGAGAAGGAGAAGGTGAAGTCTGGAGGCTGAAGCAGAAGAAACAGAAGAAGGAGAAGGAGAATGTGAAGACTGGAGGGTGAATCAGAAGAAGTAGAAGAAGGAGAAGGAGAAGGTGAAGTCTGGAGGGTGAATCAGAAGAAGTAGAAGAAGGAGAAGGAGAAGGTGAAGTCTGGAGGGTGAATCAGAAGAAGCAGGAGAAGGAGAAGGAGGTGAAGTCTGGAGGGTGAATCAGAAGATGCAGAAGAAGGAGAAGGAGATGATGAAGTCTGGAGGGTGAATCAGAAGAAGTAGAAGAAGGAGAAGGAGAAGGTGAAGTCTGGAGGGTGAATCAGAAGAAGTAGAAGAAGGAGAAGGAGAAGGTGAAGTCAGGAGGGTGAATCAGAAGAAGCAGAAGAAGGAGAAGGAGAAGGTGAAGTCTGGAGGTTGAATCAGAAGAAGCAGAATAACGAGAAGGAGAAGGTGAAGTCTGGAGGGTGAATCAGAAGAAGCAGAATAAGGAGAAGGAGAAGTGAAGTCTGGAGGGTGAAGCAGAAGAAGCAGAAGAAGGAGAAGGAGAAGGTGAAGTCTGGTGGGTGAAGCAGAAGAAGCAGAAGAAGGAGAAGGAGAAGGTGAAGTCTGGAGGGTGAAGCAGAAGTAGCAGAAGAAGGAGAAGGAGAAGGTGAAGTCAGGAGGGTGGATCAGAAGAAGTAGAAGAAGGAGAAGGAGAAGGTGAAGTCTGGAGGGTGAATCAGAAGAAGCAGAAGAAGGAGAAGGAGAAGGTGAAGTCTGGAAGGCGCAGCAGAAGAAGCAGAAGAAGGAGAAAGAGAAGGTGAAGTCTGGAGGGTGAAGCAGAAGAAGCAGAAGAAGGAGAAGGAGAGGGTGAAGTCTGGAGGGTGAATCAGAAGAAGTAGAAGAAGGAGAAGGAGAAGGTGAAGTCAGGAGAGTGAAGCAGAAGAAGCAGAAGAAGGAGAAGGAGAAGGTGAAGTCTGGAGGGCGAAGCAGAAGAAGCAGAAGAAGGAGAAGGAGAAGGTTAAGTCTGGAGGGTGAAGCAGAAGAAGCAGAAGAAGGAGAAGGTGAAGGTGAAGTCTGGAGGGTGAATCAGAAGAAGTAGAAGAAGGAGAAGGAGAAGGTGAAGTCAGGAGGGTGAATAAGAAGAAGTAGAAGAAGGAGAAGGAGAAGGTGAAGTCAGGAGGGTGAATCAGAAGAAGCAGAAGAAGGAGAAGGAGAAGGTGAAGTCTGGAGGGCGAATCAGAAGAAACAGAAGAAGGAGAAGGAGAAGGTGAAGTCTGGAGGGTGAATCAGAAGAAGCAGAAGAAGGAGAAGGAGAAGGTGAAGTCTGGAGGTTGAATCAGAAGAAGCAGAATAACGAGAAGGAGAAGGTGAAGTCTGGAGGGTGAATCAGAAGAAGCAGAATAAGGAGAAGGAGAAGGTGAAGTCTGGAGGGTGAATCAGAAGAAGCAGAAGAAGGAGAAGGAGAAGGTGAAGTCTGGAGGGTGAATCAGAAGAGGTAGAAGAAGGAGAAGGAGAAGGTGAAGTCTGGAGGGTGAAGCAGAAGAAGGAGAAGAAGGAGAAGGAGAAGGTGAAGTCAGGAGGGTGAATCAGAAGAAGTAGAAGAAGGAGAAGGAGAAGGTGAAGCCAGGAGGGTGAATCAGAAGAAGCAGAAGAAGGAGAAGGAGAAGGTGAAGTCTGGAGGGTGAATCAGAAGAATCAGAAGAAGGAGAAGGAGAAGGTGAAGTCTGGAGGGTGAATCAGAAGAATCAGAAGAAAGAGAAGGAGAAGGTGAAGTCTGGAGGCTGAAGCAGAAGAAACAGAAGAAGGAGAAGGAGAATGTGAAGACTGGAGGGTGAATCAGAAGAAGTAGAAGAAGGAGAAGGAGAAGGTGAAGTCTGGAGGGTGAATCAGAAGAAGTAGAAGAAGGAGAAGGAGAAGGTGAAGTCTGGAGGGTGAATCAGAAGAAGCAGAAGAAGGAGAAGGAGAAGGTGAAGTCTGGAGGGTGAATCAGAAGATGCAGAAGAAGGAGAAGGAGATGATGAAGTCTGGAGGGTGAATCAGAAGAAGTAGAAGAAGGAGAAGGAGAAGGTGAAGTCTGGAGGGTGAATCAGAAGAAGTAGAAGAAGGAGAAGGAGAAGGTGAAGTCTGGAGGGTGAATCAGAAGAGGTAGAAGAAGGAGAAGGAGAAGGTGAAGTCTGGAGGGTGAAGCAGAAGAAGGAGAAGAAGGAGAAGGAGAAGGTGAAGTCAGGAGGGTGAATCAGAAGAAGCAGAAGAAGGAGAAGGAGAAGGTGAAGTCTGGAGGTTGAATCAGAAGAAGCAGAATAACGAGAAGGAGAAGGTGAAGTCTGGAGGGTGAATCAGAAGAAGCAGAATAAGGAGAAGGAGAAGGTGAAGTCTGGAGGGTGAATCAGAAGAAGCAGAAGAAGGAGAAGGAGAAGGTGAAGTCTGGAGGGTGAATCAGAAGAGGTAGAAGAAGGAGAAGGAGAAGGTGAAGTCAGGAGGGTGAAGCAGAAGAAGCAGAAGAAGGAGAAGGAGAAGGTGAAGTCTGGTGGGTGAAGCAGAAGAAGCAGAAGAAGGAGAAGGAGAAGGTGAAGTCTGGAGGGTGAAGCAGAAGAAGCAGAAGAAGGAGAAGGAGAAGGTGAAGTCAGGAGGGTGGATCAGAAGAAGTAGAAGAAGGAGAAGGAGAAGGTGAAGTCTGGAGGGTGAATCAGAAGAAGCAGAAGAAGGAGAAGGAGAAGGTGATGTCTGGAAGGCGCAGCAGAAGAAGCAGAAGAAGGAGAAAGAGAAGGTGAAGTCTGGAGGGTGAAGCAGAAGAAGCAGAAGAAGGAGAAGGAGAGGGTGAAGTCTGGAGGGTGAATCAGAAGAAGTAGAAGAAGGAGAAGGAGAAGGTGAAGTCAGGAGAGTGAAGCAGAAGAAGCAGAAGAAGGAGAAGGAGAAGGTGAAGTCTGGAGGGCGAAGCAGAAGAAGCAGAAGAAGGAGAAGGAGAAGGTTAAGTCTGGAGGGTGAAGCAGAAGAAGCAGAAGAAGGAGAAGGAGTAGGTGAAGTCTGGAGGGTGAATCAGAAGAAGTAGAAGAAGGAGAAGGAGAAGGTGAAGTCAGGAGGGTGAAGCAGAAGAAGCAGAAGAAGGAGAAGGAGAAGGTGAAGTCTGGAGGGTGAAGCAGAAGAAGCAGAAGAAGGAGAAGGAGAAGGTGAAGTCTGGAGGGTGAATCAGAAGAAGCAGAAGAAGGAGAAGGAGAAGGTGAAGTCTGGAGGGTGAATCAGAAGAAGCAGAAGAAGGAGAAGGAGAAGGTGAAGTCAGGAGGGTGAATCAGAAGAAGCAGAAGAAGGAGAAGGAGAAGGTGAATTTAGGAGGGTGAATCCGAAGAAGCAGAAGAAGGAGAAGGAGCAGGTGAAGTCAGGGGGGTGTAGCAGAAGAAGTAGAAGAAGGAGAAGGAGAAGGTGAAGTCAGGACGGTGAAGCAGAAGAAGCAGAAGAAGGAGAAGGAGAAGGAGAAGCCTGGAGGGCGCAGCAGAAGAAGCAGAAGAAGGAGAAGGAGAAGGTGAAGTCTGGAGTGTGAAGCAGAAGAAGCAGAAGAAGGAGAAGGAGAAGGTGAAGTCTGGAGGGCGCAGCAGAAGAAGCAGAAGAAGGAGAATGAGAAGGTGAAGTCTGGAGGGTGAATCAGAAGAAGAAGAAGAAGGAGAAGGAGAAGGTGAAGTCTGGAGGGTGAATCAGAAGAAGTAGAAGAAGGAGAAGGAGAAGGTGAAGTCAGGAGGGTGAATCAGAAGAAGTAGAAGAAGGAGAAGGAGAAGGTGAAGTCAGGAGGGTGAATCAGAAGAAGCAGAAGAAGGAGAAGGAGAAGGTGAAGTCTGGAGGGCGAATCAGAAGAAACAGAAGAAGGAGAAGGAGAAGGTGAAGTCTGGAGGGTGAATCAGAAGAAGCAGAAGAAGGAGAAGGAGAAGGTGAAGTCTGGAGGTTGAATCAGAAGAAGCAGAATAACGAGAAGGAGAAGGTGAAGTCTGGAGGGTGAATCAGAAGAAGCAGAATAAGGAGAAGGAGAAGGTGAAGTCTGGAGGGTGAATCAGAAGAAGCAGAAGAAGGAGAAGGAGAAGGTGAAGTCTGGAGGGTGAATCAGAAGAGGTAGAAGAAGGAGCAGGAGAAGGTGAAGTCTGGAGGGTGAAGCAGAAGAAGGAGAAGAAGGAGAAGGAGAAGGTGAAGTCAGGAGGGTGAATCAGAAGAAGTAGAAGAAGGAGAAGGAGAAGGTGAAGCCAGGAGGGTGAATCAGAAGAAGCAGAAGAAGGAGAAGGAGAAGGTGAAGTCAGGAGGGTGGATCAGAAGAAGTAGAAGAAGGAGAAGGAGAAGGTGCAGTCTGGAGGGTGAATCAGAAGAAGCAGAAGAAGGAGAAGGAGAAGGTGAAGTCTGGAGGTTGAATTAGAAGAAGCAGAATAACGAGAAGGAGAAGGTGAAGTCTGGAGGGTGAATCAGAAGAAGCAGAATAAGGAGAAGGAGAAGGTGAAGTCTGGAGGGTGAATCAGAAGAAGCAGAAGAAGGAGAAGGAGAAGGTGAAGTCTGGAGGGTGAATCAGAAGAGGTAGAAGAAGGAGAAGGAGAAGGTGAAGTCAGGAGGGTGAAGCAGAAGAAGCAGAAGAAGGAGAAGGAGAAGGTGAAGTCTGGTGGGTGAAGCAGAAGAAGCAGAAGAAGGAGAAGGAGAAGGTGAAGTCTGGAGGGTGAAGCAGAAGAAGCAGAAGAAGGAGAAGGAGAAAGTGAAGTCAGGAGGGTGGATCAGAAGAAGTAGAAGAAGGAGAAGGAGAAGGTGAAGTCTGGAGGGTGAATCAGAAGAAGCAGAAGAAGGAGAAGGAGAGGGTGAAGTCTGGAGGGTGAATCAGAAGAAGTAGAAGAAGGAGAAGGAGAAGGTGAAGTCAGGAGAGTGAAGCAGAAGAAGCAGAAGAAGGAGAAGGAGAAGGTGAAGTCTGGAGGGCGAAGCAGAAGAAGCAGAAGAAGGAGAAGGAGAAGGTGAAGTCTGGAGGGTGAAGCAGAAGAAGCAGAAGAAGGAGAAGGAGTAGGTGAAGTCTGGAGGGTGAATCAGAAGAAGTAGAAGAAGGAGAAGGAGAAGGTGAAGTCAGGAGGGTGAAGCAGAAGAAGCAGAAGAAGGAGAAGGAGAAGGTGAAGTCCGGAGGGTGAAGCAGAAGAAGCAGAAGAAGGAGAAGGAGAAGGTGAAGTCTGGAGGGTGAATCAGAAGAAGCAGAAGAAGGAGAAGGAGAAGGTGAAGTCTGGAGGGTGAATCAGAAGAAGCAGAAGAAGGAGAAGGAGAAGGTGAAGTCAGGAGGGTGAATCAGAAGAAGCAGAAGAAGGAGAAGGAGAAGGTGAATTTAGGAGGGTGAATCAGAAGAAGCAGAAGAAGGAGAAGGAGCAGGTGAAGTCAGGGGGGTGTAGCAGAAGAAGTAGAAGAAGGAGAAGGAGAAGGTGAAGTCAGGACGGTGAAGCAGAAGAAGCAGAAGAAGGAGAAGGAGAAGGTGAAGCCTGGAGGGCGCAGCAGAAGAAGCAGAAGAAGGAGAAGGAGAAGGTGAAGTCTGGAGTGTGAAGCAGAAGAAGCAGAAGAAGGAGAAGGAGAAGGTGAAGTCTGGAGGGCGCGGCAGAAGAAGCAGAAGAAGGAGAATGAGAAGGTGAAGTCTGGAGGGTGAATCAGAAGAAGCAGAAGAAGGAGAAGGAGAAGGTGAAGTCTGGAGGGTGAATCAGAAGAAGGAGAAGAAGGAGAATGAGAAGGTGAAGTCAGGAGGGTGAATTAGAAGAAGTAGAAGAAGGAGAAGGAGAAGGTGAAGTCAGGAGGGTGAATCAGAAGAAGCAGAAGAAGGAGAAGTAGAAGGTGAAGTCTGGAGGGCGAATCAGAAGAAACAGAAGAAGGAGAAGGAGAAGGTGAAGTCTGGAGGGTGAATCAGAAGAAGCAGAAGAAGGAGAAGGAGAAGGTGAAGTCTGGAGGTTGAATCAGAAGAAGCAGAATAACGAGAAGGAGAAGGTGAAGTCTGGAGGGTGAATCAGAAGAAGCAGAATAAGGAGAAGGAGAAGGTGAAGTCTGGAGGGTGAATCAGAAGAAGCAGAAGAAGGAGTAGGAGAAGGTGAAGTCTGGAGGGTGAATCAGAAGAGGTAGAAGAAGGAGAAGGAGAAGGTGAAGTCTGGAGGGTGAAGCAGAAGAAGGAGAAGAAGGAGAAGGAGAAGGTGAAGTCAGGAGGGTGAATCAGAAGAAGTAGAAGAAGGAGAAGGAGAAGGTGAAGCCAGGAGGGTGAATCAGAAGAAGCAGTAGAAGGAGAAGGAGAAGGTGAAGTCTGGAGGGTGAATCAGAAGAATCAGAAGAAGGAGAAGGAGAAGGTGAAGTCTGGAGGGTGAATCAGAAGAATCAGAAGAAAGAGAAGGAGAAGGTGAAGTCTGGAGGCTGAAGCAGAAGAAACAGAAGAAGGAGAAGGAGAATGTGAATACTGGAGGGTGAATCAGAAGGAGAAGGAGAAGGTGAAGTCTGGAGGGTGAATCAGAAGAAGTAGAAGAAGGAGAAGGAGAAGGTGAAGTCTGGAGGGTGAATCAGAAGAAGCAGAAGAAGGAGAAGGAGAAGGTGAAGTCTGGAGGGTGAATCAGAAGATGCAGAAGAAGGAGAGGAGAAGATGAAGTCTGGAGGGTGAATCAGAAGAAGTAGAAGAAGGAGAAGGAGAAGGTGAAGTCTGGAGAGTGAATCAGAAGAAGTAGAAGAAGGAGAAGGAGAAGGTGAAGTCTGGAGGGTGAATCAGAAGAAACAGAAGAAGGAGAAGGAGAAGGTGAAGTCTGGAGGGTGAATCAGAAGAAGTAGAAGAAGGAGAAGGAGAAGGTGTAGTCTGGAGGGTGAATCAGAAGAAGTAGACGAAGGAGAAGGAGAAGGTGAAGTCTGGAGGGTGAATCAGAAGAAGCAGAAGAAGGAGAAGGAGAAGATGAAGTCTGGAGGGTGAATCAGAAGAAGTAGAAGAAGGAGAAGGAGAAGGTGAAGTCTGGAGGGTGAATCAGAAGAAGCAGAAGAAGGAGAAGGAGAAGGTGAAGTCTGGAGGGTGAATCAGAAGAAGCAGAAGAAGGAGAAGGAGAAGGTGAAGTCTGGAGGGTGAATCAGAAGAAGCAGAATAAGGAGAAGGAGAAGGTGAAGTGTGGAGGGTGAATCAGAAGAAGCAGAAGAAGGAGAAGGAGAAGGTGAAGTCTGGAGGATGAATCAGAAGAAGTAGAAGAAGGAGAAGGAGAAGGTGAAGTCTGGAGGGTGAATCAGAAGAAGTAGAAGAAGGAGAAGGAGAAGGTGAAGTCTGGAGGGTGAATCAGAAGAAGTAGAAGAAGGAGAAGGAGAAGGTGAAGTCTGGAGGGTGAAGCAGAAGAAGTAGAAGAAGGAGAAGGAGAAGGTGAAGTCAGGAGGGTGAATCAGAAGAAGTAGAAGAAGGAGAAGGAGAAGGTGAAGTCAGGAGGGTGAAGCAGAAGAAGCAGAAGTAGGAGAAGGAGAAGGTGAAGTCTGGAGGGTGAAGCAGAAGAAGCAGAAGAAGGAGAAGGAGAAGGTGAAGTCTGGAGGGTGAATCAGAAGAAGCAGAAGAAAGAGAAGGAGAAGGTGAAGTCTGGAGGGTGAATCAGAAGAAGTAGAAGAAGGAGAAGGAGAAGGTGAAGTCTGGAGGGTGAATCAGAAGAAGCAGAAGAAGGAGAAGGAGAAGGTGAAGTCTGGAGGGTGAATCAGAAGAAGCAGAAGAAGGAGAAGGAAAAGGTGAAGTCTGGAGGGTGAATCAGAAGAAGCAGAAGAAGGAGAAGGAGAAGGTGAAGTCTGGAGGGTGAATCAGAAGAAGCAGAATAAGGAGAAGGAGAAGGTGAAGTCTGGAGGGTGAATCAGAAGAAGCAGAAGAAGGAGAAGGAGAAGGTGAAGTCTGGAGGGTGAATCAGAAGAAGTAGAAGAAGGAGAAGGAGAAGGTGAAGTCTGGAGGGTGAAGCAGAAGAAGTAGAAGAAGGAGAAGGAGAAGGTGAAGTCAGGAGGGTGAATCAGAAGAAGCAGAAGAAGGAGAAGGAGAAGGTGAAGTCTGGAGGGTGAATCAGAAGAATCAGAAGAAGGAGAAGGAGAAGATGAAGTCTGGAGGGTGAATCAGAAGAAGCAGAAGAAAGAGAAGGAGCAGGTGAAGTCTGGAGGGTGAAGCAGAAGAAACAGAAGAAGGAGAAGGAGTAGGTGAAGACTGGAGGGTGAATCAGAAGAAGTAGAAGAAGGAGAAGTAGAAGGTGAAGTCTGGAGGGTGAATCAGACGAAGTAGAAGAAGGAGAAGGAGAAGGTGAAGTCTGGAGGGTGAATCA
Organism: Somniosus microcephalus; assembly: GCF_052327205.1. Lineage (NCBI taxonomy): Eukaryota > Metazoa > Chordata > Chondrichthyes > Squaliformes > Somniosidae > Somniosus > Somniosus microcephalus. The sequence goes on from NW_028225361.1 coordinate 146,601, forward strand.
GAAGAAGCAGAAGAAGGAGAAGGAGAAGGTGAAGTTAGGAGGGTGAATCAGAAGAAGCAGAAGAAGGAGAAGGAGCAGGTGAAGTCAGGGGGGTGAAGCAGAAGAAGTAGAAGAAGGAGAAGGAGAAGGTGAAGTCAGGACGGTGAAGCAGAAGAAGCAGAAGAAGGAGAAGGAGAAGGTGAAGTCTGGAGGGTGAAGCAGAAGAAGCAGAAGAAGGAGAAGGAGAGGGTGAAGTCTGGAGGGTGAATCAGAAGAAGTAGAAGAAGGAGAAGGAGAAGGTGAAGTCAGGAGAGTGAAGCAGAAGAAGCAGAAGAAGGAGAAGGAGAAGGTGAAGTCTGGAGGGCGAAGCAGAAGAAGCAGAAGAAGGAGAAGGAGAAGGTGAAGTCTGGAGGGTGAAGCAGAAGAAGCAGAAGAAGGAGAAGGAGTAGGTGAAGTCTGGAGGGTGAATCAGAAGAAGTAGAAGAAGGAGAAGGATAAGGTGAAGTCAGGAGGGTGAAGCAGAAGAAGCAGAAGAAGGAGAAGGAGAAGGTGAAGTCTGGAGGGTGAAGCAGAAGAAGCAGAAGAAGGAGAAGGAGTAGGTGAAGTCTGGAGGGTGAATCAGAAGAAGTAGAAGAAGGAGAAGGATAAGGTGAAGTCAGGAGGGTGAAGCAGAAGAAGCAGAAGAAGGAGAAGGAGAAGGTGAAGTCTGGTGGGTGAAGCAGAAGAAGCAGAAGAAGGAGAAGGAGAAGGTGAAGTCTGGAGGGTGAAGCAGAAGAAGCAGAAGAAGGAGAAGGAGAGGGTGAAGTCAGGAGGGTGAATCAGAAGAAGTAGAAGAAGGAGAAGGAGAAGGTGAAGTCAGGAGAGTGAAGCAGAAGAAGCAGAAGAAGGAGAAGGAGAAGGTGAAGTCTGGAGGGCGAAGCAGAAGAAGCAGAAGAAGGAGAAGGAGAAGGTGAAGTCTGGAGGGTGAAGCAGAAGAAGCAGAAGAAGGAGAAGGAGTAGGTGAAGTCTGGAGGGTGAATCAGAAGAAGTAGAAGAAGGAGAAGGAGAAGGTGAAGTCAGGAGGGTGAAGCAGAAGAAGCAGAAGAAGGAGAAGGAGAAGGTGAAGTCTGGAGGGTGAAGCAGAAGAAGCAGAAGAAGGAGAAGGAGAAGGTGAAGTCTGGAGGGTGAATCAGAAGAAGCAGAAGAAGGAGAAGGAGAAGGTGAAGTCTGGAGGGTGAATCAGAAGAAGCAGAAGAAGGAGAAGGAGAAGGAGAAGTCAGGAGGGTGAATCAGAAGAAGCAGAAGAAGGAGAAGGAGAAGGTGAATTTAGGAGGGTGAATCAGAAGAAGCAGAAGAAGGAGAAGGAGCAGGTGAAGTCAGGGGGGTGTAGCAGAAGAAGTAGAAGAAGGAGAAGGAGAAGGTGAAGTCAGGACGGTGAAGCAGAAGAAGCAGAAGAAGGAGAAGGAGAAGGTGAAGCCTGGAGGGCGCAGAAGAAGGAGAAGGAGAAGGTGAAGTCTGGAGTGTGAAGCAGAAGAAGCAGAAGAAGGAGAAGGAGAAGGTGAAGTCTGGAGGGTGAAGCAGAAGAAACAGAAGAAGGAGAAGGAGAAGGTGAAGACTGGAGGGTGAATCAGAAGAAGTAGAAGAAGGAGAAGGAGAAGGTGAAGTCTGGAGGGTGAATCAGAAGAAGTAGAAGAAGGAGAAGGAGAAGTTGAAGTCTGGAGGGTGGATCAGAAGAAGCAGAAGAAGGAGAAGGTGAAGTCTGGAGGGTGAATCAGAAGAAGCAGAAGAAGGAGAAGGAGAAGATGAAGTCTGGAGGGTGAATCAGAAGAAGTAGAAGAAGGAGAAGGAGAAGGTGAAGTCTGGAGGGTGAATCAGAAGAAGTAGAAGAAGGAGAAGGAGAAGATGAAGTCTGGAGGGTGAATCAGAAGAAAGAGAAGAAGGAGAAGGAGAAGGTGAAGTCTGGAGGGTGAATCAGAAGAAGTAGAAGAAGGAGAAGGAGAAGGTGTAGTCTGGAGGGTGAATCAGAAGAAGTAGACGAAGGAGAAGGAGAAGGTGAAGTCTGGAGGGTGAATCAGAAGAAGCAGAAGAAGGAGAAGGAGAAGGTGAAGTCTGGAGGGTGAATCAGAAGAAGTAGAAGAAGGAGAAGGAGAAGGTGAAGTCTGGAGGGTGAATCAGAAGAAGCAGAAGAAGGAGAAGGAGAAGGTGAAGTCTGGAGGGTGAATCAGAAGAAGCAGAAGAAGGAGAAGGTGAAGTCTGGAGGGTGAATCAGAAGAAGCAGAATAAGGAGAAGGAGAAGGTGAAGTCTGGAGGGTGAATCAGAAGAAGCAGAAAAAGGAGAAGGAGAAGGTGAAGTCTGGAGTGTGAATCAGAAGAAGTAGAAGAAGGAGAAGGTGAAGGTGAAGTCTGGAGGGTGAATCAGAAGAAGTAGAAGAAGGAGAAGGAGAAGGTGAGGTCTGGAGGGTGAATCAGAAGATGCAGAAGAAGGAGAAGGAGAAGATGAAGTCTGGAGGGTGAATCAGAAGAAGCAGAAGAAGGAGAAGGAGAAGGTGAAGTCTGGAGGGTGAATCAGAAGAAGCAGAAGAAGGAGAAGGAGAAGGTGAAGTCAGGAGGGTGAATCAGAAGAAGCAGAAGAAGGAGAAGGAGAAGGTGAAGTTAGGAGGGTGAATCAGAAGAAGCAGAAGAAGGAGAAGGAGAAGATGAAGTCTGGAGGGTGAATCAGAAGAAGCAGAAGAAGGAGAAGGAGAAGGTGAAGTCTGGAGGGTGAATCAGAAGAAGCAGAAGAAGGAGAAGGAGAAGGTGAAGTCAGGAGGGTGAATCAGAAGAAGCAGAAGAAGGAGAAGGAGAAGGTGAAGTTAGGAGGGTGAATCAGAAGAAGCAGAAGAAGGAGAAGGAGAAGGTGAAGTCAGGGGGGTGAAGCAGAAGAGGTAGAAGAAGGAGAAGGAGATGGTGAAGTCAGGAGGGTGAAGCAGAAGAAGCAGAAGAAGGAGAAGGAGAAGGTGAAGTCTGGAGGGTGAAGCAGAAGAAATAGAAGAAGGAGAAGGAGAAGGTGAAGTCTGGAGGGCGAAGCAGAAGAAGCAGAAGAAGGAGAAGGTGAAGGTGAAGTCTGGAGGGTGAAGCAGAAGAAGCAGAAGAAGGAGAAGGAGAAGGTGAAGTCTGGAGGGTGAATCAGAAGAAGTAGAAGAAGGAGAAGGAGAAGGTGAAGTCAGGAGGGTGAAGCAGAAGATGCAGAAGAAGGAGACGGAGAAGGTGAAGTCTGGAGGGTGAAGCAGAAGAAGCAGAAGAAGGAGAAGGAGAAGGTGAAGTCTGGAGGGTGAAGCAGAAGAAGCAGAAGAAGGAGAAGGAGAAGGTGAAGTCAGGAGGGTGAATCAGAAGAAGTAGAAGAAGGAGAAGGAGAAGGTGAAGTCTGGAGGGTGAATCAGAAGAAGTAGAAGAAGGAGAAGGAGAAGGTGAAGTCTGGAGGGTGAATCAGAAGAAGTAGAAGAAGGAGAAGGAGAAGGTGAAGTCTGGAGGGTGAATCAGAAGAAGCAGAAGAAGGAGAAGGAGAAGGTGAAATCTGGAGGGTGAATCAGAAGAAGTAGAAGAAGGAGAAGTAGAAGGTGTAGTTTGGAGGGTGAATCAGGAGAAGTAGACGAAGGAGAAGGAGAAGGTGAAGTCTGGAGGGTGAATCAGAAGAAGCAGAAGAAGGAGAAGGAGAAGGTGAAGTCTGGAGGGTGATTCAGAAGAAGTAGAAGAAGCAGAAGGAGAAGGTGAAGTCTGGAGGGTGAATCAGAAGAAGCAGAAGAAGGAGAAGGAGAAGGTGAAGTCAGGAGGGTGAATCGGAAGAAGCAGAAGAAGGAGAAGGAGAAGGTGAAGTATGGAGGGTGAATCAGAAGAAGCAGAAGAAGGAGAAGGAGAAGGTGAAGTCTGGAGGGTGAATCAGAAGAAGCAGAAGAAGTAGAAGGAGAAGGTGAAGTCTGGAGGGTGAATCAGAAGAAGTAGAAGAAGGAGAAGGAGAAGGTGAAGTCTGGAGGGTGAATCAGAAGAAGCAGAAGAAGGAGAAGGAGAAGGTGAAGTCAGGAGGGTGAATCAGAAGAAGCAGAAGAAGGAGAAGGAGAAGGTGAAATCTGGAGGGTGATTCAGAAGAAGCAGAAGAAGGCGAAGGAGAAGGTGAAGACTGGAGGGTGAATCAGAAGAAGTAGAAGAATGAGAAGGAGAAGGTGAAGTCTGGAGGGTGAATCAGAAGAAGTAGAAGAAGGAGAAGGAGAAGGCGAAGTCTGGAGTGTGAATCAGAAGAAGCAGAAGAAGGAGAAGGAGAAGGTGAAATCTGGAGGGTGAATCAGAAGAAGCAGAAGAAGGAGAAGGAGAAGATGAAGTCTGGAGGGTGAATCAGAAGAAGTAGAAGAAGGAGAAGGAGAAGGTGAGATCTGGAGGGTGAATCAGAAGAAGCAGAAGAAGGAGAAGGAGAAGGTGAAGTCTGAAGGGTGAATCAGAAGAAGCAGAAAAAGCAGAAGGAGAAGGTGAAGTCTGGAGGGTGAATCAGAAGAAGCAGAAGAAGGAGAAGGAGAAGGTGAAGTCTGGAGGGTGAATCAGAAGAAGCAGAAGAAGGAGAAGGAGAAGGTGAAGTCCGGAGGGTGAATCAGAAGAAGTAGAAGAAGGAGAAGGAGAAGGTGAAGTCTGGAGGGTGATTCAGAAGAAGTAGAAGAAGGAGAAGGAGAAGGTGAAGTCTGGAGGGTGAATCAGAAGAAGCAGAAGAAGGAGAAGGAGAAGGTGAAGTCTGGAGGGTGAATCAGAAGAAGCAGAAGAAGGAGAAGGAGAAGATGAAGTCTGGAGGGTGAATCAGAAGAAGTAGAAGAAGGAGAAGGAGAAGGTGAAGTCTGGAGGGTGAATCAGAAGAAGCAGAAGAAGGAGAAGGAGAAGGTGAAGTCTGGATGGTGAATCAGAAGAAGCAGAAGAAGGAGAAGGAGAAGGTGAAGTCTGGAGGGTGAATCAGAAGAAGCAGAATAAGGAGAAGCAGAAGGTGAAGTCTGGAGGGTGAATCAGAAGAAGCAGAAGAAGGAGAAGGAGAAGGTGAAGTCTGGAGGGTGAATCAGAAGAAGTAGAAGAAGGAGAAGGAGAAGGTGAAGTCTGGAGGGTGAAGCAGAAGAAGTAGAAGAAGGAGAAGGAGAAGGTGAAGTCAGGAGGGTGAATCAGAAGAAGTAGAAGAAGGAGAAGGAGAAGGTGAAGTCACTAGGGTGAATCAGAAGAAGCAGAAGAAGGAGAAGGAGAAGGTGAAGTCTGGAGGGTGAACCAGAAGAATCAGAAGAAGGAGAAGGAGAAGGTGAAGTCTGGAGGGTGAATCAGAAGAAGCAGAAGAAAGAGAAGGAGAAGGTGAAGTCTGGTGGGTGAAGCAGAAGAAGCAGAAGAAGGAGAAGGAGAAGGTGAAGACTGGAGGGTGAATCAGAAGACGGAGAAGAAGGAGAAGAAGAAGGTGAAGTCTGGAGGGTGAATCAGAAGAAGTAGAAGAAGGAGAAGGAGAAGGTGAAGTCTGGAGGGTGAATCAGAAGAAGCAGAAGAAGGAGAAGGAGAAGGTGAAGTCTGGAGGGTGAATCAGAAGAAGCAGAAGAAGGAGAAGGAGAAGATGAAGTCTGGAGGGTGAATCAGAAGAATAGAAGAAGGAGAAGGAGAAGGTGAGGTCTGGAGGGTGAATCAGAAGAAGCAGAAGAAGGAGAAGCAGAAGGTGAAGTCTGGAGGGTGGATCAGAAGAAGCAGAAGAAGGAGAAGGAGAAGGTGAAGTCAGGAGGGTGAATCAGAAGAAGCAGAAGAAGGAGAAGGAGAAGGTGAAGTTAGGAGGGTGAATCAGAAGAAGCAGAAGAAGGAGAAGGAGAAGGTGAAGTCAGGGGGGTGAAGCAGAAGAAGTAGAAGAAGGAGAAGGAGAAGGTGAAGTCAGGAGGGTGAAGCAGAAGAAGCAGAAGAAGGAGAAGGAGAAGGTCAAGTCTGGAGGGCACAGCAGAAGAAGCAGAAGAAGGAGAAGGAGAAGGTGAAGTCTGGAGGGTGAAGCCGTAGAAGCAGAAGAAGGAGAAGGAGAAGGTGAAGTCTGGAGGGTGAATCAGAAGAAGTAGAAGAAGGAGAAGGAGAAGGTGAAGTCAGGAGGGTGAAGCAGAAGAAGCAGAAGAAGGAGAAGGAGAAGGTGAAGTCTGGAGGGTGAAGCAGAAGAAGCAGAAGAAGGAGAAGGAGAAGGTGAAGTCTGGAGGGCGAAGCAGAAGAAGCAGAAGAAGGAGAAGGAGAAGGTGAATTCTGGAGGGTGAAGCAGAAAAAGCAGATGAAGGAGAAGGAGAAGGTGAAGTCTGGAGGGTGAATCAGAAGAAGTAGAAGAAGGAGTAGCAGAAGGTGAAGTCAGGAGGGTGAAGCAGAAGAAGCAGAAGAAGGAGAAGGAGAAGGTGAAGTCTGGAGGGTGAAGCAGAAGAAGCAGAAGAAGGAGAAGGAGAAGGTGAAGTCTGGAGGGTGAAGCAGAAGAAGCAGAAGAAGGAGAAGGAGAAGGTGAAGTCAGGAGGGTAAATCAGAAGAAGTAGAAGAAGGAGAAGGAGAAGGTGAAGTCTGGAGGGTGAATCAGAAGAAGTAGAAGAAGGAGAAGGAGAAGGTGAAGTCTGGAGGGTGAATCAGAAGAAGTAGAAGAAGGAGAAGGAGAAGGTGAAGTCTGGAGGGTGAATCAGAAGAAGCAGAAGAAGGAGAAGGAGAAGGTGAAGTCTGGAGGGAGAAGCAGAAGAAGTAGAAGAAGGAGAAGGAGAAGGTGAAGTCTGGAGGGTGAATCAGAAGAAGTAGAAGAAGGAGAAGGAGAAGGTGAAGTTTGGAGTGTGAATCAGAAGAAGTAGAAGACGGAGAAGGAGAAGGTGAAGTCCGGAGGGTGAATCAGAAGAAGCAGAAGAAGGAGAAGGAGAAGGTGAAGTCTGGAGGGTGAATCAGAAGAAGTAAAAGAAGGAGAAGGAGAAGGTGTAGTCTGGAGGGTGAATCAGAAGACGTCGACGAAGGAGAAGGAGAAGGTGAAGTCTGGAGGGTGAATCAGAAGAAGCAGAAGCAGGAGAAGGAGAAGGTGAAGTCTGGAGGGTGAAACAGAAGAAGTAGAAGAAGGAGAAGGAGAAGGTGAAGTCTGGAGGGTGAATCAGAAGAAGCAGAAGAAGGAGAAGGAGAAGGTGAATTCTGGAGGTTGAATCAGAAGAAGCAGAAGAAGTAGAAGGAGACGGTGAAGTCTGGAGGGTGAATCAGAAGAAGTAGAAGAAGGAGAAGGAGAAGGTGAAGTCTGGAGCGTGAATCAGAAGAAGCAGAAGAAGGAGAAGGAGAAGGTGAAGTCAGGAGGGTGAATCAGAAGAGGCGGAAGAAGGAGAAGGAGAAGGTGAAGTCTGGAGGGTGAATCAGAAGAAGCAGAAGAAGGAGAAGGAGAAGGTGAAGACTGGAGTGTAAATCAGAAGAAGTAGAAGAAGGAGAAGGAGAAGGTGAAGTCTGGAGGGTGAATCAGAAGAAGTAGAAGAAGGAAAAGGCGAAGTCTGGAGGGTGAATCAGAAGAAGCAGAAGAAGGAGAAGGAGAAGGTGACGTCTGGAGGGTGAATCAGAAGAAGCACAAGAAGGAGAAGGAGAAGATGAAGTCTGGAGGGTGAATCAGAAGATGTATAAGAAGGAGAAGATGAGGTCTGGAGGGTGAATCAGAAGAAGCAGAAGAAGGAGAAGGAGAAGGTGAAGTCTGAAGGGTGAATCAGAAGAAGCAGGAGAAGGAGAAGGAGAAGGTGAAGTCTGGAGGTGAATCAGAAGAAGCAGAAGAAGGTGAAGGAGAAGGCGAAGTCTGGAGGGTGAATCAGAAGAAGTAGATGAAGGAGAAGGAGAAGGTGAAGTCTGGAGGGTGAATCAGAAGAAGTAGAAGAAGGAGAAGGAGAAGGTGAAGTCTGGAGGCTGAATCAGAAGAAGTAGAAGAAGGAGAAGGAGAAGATGAAGTCTGGAGGGTGAATCAGAAGAAGTAGAAGAAGGAGAAGGAGAAGGTGAAGTCTGGAGGGTGAATCAGAAGAAGCAGAAGAAGGAGAAGGAGAAGGTGAAGTCTGGAGGGTGAATCAGCAGAAGCAGAAGAAGGAGAAGGAGAAGGTGAAGTCTGGAGGGTGAATCAGAAGAAGCAGAATAAGAAGGAGAAGGTGAAGTCTGGAGGGTGAATCAGAAGCAGACGAAGGAGAAGGAGAAGGTGAAGTCTGGAGGGTGAAACAGAAGAAGCAGAAGAAGGAGAAGGAGAAGGTGAAGTCTGGAGGGTGAAGCAGAAGAAGGAGAAGAAGGAGAAGGAGAAGGTGAAGTCAGGAGGGTGAATCAGAAGAAGTAGAAGAAGGAGAAGGAGAAGGTGAAGTCAGGAGGGTGAATCAGAAGAAGCAGAAGAAGGGGAAGGAGAAGTTGAAGTCTGGAGGGTGAATCAGAAGAATCAGAAGAAGGAGAAGGAGAAGGTGAAGTCTGGAGGGTGAATCAGAAGAAGCAGAAGAAAGAGAAGGAGAAGGTGAAGTCTGGAGGGTGAAGCAGAAGAAGCAGAAGAAGTAGAAGGAGAAGGTGAAGACTGGAGGGTGAATCAGAAGAAGTAGAAGAAGGAGAAGGAGAAGGTGAAGTCTGGAGGGTGAATCAGAAGAAGTAGAAGAAGGAGAAGGAGAAGGTGAAGTCTGGAGGGTGAATCAGAAGAAGCAGAAGAAGGAGAAGGAGAAGGTGAAGTCTGGAGGGTGAATCAGAAGAAGCAGAAGAAGGAGAAAGCGAAGATGAAGTCTGGAGGGTGAATCAGAAGAAGTAGAAGAAGGAGAAGGAGAAGGTGAGTTCAGGAGGGTGAATCAGAAGAAGCAGAAGAAGGAGAAGGAGAAGGTGAAGTCTGGAGGGTGAATCAGAAGAAGCAGAAGAAGGAGAAGGAGAAGGTGAAGTCTGGAGGGTGAATCAGAAGAAGCAGAAGAAGGAGAAGGAGAAGTTGAGGTCAGCAGGTTGAATCAGAAGAAGCAGAAGAAGGAGAAGGAGAAGGTGAAGTTAGTAGGGTGAATCAGAAGAAGCAGAAGAAGGAGAAGGAGAAGTTGAAGTCAGGGGGGTGAAGCAGAAGAAGTAGAAGAAGGAGAAGGAGAAGGTGAAGTCAGGAAGGTGAAGGAGAAGAAGCAGAAGAAGGAGAAGGAGAAGGTGAAGTCTGGAGGGCGCAGCAGAAGAAGCAGAAGAAGTAGAAGGAGAAGGTGAAGTCTGGAGGGTGAAGCAGAAGAAGCAGAAGAAGGAGAAGGAGAAGGTGAAGTCTGGAGGGTGAATCAGAAGAAGTAGAAGAAGGAGAAGGAGAAGGTGAAGTCAGGAGTGTGAAGCAGAAGAAGCAGAAGAAGGAGAAGGAGAAGGTGAAGTCTGGAGGGAGAATCAGAAGAAGCAGAAGAAGGAGAAGGAGAAGGTGAAGTCTGGAGGGTGAATCAGAAGAAGCAGAAGAAGGAGAAGGAGAAGGTGAGGTCAGGAGGCTGAATCAGAAGAAGCAGAAGAAGGAGAAGGAGAAGATGAAGTTAGGAGGGTGAATCAGAAGAAGCAGAAGAAGGAGAAGGAGAAGGTGAATTAAGGGGATGAAGCAGAAGAAGTAGAAGAAGGAGAACGAGAAGGTGAAGTCAGGAAGGTGAAGCAGAAGAAGCAGAAGAAGGAGAAGGAGAAGGTGAAGTCTGGAGGGCGCAGCAGAAGAAGCTGAATAAGGAGAAGGAGAAGGTGAAGTCTGGAGGGTGAAGCAGAAGAAGCAGAAGAAGGAGAAGGAGAAGGTGAAGTCTGGAGGGTGAATCAGAAGAAGTAGAAGAAGGAGAAGGAGAAGGTGAAGTCAGGAGGGTGAAGCAGAAGAAGCAGAAGAAGGAGAAGGAGAAGGTGAAGTCTGGAGGGTGAAGCAGAAGAAGCAGAAGTGGAAAAGGAGAAGGTGAAGTCTGGAGGGCGAAGCAGAAGAAGCAGAAGAAGGAGAAGGAGAGGGTGCAGTCTGGAGGGTGAAGCAGAAGAAGCAGAAGAAGGAGAAGGCGAAGGTGAAGTCTGGAGGGTGAATCAGAAGAAGTAGAAGAAGGAGAAGGAGAAGGTGAAGTCAGGAGGGTGAAGCAGAAGAAGCAGAATAAGGAGAAGGAGAAGGTGAAGTCTGGAGGGTGAAGCAGAAGAAGCAGAAGAAGGAGAAGGAGAAGGTGAAGTCTGGAGGGTGAAGCAGAAGAAGGAGATGGAGAAGGTGAAGTCAGGATGGTGAATCAGAAGAAGTAGAAGAAGGAGAAGGAGAAGGTGAAGTCTGCAGGGTGAATCAGACGAAGTAGAAGAAGGAGAAGGAGAAGGTGAAGTCTGGAGGCTGTAGCAGAAGAAGCAGAAGAAGGAGAAGGAGAAGGTGTAGTCTGGAGGGTGAATCCGAAGAAGTAGACGAAGGAGAAGGAGAAGGTGAAGTCTGGAGGGTGAATCAGAAGAAGCAGAAGGAGAAGGAGAAGGTGAAGTCTGGAGGGTGAATCAGAAGAAGTAGAAGAAGGAGAAGGAGAAGGTGAAGTCTGGAGGGTGAATCAGAAGAAGCAGAAGAAGGAGAAGGAGAAGGTGAAGTCTGGAGAGTGAATCAGAAGAAGCAGAAGAAGGAGAAGAAGAAGGAGAAGTCTGGAGGGTGAATCAGAAGAAGCAGAAGAAGGAGAAGGTGAAGTCTGGAGGGTGAATCAGAAGAAGCAGAAGAAGTAGAAGGAGAAGGTGAAGTCTGGATGGTGAATCAGAAGAAGTAGAAGAAGGAGAAGGAGAAGGTGAAGTCTGGAGGGTGAATCAGAAGAAGCAGAAGAAGGAGAAGGAGAAGTTGAAGTCAGGAGGGTGAATCAGAAGAAGCAGAAGAAGGAGAAGGAGAAGGTGAAGTCTGGAGGGTGAATCAGAAGAAGCAGAAGAAGGAGAAGGAGAAGGTGAAGACTGGAGGGTGAATCAGAAGAAGTAGAAGAAGGAGAAGGAGAAGGTGAAGTCTGGAGGGTGAATCAGAAGAAGTAGAAGAAGGAGAAGGAAAAGGCGAAGTCTGGAGGGTGAATCAGAAGAAGCAGAAGAAGGAGAAGGAGAAGGTGAAGTCTGGAGGGTGAATCAGAAGAAGTAGAAGAAGGAGAAGGAGAAGGTGAAGTCTGGAGGGTGAATCAGAAGAAGCAGAAGAAGGAGAAGGAGAAGGTGAAGTCTGGAGGGTGAATCAGAAGAAGCAGAAGAAGGAGAAAGCGAAGATGAAGTCTGGAGGGTGAATCAGAAGAAGTAGAAGAAGGAGAAGGAGAAGGTGAGTTCAGGAGGGTGAATCAGAAGAAGCAGAAGAAGGAGAAGGAGAAGGTGAAGTCTGGAGGGTGAATCAGAAGAAGCAGAAGAAGGAGAAGGAGAAGGTGAAGTCTGGAGGGTGAATCAGAAGAAGCAGAAGAAGGAGAAGGAGAAGTTGAGGTCAGCAGGTTGAATCAGAAGAAGCAGAAGAAGGAGAAGGAGAAGGTGAAGTTAGTAGGGTGAATCAGAAGAAGCAGAAGAAGGAGAAGGAGAAGTTGAAGTCAGGGGGGTGAAGCAGAAGAAGTAGAAGAAGGAGAAGGAGAAGGTGAAGTCAGGAAGGTGAAGGAGAAGAAGCAGAAGAAGGAGAAGGAGAAGGTGAAGTCTGGAGGGCGCAGCAGAAGAAGCAGAAGAAGTAGAAGGAGAAGGTGAAGTCTGGAGGGTGAAGCAGAAGAAGCAGAAGAAGGAGAAGGAGAAGGTGAAGTCTGGAGGGTGAATCAGAAGAAGTAGAAGAAGGAGAAGGAGAAGGTGAAGTCAGGAGTGTGAAGCAGAAGAAGCAGAAGAAGGAGAAGGAGAAGGTGAAGTCTGGAGGGAGAATCAGAAGAAGCAGAAGAAGGAGAAGGAGAAGGTGAAGTCTGGAGGGTGAATCAGAAGAAGCAGAAGAAGGAGAAGGAGAAGGTGAGGTCAGGAGGCTGAATCAGAAGAAGCAGAAGAAGGAGAAGGAGAAGATGAAGTTAGGAGGGTGAATCAGAAGAAGCAGAAGAAGGAGAAGGAGAAGGTGAATTAAGGGGATGAAGCAGAAGAAGTAGAAGAAGGAGAACGAGAAGGTGAAGTCAGGAAGGTGAAGCAGAAGAAGCAGAAGAAGGAGAAGGAGAAGGTGAAGTCTGGAGGGCGCAGCAGAAGAAGCTGAATAAGGAGAAGGAGAAGGTGAAGTCTGGAGGGTGAAGCAGAAGAAGCAGAAGAAGGAGAAGGAGAAGGTGAAGTCTGGAGGGTGAATCAGAAGAAGTAGAAGAAGGAGAAGGAGAAGGTGAAGTCAGGAGGGTGAAGCAGAAGAAGCAGAAGAAGGAGAAGGAGAAGGTGAAGTCTGGAGGGTGAAGCAGAAGAAGCAGAAGTGGAAAAGGAGAAGGTGAAGTCTGGAGGGCGAAGCAGAAGAAGCAGAAGAAGGAGAAGGAGAGGGTGCAGTCTGGAGGGTGAAGCAGAAGAAGCAGAAGAAGGAGAAGGCGAAGGTGAAGTCTGGAGGGTGAATCAGAAGAAGTAGAAGAAGGAGAAGGAGAAGGTGAAGTCAGGAGGGTGAAGCAGAAGAAGCAGAATAAGGAGAAGGAGAAGGTGAAGTCTGGAGGGTGAAGCAGAAGAAGCAGAAGAAGGAGAAGGAGAAGGTGAAGTCTGGAGGGTGAAGCAGAAGAAGGAGATGGAGAAGGTGAAGTCAGGATGGTGAATCAGAAGAAGTAGAAGAAGGAGAAGGAGAAGGTGAAGTCTGCAGGGTGAATCAGACGAAGTAGAAGAAGGAGAAGGAGAAGGTGAAGTCTGGAGGGTGAAGCAGAAGAAGCAGAAGAAGGAGAAGGAGAAGGTGTAGTCTGGAGGGTGAATCCGAAGAAGTAGACGAAGGAGAAGGAGAAGGTGAAGTCTGGAGGGTGAATCAGAAGAAGCAGAAGGAGAAGGAGAAGGTGAAGTCTGGAGGGTGAATCAGAAGAAGTAGAAGAAGGAGAAGGAGAAGGTGAAGTCTGGAGGGTGAATCAGAAGAAGCAGAAGAAGGAGAAGGAGAAGGTGAAGTCTGGAGAGTGAATCAGAAGAAGCAGAAGAAGGAGAAGAAGAAGGAGAAGTCTGGAGGGTGAATCAGAAGAAGCAGAAGAAGGAGAAGGTGAAGTCTGGAGGGTGAATCAGAAGAAGCAGAAGAAGTAGAAGGAGAAGGTGAAGTCTGGATGGTGAATCAGAAGAAGTAGAAGAAGGAGAAGGAGAAGGTGAAGTCTGGAGGGTGAATCAGAAGAAGCAGAAGAAGGAGAAGGAGAAGTTGAAGTCAGGAGGGTGAATCAGAAGAAGCAGAAGAAGGAGAAGGAGAAGGTGAAGTCTGGAGGGTGAATCAGAAGAAGCAGAAGAAGGAGAAGGAGAAGGTGAAGACTGGAGGGTGAATCAGAAGAAGTAGAAGAAGGAGAAGGAGAAGGTGAAGTCTGGAGGGTGAATCAGAAGAAGTAGAAGAAGGAGAAGGAAAAGGCGAAGTCTGGAGGGTGAATCAGAAGAAGCAGAAGAAGGAGAAGGAGAAGGTGAAGTCTGGAGGGTGAATCAGAAGAAGCAGAAGAAGGAGAAGGAGAAGATGAAGTCTGGAGGGTGAATCAGAAGAAGCAGAAGAAGGAGAAGGAGAAGGTGAAGTCTGGAGGGTGAATCAGAAGAAGCAGAAGAAGGAGAAGGAGAAGGTGAAGTCTCGAGGGTGAAGCAGAAGAAGCAGAAGAAGGAGAAGGAGAAGGTGAAGTCTGGAGGGTGAATCAGAAGAAGTAGAAGAAGGAGAAGGAGAAGGTGATGTCTGGGGGGTGAATCAGAAGAAGCAGAAGAAGTAGAAGGAGAAGCTGAAGTCTGGAGGGTGAATCAGAAGAAGGAGAAGGAGAAGGTGATGTCTGGAGGGTGAATCAGAAGAAGCAGAAGAAGGAGAAGGAGAAGGTGAAGACTGGAGGGTGAATCAGGAGAAGTAGAAGAAGAAGGAGAAGGTGAAGTCCGGAGGGTGAATCAGAAGAAGTCGAAGAAGGAGAAGGAGAAGGCGAAGTCTGGAGGGTGAATCAGAAGTAGAAGAAGAAGGAAAAGGAGAAGGTGAAGTCTGGAGGGTGAATCAGAAGAAGCAGAAGAAGGAGAAGGAGAAGGTGAAGTCTGGAGGGTGAATCAGAAGAAGCAGAAGAAGGAGAAGGAGAAGGTGAAGTCTGGAGGGTGAATCAGAAGAAGTAGAAGAAGGAGAAGGAGAAGGTGAAGTCTGGAGGGTGAATCAGAAGAAGTACAAGAAGGAGAAGTAGAAGGTGAAGTCTGGAGGGTGAATCAGAAGAAGCAGAAGAAGGAGAAGGAGAAGGTGAAGTCTGGAGGTTGAATCAGAAGAAGCAGAAGAAGGAGAAGGAGAAGATGAAGTCTGGAGGGTGAATCAGAAGAAGTAGAAGAAGGAGAAGGAGAAGGTGAGGTCTGGAGGGTGAATCAGAAGAAGCAGAAGAAGGAGAAGGAGAAAGTGAAGTCTGAAGGGTGTATCAGAAGAAGCAGAAGAAGGAGAAGGAGAAGGTGAAGTCTGGAGGGTGAATCAGAAGAAGCAGAAAAAGGAGAAGGAGAAGGTGAAGTCTGGAGGGTGAATCAGAAGAAGCAGAAGAAGGAGAAGGAGATGGTGCAGTCTGGAGGGTGAATCAGAAGAAGTAGAAGAAGGAGAAGGAGAAGGTGAAGTCTGGAGGGTGAATCAGAAGAAGTAGAAGAAGGAGAAGGAGAAGGTGATGTCTGGAGGGTGAAGCAGAAGAAGCAGAAGAAGGAGAAGGAGAAGGTGAAGTCTGGAGGGTGAATCAGAAGAAGCAGAATAAGGAGAAGGAGAAGGTGAAGTCTGGAGGGTGAATCAGAAGAAGCAGAAGAAGGAGAAGGAGAAGGTGAAGTTTGGAGGGTGAATCAGAAGAAGTAGAAGAAGGAGAAGGAGAAGGTGAAGTCTGGAGGGTGAAGCAGAAGAAGTAGAAGAAGGAGAAGGAGAAGGTGAAGTCAGGAGGGTGAATCAGAAGAAGTAGAAGAAGGAGAAGGAGAAGGTGGAGTCAGCAGTGTGAATCAGAAGAAGCAGAAGAAGGAGAAGGAGAAGGTGAAGTCTGGAGGGTGAATCAGAAGAAGTAGAAGAAGGAGAAGGAGAAGGTGAAGTCTGGAGGGTGAATCAGAAGAAGCAGAAGAAGGAGAAGGAGAAGGTGAAGTCTGGAGGGTGAATCAGAAGAAGCAGAAGAAGGAGAAGGAGAAGATGAAGTCTGGAGGGTGAATCAGAAGAAGTAGAAGAAGGAGAAGGAGAAGGTGAGGTCTGGGGGGTGAATCAGAAGAAGCAGAAGAAGGAGAAGGAGAAGGTGAAGTCTGGAGGGTGAATCAGAAGAAGCAGAAGAAGGAGAAGGAGAAGGTGAAGTCTGGAGGGTGAATCAGAAGAAGCAGAAGAAGGAGAAGGAGAAGGTGAAGTCAGGAGGGTGAATCAGAAGAAGCAGAAGAAGGAGAAGGAGAAGGTGAAGTTAGGAGGGTGAATCAGAAGAAGCAGAAGAAGGAGAAGGAGAAGGTGAAGTCAGGGGGGTGAAGCAGAAGAAGTAGAAGAAGGAGAAGGAGCAGGTGAAGTCTGGAGGGTGAAGCAGAAGAAGCAGAAGAAGGAGAAGGAGAAGGTGAAGTCTGGAGGGCGCAGCAGAAGAAGCAGAAGAAGGTGAAGGGGAAGGTGAAGTCTGGAGGGTGAAGCAGAAGAAGCAGAAGAAGGAGAAGGAGAAGGTGAAGTCTGGAGGGTGAAGCAGAAGAAGCAGAAGAAGGAGAAGGAGAAGGTGAAGTCTGGAGGGTGAAGCAGAGGAAGCAGAAGAAGGAGAAGGAGAAGGTGAAGTCTGGAGGGTGAATCAGAAGAAGTAGAAGAAGGAGAAGGAGAAGGTGAAGTCAGGAGGGTGAAGCAGAAGAAGCAGAAGAAGCAGAAGGAGAAGGTGAAGTCTGGAGGGTGAATCAGAAGAAGCAGAAGAAGGAGAAGGAGAAGGTGAAGTCTGGAGGGTGAATCAGAAGAAGTAGAAGAAGGAGAAGGAGAAGGTGAAGTCTGGAGGGTGAATCAGAAGAAGTAGAAGAAGGAGAAGGAGAAGGTGAAGTCTGGAGGGTGAATCAGAAGAAGCAGAAGAAGGAGAAGGAGAAGGTGAAGTCTGGAGGGTGAATCAGAAGAAGCAGAATAAGGAGAAGGAGAAGGTGAAGTCTGGAGGGTGAATCAGAAGAAGCAGAAGAAGGAGAAGGAGAAGGTGAAGTCTGGAGGGTGAATCAGAAGAAGTAGAAGAAGGAGAAGGAGAAGGTGAAGTCTGGAGGGTGAAGCAGAAGAAGTAGAAGAAGGAGAAGGAGAAGGTGAAGTCTGGAGGGTGAATCAGAAGAAGTAGAAGAAGGAGAAGGAGAAGGTGATGTCTGGAGGGTGAAGCAGAAGAAGCAGAAGAAGGAGAAGGAGAAGGTGAAGTCTGGAGGGTGAATCAGAAGAAGCAGAATAAGGAGAAGGAGAAGGTGAAGTCTGGAGGGTGAATCAGAAGAAGCAGAAGAAGGAGAAGGAGAAGGTGAAGTTTGGAGGGTGAATCAGAAGAAGTAGAAGAAGGAGAAGGAGAAGGTGAAGTCTGGAGGGTGAAGCAGAAGAAGTAGAAGAAGGAGAAGGAGAAGGTGAAGTCAGGAGGGTGAATCAGAAGAAGTAGAAGAAGGAGAAGGAGAAGGTGGAGTCAGCAGTGTGAATCAGAAGAAGCAGAAGAAGGAGAAGGAGAAGGTGAAGTCTGGAGGGTGAATCAGAAGAAGTAGAAGAAGGAGAAGGAGAAGGTGAAGTCTGGAGGGTGAATCAGAAGAAGCAGAAGAAGGAGAAGGAGAAGGTGAAGTCTGGAGGGTGAATCAGAAGAAGCAGAAGAAGGAGAAGGAGAAGATGAAGTCTGGAGGGTGAATCAGAAGAAGTAGAAGAAGGAGAAGGAGAAGGTGAGGTCTGGGGGGTGAATCAGAAGAAGCAGAAGAAGGAGAAGGAGAAGGTGAAGTCTGGAGGGTGAATCAGAAGAAGCAGAAGAAGGAGAAGGAGAAGGTGAAGTCTGGAGGGTGAATCAGAAGAAGCAGAAGAAGGAGAAGGAGAAGGTGAAGTCAGGAGGGTGAATCAGAAGAAGCAGAAGAAGGAGAAGGAGAAGGTGAAGTTAGGAGGGTGAATCAGAAGAAGCAGAAGAAGGAGAAGGAGAAGGTGAAGTCAGGGGGGTGAAGCAGAAGAAGTAGAAGAAGGAGAAGGAGCAGGTGAAGTCTGGAGGGTGAAGCAGAAGAAGCAGAAGAAGGAGAAGGAGAAGGTGAAGTCTGGAGGGCGCAGCAGAAGAAGCAGAAGAAGGTGAAGGAGAAGGTGAAGTCTGGAGGGTGAAGCAGAAGAAGCAGAAGAAGGAGAAGGAGAAGGTGAAGTCTGGAGGGTGAAGCAGAAGAAGCAGAAGAAGGAGAAGGAGAAGTTGAAGTCTGGAGGGTGAAGCAGAGGAAGCAGAAGAAGGAGAAGGAGAAGGTGAAGTCTGGAGGGTGAATCAGAAGAAGTAGAAGAAGGAGAAGGAGAAGGTGAAGTCAGGAGGGTGAAGCAGAAGAAGCAGAAGAAGCAGAAGGAGAAGGTGAAGTCTGGAGGGTGAATCAGAAGAAGCAGAAGAAGGAGAAGGAGAAGGTGAAGTCTGGAGGGTGAATCAGAAGAAGTAGAAGAAGGAGAAGGAGAAGGTGAAGTCTGGAGGGTGAATCAGAAGAAGTAGAAGAAGGAGAAGGAGAAGGTGAAGTCTGGAGGGTGAATCAGAAGAAGCAGAAGAAGGAGAAGGAGAAGGTGAAGTCTGGAGGGTGAATCAGAAGAAGCAGAATAAGGAGAAGGAGAAGGTGAAGTCTGGAGGGTGAATCAGAAGAAGCAGAAGAAGGAGAAGGAGAAGGTGAAGTCTGGAGGGTGAATCAGAAGAAGTAGAAGAAGGAGAAGGAGAAGGTGAAGTCTGGAGGGTGAAGCAGAAGAAGTAGAAGAAGGAGAAGGAGAAGGTGAAGTCAGGAGGGTGAATCAGAAGAAGTAGAAGAAGGAGAAGGAGAAGGTGAAGTCAGGAGGGTGAATCAGAAGAAGCAGAAGAAGGAGAAGGAGAAGGTGAAGTCTGGAGGGTGAATCAGAAGAATCAGAAGAAGGAGAAGGAGAAGGTGAAGTCTGGAGGGTGAATCAGAAGAAGCAGAAGAAAGAGAAGGAAAAGGTGAAGTCTGGAGGGTGAAGCAGAAGAAGCAGAAGAAGGAGAAGGAGAAGGTGAAGACTGGAGGGTGAATCAGAAGAAGTAGAAGAAGGAGAAGGAGAAACTGAAGTCTGGAGGGTGAATCAGAAGAAGTAGAAGAAGGAGAAGGAGAAGGTGAAGTCTGGAGGGTGAATCAGAAGAAGCAGAAGAAGGAGAAGGAGAAGGTGAAGTCTGGAGGGTGAATCAGAAGAAGCAGAAGAAGGAGAAGGAGAAGATGAAGTCTGGAGGGTGAATCAGAAGAATAGAAGAAGGAGAAGGAGAAGGTGAGGTCTGGGGGGTGAATCAGAAGAAGCAGAAGAAGGAGAAGGAGAAGGTGAAGTCTGGAGGGTGAATCAGAAGAAGCAGAAGAAGGAGAATGAGAAGGTGAAGTCAGGAGGGTGAATCAGAAGAAGCAGAAGAAGGAGAAGGAGAAGGTGAAGTTAGGAGGGTGAATCAGAAGAAGCAGAAGAAGGAGAAGGAGAAGGTGAAGTCAGGGGGGTGAAGCAGAAGAAGTAGAAGAAGGAGAAGGAGAAGGTGAAGTCTGGAGGGTGAAGCAGAAGAAGCAGAAGAAGGAGAGGGAGAAGGTGAAGTCTGGAGGGTGAATCAGAAGAAGTAGAAGAAGATGAAGAAGAAGGTGAAGTCAGGAGGGTGAAGCAAAAGAAGCAGAAGAAGGAGAAGGAGAAGGTGAAGTCTGGAGGGTGAAGCAGAAGAAGCAGAAGAAGGAGAAGGAGAAGGTGAAGTCTGCAGGGCGAAGCAGAAGAAGCAGAAGAAGGAGAAGGAGAAGGTGAAGTCTGGAGGGTGAAGCAGAAGAAGTAGAAGAAGATGAAGAAGAAGGTGAAGTCAGGAGGGTGAAGCAGAAGAAGCAGAAGAAGGAGAAGGAGAAGGTAAAGTCTGGAGGGTGAAGCAGAAGAAGCAGAAGAAGGAGAAGGAGAAGGTGAAGTCTGGAGGGCGACGCAGAAGAAGCAGAAGAAGGAGAAGGAGAAGGTGAAGTCTGGAGGGTGAATCAGAAGAAGTAGAAGAAGGAGAAGGAGAAGGTGAAGTCTGGAGGGTGAATCAGAAGAAGTAGAAGAAGGAGAAGGAGAAGGTGAAGTCTGGAGGGTGAATCAGAAGAAGCAGAAGAAGGAGAAGGAGAAGGTGAAGTCTGGAGGGTGAATCAGAAGAAGCAGAATAAGGAGAAGGAGAAGGTGAAGTCTGGAGGGTGAATCAGAAGAAGCAGAAGAAGGAGAAGGAGAAGGTGAAGTCTGGAGGGTGAATCAGAAGAAGTAGAAGAAGGAGAAGGAGAAGGTGAAGTCTGGAGGGTGAAGCAGAAGAAGTAGAAGAAGGAGAAGGAGAAGGTGAAGTCTGGAGGGTGAATCAGAAGAAGTAGAAGAAGGAGAAGGAGAAGGTGATGTCTGGAGGGTGAAGCAGAAGAAGCAGAAGAAGGAGAAGGAGAAGGTGAAGTCTGGAGGGTGAATCAGAAGAAGCAGAATAAGGAGAAGGAGAAGGTGAAGTCTGGAGGGTGAATCAGAAGAAGCAGAAGAAGGAGAAGGAGAAGGTGAAGTTTGGAGGGTGAATCAGAAGAAGTAGAAGAAGGAGAAGGAGAAGGTGAAGTCTGGAGGGTGAAGCAGAAGAAGTAGAAGAAGGAGAAGGAGAAGGTGAAGTCAGGAGGGTGAATCAGAAGAAGTAGAAGAAGGAGAAGGAGAAGGTGGAGTCAGCAGTGTGAATCAGAAGAAGCAGAAGAAGGAGAAGGAGAAGGTGAAGTCTGGAGGGTGAATCAGAAGAAGTAGAAGAAGGAGAAGGAGAAGGTGAAGTCTGGAGGGTGAATCAGAAGAAGCAGAAGAAGGAGAAGGAGAAGGTGAAGTCTGGAGGGTGAATCAGAAGAAGCAGAAGAAGGAGAAGGAGAAGATGAAGTCTGGAGGGTGAATCAGAAGAAGTAGAAGAAGGAGAAGGAGAAGGTGAGGTCTGGGGGGTGAATCAGAAGAAGCAGAAGAAGGAGAAGGAGAAGGTGAAGTCTGGAGGGTGAATCAGAAGAAGCAGAAGAAGGAGAAGGAGAAGGTGAAGTCTGGAGGGTGAATCAGAAGAAGCAGAAGAAGGAGAAGGAGAAGGTGAAGTCAGGAGGGTGAATCAGAAGAAGCAGAAGAAGGAGAAGGAGAAGGTGAAGTTAGGAGGGTGAATCAGAAGAAGCAGAAGAAGGAGAAGGAGAAGGTGAAGTCAGGGGGGTGAAGCAGAAGAAGTAGAAGAAGGAGAAGGAGCAGGTGAAGTCTGGAGGGTGAAGCAGAAGAAGCAGAAGAAGGAGAAGGAGAAGGTGAAGTCTGGAGGGCGCAGCAGAAGAAGCAGAAGAAGGTGAAGGAGAAGGTGAAGTCTGGAGGGTGAAGCAGAAGAAGCAGAAGAAGGAGAAGGAGAAGGTGAAGTCTGGAGGGTGAAGCAGAAGAAGCAGAAGAAGGAGAAGGAGAAGTTGAAGTCTGGAGGGTGAAGCAGAGGAAGCAGAAGAAGGAGAAGGAGAAGGTGAAGTCTGGAGGGTGAATCAGAAGAAGTAGAAGAAGGAGAAGGAGAAGGTGAAGTCAGGAGGGTGAAGCAGAAGAAGCAGAAGAAGCAGAAGGAGAAGGTGAAGTCTGGAGGGTGAATCAGAAGAAGCAGAAGAAGGAGAAGGAGAAGGTGAAGTCTGGAGGGTGAATCAGAAGAAGTAGAAGAAGGAGAAGGAGAAGGTGAAGTCTGGAGGGTGAATCAGAAGAAGTAGAAGAAGGAGAAGGAGAAGGTGAAGTCTGGAGGGTGAATCAGAAGAAGCAGAAGAAGGAGAAGGAGAAGGTGAAGTCTGGAGGGTGAATCAGAAGAAGCAGAATAAGGAGAAGGAGAAGGTGAAGTCTGGAGGGTGAATCAGAAGAAGCAGAAGAAGGAGAAGGAGAAGGTGAAGTCTGGAGGGTGAATCAGAAGAAGTAGAAGAAGGAGAAGGAGAAGGTGAAGTCTGGAGGGTGAAGCAGAAGAAGTAGAAGAAGGAGAAGGAGAAGGTGAAGTCAGGAGGGTGAATCAGAAGAAGTAGAAGAAGGAGAAGGAGAAGGTGAAGTCAGGAGGGTGAATCAGAAGAAGCAGAAGAAGGAGAAGGAGAAGGTGAAGTCTGGAGGGTGAATCAGAAGAATCAGAAGAAGGAGAAGGAGAAGGTGAAGTCTGGAGGGTGAATCAGAAGAAGCAGAAGAAAGAGAAGGAAAAGGTGAAGTCTGGAGGGTGAAGCAGAAGAAGCAGAAGAAGGAGAAGGAGAAGGTGAAGACTGGAGGGTGAATCAGAAGAAGTAGAAGAAGGAGAAGGAGAAACTGAAGTCTGGAGGGTGAATCAGAAGAAGTAGAAGAAGGAGAAGGAGAAGGTGAAGTCTGGAGGGTGAATCAGAAGAAGCAGAAGAAGGAGAAGGAGAAGGTGAAGTCTGGAGGGTGAATCAGAAGAAGCAGAAGAAGGAGAAGGAGAAGATGAAGTCTGGAGGGTGAATCAGAAGAATAGAAGAAGGAGAAGGAGAAGGTGAGGTCTGGGGGGTGAATCAGAAGAAGCAGAAGAAGGAGAAGGAGAAGGTGAAGTCTGGAGGGTGAATCAGAAGAAGCAGAAGAAGGAGAATGAGAAGGTGAAGTCAGGAGGGTGAATCAGAAGAAGCAGAAGAAGGAGAAGGAGAAGGTGAAGTTAGGAGGGTGAATCAGAAGAAGCAGAAGAAGGAGAAGGAGAAGGTGAAGTCAGGGGGGTGAAGCAGAAGAAGTAGAAGAAGGAGAAGGAGAAGGTGAAGTCTGGAGGGTGAAGCAGAAGAAGCAGAAGAAGGAGAGGGAGAAGGTGAAGTCTGGAGGGTGAATCAGAAGAAGTAGAAGAAGATGAAGAAGAAGGTGAAGTCAGGAGGGTGAAGCAAAAGAAGCAGAAGAAGGAGAAGGAGAAGGTGAAGTCTGGAGGGTGAAGCAGAAGAAGCAGAAGAAGGAGAAGGAGAAGGTGAAGTCTGCAGGGCGAAGCAGAAGAAGCAGAAGAAGGAGAAGGAGAAGGTGAAGTCTGGAGGGTGAAGCAGAAGAAGTAGAAGAAGATGAAGAAGAAGGTGAAGTCAGGAGGGTGAAGCAGAAGAAGCAGAAGAAGGAGAAGGAGAAGGTAAAGTCTGGAGGGTGAAGCAGAAGAAGCAGAAGAAGGAGAAGGAGAAGGTGAAGTCTGGAGGGCGACGCAGAAGAAGCAGAAGAAGGAGAAGGAGAAGGTGAAGTCTGGAGGGTGAAGCAGAAGAAGCAGAAGAAGGAGAAGGAGAAGGTGAAGTCTGGAGGGTGAATCAGAAGAAGCAGAAGAAGGAGAAGGAGAAGATGAAGTCTGGAGGGTGAATCAGAAGAAGTAGAAGAAGGAGAAGGAGAAGGTGAGGTCTGGGGGGTGAATCAGAGGAAGCAGAAGAAGGAGAAGGAGAAGGTGAAGTCTGGAGGGTGAATCAGAAGAATCAGAAGAAGGAGAAGGAGAAGGTGAAGTCTGGAGGGTGAATCAGAAGAAGCAGAAGAAGGAGAAGGAGAAGGTGAAGTCTGGAGGGTGAAGCAGAAGAAGTAGAAGAAGGAGAAGGAGAAGGTGAAGTCTGGAGGGTGAATCAGAAGAAGTAGAAGAAGGAGAAGGAGAAGGTGAAGTCTGGAGGGTGAATCAGAAGAAGCATAAGAAGGAGAAGGAGAAGGTGAAGTCTGGAGGGTGAATCAGAAGAAGCAGAAGAAGGAGAAGGAGAAGATGAAGTCTGGAGGGTGAATCAGAAGAAGTAGAAGAAGGAGAAGGAGAAGGTGAGGTCTGGGGGGTGAATCAGAAGAAGCAGAAGAAGGAGAAGGAGAAGGTGAAGTCTGGAGGGTGAATCAGAAGAAGCAGAAGAAGGAGAAGGAGAAGGTGAAGTCTGGAGGGTGAATCAGAAGAAGCAGAAGAAGGAGAAGGAGAAGGTGAAGTCAGGAGGGTGAATCAGAAGAAGCAGAAGAAGGAGAAGGAGAAGGTGAAGTTAGGAGGGTGAATCAGAAGAAGCAGAAGAAGGAGAAGGAGAAGGTGAAGTCAGGGGGGTGAAGCAGAAGAAGTAGAAGAAGGAGAAGGAGAAGGTGAAGTCTGGAGGGTGAAGCAGAAGAAGCAGAAGAAGGAGAAGGAGAAGGTGAAGTCTGGAGGGTGAATCAGAAGAAGTAGAAGAAGATGAAGAAGAAGGTGAAGTCAGGAGGGTGAAGCAGAAGAAGCAGAAGAAGGAGAAGGAGAAGGTGAAGTCTGGAGGGTGAAGCAGAAGAAGCAGAAGAAGGAGAAGGAGAAGGTGAAGTCTGGAGGGCGAAGCAGAAGAAGCAGAAGAAGGAGAAGGAGAAGGTGAAGTCTGGAGGGTGAAGCAGAAGAAGCAGAAGAAGGAGAAGGAGAAGGTGAAGTCTGGAGGGTGAATCAGAAGAAGTAGAAGAAGGAGAAGGAGAAGGTGAAGTCAGGAGGGTGAAGCAGAAGAAGCAGAAGAAGGAGAAGGAGAAGGTGAAGTCTGGAGGGTGAAGCAGAAGAAGCAGAAGAAGGAGAAGGAGTAGGTGAAGTCTGGAGGGTGAAGCAGAAGAAGCAGAAGAAGGAGAAGGAGAAGGTGAAGTCTGGAGGGAGAAGCAGAAGAAGTAGAAGAAGGAGAAGGAGAAGGTGAAGTCTGGAGGGTGAATCAGAAGAAGTAGAAGAAGGAGAAGGAGAAGGTGAAGTTTGGAGGGTGAATCAGAAGAAGTAGAAGAAGGAGAAGAGAAGGTGAAGTCTGGAGGGTGAATCAGAAGAAGCAGAAGAAGGAGAAGGAGAAGGTGAAGTCTGGAGGGTGAATCAGAAGAAGTAGAAGAAGGAGAAGGAGAAGGTTTAGTCTGGAGGGTGAATCAGAAGAAGTAGACGAAGGAGAAGGAGAATGTTAAGTCTGGAGGGTGAATCGGAAGAAGCAGAAGCAGGAGAAGGAGAAGGTGAAGTCTGGAGGATGAATCAGAAGAAGTACAAGAAGGAGAAGGAGAAGGTGAAGTCTGGAGGGTGAATCAGAAGAAGCAGAAGAAGGAGAAGGAGAAGGTGAAGTCTGGAGGGTGAATCAGAAGAAGCAGAAGAAGGAGAAGGAGAAGGTGAAGTCTGGAGGGTGAATCAGAAGAAGCAGAAGAAGGAGAAGGAGAAGGTGAAGTCTGCAGGGTGAATCAGAAGAAGCAGAAGAAGTAGAAGGAGAAGGTGAAGTTTGGAGGGTGAATCAGAAGAAGTAGAACAAGGAGAAGGAGAAGGTGAAGTCAGGAGGGTGAATCAGAAGAAGTAGAAGAAGGAGAAGGAGAAGGTGAAGTCTGGAGGGTGAAGCAGAAGAAGTAGAAGAAGGAGAAGGAGAAGGTGAAGTCTGGAGGGTGAATCAGAAGAAGTAGAAGAAGGAGAAGGAGAAGGTGAAGTCTGGAGGGTGAATCAGAAGAAGCAGAAGAAGGAGAAGGAGAAGGTAAAGTCTGGAGGGTCAATCAGAAGAATCAGAAGAAGGAGAAGGAGAAGGTGAAGTCTGGAGGGCGAATCAGAAGAAGCAGAAGAAAGAGAAGGAGAAGGTGAAGTCTGGAGGGTGAAGCAGAAGAAGCAGAAGAAGGAGAAGGAGAAGGTGAAGACTGGAGGGTGAATCAGAAGAAGTAGAAGAAGGAGAAGGAGAAGGTGAAGTCTGCAGGGTGAATCAGAAGACGTAGAAGAAGGAGAAGGAGAAAGTGAAGTCTGGAGGGTGAATCAGAAGATTCAGAAGAAGGAGAAGGAGAAGGTGAAGTCTGGAGGGTGAATCAGAAGAAGCAGAAGAAGGAGAAGGAGAAGATGAAGTCTGGAGGGTGAATCAGAAGAAGTAGAAGAAGGAGAAGTAAAAGGTGAGGTCTGGAGGGTGAATCAGAAGAAGCAGAAGAAGGAGAAGGAGAAGGTGAAGTCTGGAGGGTGAATCAGAAGAAGCAGAAGAAGGAGAAGGAGAAGGTGAAGTCTGGAGGGTGAATCAGAAGAAGCAGAAGAAGGAGAAGGAGAAGGTGAAGTCAGGAGGGTGTATCAGAAGAAGCAGAAGAAGGAGAAGGAGAAGGTGAAGTTCGGAGGGTGAATCAGAAGAAGCAGAAGAAGGAGAAGGAGAAGGTGAAGTCAGGGGGGTGAAGCAGAAGAAGTAGAAGGAGGAGAAGGAGAAGGTGAAGTCAGGAGGGTGAAGCAGAAGAAGGAGAAGGAAAAGGTGAAGTCTGGAGGGCGCAGCAGAAGAAGCAGAAGAAGGAGAAGGAGAAGGTGAAGTCTGGAGGGTGAAGCAGA
Source organism: Somniosus microcephalus (assembly GCF_052327205.1). Classification (NCBI taxonomy): domain Eukaryota; kingdom Metazoa; phylum Chordata; class Chondrichthyes; order Squaliformes; family Somniosidae; genus Somniosus; species Somniosus microcephalus. The sequence goes on from NW_028225361.1 coordinate 171,845, forward strand.
AGAAGCAGAAGAAGGAGAAGGAGAAGGTGAAGTCTGGAGGGTGAATCAGAAGAAGTAGAAGAAGGAGAAGGGGATGGTGAAGTCAGGAGGGTGAAGCAGAAGAAGCAGAAGAAGGAGAAGGAGAAGGTGAAGTCTGGAGGGCGAAGCAGAAGAAGCAGAAGAAGGAGAAGGAGAAGGTGAAGTCTGGAGGGTGAAGCAGAAGAAGCAGAAGAAGGAGAAGGAGAAGGTGAAGTCTGGAGGGTGAATCAGAAGAAGTATAAGAAGGAGAAGGAGAAGGTGAAGTCAGCAGGGTGAAGCAGAAGAAGGAGAAGGAGAAGGTGAAGTATGAAGGGTGAAGCAGAAGAAGCAGAAGAAGGAGAAGGAGAAGTTGAAGTCTGGAGGGTGAAGCAGAAGAAGCAGAAGAAGGAGAAGGAGAAGGTGAAGTCAGGAGGGTGAATCAGAAGAAGTAGAAGAAGGAGAAGGAGAAGGTGAAGTCTGGAGGGTGAATCAGATGAAGTAGAAGAAGGAGAAGGAGAGGGTGAAGTCTGGAGGGTGAAGCAGAAGAAGCAGAAGAAGGAGAAGGAGAAGGTGAAGTCTGGAGGGAGAAGCAGAAGAAGTAGAAGAAGGAGAAGGAGAAGGTGAAGTCTGGAGGGTGAATCAGAAGAAGTAGAAGAAGGAGAAGGAGAAGGTGAAGTTTGGAGGGGGAATCAGAAGAAGTAGAAGAAGGAGAAGAGAAGGTGAAGTCTGGAGGGTGAATCAGAAGAAGCAGAAGAAGGAGAAGGAGAAGGTGAAGTCTGGAGGGTGAATCAGAAGAAGTAGAAGAAGGAGAAGGAAAGGTTTAGTCTGGAGGGTGAATCAGAAGAAGTAGACGAAGGAGAAGGAGAATGTTAAGTCTGGAGGGTGAATCGGAAGAAGCAGAAGCAGGAGAAGGAGAAGGTGAAGTCTGGAGGATGAATCAGAAGAAGTACAAGAAGGAGAAGGAGAAGGTGAAGTCTGGAGGGTGAATCAGAAGAAGCAGAAGAAGGAGAAGGAGAAGGTGAAGTCTGGAGGGTGAATCAGAAGAAGCAGAAGAAGGAGAAGGAGAAGGTGAAGTCTGGAGGGTGAATCAGAAGAAGCAGAAGAAGGAGAAGGAGAAGGTGAAGTCTGCAGGGTGAATCAGAAGAAGCAGAAGAAGTAGAAGGAGAAGGTGAAGTTTGGAGGGTGAATCAGAAGAAGTAGAACAAGGAGAAGGAGAAGGTGAAGTCAGGAGGGTGAATCAGAAGAAGTAGAAGAAGGAGAAGGAGAAGGTGAAGTCTGGAGGGTGAAGCAGAAGAAGTAGAAGAAGGAGAAGGAGAAGGTGAAGTCTGGAGGGTGAATCAGAAGAAGTAGAAGAAGGAGAAGGAGAAGGTGAAGTCTGGAGGGTGAATCAGAAGAAGCAGAAGAAGGAGAAGGAGAAGGTAAAGTCTGGAGGGTCAATCAGAAGAATCAGAAGAAGGAGAAGGAGAAGGTGAAGTCTGGAGGGCGAATCAGAAGAAGCAGAAGAAAGAGAAGGAGAAGGTGAAGTCTGGAGGGTGAAGCAGAAGAAGCAGAAGAAGGAGAAGGAGAAGGTGAAGACTGGAGGGTGAATCAGAAGAAGTAGAAGAAGGAGAAGGAGAAGGTGAAGTCTGCAGGGTGAATCAGAAGAAGTAGAAGAAGGAGAAGGAGAAAGTGAAGTCTGGAGGGTGAATCAGAAGAATCAGAAGAAGGAGAAGGAGAAGGTGAAGTCTGGAGGGTGAATCAGAAGAAGCAGAAGAAGGAGAAGGAGAAGATGAAGTCTGTAGGGTGAATCAGAAGAAGTAGAAGAAGGAGAAGTAAAAGGTGAGGTCTGGAGGGTGAATCAGAAGAAGCAGAAGAAGGAGAAGGAGAAGGTGAAGTCTGGAGGGTGAATCAGAAGAAGCAGAAGAAGGAGAAGGAGAAGGTGAAGTCTGGAGGGTGAATCAGAAGAAGCAGAAGAAGGAGAAGGAGAAGGTGAAGTCAGGAGGGTGTATCAGAAGAAGCAGAAGAAGGAGAAGGAGAAGGTGAAGTTCGGAGGGTGAATCAGAAGAAGCAGAAGAAGGAGAAGGAGAAGGTGAAGTCAGGGGGGTGAAGCAGAAGAAGTAGAAGGAGGAGAAGGAGAAGGTGAAGTCAGGAGGGTGAAGCAGAAGAAGCAGAAGAAGGAGAAGGAAAAGGTGAAGTCTGGAGGGCGCAGCAGAAGAAGCAGAAGAAGGAGAAGGAGAAGGTGAAGTCTGGAGGGTGAAGCAGAAGAAGCAGAAGAAGGAGAAGGAGAAGGTGAAGTCTGGAGGGTGAATCAGAAGAAGTAGAAGAAGGAGAAGGGGATGGTGAAGTCAGGAGGGTGAAGCAGAAGAAGCAGAAGAAGGAGAAGGAGAAGGTGAAGTCTGGAGGGCGAAGCAGAAGAAGCAGAAGAAGGAGAAGGAGAAGGTGAAGTCTGGAGGGTGAAGCAGAAGAAGCAGAAGAAGGAGAAGGAGAAGGTGAAGTCTGGAGGGTGAATCAGAAGAAGTATAAGAAGGAGAAGGAGAAGGTGAAGTCAGCAGGGTGAAGCAGAAGAAGGAGAAGGAGAAGGTGAAGTATGAAGGGTGAAGCAGAAGAAGCAGAAGAAGGAGAAGGAGAAGTTGAAGTCTGGAGGGTGAAGCAGAAGAAGCAGAAGAAGGAGAAGGAGAAGGTGAAGTCAGGAGGGTGAATCAGAAGAAGTAGAAGAAGGAGAAGGAGAAGGTGAAGTCTGGAGGGTGAATCAGATGAAGTAGAAGAAGGAGAAGGAGAGGGTGAAGTCTGGAGGGTGAATCAGAAGAAGCAGAAGAAGGAGAAGGAGAAGGTAAAGTCTGGAGGGAGAAGCAGAAGAAGTAGAAGAAGGAGAAGGAGAAGGTGAAGTCTGGAGTGTGAATCAGAAGAAGTAGAAGAAGGAGAAGGAGAAGGTGAAGTTTGGAGGATGAATCAGAAGAAGTAGAAGAAGGAGAAGGAGAAGGTGAAGTCTGGAGGGTGAATCAGAAGAAGCAGAAGAAGGAGAAGGAGAAGGTGAAGTCTGGAGGGTGAATCAGAAGAAGTAGAAGAAGGAGAAGGGGATGGTGAAGTCAGGAGGGTGAAGCAGAAGAAGCAGAAGAAGGAGAAGGAGAAGGTGAAGTCTGGAGGGCGAAGCAGAAGAAGCAGAAGAAGGAGAAGGAGAAGGTGAAGTCTGGAGGGTGAAGCAGAAGAAGCAGAAGAAGGAGAAGGAGAAGGTGAAGTCTGGAGGGTGAATCAGAAGAAGTATAAGAAGGAGAAGGAGAAGGTGATGTCAGCAGGGTGAAGTAGAAGAAGGAGAAGGAGAAGGTGAGGTATGGAGGGTGAAGCAGAAGAAGCAGAAGAAGGAGAAGGAGAAGTTGAAGTCTGGAGGGTGAAGCAGAAGAAGCAGAAGAAGGAGAAGGAGAAGGTGAAGTCAGGAGGGTGAATCAGAAGAAGTAGAAGAAGGAGAAGGAGAAGGTGAAGTCTGGAGGGTGAATCAGATGAAGTAGAAGAAGGAGAAGGAGAGGGTGAAGTCTGGAGGGTGAATCAGAAGAAGCAGAAGAAGGAGAAGGAGAAGGTAAAGTCTGGAGGGAGAAGCAGAAGAAGTAGAAGAAGGAGAAGGAGAAGGTGAAGTCTGGAGTGTGAATCAGAAGAAGTAGAAGAAGGAGAAGGAGAAGGTGAAGTTTGGAGGATGAATCAGAAGAAGTAGAAGCAGGAGAAGGAGAAGGTGAAGTCTGGAGGGTGAATCAGAAGAAGTAGAAGAAGGAGAAGGAGAAGGTGAATTCTGGAGGGTGAATCAGAAGAAGCAGAAGAAGGAGAAGGAGAAGGTGTAGTCTGGAGGGTGAATCAGAAGAAGTAGACGAAGGAGAAGGAGAATGTGAAGTCTGGAGGGTGAATCAGAAGAAGCAGAAGCAGGAGAAGGAGAAGGTGAAGTCTGGAGGGTGAATCAGAAGAAGTAGAAGAAGGAGAAGGAGAAGGTGAAGTCTGGAGGGTGAATCAGAAGAAGCAGAAGAAGGAGAAGGAGAAGGTGAATTCTGGAGGGTGAATCAGAAGAAGCAGAAGAAGGAGAAGGAGAAGGTGAAGTCTGGAGGGTGAATCAGAAGAAGCAGAAGAAGGAGAAGGAGAAGGTGAAGTATGGAGGGTGAATCAGAAGAAGCAGAAGAAGTAGAAGGAGAAGGTGAAGTCTGGAGGGTGAATCAGAAGAAGTAGAAGAAGGAGAAGGAGAAGGTGAAGTCTGGAGGGTGAATTAGAAGAAGCAGAAGGAGGAGAAGGAGAAGGTGAAGTCAGGAGGGTGAATCAGAAGAAGCAGAAGAAGGAGAAGGAGAAGGTGAAGTCTGGAGGGTGAATCAGAAGAAGTAGAAGAAGGAGAAGGAGAAGGTGAAGTCAGCAGGGTGAAGCAGAAGAAGGAGAAGGAGAAGGTGAAGTATGGAGGGTGAAGCAGAAGAAGCAGAAGAAGGAGAAGAAGAAGTTGAAGTCTGGAGGGTGAAGCAGAAGAAGCAGAAGAAGGAGAAGGAGAAGGTGAAGTCAGGAGGGTGAATCAGAAGAAGTAGAAGAAGGAGAAGGAGAAGGTGAAGTCTGGAGGGTGAATCAGATGAAGTAGAAGAAGGAGAAGGAGAGGGTGAAGTCTGGAGGGTGAATCAGAAGAAGCAGAAGAAGGAGAAGGAGAAGGTAAAGTCTGGAGGGAGAAGCAGAAGAAGTAGAAGAAGGAGAAGGAGAAGGTGAAGTCCGGAGTGTGAATCAGAAGAAGTAGAAGAAGGAGAAGGAGAAGGTGAAGTTTGGAGGATGAATCAGAAGAAGTAGAAGAAGGAGAAGGAGAAGGTGAAGTCTGGAGGGTGTATCAGAAGAAGCAGAAGAAGGAGAAGGAGAAGGTGAAGTCTGGAGGGTGAATCAGAAGAAGTAGAAGAAGGAGAAGGAGAAGGTGTAGTCTGGAGGGTGCATCAGAAGAAGTAGACGAAGGAGAAGGAGAATGTGAAGTCTGGAGGGTGAATCAGAAGAAGCAGAAGCAGGAGAAGGAGAAGGTGAAGTCTGGAGGGTGAATCAGAAGAAGTAGAAGAAGGAGAAGGAGAAGGTGAAGTCTGGAGGGTGAATCAGAAGAAGCAGAAGAAGGAGAAGGAGAAGGTGAATTCTGGAGGGTGAATCAGAAGAAGCAGAAGAAGGAGAAGGAGAAGGTGAATTCTGGAGGGTGAATCAGAAGAAGCAGAAGAAGGAGAAGGAGAAGGTGAAGTCTGGAGGGTGAATCAGAAGAAGCAGAAGAAGGAGAAGGAGAAGGTGAAGTCTGGATGGTGAATCAGAAGAAGCAGAAGAAGTAGAAGGAGAAGGTGAAGTCTGGAGGGTGAATCAGAAGAAGTAGAAGAAGGAGAAGGAGAAGGTGAAGTCTGGAGGGTGAATTAGAAGAAGCAGAAGGAGGAGAAGGAGAAGGTGAAGTCAGGAGGGTGAATCAGAAGAAGCAGAAGAAGGAGAAGGAGAAGGTGAAGTCTGGAGGGTGAATCAGAAGAAGTAGAAGAAGGAGAAGGAGAAGGTGAAGTCAGCAGGTTGAAGCAGAAGAAGGAGAAGGAGAAGGTGAAGTATGGAGGGTGAAGCAGAAGAAGCAGAAGAAGGAGAAGGAGAAGTTGAAGTCTGGAGGGTGAAGCAGAAGAAGCAGAAGAAGGAGAAGGAGAAGGTGAAGTCAGGAGGGTGAATCAGAAGAAGTAGAAGAAGGAGAAGGAGAAGGTGAAGTCTGGAGGGTGAATCAGATGAAGTGGAAGAAGGAGAAGGAGAGGGTGAAGTCTGGAGGGTGAATCAGAAGAAGCAGAAGAAGGAGAAGGAGAAGGTAAAGTCTGGAGGGAGAAGCAGAAGAAGTAGAAGAAGGAGAAGGAGAAGGTGAAGTCTGGAGTGTGAATCAGAAGAAGTAGAAGAAGGAGAAGGAGAAGGTGAAGTTTCGAGGATGAATCAGAAGAAGCAGAAGAAGGAGAAGGAGAAGGTGAAGTCTGGAGGGTGAATCAGAAGAAGTAGAAGAAGGAGAAGTAGAAGGTGTAGTGTGGAGGGTGAATCAGAAGAAGTAGACGAAGGAGAAGGAGAATGTGAAGTCTGGAGGGTGAATCAGAAGAAGCAGAAGCAGGAGAAGGAGAAGGTGAAGTCTGGAGGGTGAATCAGAAGAAGTAGAAGAAGGAGAAGGAGAAGGTGAAGTCTGGAGGGTGAATCAGAAGAAGCAGAAGAAGGAGAAGTAGAAGGTGAATTCTGGAGGGTGAATCATAAGAAGCAGAAGAAGGAGAAGGAGAAGGTGAAGTCTGGAGGGTGAATCAGAACAAGCAGAAGAAGGAGAAGGAGAAGGTGAAGTCTGGAGGGTGAATCAGAAGAAGCAGAAGAAGTAGAAGGAGAAGGTGAAGTCTGGAGGGTGAATCAGAAGAAATAGAAGAAGGAGAAGGAGAAGGTGAAGTCTGGAGGGTGAATTAGAAGAAGCAGAAGGAGGAGAAGGAGAAGGTGAAGTCAGGAGGGTGAATCAGAAGAAGCAGAAGAAGGAGAAGGAGAAGGTGAAGTCTGGAGGGTGAATCAGAAGAAGTAGAAGAAGGAGAAGGAGAAGGTGAAGTCAGGAGGGTGAATCAGAAGAAGTAGAAGAAGGAGAAGGAGAAGGTGAAGTCTGGAGGGTGAAGCAGAAGAAGTAGAAGAAGGAGAAGGAGAAGGTGAAGTCAGGAGGGTGAATCAGAAGAAGTAGAAGAAGGAGAAGGAGAAGGTGAAGTCTGGAGGGTGAATCAGAAGAAGCAGAAGAAGGAGAAGGAGAAGGTAAAGTCTGGAGGGTCAATCAGAAGAATCAGAAGAAGGAGAAGGAGAAGGTGAAGTCTGGAGGGTGAATCAGAAGAAGCACAAAAAAGAGAAGGAGAAGGTGAAGTCTGGAGGGTGAAGCAGAAGAAGCAGAAGAAGGAGAAGGAGAAGGTGAAGGCTGGAGGGTGAATCAGAAGAAGTAGAAGATGGAGAAGGTGAAGTCTGGAGGGTGAATCAGAAGAAGTAGAAGAAGGAGAAGGAGAAGGTGAAGTCTGGAGGGTGAATCAGTAGAATCAGAAGAAGGAGAAGGAGAAGTTAAAGTCTGGAGGGTGTATCAGAAGAAGCAGAAGAAGGAGAAGGAGAAGATGAAGTCTGGAGGGTGAATCAGAAGAAGTAGAAGAAGGAGAAGGAGAAGGTGAGGGCTGGAGGGTGAATCAGAAGAAGCAGAAGAAGGAGAAGGAGAAGGTGAAGTCTGGAGGGTGAATCAGAAGAAGCAGAAGAAGGAGAAGGAGAAGGTGAAGTCTGGAGGGTGAATCAGAAGAAGCAGAAGAAGGAGAAGGAGAAGGTGAAGTCAGGAGGGTGAATCAGAAGAAGCAGAAGAAGGAGAAGGAGAAGGTGAAGTTAGGAGGGTGAATCAGAAGAAGCAGAAGAAGGAGAAAGAGAAGGTGAAGTCAGGGGGTGAAGCAGAAGAAGTAGAAGAAGGAGAAGGAGAAGGTGAAGTCAGGAGGGTGAAGCAGAAGAAGCAGAAGAAGGAGAAGGAGAAGGTGAAGTCTGGAGGGCGCAGCAGAAGAAGCAGAAGAAGGAGAAGGAGAAGGTGAAGTCTGGAGGGTGAAGCAGAAGAAGCAGAAGAAGGAGAAGGAGAAGGTGAAGTCTGGAGGGTGAATCAGATGAAGTAGAAGAAGGAGAAGGAGAAGGTGAAGTCTGGAGGGTGAATCAGAAGAAGCAGAAGAAGGAGAAGGAGAAGGTGAAGTCTGGAGGGCGAAGCAGAAGAAGCACAAGAAGGAGAAAGAGAAGGTGAAGTCTGGAGGGCGAAGCAGAAGAAGCAGAAGAAGGAGAAGGAGAAGGTGAAGTCTGGAGGGTGAAGCAGAAGAAGGAGAAGAAGGAGAAGGAGAAGGTGAAGTCTGGAGGGTGAATCAGAAGAAGTAGAAGAAGGAGAAGGAGAAGGTGAAGTCAGGAGGGTGAAGCAGAAGAAGGAGAAGGAGAAGGTGAAGTCTGGAGGGTGAAGCAGAAGAAGCAGAAGAAGGAGAAGGAGAAGGTGAAGTATGGAGGGTGAAGCAGAAGAAGCAGAAGAAGGAGAAGGAGAAGGTGAAGTCAGGAGGGTGAATCAGAAGAAGCAGAAGAAGGAGAAGGAGAAGGTAAATTCTGGAGGGTGAATCAGAAGAAGCAGAAGAAGGAGAAGGAGAAGGTGAAGTCTGGAGGGTGAATCAGAAGAAGCAGAAGAAGGAGAAGGAGAAGGTGAAGTCTGGAGGGTGAATCAGAAGAAGCAGAAGAAGTAGAAGGAGAAGGTGAAGTCTGGAGGGTGAATCAGAAGAAATAGAAGAAGGAGAAGGAGAAGGTGAAGTCTGGAGGGTGAATTAGAAGAAGCAGAAGGAGGAGAAGGAGAAGGTGAAGTCAGGAGGGTGAATCAGAAGAAGCAGAAGAAAGAGAAGGAGAAGGTGAAGTCTGGAGGGTGAAGCAGAAGAAGCAGAAGAAGGAGAAGGAGAAGGTGAAGGCTGGAGGGTGAATCAGAAGAAGTAGAAGAAGGAGAAGGAGACGGTGAAGGCTGGAGGGTGAATCAGAAGAAGTAGAAGAAGGAGAAGGAGAAGGTGAAGTCTGGAGGGTGAATCAGAAGAATCAGAAGAAGGAGAAGGAGAAGGTGAAGTCTGGAGGGTGAATCAGAAGAAGCAGAAGGAGGAGAAGGAGAAGATGAAGTCTGGAGGGTGAATCAGAAGAAGTAGAAGAAGGAGAAGGAGAAGGTGAGGTCTGGAGGGTGAATCAGAAGAAGCAGAAGAAGGAGAAGGAGAAGGTGAAGTCTGGAGGGTGAATCAGAAGAAGCAGAAGAAGGAGAAGGAGAAGGTGAAGTCTGGAGGGTGAATCAGAAGAAGCAGAAGAAGGAGAAGGAGAAGGTGAAGTCAGGAGGGTGAATCAGAAGAAGCAGAAGAAGGAGAAGGAGAAGGTGAAGTTAGGAGGGTGAATCAGAAGAAGCAGAAGAAGGAGAAGGAGAAGGTGAAGTCAGGGGGGTGAATCAGAAGAAGTAGAAGAAGGAGAAGGAGAAGGTGAAGTCAGGAGGGTGAAGCAGAAGAAGCAGAAGAAGGAGAAGGAGAAGGTGAAGTCTGGTGGGTGAAGCAGAAGAATCTGAAGAAGGAGAAGGAGAAGGTGAAGTCTGGAGGGTGAATCAGAAGAAGGAGAAGAAGGAGAAGGAGAAGGTGAAGTCTGGAGGGTGAAGCAGAAGAAGCAGAAGAAGGAGAAGGAGAAGGTGAAGTCTGGAGGGTGAATCAGAAGAAGTAGAAGAAGGAGAAGGAGAAGGTGAAGTCAGGAGGGTGAAGCAGAAGAAGGAGAAGGACAAGGTGAAGTCTGGAGGGTGAAGCAGAAGAAGCAGAAGAAGGAGAAGGAGAAGGTGAAGTCTGGAGGGTGAAGCAGAAGAAGCAGAAGAAGGAGAAGGAGAAGGTGAAGTCAGGACGGTGAATCAGAAGAAGTAGAAGAAGGAGAAGGAGAAGGTGAAGTCTGGAGGGTGAATCAGAAGAAGTAGAAGAAGGAGAAGGAGAAGGTGAAGTCTGGAGGGTGAATCAGATGAAGTAGAAGAAGCAGAAGGAGAAGGTGAAGTCTGGAGGGTGAATCAGAAGAAGCAGAAGAAGGAGAAGGAGAAGGTGAAGTCTGGAGGGAGAAGCAGAAGAAGTAGAAGAAGGAGAAGGAGAAGGTGAAGTCTGGAGTGTGAATCAGAAGAAGTAGAAGAAGGAGAAGGAGAAGGTGAAGTTTGGAGGGTGAATCAGAAGAAGTAGAAGAAGGAGAAGGAGAAGGTGAAGACTGGAGGGTGAATCAGAAGAAGCAGGAGAAGGAGAAGGTGAAGTCTGGAGGGTGAATCAGAAGAAGTAGAAGAAGGAGAAGGAGAAGGTGTAGTCTGGAGGGTGAATCAGAAGAAGTAAACGAAGGAGAAGGGGAATGTGAAATCTGGAGGGTGAATCAGAAGAATCAGAAGCAGGAGAAGGAGAAGGTGAAGTCTGGAGGGTGAATCAGAAGAAGTAGAAGAAGGAGAAGGAGAAGGTGAAGTCTGGAGGGTGAATCAGAAGAAGCAGAAGAAGGAGAAGGAGAAGGTGAATTCTGGAGGGTGAATCAGAAGAAGCAGAAGAAGGAGAAGGAGAAGGTGAAGTCTGGAGGGTGAATCAGAAGAAGCAGAAGAAGGAGAAGGAGAAGGTGAAGTCTGGAGGGTGAATCAGAAGAGGTAGAAGAAGGAGAAGGAGAAGGTGAAGTCTGGAGGGTGAATTAGAAGAAGCAGAAGGAGGAGATGGAGAAGGTGAAGTCAGGAGGGTGAATCAGAAGAAGCAGAAGAAGGAGAAGGAGAAGGTGAAGTCTGGAGGGTGAATCAGAAGAAGCAGAAGAAGGAGAAGGAGAAGGTGAAGACTGGAGGGTGAATCAGAAGAAGTAGAAGAAGGAGAAGGAGAAGGTGAAGTCTGGAGGTTGAATCAGAAGAAGTAGAAGAAGGAGAAGGAGAAGGCGAAGTCTGGAGGGTGAATCAGAAGAAGCAGAAGAAGGAGAAGGAGAAGGTGAAGTCTGGAGGGTGAATCAGAAGAAGCAGAAGATTGAGAAGAGAAGATGAAGTCTGGAGAGTGAATCAGAAGAAGCAGAAGAAGGAGAAGGAGAAGTTGAAGTCTGGAGGGTGAATCAGAAGAAGCAGAAGCAGGAGGAGGAGAAGGTGAAGTCTGGAGGGTGAATCAGAAGAAGTAGAAGAAGGAGAAGCAGAAGGTGAAGTCTGGAGGGTGAATCAGAAGACGCAGAAGAAGGAGAAGGAGAAGGTGAAGTCTGGAGGGTGAATCAGAAGAAGCAGAAGAAGGAGAAGGAGAAGGTGAAGTCTGGAGAGTGAATCAGAAGAAGCAGAAGAAGGAGAAGGAGAAGGTGAAGTCAGGAGGGTGAATCAGAAGAAGTAGAAGAAGGAGAAGGAGAAGGTGAAGTCTGGAGGGTGAAGCAGAAGAATTAGAAGAAGGAGAAGGAGAAGGTGAAGTCAGGAGGGTGAATCAGAAGAAGTAGAAGAAGGAGAAGGAGAAGGTGAAGTCAGGAGGGTGAATCAGAAGAAGCAGAAGAAGGAGAAGGAAAAAGTGAAGTCTGGAGGGTGAATCAGAAGAATCAGAAGAAGGAGAAGGAGAAGGTGAAGTCTGGAGGGTGAATCAGAAGAAGCAGAAGAAAGAGAAGGAGAAGGTGAAATCTGGAGGGTGAAGCAGAAGAAGCAGAAGAAGGAGAAGGAGAAGGTGAAGTCAGGGGGGTGAAGCAGAAGAAGCAGAAGAAGGAGAAGGAGAAGGTGAAGTCTGGAGGGTGAATCAGAAGAAGCAGAGGAAGGAGAAGGAGAAGGTGAAGTTAGGAGGGTGAATCAGAAGAAGCAGAAGAAGGAGAAGGAGAAGGTGAAGTCAGGGGGGTGAAGCAGAAGAAGTAGAAGAAGGAGAAGGAGAAGGTGAAGTCTGGAGGGTGAAGCAGAAGAAGCAGAAGAAGGAGAAGGAGAAGGTGAAGTCTGGAGGGCGCAGCAGAAGAAGCAGAAAAAGGAGAAGGAGAAGGTGAAGTCTGGAGGGTGAAGCAGAAGAAGCAGAAGAAGGAGAAGGAGAAGATGAAGTCTGGAGGGTGAATCAGAAGAAGTAGAAGAAGGAGAAGGAGAAGGTGAGTCTGGAGGGTGAATCAGAAGAAGCAGAAGAAGGAGAAGGAGAAGGTGAAGTCAGGGGGGTGAAGCAGAAGAAGTAGAAGAAGGAGAAGGAGAAGGTGAAGTCAGGAGGGTGAAGCAGAAGAAGCAGAAGAAGGAGAAGGAGAAGGTGAAGTCTGGAGGGCGCAGCAGAAGAAGCAGAAGAAGGAGAAGTAGAAGGTGAAGTCTGGAGGGTGAAGCAGAAGAAGCAGAAGAAGGAGAAGGAGAAGGTGAAGTCTGGAGGGTGAATCAGAAGAAGTAGAAGAAGGAAAAGGAGAAGGTGAAGTCAGGAGGGTGAAGCAGAAGAAGCAGAAGAAGGAGAAGGAGAAGGTGAAGTCTGGAGGGTGAAGCAGAAGAAGCAGAAGAAGGAGAAGGAGAAGGTGAAGTCTGGAGGGCGAAGCAGAAGAAGCAGAAGATGGAGAAGGAGAAGGTGAAGTCTGGAGGGTGAAGCAGAAGAAGCAGAAGAAGGAGAAGGAGAAGGTGAAGTCTGTAGGGTGAATTAGAAAAAGTAGAAGAAGGAGAAGGAGAAGGTGAAGTCAGGAGGGTGAAGCAGAAGAAGCAGAAGAAGGAGAAGGAGAAGGTGAAGTCTGGAGGGTGAAGCAGAAGAAGCAGAAGAAGGAGAAGGAGAAGGTGAAGTCTGGAGTGTGAAGCAGAAGAAGCAGAAGAAGGAGAAGGAGAAGGCGAAGTCAGGAGGGTGAAGCAGAAGAAGTAGAAGAAGGAGAAGGAGAAGGTGAAGTCTGGAGGGTGAATCAGAAGAAGTAGAAGAAGGAGAAGGAGAAGGTGAAGTCTGGAGGGTGAATCAGAAGAAGTAGAAGAAGGAGAAGGAGAAGGTGAAGTCTGGAGGGTGATTCAGAAGAAGCAGAAGAAGGAGAAGGAGAAGGTGAAGTCTGGAGGGAGAAGCAGAAGAAGTAGAAGAAGGAGAAGGAGAAGGTGAAGTCTGGAGTGTGAATCAGAAGAAGTAGAAGAAGGAGAAGGAGAAGGTAAAGTTTGGCGGGTGAATCAGAAGAAGTAGAAGAAGGAGAAGGAGAAGGTGAAGTCTGGAGGGTGAATCAGAAGAAGCAGAAGAAGGAGAAGGAGAAGGTGAAGTCTGGAGGGTGAATCAGAAGAAGTAGAAGAAGGAGAAGGAGAAGGTGAAGTCTGGAGGGTGATTCAGAAGAAGCAGAAGAAGGAGAAGGAGAAGGTGAAGTCTGGAGGGAGAAGCAGAAGAAGTAGAAGAAGGAGAAGGAGAAGGTGAAGTCTGGAGTGTGAATCAGAAGAAGTAGAAGAAGGAGAAGGAGAAGGAGAAGTCTGGAGGGTGAATCAGAAGAAGTAGACGAAGGAGAAGGAGAATGTGAAGTCTGGAGGGTGAATCAGAAGAAGCAGAAGCAGGAGAAGGAGAAGGTGAAGTCTGGAGGGTGAATCAGAAGAAGTAGAAGAAGGAGAAGGAGAAGGTGAAGTCTGGAGGGTGAATCAGAAGAAGCAGAAGAAGGAGAAGGAGAAGGTGAATTCTGGAGGGTGAATCAGAAGAAGCAGAAGAAGGAGAAGGAGAAGGTGAATTCTGGAGGGTGAATCAGAAGAAGCAGAAGAAGGAGAAGGAGAAGGTGAAGTCTGGAGGGTGAATCAGAAGAAGTAGAAGAAGGAGAAGGAGAAGGTGAAGTCTGGAGGGTGAATCAGAAGAAGCAGAAGAAGGAGAAGAAGAAGGTGAAGTCTGGAGGGTGAATCAGAAGAAGCAGAAGAAGGAGAAGGAGAAGGAGAAGTCTGGAGGGTGAATCAGAAGAAGTAGAAGAAGGAGAAGGAGAAGGTGTAGTCTGGAGGGTGAATCAGAAGAAGTAGACGAAGGAGAAGGAGAATGTGAAGTCTGGAGGGTGAATCAGAAGAAGCAGAAGCAGGAGAAGGAGAAGGTGAAGTCTGGAGGGTGAATCAGAAGAAGTAGAAGAAGGAGAAGGAGAAGGTGAAGTCTGGAGGGTGAATCAGAAGAAGCAGAAGAAGGAGAAGGAGAAGGTGAATTCTGGAGGGTGAATCAGAAGAAGCAGAAGAAGGAGAAGGAGAAGGTGAATTCTGGAGGGTGAATCAGAAGAAGCAGAAGAAGGAGAAGGAGAAGGTGAAGTCTGGAGGGTGAATCAGAAGAAACAGAAGAAGGAGAAGGAGAAGGTGAAGTCTGGATGGTGAATCAGAAGAAGCAGAAGAAGGAGAAGGAAAAGGTGAAGTCAGGAGGGTGAAGCAGAAGAAGCAGAAGAAGGAGAAGGAGAAGGTGAAGTCTGGAGGGCGAAGCAGAAGAAGCAGAAGATGGAGAAGGAGAAGGTGAAGTCTGGAGGGTGAAGCAGAAGAAGCAGAAGAAGGAGAAGGAGAAGGTGAAGTCTGGAGGGTGAATTAGAAAAAGTAGAAGAAGGAGAAGGAGAAGGTGAAGTCAGGAGGGTGAAGCAGAAGAAGCAGAAGAAGGAGCAGGAGAAGATGAAGTCTGGAGGGTGAAGCAGAAGAAGCAGAAGAAGGAGAAGGAGAAGGTGAAGTCTGGAGTGTGAAGCAGAAGAAGCAGAAGAAGGAGAAGGAGAAGGCGAAGTCAGGAGGGTGAATCAGAAGAAGTAGAAGAAGGAGAAGGAGAAGGTGAAGTCTGGAGGGTGAATCAGAAGAAGTAGAAGAAGGAGAAGGAGAAGGTGAAGTCTGGAGGGTGAATCAGAAGAAGTAGAAGAAGGAGAAGGAGAAGGTGAAGTCTGGAGGGTGATTCAGAAGAAGCAGAAGAAGGAGAAGGAGAAGGTGAAGTCTGGAGGGAGAAGCAGAAGAAGTAGAAGAAGGAGAAGGAGAAGGTGAAGTCTGGAGTGTGAATCAGAAGAAGTAGAAGAAGGAGAAGGAGAAGGTAAAGTTTGGCGGGTGAATCAGAAGAAGTAGAAGAAGGAGAAGGAGAAGGTGAAGTCTGGAGGGTGAATCAGAAGAAGCAGAAGAAGGAGAAGGAGAAGGTGAAGTCTGGAGGGTGAATCAGAAGAAGTAGAAGAAGGAGAAGGAGAAGGTGAAGTCTGGAGGGTGATTCAGAAGAAGCAGAAGAAGGAGAAGGAGAAGGTGAAGTCTGGAGGGAGAAGCAGAAGAAGTAGAAGAAGGAGAAGGAGAAGGTGAAGTCTGGAGTGTGAATCAGAAGAAGTAGAAGAAGGAGAAGGAGAAGGTGAAGTCTGGAGGGCGAAGCAGAAGAAGCAGAAGATGGAGAAGGAGAAGGTGAAGTCTGGAGGGTGAAGCAGAAGAAGCAGAAGAAGGAGAAGGAGAAGGTGAAGTCTGTAGGGTGAATTAGAAAAAGTAGAAGAAGGAGAAGGAGAAGGTGAAGTCAGGAGGGTGAAGCAGAAGAAGCAGAAGAAGGAGAAGGAGAAGGTGAAGTCTGGAGGGTGAAGCAGAAGAAGCAGAAGAAGGAGAAGGAGAAGGTGAAGTCTGGAGTGTGAAGCAGAAGAAGCAGAAGAAGGAGAAGGAGAAGGCGAAGTCAGGAGGGTGAATCAGAAGAAGTAGAAGAAGGAGAAGGAGAAGGTGAAGTCTGGAGGGTGAATCAGAAGAAGTAGAAGAAGGAGAAGGAGAAGGTGAAGTCTGGAGGGTGAATCAGAAGAAGTAGAAGAAGGAGAAGGAGAAGGTGAAGTCTGGAGGGTGATTCAGAAGAAGCAGAAGAAGGAGAAGGAGAAGGTGAAGTCTGGAGGGAGAAGCAGAAGAAGTAGAAGAAGGAGAAGGAGAAGGTGAAGTCTGGAGTGTGAATCAGAAGAAGTAGAAGAAGGAGAAGGAGAAGGTAAAGTTTGGCGGGTGAATCAGAAGAAGTAGAAGAAGGAGAAGGAGAAGGTGAAGTCTGGAGGGTGAATCAGAAGAAGCAGAAGAAGGAGAAGGAGAAGGTGAAGTCTGGAGGGTGAATCAGAAGAAGTAGAAGAAGGAGAAGGAGAAGGTGAAGTCTGGAGGGTGATTCAGAAGAAGCAGAAGAAGGAGAAGGAGAAGGTGAAGTCTGGAGGGAGAAGCAGAAGAAGTAGAAGAAGGAGAAGGAGAAGTTGAAGTCTGGAGTGTGAATCAGAAGAAGTAGAAGAAGGAGAAGGAGAAGGAGAAGTCTGGAGGGTGAATCAGAAGAAGTAGACGAAGGAGAAGGAGAATGTGAAGTCTGGAGGGTGAATCAGAAGAAGCAGAAGCAGGAGAAGGAGAAGGTGAAGTCTGGAGGGTGAATCAGAAGAAGCAGAAGAAGGAGAAGGAGAAGGTGAATTCTGGAGGGTGAATCAGAAGAAGCAGAAGAAGGAGAAGGAGAAGGTGAAGTCTGGAGGGTGAATCAGAAGAAACAGAAGAAGGAGAAGGAGAAGGTGAAGTCTGGATGGTGAATCAGAAGAAGCAGAAGAAGGAGAAGGAAAAGGTGAAGTCAGGAGGGTGAAGCAGAAGAAGCAGAAGAAGGAGAAGGAGAAGGTGAAGTCTGGAGGGCGAAGCAGAAGAAGCAGAAGATGGAGAAGGAGAAGGTGAAGTCTGGAGGGTGAAGCAGAAGAAGCAGAAGAAGGAGAAGGAGAAGGTGAAGTCTGGAGGGTGAATTAGAAAAAGTAGAAGAAGGAGAAGGAGAAGGTGAAGTCAGGAGGGTGAAGCAGAAGAAGCAGAAGAAGGAGCAGGAGAAGATGAAGTCTGGAGGGTGAAGCAGAAGAAGCAGAAGAAGGAGAAGGAGAAGGTGAAGTCTGGAGTGTGAAGCAGAAGAAGCAGAAGAAGGAGAAGGAGAAGGCGAAGTCAGGAGGGTGAATCAGAAGAAGTAGAAGAAGGAGAAGGAGAAGGTGAAGTCTGGAGGGTGAATCAGAAGAAGTAGAAGAAGGAGAAGGAGAAGGTGAAGTCTGGAGGGTGAATCAGAAGAAGTAGAAGAAGGAGAAGGAGAAGGTGAAGTCTGGAGGGTGATTCAGAAGAAGCAGAAGAAGGAGAAGGAGAAGGTGAAGTCTGGAGGGAGAAGCAGAAGAAGTAGAAGAAGGAGAAGGAGAAGGTGAAGTCTGGAGTGTGAATCAGAAGAAGTAGAAGAAGGAGAAGGAGAAGGTAAAGTTTGGCGGGTGAATCAGAAGAAGTAGAAGAAGGAGAAGGAGAAGGTGAAGTCTGGAGGGTGAATCAGAAGAAGCAGAAGAAGGAGAAGGAGAAGGTGAAGTCTGGAGGGTGAATCAGAAGAAGTAGAAGAAGGAGAAGGAGAAGGTGAAGTCTGGAGGGTGATTCAGAAGAAGCAGAAGAAGGAGAAGGAGAAGGTGAAGTCTGGAGGGAGAAGCAGAAGAAGTAGAAGAAGGAGAAGGAGAAGGTGAAGTCTGGAGTGTGAATCAGAAGAAGTAGAAGAAGGAGAAGGAGAAGGAGAAGTCTGGAGGGTGAATCAGAAGAAGTAGACGAAGGAGAAGGAGAATGTGAAGTCTGGAGGGTGAATCAGAAGAAGCAGAAGCAGGAGAAGGAGAAGGTGAAGTCTGGAGGGTGAATCAGAAGAAGTAGAAGAAGGAGAAGGAGAAGGTGAAGTCTGGAGGGTGAATCAGAAGAAGCAGAAGAAGGAGAAGGAGAAGGTGAATTCTGGAGGGTGAATCAGAAGAAGCAGAAGAAGGAGAAGGAGAAGGTGAATTCTGGAGGGTGAATCAGAAGAAGCAGAAGAACGAGAAGGAGAAGGTGAAGTCTGGAGGGTGAATCAGAAGAAGTAGAAGAAGGAGAAGGAGAAGGTGAAGTCTGGAGGGTGAATCAGAAGAAGCAGAAGAAGGAGAAGGAGAAGGTGAAGTCTGGAGGGTGAATCAGAAGAAGCAGAAGAAGGAGAAGGAGAAGGAGAAGTCTGGAGGGTGAATCAGAAGAAGTAGAAGAAGGAGAAGGAGAAGGTGTAGTCTGGAGGGTGAATCAGAAGAAGTAGACGAAGGAGAAGGAGAATGTGAAGTCTGGAGGGTGAATCAGAAGAAGCAGAAGCAGGAGAAGGAGAAGGTGAAGTCTGGAGGGTGAATCAGAAGAAGTAGAAGAAGGAGAAGGAGAAGGTGAAGTCTGGAGGGTGAATCAGAAGAAGCAGAAGAAGGAGAAGGAGAAGGTGAATTCTGGAGGGTGAATCAGAAGAAGCAGAAGAAGGAGAAGGAGAAGGTGAATTCTGGAGGGTGAATCAGAAGAAGCAGAAGAAGGAGAAGGAGAAGGTGAAGTCTGGAGGGTGAATCAGAAGAAACAGAAGAAGGAGAAGGAGAAGGTGAAGTCTGGATGGTGAATCAGAAGAAGCAGAAGAAGTAGAAGGAGAAGGTGAAGTCTGGAGGGTGAATCAGAAGAAGTAGAAGAAGGAGAAGGAGAAGGTGAAGTCTGGAGGGTGAATTAGAAGAAGCAGAAGGAGGAGAAGGAGAAGGTGAAGTCAGGAGGTGAATCAGAAGAAGCAGAAGAAGGAGAAGGAGAAGGTGAAGTCTGGAGGGTGAATCAGAAGAAGTAGAAGAAGGAGAAGGAGAAGGTGAAGTCAGCAGGTTGAAGCAGAAGAAGGAGAAGGAGAAGGTGAAGTATGGAGGGTGAAGCAGAAGAAGCAGAAGAAGGAGAAGGAGAAGTTGAAGTCTGGAGGGTGAAGCAGAAGAAGCAGAAGAAGGAGAAGGAGAAGGTGAAGTCAGGAGGGTGAATCAGAAGAAGTAGAAGAAGGAGAAGGAGAAGGTGAAGTCTGGAGGGTGAATCAGATGAAGTAGAAGAAGGAGAAGGAGAGGGTGAAGTCTGGAGGGTGAATCAGAAGAAGCAGAAGAAGGAGAAGGAGAAGGTAAAGTCTGGAGGGAGAAGCAGAAGAAGTAGAAGAAGGAGAAGGAGAAGGTGAAGTCTGGAGTGTGAATCAGAAGAAGTAGAAGAAGGAGAAGGAGAAGGTGAAGTTTGGAGGATGTATCAGAAGAAGCAGAAGAAGGAGAAGGAGAAGGTGAAGTCTGGAGGGTGAATCAGAAGAAGTAGAAGAAGGAGAAGTAGAAGGTGTAGTGTGGAGGGTGAATCAGAAGAAGTAGACGAAGGAGAAGGAGAATGTGAAGTCTGGAGGGTGAATCAGAAGAAGCAGAAGCAGGAGAAGGAGAAGGTGAAGTCTGGAGGGTGAATCAGAAGAAGTAGAAGAAGGAGAAGGAGAAGGTGAAGTCTGGAGGGTGAATCAGAAGAAGCAGAAGAAGGAGAAGGAGAAGGTGAATTCTGGAGGGTGAATCATAAGAAGCAGAAGAAGGAGAAGGAGAAGGTGAAGTCTGGAGGGTGAATCAGAACAAGCAGAAGAAGGAGAAGGAGAAGGTGAAGTCTGGAGGGTGAATCAGAAGAAGCAGAAGAAGTAGAAGGAGAAGGTGAAGTCTGGAGGGTGAATCAGAAGAAGTAGAAGAAGGAGAAGGAGAAGGTGAAGTCTGGAGGGTGAATTAGAAGAAGCAGAAGGAGGAGAAGGAGAAGGTGAAGTCAGGAGGGTGAATCAGAAGAAGCAGAAGAAGGAGAAGGAGAAGGTGAAGTCTGGAGGGTGAATCAGAAGAAGTAGAAGAAGGAGAAGGAGAAGGTGAAGTCAGGAGGGTGAATCAGAAGAAGTAGAAGAAGGAGAAGGAGAAGGTGAAGTCTGGAGGGTGAAGCAGAAGAAGTAGAAGAAGGAGAAGGAGAAGGTGAAGTCAGGAGGGTGAATCAGAAGAAGTAGAAGAAGGAGAAGGAGAAGGTGAAGTCTGGAGGGTGAATCAGAAGAAGCAGAAGAAGGAGAAGGAGAAGGTAAAGTCTGGAGGGTCAATCAGAAGAATCAGAAGAAGGAGAAGGAGAAGGTGAAGTCTGGAGGGTGAATCAGAAGAAGCAGAAAAAAGAGAAGGAGAAGGTGAAGTCTGGAGGGTGAAGCAGAAGAAGCAGAAGAAGGAGAAGGAGAAGGTGAAGGCTGGAGGGTGAATCAGAAGAAGTAGAAGATGGAGAAGGTGAAGTCTGGAGGGTGAATCAGAAGAAGTAGAAGAAGGAGAAGGAGAAGGTGAAGTCTGGAGGGTGAATCAGTAGAATCAGAAGAAGGAGAAGGAGAAGTTAAAGTCTGGAGGGTGTATCAGAAGAAGCAGAAGAAGGAGAAGGAGAAGATGAAGTCTGGAGGGTGAATCAGAAGAGGTAGAAGAAGGAGAAGGAGAAGGTGAGGTCTGGAGGGTGAATCAGAAGAAGCAGAACAAGGAGAAGGAGAAGGTGAAGTCTGGAGGGTGAATCAGAAGAAGCAGAAGAAGGAGAAGGAGAAGGTGAAGTCTGGAGGGTGAATCAGAAGAAGCAGAAGAAGGAGAAGGAGAAGGTGAAGTCAGGAGGGTGAATCAGAAGAAGCAGAAGAAGGAGAAGGAGAAGGTGAAGTTAGGAGGGTGAATCAGAAGAAGCAGAAGAAGGAGAAAGAGAAGGTGAAGTCAGGGGGTGAAGCAGAAGAAGTAGAAGAAGGAGAAGGAGAAGGTGAAGTCAGGAGGGTGAAGCAGAAGAAGCAGAAGAAGGAGAAGGAGAAGGTGAAGTCTGGAGGGCGCAGCAGAAGAAGCAGAAGAAGGAGAAGGAGAAGGTGAAGTCTGGAGGGTGAAGCAGAAGAAGCAGAAGAAGGAGAAGGAGAAGGTGAAGTCTGGAGGGTGAATCAGATGAAGTAGAAGAAGGAGAAGGAGAAGGTGAAGTCTGGAGGGTGAATCAGAAGAAGCAGAAGAAGGAGAAGGAGAAGGTGAAGTCTGGAGGGCGAAGCAGAAGAAGCAGAAGAAGGAGAAAGAGAAGGTGAAGTCTGGAGGGCGAAGCAGAAAAAGCAGAAGAAGGAGAAGGAGAAGGTGAAGTCTGGAGGGTGAAGCAGAAGAAGCAGAAGAAGGAGAAGGAGAAGGTGAAGTCTGGAGGGTGAATCAGAAGAAGTAGAAGAAGGAGAAGGAGAAGGTGAAGTCAGGAGGGTGAAGCAGAAGAAGGAGAAGGAGAAGGTGAAGTCTGGATGGTGAAGCAGAAGAAGCAGAAGAAGGAGAAGGAGAAGGTGAAGTATGGAGGGTGAAGCAGAAGAAGCAGAAGAAGGAGAAGGTGAAGTCAGGAGTGTGAATCAGAAGAAGCAGAAGAAGGAGAAGGAGAAGGTGAATTCTGGAGGGTGAATCAGAAGAAGCAGAAGAAGGAGAAGGAGAAGGTGAAGTCTGGAGGGTGAATCAGAAGAAGCAGAAGAAGGAGAAGGAGAAGGTGAAGTCTGGAGGGTGAATCAGAAGAAGCAGAAGAAGTAGAAGGAGAAGGTGAAGTCTGGAGGGTGAATCAGAAGAAGTAGAAGAAGGAGAAGGAGAAGGTGACGTCTGGAGGGTGAATTAGAAGAAGCAGAAGGAGGAGAAGGAGAAGGTGAAGTCAGGAGGGTGAATCAGAAGAAGCAGAAGAAAGTGAAGGAGGAGGTGAAGTCTGGAGGGTGAAGCAGAAGAAGCAGAAGAAGGAGAAGGAGAAGGTGAAGGCTGGAGGGTGAATCAGAAGAAGTAGAAGAAGGAGAAGGAGACGGTGAAGGCTGGAGGGTGAATCAGAAGAAGTAGAAGAAGGAGAAGGAGAAGGTGAAGTCTGGAGGGTGAATCAGAAGAATCAGAAGAAGGAGAAGCAGAAGGTGAAGTCTGGAGGGTGAATCAGAAGAAGCAGAAGGAGGAGAAGGAGAAGATGAAGTCTGGAGGGTGAATCAGAAGAAGTAGAAGAAGGAGAAGGAGAAGGTGAGGTCTGGAGGGTGAATCAGAAGAAGCAGAAGAAGGAGAAGGAGAAGGTGAAGTCTGGAGGGTGAATCAGAAGAAGCAGAAGAAGGAGAAGGAGAAGGTGAAGTCTGGAGGGTGAATCAGAAGAAGCAGAAGAAGGAGAAGGAGAAGGTGAAGTCAGGAGGGTGAATCAGAAGAAGCAGAAGAAGGAGAAGGAGAAGGTGAAGTTAGGAGGGTGAATCAGAAGAAGCAGAAGAAGGAGAAGGAGAAGGTGAAGTCAGGGGGGTGAAGCAGAAGGAGTAGAAGAAGGAGAAGGAGAAGGTAAAGTCAGGAGGGTGAAGCAGAAGAAGCAGAAGAAGGAGAAGGAGAAGGTGAAGTCTGGTGGGTGAAGCAGAAGAATCTGAAGAAGGAGAAGGAGAAGGTGAAGTCTGGAGGGTGAATCAGAAGAAGGAGAAGAAGGAGAAGGAGAAGGTGAAGTCTGGAGGGTGAAGCAGAAGAAGCAGAAGAAGGAGAAGGAGAAGGTGAAGTCTGGAGGGTGAATCAGAAGAAGTAGAAGAAGGAGAAGGAGAAGGTGAAGTCAGGAGGGTGAAGCAGAAGAAGGAGAAGGACAAGGTGAAGTCTGGAGGGTGAAGCAGAAGAAGCAGAAGAAGGAGAAGGAGAAGGTGAAGTCTGGAGGGTGAAGCAGAAGAAGCAGAAGAAGGAGAAGGAGAAGGTGAAGTCTGGAGGGAGAAGCAGAAGAAGTAGAAGAAGGAGAAGGAGAAGGTGAAGTCAGGGGGGTGAAGCAGAAGAAGTAGAAGAAGGAGAAGGAGAAGGTAAAGTCAGGAGGGTGAAGCAGAAGAAGCAGAAGAAGGAGAAGGAGAAGGTGAAGTCTGGTGGGTGAAGCAGAAGAATCTGAAGAAGGAGAAGGAGAAGGTGAAGTCTGGAGGGTGAATCAGATGAAGTAGAAGAAGCAGAAGGAGAAGGTGAAGTCTGGAGGGTGAATCAGAAGAAGCAGAAGAAGGAGAAGGAGAAGGTGAAGTCTGGAGGGAGAAGCAGAAGAAGTAGAAGAAGGAGAAGGAGAAGGTGAAGTCTGGAGTGTGAATCAGAAGAAGTAGAAGAAGGAGAAGGAGAAGGTGAAGTTTGGAGGGTGAATCAGAAGAAGTAGAAGAAGGAGAAGGAGAAGGTGAAGACTGGAGGGTGAATCAGAAGAAGCAGGAGAAGGAGAAGATGAAGTCTGGAGGGTGAATCAGAAGAAGTAGAAGAAGGAGAAGGAGAAGGTGTAGTCTGGAGGGTGAATCAGAAGAAGTAAACGAAGGAGAAGGGGAATGTGAAATCTGGAGGGTGAATCAGAAGAATCAGAAGCCGGAGAAGGAGAAGGTGAAGTCTGGAGGGTGAATCAGAAGAAGTAGAAGAAGGAGAAGGAGAAGGTGAAGTCTGGAGGGTGAATCAGAAGAAGCAGAAAAAGGAGAAGGAGAAGGTGAATTCTGGAGGGTGAATCAGAAGAAGCAGAAGAAGGAGAAGGAGAAGGTGAAGTCTGGAGGGTGAATCAGAAGAAGCAGAAGAAGGAGAAGGAGAAGGTGAAGTCTGGAGGGTGAATCAGAAGAGGTAGAAGAAGGAGAAGGAGAAGGTGAAGTCTGGAGGGTGAATTAGAAGAAGCAGAAGGAGGAGATGGAGAAGGTGAAGTCAGGAGGGTGAATCAGAAGAAGCAGAAGAAGGAGAAGGAGAAGGTGAAGTCTGGAGGGTGAATCAGAAGAAGCAGAAGAAGGTGAAGGAGAAGGTGAAGACTGGAGGGTGAATCAGAAGAAGTAGAAGAAGGAGAAGGAGAAGGTGAAGTCTGGAGGTTGAATCAGAAGAAGTAGAAGAAGGAGAAGGAGAAGGCGAAGTCTGGAGGGTGAATCAGAAGAAGCAGAAGAAGGAGAAGGAGAAGGTGAAGTCTGGAGGGTGAATCAGAAGAAGCAGAAGATTGAGAAGAGAAGATGAAGTCTGGAGAGTGAATCAGAAGAAGCAGAAGAAGGAGAAGGAGAAGGTGAAGTCTGGAGGGTGAATCAGAAGAAGCAGAAGCAGGAGGAGGAGAAGGTGAAGTCTGGAGGGTGAATCAGAAGAAGTAGAAGAAGGAGAAGCAGAAGGTGAAGTCTGGAGGGTGAATCAGAAGACGCAGAAGAAGGAGAAGGAGAAGGTGAAGTCTGGAGGGTGAATCAGAAGAAGCAGAAGAAGGAGAAGGAGAAGGTGAAGTCTGGAGAGTGAATCAGAAGAAGCAGAAGAAGGAGAAGGAGAAGGTGAAGTCAGGAGGGTGAATCAGAAGAAGTAGAAGAAGGAGAAGGAGAAGGTGAAGTCTGGAGGGTGAAGCAGAAGAATTAGAAGAAGGAGAAGGAGAAGGTGAAGTCAGGAGGGTGAATCAGAAGAAGTAGAAGAAGGAGAAGGAGAAGGTGAAGTCAGGAGGGTGAATCAGAAGAAGCAGAAGAAGGAGAAGGAAAAAGTGAAGTCTGGAGGGTGAATCAGAAGAATCAGAAGAAGGAGAAGGAGAAGGTGAAGTCTGGAGGGTGAATCAGAAGAAGCAGAAGAAAGAGAAGGAGAAGGTGAAATCTGGAGGGTGAAGCAGAAGAAGCAGAAGAAGGAGAAGGAGAAGGTGAGGTCAGGGGGGTGAAGCAGAAGAAGCAGAAGAAGGAGAAGGAGAAGGTGAAGTCTGGAGGGTGAATCAGAAGAAGCAGAAGAAGGAGAAGGAGAAGGTGAAGTTAGGAGGGTGAATCAGAAGAAGCAGAAGAAGGAGAAGGAGAAGGTGAAGTCAGGGGGGTGAAGCAGAAGAAGTAGAAGAAGGAGAAGGAGAAGGTGAAGTCTGGAGGGTGAAGCAGAAGAAGCAGAAGAAGGAGAAGGAGAAGGTGAAGTCTGGAGGGCGCAGCAGAAGAAGCAGAAGAAGGAGAAGGAGAAGGTGAAGTCTGGAGGGTGAAGCAGAAGAAGCAGAAGAAGGAGAAGGAGAAGATGAAGTCTGGAGGGTGAATCAGAAGAAGTAGAAGAAGGAGAAGGAGAAGGTGAGGTCTGGAGGGTGAATCAGAAGAAGCAGAAGAAGGAGAAGGAGAAGGTGAAGTCTGGAGGGTGAATCAGAAGAAGCAGAAGAAGGAGAAGGAGAAGGTGAAGTCTGGAGGGTGAATCAGAAGAAGCAGAAGAAGGAAAAGGAGAAGGTGAAGTCTGGAGGGCGCAGCAGAAGAAGCAGAAGAAGGAGAAGTAGAAGGTGAAGTCTGGAGGGTGAAGCAGAAGAAGCAGAAGAAGGAGAAGGAGAAGGTGAAGTCTGGAGGGTGAATCAGAAGAAGTAGAAGAAGGAAAAGGAGAAGGTGAAGTCAGGAGGGTGAAGCAGAAGAAGCAGAAGAAGGAGAAGGAGAAGGTGAAGTCTGGAGGGTGAAGCAGAAGAAGCAGAAGAAGGAGAAGGAGAAGGTGAAGTCTGGAGGGCGAAGCAGAAGAAGCAGAAGATGGAGAAGGAGAAGGTGAAGTCTGGAGGGTGAAGCAGAAGAAGCAGAAGAAGGAGAAGGAGAAGGTGAAGTCTGGAGGGTGAATTAGAAAAAGTAGAAGAAGGAGAAGGAGAAGGTGAAGTCAGGAGGGTGAAGCAGAAGAAGCAGAAGAAGGAGAAGGAGAAGGTGAAGTCTGGAGGGTGAAGCAGAAGAAGCAGAAGAAGGAGAAGGAGAAGGTGAAGTCTGGAGTGTGAAGCAGAAGAAGCAGAAGAAGGAGAAGGAGAAGGCGAAGTCAGGAGGGTGAATCAGAAGAAGTAGAAGAAGGAGAAGGAGAAGGTGAAGTCTGGAGGGTGAATCAGAAGAAGTAGAAGAAGGAGAAGGAGAAGGTGAAGTCTGGAGGGTGAATCAGAAGAAGTAGAAGAAGGAGAAGGAGAAGGTGAAGTCTGGAGGGTGATTCAGAAGAAGCAGAAGAAGGAGAAGGAGAAGGTGAAGTCTGGAGGGAGAAGCAGAAGAAGTAGAAGAAGGAGAAGGAGAAGGTGAAGTCTGGAGTGTGAATCAGAAGAAGTAGAAGAAGGAGAAGGAGAAGGTAAAGTTTGGCGGGTGAATCAGAAGAAGTCGAAGAAGGAGAAGGAGAAGGTGAAGTCTGGAGGGGGAATCAGAAGAAGCAGAAGAAGGAGAAGGAGAAGGTGAAGTCTGGAGGGTGAATCAGAAGAAGTAGAAGAAGGAGAAGGAGAAGGTGAAGTCTGAAGGGTGATTCAGAAGAAGCAGAAGAAGGAGAAGGAGAAGGTGAAGTCTGGAGGGAGAAGCAGAAGAAGTAGAAGAAGGAGAAGGAGAAGGTGAAGTCTGGAGTGTGAATCAGAAGAAGTAGAAGAAGGAGAAGGAGAAGGTAAAGTTTGGCGGGTGAATCAGAAGAAGTAGAAGAAGGAGAAGGAGAAGGTGAAGTCTGGAGGGTGAATCAGAAGAAGCAGAAGAAGGAGAAGGAGAAGGAGAAGTCTGGAGGGTGAATCAGAAGAAGTAGAAGAAGGAGAAGGAGAAGGTGTAGTCTGGAGGGTGAATCAGAAGAAGTAGACGAAGGAGAAGGAGAATGTGAAGTCTGGAGGGTGAATCAGAAGAAGCAGAAGCAGGAGAAGGAGAAGGTGAAGTCTGGAGGGTGAATCAGAAGAAGTAGAAGAAGGAGAAGGAGAAGGTGAAGTCTGGAGGGTGAATCAGAAGAAGCAGAAGAAGGAGAAGGAGAAGGTGAATTCTGGAGGGTGAATCAGAAGAAGCAGAAGAAGGAGAAGGAGAAGGTGAAGTCTGGAGGGTGAATCAGAAGAAGCAGAAGAAGGAGAAGGAGAAGGTGAAGTCTGGAGGGTGAATCAGAAGAAGCAGAAGAAGTAGAAGGAGAAGCTGAAGTCTGGAGGGTGAATCGGAAGAAGTAGAAGAAGGAGAAGGAGAAGGTGAAGTCTGGAGGGTGAATCAGAAGAAGCAGAAGAAGGAGAAGGAGAAGGTGAAGTCAGGAGGGTGAATCAGAAGAAGCAGAAGAAGGAGAAGGAGAAGGTGAAGTCTGGAGGGTGAATCAGAAGAAGCAGAAGAAGGAGAAGGAGAAGGTGAAGACTGGAGGGTGAATCAGAAGAAGTAGAAGAAGGAGAAGGAGAAGGTGAAGTCTGGAGGGTGAACCAGAAGAAGTAGAAGAAGGAGAAGGAGAAGGCGAAGTCTGGAGGGTGAATCAGAAGAAGCAGAAGAAGGAGAAGGAGAAGGTGAAGTCTGGAGGGTGAATCAGAAGAAGCAGAAGAAAGAGAAGGAGAAGGTGAAGTCTGGAGGGTGAAGCAGAAGAAGCAGAAGAAGGAGAAGGAGAAGATGAAGTCTGGAGGGTGAATCAGAAGAAGTATAAGAAGGAGAAGGAGAAGGTGAGGTTTGGAGGGTGAATCAGAAGAAGCAGAAGAAGGAGAAGGAGAAGGTGAAGTCTGAAGGCTGAATCAGAAGAAGCAGAAGAAGGAGAAGGAGAAGGTGAAGGCTGGAGGGTGAATCAGGAGAAGCAGAAGAAGGAGAAGGAGAAGGTGAAGTCTGGAGGGTGAATCAGAAGAAGCAGAAGAAAGAGAAGGAGAAGGTGAAGTCTGGAGGGTGAAGCAGAAGAAGCAGAAGAAGGAGAAGGAGAAGGTGAAGACTGGAGGGTGAATCAGAAGAAGTGGAAGAAGGAGAAGGAGAAGGTGAAGTCTGGAGGGTGAATCAGAAGAAGTAGAAGAAGGAGAAGGAGAAGGTGAAGTCTGGAGGGTGAATCAGAAGAAGCAGAAGAAGGAGAAGGAGAAGGTGAAGTCTGGAGGGTGAATCAGAAGAAGCAGAAGAAGGAGAAGGAGGAGATGAAGTCTGGAGGGTGAATCAGAAGAAGTAGAAGAAGGAGAAGGAGAAGGTGAAGTCTGGAGGGTGAATCAGAAGAAGCAGAAGAAGGAGAAGGAGAAGGTGAAGTCTGGAGGGTGAATCAGAAGAAGCAGAAGAAGGAGAAGGAGAAGGTGGAGTCAGGGGGGTGAAGCAGAAGAAGTAGAAGAAGGAGAAGGAGAAGGTGAAGTCAGGAGGGTGAAGCAGAAGAAGCAGAAGAAGGAGAAGGAGAAGATGAAGTCTGGAGGGCGCAGCAGAAGAAGCAGAAGAAGGAGAAGGAGAAGGTGAAGTCTGGAGGGTGAAGCAGAAGAAGCAGAAGAAGGAGAAGGAGAAGGTGAAGTCTGGAGGGTGAATCCGAAGAAGTAGAAGAAGGAGAAGGAGAAGGTGAAGTCAGGAGGGTGAAGCAGAAGAAGCAGAAGAAGGAGAAGGAGAAGGTGAAGTCTGGAGGGTGAAGCAGAAGAAGCAGAAGATGGAGAAGGAGAAGGTGAAGTCTGGAGGGCGAAGCAGAAGAAGCAGAATAAGGAGAAGGAGAAGGTGAAGTCTGGAGGGTGAAGCAGAAGAAGCAGAAGAAGGAGAAGGAGAAGGTGAAGTCTGGAGGGTGAATCAGGAGAAGTAGAAGAAGGAGAAGGAGAAGGTGAAGTCAGGAGGGTGAATCAGAAGAAGCAGAAGAAGGAGAAGGAGAAGGTGAAGTCTGGAGGGTGAATCAGAAGAAGCAGAAGAAAGAGAAGGAGAAGGTGAAGTCTGGAGGGTGAAGCAGAAGAAGCAGAAGAAGGAGAAGGAGAAGATGAAGACTGGAGGGTGAAGCAGAAGAAGTAGAAGGAGAA
Organism: Somniosus microcephalus; assembly: GCF_052327205.1. Classification (NCBI taxonomy): domain Eukaryota; kingdom Metazoa; phylum Chordata; class Chondrichthyes; order Squaliformes; family Somniosidae; genus Somniosus; species Somniosus microcephalus. Next base: position 199,533 of record NW_028225361.1, read on the forward strand.
GGAGAAGGTGAAGTCCGGAGGGTGAATCAGAAGAAGTAGAAGAAGGAGAAGGAGAAGGTGAAGTCTGGAGGGTGAATCAGAAGAAGCAGAAGAAGGAGAAGGAGAAGGTGAAGTCTGGAGGGTGAATCAGAAGAAGCAGAAGAAGGAGAAGGAGAAGATGAAGTCTGGAGGGTGAATCAGAAGAAGTAGAAGAATGAGAAGGAGAAGGTGAGGTCTGGAGGGTGAATCAGAAGAAGCAGAAGAAGGAGAAGGAGAAGGTGAAGTCTGGAGGGTGAATCAGAAGAAGCAGAAGAAGGAGAAGGAGAAGCTGAAGTCTGGAGGGTGAATCAGGAGAAGCAGAAGAAGGAGAAGGAGAAGGTGTAGTCAGGAGGGTGAATCAGAAGAAGCAGAAGAAGGAGAAGGAGAAGGTGAAGTTAGGAGGGTGAATCAGAAGAAGCAGAAGAAGGAGAAGGAGAAGGTGAAGTCAGGGGGTGAAGCAGAAGAAGTAGAAGAAGGAGAAGGAGAAGGTGAAGTCTGGAGGGTGAATCAGAAGAAGTAGGAGAAGGAGAAGGAGAAGGTGTAGTCTGGAGGGTGAATCAGAAGAAGTAGACGAAGGAGAAGGAGAATGTGAAGTCTGGAGGGTGAATCAGAAGAAGCAGAAGCAGGAGAAGGAGAAGGTGAAGTCTGGAGGGTGAATCAGAAGAAGTAGAAGAAGGAGAAGGAGATGGTGAAGTCTGGAGGGTGAATCAGAAGAAGCAGAAGAAGGAGAAGGAGAAGGTGAATTCTGGAGGGTGAATCAGAAGAAGCAGAAGAAGGAGAAGGTGAAGTCTGGAGGGTGAAGCAGAAGAAGCAGAAGAAGGAGAAGGAGAAGGTGAAGACTGGAGGGTGAATCAGAAGAAGTAGAAGGAGAAGGAGAAGGTGAAGTCTGGAGGGTGAATCAGAAGAAGTAGAAGAAGGAGAAGGAGAAGGTGAAGTCTGGAGGGTGAATCAGAAGAAGCAGAAGAAGGAGAAGGAGAAGGTGAAGTCTGGAGGGTGAATCAGAAGAAGCAGAAGAAGGAGAAGGAGAAGATGAAGTCTGGAGGGTGAATCAGAAGAAGTAGAAGAATGAGAAGGAGAAGGTGAGGTCTGGAGGGTGAATCAGAAGAAGCAGAAGAAGGAGAAGGAGAAGGTGAAGTCTGGAGGGTGAATCAGAAGAAGCAGAAGAAGGAGAAGGAGAAGGTGAAGTCTGGAGGGTGAATCAGAAGAAGCAGAAGAAGGAGAAGGAGAAGGTGAAGTCAGGAGGGTGAATCAGAAGAAGCAGAAGAAGGAGAAGGAGAAGGTGAAGTTAGGAGGGTGAATCAGAAGAAGCAGAAGAAGGAGAAGGAGAAGGTGAAGTCAGGGGGTGAAGCAGAAGAATTAGAAGAAGGAGAAGGAGAAGGTGAAGTCAGGAGGGTGAAGCAGAAGAAGCAGAAGAAGGAGAAGGAGAAGGTGAAGTCTGGAGGGTGCAGCAGAAGAAGGAGAAGGAGAAGGTGAAGTCTGGAGGGTGAAGCAGAAGAAGCAGAAGAAGGAGAAGGAGAAGGTGAAGTCTGGAGGGTGAAGCAGAAGAAGCAGAAGAAGGAGAAGGTGAAGTCTGGAGGGCGAAGCAGAAGAAGCAGAAGAAGGAGAAGGAGAAGGTGAAGTCTGGAGGGTGAAGCAGAAGAAGCAGAAGAAGGAGAAGGAGAAGGTGAAGTCTGGAGGGTGAATTAGAAGAAGTAGAAGAAGGAGAAGGAGAAGGTGAAGTCTGGAGGGTGAAGCAGAAGAAGCAGAAGAAGGAGAAGGAGAAGGTGAAGTCTGGAGGGTGAAGCAGAAGAAGCAGAAGAAGGAGAAGGAGAAGGCGAAGTCTGGAGTGTGAATCAGAAGAAGTAGAAGAAGGAGAAGGAGAAGGTGAAGTTTGGAGGGTGAATCAGTAGAAGTAGAAGAAGGAGAAGGAGAAGGTGAAGTCTGGAGGGTGAATCAGAAGAAGCAGAAGAAGGAGAAGGAGAAGGTGAAGTTTGGAGGGTGAATCAGTAGAAGTAGAAGAAGGAGAAGGAGAAGGTGAAGTCTGGAGGGTGAATCAGAAGAAGCAGAAGAAGGAGAAGGAGAAGGAGAAGTCTGGAGGGTGAATCAGAAGAAGTAGAAGAAGGAGAAGGAGAAGGTGTAGTCTGGAGGGTGAATCAGAAGAAGTAGACGAAGGAGAAGGAGAATGTGAAGTCTGGAGGGTGAATCAGAAGAAGCAGAAGCAGGAGAAGGAGAAGGTGAAGTCTGGAGGGTGAATCAGAAGAAGTAGAAGAAGGAGAAGGAGAAGGTGAAGTCTGGAGGGTGAATCAGAAGAAGCAGAAGAAGGAGAAGGAGAAGGTGAATTCTGGAGGGTGAATCAGAAGAAGCAGAAGAAGGAGAAGGTGAAGTCTGGAGGGTGAATCAGAAGAAGCAGAAGAAGTAGAAGGAGAAGGTGAAGTCTGGAGGGTGAATCAGAAGAAGTAGAAGAAGGAGAAGGAGAAGGTGAAGTCTGGAGGGTGAATCAGAAGAAGCAGAAGAAGGAGAAGGAGAAGGTGAAGTCAGGAGGGTGAATCAGAAGAAGCAGAAGAAGGAGAAGGAGAAGGTGAAGTCTGGAGGGTGAATCAGAAGAAGCAGAAGAAGGAGAAGGAGAAGGTGAAGACTGGAGGGTGAATCAGAAGAAGTAGAAGAAGGAGAAGGAGAAGGTGAAGTCTGGAGGGTGAACCAGAAGAAGTAGAAGAAGGAGAAGGAGAAGGCGAAGTCTGGAGGGTGAATCAGAAAAAGCAGAAGAAGGAGAAGGAGAAGGTGAAGTCTGGAGGGTGAATCAGAAGAAGCAGAAGAAGGAGAAGGAGAAGATGAAGTCCGGAGGGTGAATCAGAAGAAGTATAAAAAGGAGAAGAAGAAGGTGAGGTCTGGAGGGTGAATCAGAAGAAGCAGAAGAAGGAGAAGGAGAAGGTGAAGTCTGAAGGCTGAATCAGAAGAAGCAGAAGAAGGAGAAGGAGAAGGTGAAGGCTGGAGGGTGAATCAGGAGAAGCAGAAGAAGGAGAAGGAGAAGGTGAAGTCTGGAGGGTGAATCAGAAGAAGCAGAAGAAAGAGAAGGAGATGGTGAAGTCTGGAGGGTGAAGCAGAAGAAGCAGAAGAAGGAGAAGGAGAAGGTGAAGACTGGAGGGTGAATCAGAAGAAGTAGAAGAAGGAGAAGGAGAAGGTGAAGTCTGGAGGGTGAATCAGAAGAAGCAGAAGAAGGAGAAGGAGGAGATGAAGTCTGGAGGGTGAATCAGAAGAAGTAGAAGAAGGAGAAGGAGAAGGTGAGGTCTGGAGGGTGAATCAGAAGAAGCAGAAGAAGGAGAAGGAGAAGGTGCAGTCTGGAGGGTGAATCAGAAGAAGCAGAAGAAGGAGAAGGAGAAGGTGAAGTCTGGAGGGTGAATCAGAAGAAGCAGAAGAAGGAGAAGGAGAAGGTGAAGTCAGGAGGGTGAATCAGAAGAAGCAGAAGAAGGAGAAGGAGAAGGTGTAGTCAGGGGGGTGAATCAGAAGAAGTAGAAGAATGAGAAGGAGAAGGTGAGGTCTGGAGGGTGAATCAGAAGAAGCAGAAGAAGGAGAAGGAGAAGGTGAAGTCTGGAGGGTGAATCAGAAGAAGCAGAAGAAGGAGAAGGAGAAGCTGAAGTCTGGAGGGTGAATCAGAAGAAGCAGAAGAAGGAGAAGGAGAAGGTGTAGTCAGGAGGGTGAATCAGAAGAAGCAGAAGAAGGAGAAGGAGAAGGTGAAGTTAGGAGGGTGAATCAGAAGAAGCAGAAGAAGGAGAAGGAGAAGGTGAAGTCAGGGGGTGAAGCAGAAGAAGTAGAAGAAGGAGAAGGAGAAGGTGAAGTCTGGAGGGTGAATCAGAAGAAGTAGGAGAAGGAGAAGGAGAAGGTGTAGTCTGGAGGGTGAATCAGAAGAAGTAGACGAAGGAGAAGGAGAATGTGAAGTCTGGAGGGTGAATCAGAAGAAGCAGAAGCAGGAGAAGGAGAAGGTGAAGTCTGGAGGGTGAATCAGAAGAAGTAGAAGAAGGAGAAGGAGATGGTGAAGTCTGGAGGGTGAATCAGAAGAAGCAGAAGAAGGAGAAGGAGAAGGTGAATTCTGGAGGGTGAATCAGAAGAAGCAGAAGAAGGAGAAGGTGAAGTCTGGAGGGTGAAGCAGAAGAAGCAGAAGAAGGAGAAGGAGAAGGTGAAGACTGGAGGGTGAATCAGAAGAAGTAGAAGGAGAAGGAGAAGGTGAAGTCTGGAGGGTGAATCAGAAGAAGTAGAAGAAGGAGAAGGAGAAGGTGAAGTCTGGAGGGTGAATCAGAAGAAGCAGAAGAAGGAGAAGGAGAAGGTGAAGTCTGGAGGGTGAATCAGAAGAAGCAGAAGAAGGAGAAGGAGAAGATGAAGTCTGGAGGGTGAATCAGAAGAAGTAGAAGAATGAGAAGGAGAAGGTGAGGTCTGGAGGGTGAATCAGAAGAAGCAGAAGAAGGAGAAGGAGAAGGTGAAGTCTGGAGGGTGAATCAGAAGAAGCAGAAGAAGGAGAAGGAGAAGGTGAAGTCTGGAGGGTGAATCAGAAGAAGCAGAAGAAGGAGAAGGAGAAGGTGAAGTCAGGAGGGTGAATCAGAAGAAGCAGAAGAAGGAGAAGGAGAAGGTGAAGTTAGGAGGGTGAATCAGAAGAAGCAGAAGAAGGAGAAGGAGAAGGTGAAGTCAGGGGGTGAAGCAGAAGAAGTAGAAGAAGGAGAAGGAGAAGGTGAAGTCAGGAGGGTGAAGCAGAAGAAGCAGAAGAAGGAGAAGGAGAAGGTGAAGTCTGGAGGGTGCAGCAGAAGAAGCAGAAGAAGGAGAAGGAGAAGGTGAAGTCTGGAGGGTGAAGCAGAAGAAGCAGAAGAAGGAGAAGGAGAAGGTGAAGTCTGGAGGGTGAAGCAGAAGAAGCAGAAGAAGGAGAAGGAGAAGGTGAAGTCTGGAGGGCGAAGCAGAAGAAGCAGAAGAAGGAGAAGGAGAAGGTGAAGTCTGGAGGGTGAAGCAGAAGAAGCAGAAGAAGGAGAAGGAGAAGGTGAAGTCTGGAGGGTGAATTAGAAGAAGTAGAAGAAGGAGAAGGAGAAGGTGAAGTCTGGAGGGTGAAGCAGAAGAAGCAGAAGAAGGAGAAGGAGAAAGTGAAGTCTGGAGGGTGAAGCAGAAGAAGCAGAAGAAGGAGAAGGAGAAGGCGAAGTCAGGAGGGTGAAGCAGAAGAAGCAGAAGCAGGAGAAGGAGAAGGTGAAGTCTGGAGGGTGAATCAGAAGAAGTAGAAGAAGGAGAAGGAGAAGGTGAAGTCTGGAGGGTGATTCAGAAGAAGCAGAAGAAGGAGAAGGAGAAGGTGAAGTCTGGAGTGAGAAGCAGAAGAAGTAGAAGAAGGAGAAGGAGAAGGTGAAGTCTGGAGTGTGAATCAGAAGAAGTAGAAGAAGGAGAAGGAGAAGGTGAAGTTTGGAGGGTGAATCAGTAGAAGTAGAAGAAGGAGAAGGAGAAGGTGAAGTCTGGAGGGTGAATCAGAAGAAGCAGAAGAAGGAGAAGGAGAAGGAGAAGTCTGGAGGGTGAATCAGAAGAAGTAGAAGAAGGAGAAGGAGAAGGTGTAGTCTAGAGGGTGAATCAGAAGAAGTAGACGAAGGAGAAGGAGAATGTGAAGTCTGGAGGGTGAATCAGAAGAAGCAGAAGCAGGAGAAGGAGAAGGTGAAGTCTGGAGGGTGAATCAGAAGAAGTAGAAGAAGGAGAAGGAGAAGGTGAAGTCTGGAGGGTGAATCAGAAGAAGCAGAAGAAGGAGAAGGAGAAGGTGAATTCTGGAGGGTGAATCAGAAGAAGCAGAAGAAGGAGAAGGTGAAGTCTGGAGGGTGAATCAGAAGAAGCAGAAGAAGTAGAAGGAGAAGGTGAAGTCTGGAGGGTGAATCAGAAGAAGTAGAAGAAGGAGAAGGAGAAGGTGAAGTCTGGAGGGTGAATCAGAAGAAGCAGAAGAAGGAGAAGGAGAAGGTGAAGTCAGGAGGGTGAATCAGAAGAAGCAGAAGAAGGAGAAGGAGAAGGTGAAGTCTGGAGGGTGAATCAGAAGAAGCAGAAGAAGGAGAAGGAGAAGGTGAAGACTGGAGGGTGAATCAGAAGAAGTAGAAGAAGGAGAAGGAGAAGGTGAAGTCTGGAGGGTGAACCAGAAGAAGTAGAAGAAGGAGAAGGAGAAGGCGAAGTCTGGAGGGTGAATCAGAAAAAGCAGAAGAAGGAGAAGGAGAAGGTGAAGTCTGGAGGGTGAATCAGAAGAAGCAGAAGAAGGAGAAGGAGAAGATGAAGTCCGGAGGGTGAATCAGAAGAAGTATAAAAAGGAGAAGAAGAAGGTGAGGTCTGGAGGGTGAATCAGAAGAAGCAGAAGAAGGAGAAGTAGAAGGTGAAGTCTGAAGGCTGAATCAGAAGAAGCAGAAGAAGGAGAAGGAGAAGGTGAAGGCTGGAGGGTGAATCAGGAGAAGCAGAAGAAGGAGAAGGAGAAGGTGAAGTCTGGAGGGTGAATCAGAAGAAGCAGAAGAAAGAGAAGGAGATGGTGAAGTCTGGAGGGTGAAGCAGAAGAAGCAGAAGAAGGAGAAGGAGAAGGTGAAGACTGGAGGGTTAATCAGAAGAAGTAGAAGAAGGAGAAGGAGAAGGTGAAGTCTGGAGGGTGAATCAGAAGAAGTAGAAGAAGGAGAAGGAGAAGGTGAAGTCTGGAGGGTGAATCAGAAGAAGCAGAAGAAGTAGAAGGAGAAGGTGAAGTCTGGAGGGTGAATCAGAAGAAGCAGAAGAAGGAGAAGGAGGAGATGAAGTCTGGAGGGTGAATCAGAAGAAGTATAAGAAGGAGAAGGAGAAGGTGAGGTCTGGAGGGTGAATCAGAAGAAGCAGAAGAAGGAGAAGGAGAAGGTGCAGTCTGGAGGGTGAATCAGAAGAAGCAGAAGAAGGAGAAGGAGAAGGTGAAGTCTGGAGGGTGAATCAGAAGAAGCAGAAGAAGGAGAAGGAGAAGGTGAAGTCAGGAGGGTGAATCAGAAGAAGCAGAAGAAGGAGAAGGAGAAGGTGTAGTCAGGGGGGTGAAGCAGAAGAAGTAGAAGAAGGAGAAGGAGAAGGTGAAGTCAGGAGGGTGAAGCAGAAGAAGCAGAAGAAGGAGAAGGAGAAGGTGAAGTCTGGAGGGCGCAGCAGAAAAAGCAGAAGAAGTAGAAGGAGAAGGTGAAGTCTGGAGGGTGAAGCAGAAGAAGCAGAAGAAGGAGAAGGAGAAGGTGAAGTCTGGAGGGTGAATCCGAAGAAGTAGAAGAAGGAGAAGGAGAAGGTGAAGTCAGGAGGGTGAAGCAGAAGAAGCAGAAGAAGGAGAAGGAGAAGGTGAAGTCTGGAGGGTGAAGCAGAAGAAGCAGAAGATGGAGAAGGAGAAGGTGAAGTCTGGAGGGCGAAGCAGAAGAAGCAGAAGAAGGAGAAGGAGAAGGTGAAGTCTGGAGGGTGAAGCAGAAGAAGCAGAAGAAGGAGAAGGAGAAGGTGAAGTCTGGAGGGTGAATCAGGAGAAGTAGAAGAAGGAGCAGGAGAAGGTGAAGTCAGGAGGGTGAAGCAGAAGAAGCAGAAGAAGGAGAAGGAGAAGGTGAAGTCAGGAGGGTGAAGCAGAAGAAGCAGAAGAAGGAGAACGAGAAGGTGAAGTCTGCAGGGTGAAGCAGAAGAAGCAGAAGAAGGAGAAGGAGAAGGTGAAGTCAGGAGGGTGAATCAGAAGAAGTAGAAGAAGGAGAAGGAGAAGGTGAAGTCTGGAGGGTGAATCAGAAGAAGTAGAAGATTGAGAAGGAGAAGGTGAAGTCTGGAGGGTGAATCAGAAGAAGTAGAAGAAGGAGAAGGAGAAGGTGAAGTCTGGAGGGTGAATCAGAAGAAGCAGAAGAAGGAGAAGGAGAAGGTGAAGTCTGGAGGGAGAAGCAGAAGAAGTAGAAGAAGGAGAAGGACAAGGTGAAGTCTGGAGGGTGAATCAGAAGAAGAAGAAGAAGGAGAAGGAGAAGGTGAAGTCTGGAGGGTGAATCAGTAGAAGTAGAAGAAGGAGAAGGAGAAGGTGAAGTCTGGAGGGTGAATCAGAAGAAGCAGAAGAAGGAGAAGGAGAAGGTGAAGTCTGGAGGGTGAATCAGAAGAAGTAGAAGAAGGAGAAGGAGATGGTGTAGTCTGGAGGGTTAATCAGAAGAAGTAGACGAAGGAGAAGGTGAAGGTGAAGTCTGGAGGGTGAATCAGAAGAAGCAGAAGAAGGAGAAGGAGAAGGTGAATTCAGGGGGGTGAAGCAGAAGAAGTAGAAGAAGGAGAAGGAGAAGGTGAAGTCAGGAGGGTGAAGCAGAAGAAGCAGAAGAAGGAGAAGGAGAAGGTGAAGTCTGGAGGGCGCAGCAGAAAAAGCAGTAGAAGGAGAAGGAGAAGGTGAAGTCTGGAGGGTGAAGCAGAAGAAGCAGAAGAAGGAGAAGGAGAAGGTGAAGTCTGGAGGGTGAATCCGAAGAAGTAGAAGAAGGAGAAGGAGAAGGTGAAGTCAGGAGGGTGAAGCAGAAGAAGCAGAAGAAGGAGAAGGAGAAGGTGAAGTCTGGAGGGTGAAGCAGAAGAAGCAGAAGATGGAGAAGGAGAAGGTGAAGTCTGGAGGGCGAAGCAGAAGAAGCAGAAGAAGGAGAAGGAGAAGGTGAAGTCTGGAGGGTGAAGAAGAAGAAGCAGAAGGAGGAGAAGGAGAAGGTGAAGTCTGGAGGGTGAATCAGGAGAAGTAGAAGAAGGAGAAGGAGAAGGTGAAGTCAGTAGGGTGAAGCAGAAGATTCAGAACAAGGAGAAGGAGAAGGTGAAGTCAGGAGGGTGAAGCAGAAGAAGCAGAAGAAGGAGAAGGAGAAGGTGAAGTCTGGAGGGTGAAGCAGAAGAAGCAGAAGAAGGAGAAGGAGAAGGTGAAGTCAGGAGGGTGAATCAGAAGAAGTAGAAGAAGGAGAAGGAGAAGGTGAAGTCTGGAGGGTGAATCAGAAGAAGTAGAAGAAGGAGAAGGAGAAGGTGAAGTCTGGAGGGTGAATGAGAAGAAGCAGAAGAAGGAGAAGGAGAAGGTGAAGTCTGGAGGGAGAAGCAGAAGAAGTAGAAGAAGGAGCAGGAGAAGGTGAAGTCTGGAGGGTGAATCAGAAGAAGAAGAAGAAGGAGAAGGAGAAGGTGAAGTCTGGAGGGTGAATCAGTAGAAGTAGAAGAAGGAGAAGGAGAAGGTGAAGTCTGGAGTGTGAATCAGAAGAAGCAGAAGAAATAGAAGGAGAAGGTGAAGTCTGGAGGGTGAATCAGAAGAAGTAGTAGAAGGAGAAGGAGATGGTGTAGTCTGGAGGGTGAATCAGAAGAAGTAGACGAAGGAGAAGGAGAAGGTGAAGTCTGGAGGGTGAATCAGAAGAAGCAGAAGAAGGAGAAGGAGAAGGTGAAGTCGAGAGGGTGAATCAGAAGAAGTAGAAGAAGGAGAAGGAGAAGGTGAGTTCTGGAGGGTGAATCAGAAGAAGCAGAAGAAGGAGAAGGAGAAGGTGAAGTCAGGAGGGTGAATCAGAAGAAGCAGAAGAAGGAGAAGGAGAAGGTGAAGTCTGGAGGGTGAATCAGAAGAAGCAGAAGAAGGAGAAGGAGAAGTTGAAGACTGGAGGGTGAATCAGAAGAAGTAGAAGAAGGAGAAGGAGAAGGTGAAGTCTGGAGGGTGAATCAGAAGAAGTAGAAGAAGGAGAAGGAGAAGGAGTAGTCTGGAGGGTGAATCAGAAGAAGTAGACGAAGGAGAAGGAGAAGGTGAAGTCTGGAGGGTGAATCAGAAGAAGCAGAAGAAGGAGAACGAGAAGGTGAAGTCTGGAGGGTGAATCAGAAGAAGTAGAAGAAGGAGAAGGAGAAGGTGAAGTCTGGAGGGTGAATCAGAAGAAGCAGAAGAAGGAGAATGAGAAGGTGAAGTCAGGAGGGTGAATCAGAAGAAGCAGAAGAAGTTGAAGGAGAAGGTGAAGTCTGGAGGGTGAATCAGAAGAAGCAGAAGAAGGAGAAGGAGGAGGTGAAGACTGGAGGGTGAATCAGAAAAAGTAGAAGAAGGAGAAGGAGAAGGTGAAGTCTGGAGGGTGAATCAGAAGAAGTAGAAGAAGGAGAAGGAGAAGGCGAAGTCTGGAGGGTGAATCAGAAGAAGCAGAAAAAGGAGAAGGAGAAGGTGAAGTCTGGAGGGTGAATCAGAAGAAGCAGAAGAAGGAGGAGGAGAAGATGAAGTCTGGAGGGTGAATCAGAAGAAGTAGAAGAAGGAGAAGGAGAAGGTGAGGTCTGGAGGGTGAATCAGAAGAAGCAGAAGAAGGAGAAGGATATGGTGAAGTCTGAAGGGTGAATCAGAAGAAGCAGAAGAAGGAGAAGTAAAAGGTGAAGTCTGGAGGGTGAATCAGAAGAAGCAGAAGAAGGAGAAGGAGAAGGTGAAGTCTGGAGGGTGTATCAGAGGAAGCAGAAGAAGGAGAAGGAGAAGGTGAAGTCTGGAGGGTGAATCAGAAGAAGTAGAAGAAGGAGAAGGAGAAGGTGAAGTCTGGAGGGTGAATCAGAAGAAGTAGAAGAAGGAGAAGGAGAAGGAGAAGTCTGGAGGGTGAATCAGAAGAAGCAGAAGAAGGAGAAGGAGAAGGTGAAGTCTGGAGGGTGAATCAGAAGAAGCAGAAGAAGGAGAAGGAGAAGATGAAGTCTGGAGGGTGAATCAGAAGAAGTAGAAGAAGGAGTAGGAGAAGGAGAAGTCTGGAGGGTGAATCAGAAGAAGCAGAAGAAGGAGAAGGAGATGGTGAAGTCTGGAGGGTGAATCAGAAGAAGCAGAAGAAGGAGAAGGAGAAGGTGAAGTCTGGAGGGTGAATCAGAAGAAGTAGAAGACGGAGAAGGAGAAGGTGAAGTCTGGAGGCTGGAGGGTTAATCAGAAGAAGTAGACGAAGGAGAAGGTGAAGGTGAAGTCTGGAGGGTGAATCAGAAGAAGCAGAAGAAGGAGAAGGAGAAGGTGAATTCAGGGGGGTGAAGCAGAAGAAGTAGAAGAAGGAGAAGGAGAAGGTGAAGTCAGGAGGGTGAAGCAGAAGAAGCAGAAGAAGGAGAAGGAGAAGGTGAAGTCTGGAGGGCGCAGCAGAAAAAGCAGAAGAAGGAGAAGGAGAAGGTGAAGTCTGGAGGGTGAAGCAGAAGAAGCAGAAGAAGGAGAAGGAGAAGATGAAGTCTGGAGGGTGAATCCGAAGAAGTAGAAGAAGGAGAAGGAGAAGGTGAAGTCAGGAGGGTGAAGCAGAAGAAGCAGAAGAAGGAGAAGGAGAAGGTGAAGTCTGGAGGGTGAAGCAGAAGAAGCAGAAGATGGAGAAGGAGAAGGTGAAGTCTGGAGGGCGAAGCAGAAGAAGCAGAAGAAGGAGAAGGAGAAGGTGAAGTCTGGAGGGTGAAGAAGAAGAAGCAGAAGGAGGAGAAGGAGAAGGTGAAGTCTGGAGGGTGAATCAGGAGAAGTAGAAGAAGGAGAAGGAGAAGGTGAAGTCAGGAGGGTGAAGCAGAAGAATCAGAACAAGGAGAAGGAGAAGGTGAAGTCAGGAGGGTGAAGCAGAAGAAGCAGAAGAAGGAGAAGGAGAAGGTGAAGTCTGGAGGGTGAAGCAGAAGAAGCAGAAGAAGGAGAAGGAGAAGGTGAAGTCAGGAGGGTGAATCAGAAGAAGTAGAAGAAGGAGAAGGAGAAGGTGAAGTCTGGAGGGTGAATCAGAAGAAGTAGAAGATGGAGAAGGAGAAGGTGAAGTCTGGAGGGTGAATCAGAAGAAGTAGAAGAAGGAGAAGGAGAAGGTGAAGTCTGGAGGGTGAATCAGAAGAAGCAGAAGAAGGAGAAGGAGAAGGTGAAGTCTGGAGGGAGAAGCAGAAGAAGTAGAAGAAGGAGAAGGAGAAGGTGAAGTCTGGAGGGTGAATCAGAAGAAGAAGAAGAAGGAGAAGGAGAAGGTGAAGTCTGGAGGGTGAATCAGTAGAAGTAGAAGAAGGAGAAGGAGAAGGTGAAGTCTGGAGTGTGAATCAGAAGAAGCAGAAGAAGGAGAAGGAGAAGGTGAAGTCTGGAGGGTGAATCAGAAGAAGTAGTAGAAGGAGAAGGAGATGGTGTAGTCTGGAGGGTGAATCAGAAGAAGTAGACGAAGGAGAAGGAGAAGGTGAAGTCTGGAGGGTGAATCAGAAGAAGCAGAAGAAGGAGAAGGAGAAGGTGAAGTCGAGAGGGTGAATCAGAAGAAGTAGAAGAAGGAGAAGGAGAAGGTGAGTTCTGGAGGGTGAATCAGAAGAAGCAGAAGAAGGAGAAGGAGAAGGTGAAGTCAGGAGGGTGAATCAGAAGAAGCAGAAGAAGGAGAAGGAGAAGGTGAAGTCTGGAGGGTGAATCAGAAGAAGCAGAAGAAGGAGAAGGAGAAGTTGAAGACTGGAGGGTGAATCAGAAGAAGTAGAAGAAGGAGAAGGAGAAGGTGAAGTCTGGAGGGTGAATCAGAAGAAGTAGAAGAAGGAGAAGGAGAAGGAGTAGTCTGGAGGGTGAATCAGAAGAAGTAGACGAAGGAGAAGGAGAAGGTGAAGTCTGGAGGGTGAATCAGAAGAAGCAGAAGAAGGAGAACGAGAAGGTGAAGTCTGGAGGGTGAATCAGAAGAAGTAGAAGAAGGAGAAGGAGAAGGTGAAGTCTGGAGGGTGAATCAGAAGAAGCAGAAGAAGGAGAATGAGAAGGTGAAGTCAGGAGGGTGAATCAGAAGAAGCAGAAGAAGTTGAAGGAGAAGGTGAAGTCTGGAGGGTGAATCAGAAGAAGCAGAAGAAGGAGAAGGAGGAGGTGAAGACTGGAGGGTGAATCAGAAAAAGTAGAAGAAGGAGAAGGAGAAGGTGATGTCTGGAGGGTGAATCAGAAGAAGCAGAAGAAGGAGAAGGAGAAGGTGAAGTCTGGAGGCTGGAGGGTTAATCAGAAGAAGTAGACGAAGGAGAAGGTGAAGGTGAAGTCTGGAGGGTGAATCAGAAGAAGCAGAAGAAGGAGAAGGAGAAGGTGAATTCAGGGGGGTGAAGCAGAAGAAGTAGAAGAAGGAGAAGGAGAAGGTGAAGTCAGGAGGGTGAAGCAGAAGAAGCAGAAGAAGGAGAAGGAGAAGGTGAAGTCTGGAGGGCGCAGCAGAAAAAGCAGAAGAAGGAGAAGGAGAAGGTGAAGTCTGGAGGGTGAAGCAGAAGAAGCAGAAGAAGGAGAAGGAGAAGATGAAGTCTGGAGGGTGAATCCGAAGAAGTAGAAGAAGGAGAAGGAGAAGGTGAAGTCAGGAGGGTGAAGCAGAAGAAGCAGAAGAAGGAGAAGGAGAAGGTGAAGTCTGGAGGGTGAAGCAGAAGAAGCAGAAGATGGAGAAGGAGAAGATGAAGTCTGGAGGGCGAAGCAGAAGAAGCAGAAGAAGGAGAAGGAGAAGGTGAAGTCTGGAGGGTGAAGAAGAAGAAGCAGAAGGAGGAGAAGGAGAAGGTGAAGTCTGGAGGGTGAATCAGGAGAAGTAGAAGAAGGAGAAGGAGAAGGTGAAGTCAGGAGGGTGAAGCAGAAGAATCAGAACAAGGAGAAGGAGAAGGTGAAGTCAGGAGGGTGAAGCAGAAGAAGCAGAAGAAGGAGAAGGAGAAGGTGAAGTCTGGAGGGTGAAGCAGAAGAAGCAGAAGAAGGAGAAGGAGAAGGTGAAGTCAGGAGGGTGAATCAGAAGAAGTAGAAGAAGGAGAAGGAGAAGGTGAAGTCTGGAGGGTGAATCAGAAGAAGTAGAAGATGGAGAAGGAGAAGGTGAAGTCTGGAGGGTGAATCAGAAGAAGTAGAAGAAGGAGAAGGAGAAGGTGAAGTCTGGAGGGTGAATCAGAAGAAGCAGAAGAAGGAGAAGGAGAAGGTGAAGTCTGGAGGGAGAAGCAGAAGAAGTAGAAGAAGGAGAAGGAGAAGGTGAAGTCTGGAGGGTGAATCAGAAGAAGAAGAAGAAGGAGAAGGAGAAGGTGAAGTCTGGAGGGTGAATCAGTAGAAGTAGAAGAAGGAGAAGGAGAAGGTGAAGTCTGGAGTGTGAATCAGAAGAAGCAGAAGAAGGAGAAGGAGAAGGTGAAGTCTGGAGGGTGAATCAGAAGAAGTAGTAGAAGGAGAAGGAGATGGTGTAGTCTGGGGGGTGAATCAGAAGAAGTAGACGAAGGAGAAGGAGAAGGTGAAGTCTGGAGGGTGAATCAGAAGAAGCAGAAGAAGGAGAAGGAGAAGGTGAAGTCGAGAGGGTGAATCAGAAGAAGTAGAAGAAGGAGAAGGAGAAGGTGAGTTCTGGAGGGTGAATCAGAAGAAGCAGAAGAAGGAGAAGGAGAAGGTGAAGTCAGGAGGGTGAATCAGAAGAAGCAGAAGAAGGAGAAGGAGAAGGTGAAGTCTGGAGGGTGAATCAGAAGAAGCAGAAGAAGGAGAAGGAGAAGTTGAAGACTGGAGGGTGAATCAGAAGAAGTAGAAGAAGGAGAAGGAGAAGGTGAAGTCTGGAGGGTGAATCAGAAGAAGTAGAAGAAGGAGAAGGAGAAGGAGTAGTCTGGAGGGTGAATCAGAAGAAGTAGACGAAGGAGAAGGAGAAGGTGAAGTCTGGAGGGTGAATCAGAAGAAGCAGAAGAAGGAGAACGAGAAGGTGAAGTCTGGAGGGTGAATCAGAAGAAGTAGAAGAAGGAGAAGGAGAAGGTGAAGTCTGGAGGGTGAATCAGAAGAAGCAGAAGAAGGAGAAAGAGAAGGTGAAGTCAGGAGGGTGAATCAGAAGAAGCAGAAGAAGTTGAAGGAGAAGGTGAAGTCTGGAGGGTGAATCAGAAGAAGCAGAAGAAGGAGAAGGAGGAGGTGAAGACTGGAGGGTGAATCAGAAAAAGTAGAAGAAGGAGAAGGAGAAGGTGAAGTCTGGAGGGTGAATCAGAAGAAGTAGAAGAAGGAGAAGGAGAAGTTGAAGTCTGGAGGGTGAATCAGAAGAAGCAGAAAAAGGAGAAGGAGAAGGTGAAGTCTGGAGGGTGAATCAGAAGAAGCAGAAGAAGGAGGAGGAGAAGATGAAGTCTGGAGGGTGAATCAGAAGAAGTAGAAGAAGGAGAAGGAGAAGGTGAGGTCTGGAGGGTGAATCAGAAGAAGCAGAAGAAGGAGAAGGATATGGTGAAGTCTGAAGGGTGAATCAGAAGAAGCAGAAGAAGGAGAAGTAAAAGGTGAAGTCTGGAGGGTGAATCAGAAGAAGCAGAAGAAGGAGAAGGAGAAGGTGAAGTCTGGAGGGTGAATCAGAGGAAGCAGAAGAAGGAGAAGGAGAAGGTGAAGTCTGGAGGGTGAATCAGAAGAAGTAGAAGAAGGAGAAGGAGAAGGTGAAGTCTGGAGGGTGAATCAGAAGAAGTAGAAGAAGGAGAAGGAGAAGGTGAAGTCTGGAGGGTGAATCAGAAGAAGCAGAAGAAGGAGAAGGAGAAGGTGAAGTCTGGAGGGTGAATCAGAAGAAGCAGAAGAAGGAGAAGGAGAAGATGAAGTCTGGAGGGTGAATCAGAAGAAGTAGAAGAAGGAGTAGGAGAAGGAGAAGTCTGGAGGGTGAATCAGAAGAAGCAGAAGAAGGAGAAGGAGATGGTGAAGTCTGGAGGGTGAATCAGAAGAAGCAGAAGAAGGAGAAGGAGAAGGTGAAGTCTGGAGGGTGAATCAGAAGAAGTAGAAGACGGAGAAGGAGAAGGTGAAGTCTGGAGGCTGGAGGGTGAAGCAGAAGAAGTAGAAGAAGGAGAAGGAGAAGGTGAAGTCAGGAGGGTGAATCAGAAGAGGTAGAAGAAGGAGAAGGTGAAGGTGAAGTCAGGAGGGTGAATCAGAAGAAGCAGAAGAAGGAGAAGGAGAAGGTGAAGTCTGGAGAGTGAATCAGAAGAATCAGAAGAAGGAGAAGGAGAAGGTGAAGTCTGGAGGGTGAATCAGAAGAAGCTGAAGAAAGAGAAGGAGAAGGTGAAGTCTGGAGGGT
Organism: Somniosus microcephalus; assembly: GCF_052327205.1. Taxonomy (NCBI): domain Eukaryota; kingdom Metazoa; phylum Chordata; class Chondrichthyes; order Squaliformes; family Somniosidae; genus Somniosus; species Somniosus microcephalus. The sequence goes on from NW_028225361.1 coordinate 215,378, forward strand.
GAAGCAGAAGAAGCAGAAGATGGAAAAGTAGAAGGTGAAGTCTGGAGGGCGAAGCAGAAGAAGCAGAAGAAGGAGAAGGAGAAGGTGAAGTCTGGAGGGTGAAGCAGAAGAAGCAGAAGTAGGAGAAGGAGAAGGTGAAGTCTGGAGGGTGAATCAGGAGAAGTAGAAGAAGGAGAAGGAGAAGGTGAAGTCTGGAGGGTGAAGCAGAAGAAGCAGAAGAAGGAGAAGGAGAAGGTGAAGACTGGAGGGTGAATCAGAAGAAGTAGAAGAAGGAGAAGGAGAAGGTGAAGTCTGGAGGGCGAAGCAGAAGAAGCAGAAGAAGGAGAAGGAGAAGGTGAAGTCTGGAGGGTGAAGCAGAAGAAGCAGAAGAAGGAGAAGGAGAAGGTGAAGTCTGGAGGGTGAATCAGGAGAAGTAGAAGAAGGAGAAGGAGAAGGTGAAGTCAGGAGGGTGAATCAGAAGAAGCAGAACAAGGAGAAGGAGAAGGTGAAGTCAGGAGGGTGAAGCAGAAGAAGCAGAAGAAGGAGAAGGAGAAGGTGAAGTCTGGAGGGTGAAGCAGAAGAAGCAGAAGAAGGAGAAGGAGAAGGTGAAGTCAGGAGGGTGAATCAGAAGAAGTAGAAGAAGGAGAAGGAGAAGGTGAAGTCTGGAGGGTGAATCAGAAGAAGTAGAAGATGGAGAAGGAGAAGGTGAAGTCTGGAGGGTGAATCAGAAGAAGTAGAAGAAGGAGAAGGAGAAGGTGAAGTCTGGAGGGTGAATCAGAAGAAGCAGAAGAAGGAGAAGGAGAAGGTGAAGTCTGGAGGGAGAAGCAGAAGAAGTAGAAGAAGGAGAAGGAGAAGGTGATGTCTGGAGGGTGAATCAGAAGAAGAAGAAGAAGGAGAAGGAGAAGGTGAAGTCTGGAGGGTGAATCAGTAGAAGTAGAAGAAGGAGAAGGAGAAGGTGAAGTCTGGAGGGTGAATCAGAAGAAGCAGAAGAAGGAGAAGGAGAAGGTGAAGTCTGGAGGGTGAATCAGAAGAAGTAGAAGAAGGAGAAGGAGATGGTGTAGTCTGGAGGGTGAATCAGAAGAAGTAGACGAAGGAGAAGGAGAAGGTGAAGTCTGGAGGGTGAATCAGAAGAAGCAGAAGAAGGAGAAGGAGATGGTGAAGTCTAGAGGGTGAATCAGAAGAAGTAGAAGAAGGAGAAGGAGAAGGTGAAGTCTGGAGGGTGAATCAGAAGAAGCAGAAGAAGGAGAAGGAGAAGGTGAAGTGAGGAGCGTGAATCAGAAGAAGCAGAAGAAGGAGAAGGAGAAGGTGAAGTCTGGAGGGTGAATTAGAAGAAGCAGAAGAAGGAGAAGGAGAAGTTGAAGACTGGAGGGTGATTCAGAAGAAGTTGAAGAAGGAGAAGGAGAAGGTGAAGTCTGGAGGGTGAATCAGAAGAAGTAGAAGAAGGAGAAGGAGAAGGTGTAGTCTGGAGGGTGAATCAGAAGAAGTAGACGAAGGAGAAGGAGAAGGTGAAGTCTGGCGGGTGAATCAGAAGAAGCAGAAGAAGGAGAACGAGAAGGTGAAGTCAGGAGGGTGAATCAGAAGAAGCAGAAGAAGGAGAAGGAGAAGGTGAAGTCAGGAGGGTGAATCAGAAGAAGCAGAAGAAGGAGAAGGAGAAGGTGAAGTCTGGAGGGTGAATCAGAAGAAGCAGAAGAAGGAGAAGGAGAAGTTGAAGACTGGAGGGTGAATCAGAAGAAGTTGAAGAAGGAGAAGGAGAAGGTGAAGTCTGGAGGGTGAATCAGAAGAAGTAGAAGAAGGAGAAGGAGAAGGTGAAGTCTGGAGGGTGAATCAGAAGAAGCAGAAGAAGGAGAATGAGAAGGTGAAGTCAGGAGGGTGAATCAGAAGAAGCAGAAGAAGGAGAAGGAGAAGGTGAAGTCTGGAGGGTGAATCAGAAGAAGCAGAAGAAGGAGAAGGAGGAGGCGAAGACTGGAGGGTGAATCAGAAAAAGTAGAAGAAGGAGAAGGAGAAGGTGAAGTCTGGAGGGTGAATCAGAATAAGTAGAAGAAGGAGAAGGAGAAGGCGAAGTCTGGAGGGTGAATCAGAAGAAGCAGAAAAAGGAGAAGGAGAAGGTGAAGTCTGGAGGGTGAATCAGAAGAAGCAGAAGAAGGAGGAGGAGAAGATGAAGTCTGGAGGGTGAATCAGAAGAAGTAGAAGAAGGAGAAGGAGAAGGTGATGTCTGGAGGGTGAATCAGAAGAAGCAGAAGAAGGAGAATGATATGGTGAAGTCTGAAGGGTGAATCAGAAGAAGCAGAAGAAGGAGAAGTAAAAGGTGAAGTCTGGAGGGTGAATCAGAAGAAGCAGAACAAGGAGAAGGAGAAGGTGAAGTCTGGAGGGTGAATCAGAAGAAGCAGAAGAAGGAGAAGGAGAAGGTGAAGTCTGGAGGGTGAATCAGAAGAAGTAGAAGAAGGAGAAGGAGAAGGTGAAGTCTGGAGGGTGAATCAGAAGAAGTAGAAGAAGGAGAAGGAGAAGGTGAAGTCTGGAGGGTGAATCAGAAGAAGCAGAAGAAGGAGAAGGAGACGGTGAAGTCTGGAGGGTGAATCAGAAGAAGAAGAAGAAGGAGAAGGAGAAGATGAAGTCTGGAGGGTGAATCAGAAGAAGTAGAAGAAGGAGTAGGAGAAGGAGAAGTCTGCAGGGTGAATCAGAAAAAGCAGAAGAAGGAGAAGGAGATGGTGAAGTCTGGAGGGTGAATCAGAAGAAGCAGAAGAAGGAGAAGGAGAAGGTGAAGTCTGGAGGGTGAACCAGAAGAAGCAGAAGAAGGAGAAGGAGAAGGTGAAGTCTGGAGGGTGAATCAGAAGAAGCAGAAGACGGAGAAGGAGAAGGTGAAGTCTGGAGGCTGGAGGGTGAAGCTGAAGAAGTAGAAGAAGGAGAAGGAGAAGGTGAAGTCAGGAGGGTGAATCAGAAGAGGGAGAAGAAGGAGAAGGTGAAGGTGAAGTCAGGAGGGTGAATCAGAAGAAGCAGAAGAAGGAGAAGGAGAAGGTGAAGTCTGGAGAGTGAATCAGAAGAATCAGAAGAAGGAGAAGGAGAAGGTGAAGTCTGGAGGGTGAATCAGAAGAAGCTGAAGAAAGAGAAGGAGAAGGTGAAGTCTGGAGGGTGAAGCAGAAGAAGCAGAAGAAGGAGAAGGAGAAGGTGAAGACTGGAGGGTGAATCAGAAGAAGTAGAAGAAGGAGAAGGAGAAGGTGAAGTCTGGAGGGTGAATCAGAAGAAGTAGAAGAAGGAGTAGGAGAAGGTGAAGTCTGGAGGTGAATCAGAAGAATGAGAAGAAGGAGAAGGAGAAGGTGAAGTCTGGAGGGTGAATCAGAAGAAGCAGAAGAAGGAGAAGGAGAAGGTGAAGTCAGGAGGGTGAATCAGAAGAAGCAGAAGAAGGAGAAGGAGAAGGTGAAGTTAGGAGGGTGAATCAGAAGAAGCAGAAGAAGGAGAAGGAGAAGGTGAAGTCAGGGGGGTGAAGCAGAAGAAGTAGAAGAAGGAGAAGGAGAAGGTGAAGTCTGGAGGGTGAATCAGAAGAAGCAGAAGAAGGAGAAGGAGAAGGTGAAGTCAGGAGGGTTAATCAGAAGAAGCAGAAGAAGGAGAAGGAGAAGGTGAAGTCTGGAGGGTGAATCAGAAGAAGCAGAAGAAGGAGAAGGAGAAGTTGAAGACTGGAGGGTGAATCAGAAGAAGTAGAAGAAGGAGAAGGAGAAGGTGAAGTCTGGAGGGTGAATCAGAAGAAGTAGAAGAAGGAGAAGGAGAAGGTGAAGTCTGGAGGGTGAATCAGAAGAAGTAGAAGAAGGAGAAGGAGAAGGTGAAGTCTGGAGGGTGAATCAGAAGAAGCAGAAGAAGGAGAATGAGAAGGTGAAGTCAGGAGGGTGAATCAGAAGAAGCAGAAGAAGGAGAAGGAGAAGGTGAAGTCTGGAGGGTGAATCAGAAGAAGCAGAAGAAGGAGAAGGAGGAGGTGAAGACTGGAGGGTGAATCAGAAAAAGGAGAAGAAGGAGAAGGAGAAGGCGAAGTCTGGAGGGTGAATCAGAAGAAGCAGAAAAATGAGAAGGAGAAGGTGAAGTCTGGAGGGTGAATCAGAAGAAGCAGAAGAAGGAGGAGGAGAAGATGAAGTCTGGAGGGTGAATCAGAAGAAGTAGAAGAAGGAGAAGGAGAAGGTGATGTCTGGAGGGTGAATCAGAAGAAGCAGAAGAAGGAGAATGATATGGTGAAGTCTGAAGGGTGAATCAGAAGAAGCAGAAGAAGGAGAAGTAAAAGGTGAAGTCTGGAGGGTGAATCAGAAGAAGCAGAAGAAGGAGAAGGAGAAGGTGAAGTCTGGAGGGTGAATCAGAAGAAGCAGAAGAAGGAGAAGGAGAAGGTGAAGTCTGGAGGGTGAATCAGAAGAAGTAGAAGAAGGAGAAGGAGAAGGTGAAGTCTGGAGGGTGAATCAGAAGAAGTAGAAGAAGGAGAAGGAGAAGGTGAAGTCTGGAGGGTGAATCAGAAGAAGCAGAAGAAGGAGAAGGAGACGGTGAAGTCTGGAGGGTGAATCAGAAGAAGCAGAAGAAGGAGAAGGAGAAGATGAAGTCTGGAGGGTGAATCAGAAGAAGTAGAAGAAGGAGTTGGAGAAGGAGAAGTCTGCAGGGTGAATCAGAAAAAGCAGAAGAAGGAGAAGGAGATGGTGAAGTCTGGAGGGTGAATCAGAAGAAGCAGAAGAAGGAGAAGGAGAAGGTGAAGTCTGGAGGGTGAATCAGAAGAAGCAGAAGAAGGAGAAGGAGAAGGTGAAGTCTGGAGGGTGAATCAGAAGAAGTAGAAGACGGAGAAGGAGAAGGTGAAGTCTGGAGGCTGGAGGGTGAAGCAGAAGAAGTAGAAGAAGGAGAAGGAGAAGGTGAAGTCAGGAGGGTGAATCAGAAGAGGTAGAAGAAGGAGAAGGTGAAGGTGAAGTCAGGAGGGTGAATCAGAAGAAGCAGAAGAAGGAGAAGGAGAAGGTGAAGTCTGGAGAGTGAATCAGAAGAATCAGAAGAAGGAGAAGGAGAAGGTGAAGTCTGGAGGGTGAATCAGAAGAAGCTGACGAAAGAGAAGGAGAAGGTGAAGTCTGGAGGGTGAAGCAGAAGAAGCAGAAGAAGGAGAAGGAGAAGGTGAAGACTGGAGGGTGAATCAGAAGAAGTAGAAGAAGGAGAAGGAGAAGGTGAAGTCTGGAGGGTGAATCAGAAGAAGTAGAAGAAGGAGTAGGAGAAGGTGAAGTCTGGAGGGTGAATCAGAAGAATGAGAAGAAGGAGAAGGAGAAGGTGAAGTCTGGAGGGTGAATCAGAAGAAGCAGAAGAAGGAGAAGGAGAAGGTGAAGTCAGGAGGGTGAATCAGAAGAAGCAGAAGAAGGAGAAGGAGAAGGTGAAGTTAGGAGGGTGAATCAGAAGAAGCAGAAGAAGGAAAAGGAGAAGGTGAAGTCAGGGGGGTGAAGCAGAAGAAGTAGAAGAAGGAGAAGGAGAAGGTGAAGTCTGGAGGGTGAATCAGAAGAAGCAGAAGAAGGAGAAGGAGAAGGCGAAGTCAGGAGGGTGAATCAGAAGAAGCAGAAGAAGGAGAAGGAGAAGGTGAAGTCTGGAGGGTGAATCAGAAGAAGCAGAAGAAGGAGAAGGAGAAGTTGAAGACTGGAGGGTGAATCAGAAGAAGTAGAAGAAGGAGAAGGAGAAGGTGAAGTCTGGAGGGTGAATCAGAAGAAGTAGAAGAAGGAGAAGGAGAAGGTGTAGTCTGGAGGGTGAATCAGAAGAAGTAGACGAAGGAGAAGGAGAAGGTGAAGTCTGGAGGGTGAATCAGAAGAAGCAGAATAAGGAGAACGAGAAGGTGAAGTCTGGAGGGTGAATCAGAAGAAGTAGAAGAAGGAGAAGGAGAAGGTGAAGTCTGGAGGGTGAATCAGAAGAAGCAGAAGAAGGAGAATGAGAAGGTGAAGTCAGGAGGGTGAATCAGAAGAAGCAGAAGAAGGAGAATGAGAAGCTGAAGTCTGGAGGGTGAATCAGAAGAAGCAGAAGAAGGAGAAGGAGGAGGTGAAGACTGGAGGGTGAATCAGAAAAAGTAGAAGAAGGAGAAGGAGAAGGTGAAGTCTGGAGGGTGAATCAGAAGAAGTAGAAGAAGGAGAAGGAGAAGGCGAAGTCTGGAGGGTGAATCAGAAGAAGCAGAAAAAGGAGAAGGAGAAGGTGAAGTCTGGAGGGTGAATCAGAAGAAGCAGAAGAAGGAGGAGGAGAAGATGAAGTCTGGAGGGTGAATCAGAAGAAGTAGAAGAAGGAGAAGGAGAAGGTGAGGTCTGGAGGGTGAATCAGAAGAAGCAGAAGAAGGAGAAGGATATGGTGAAGTCTGAAGGGTGAATCAGAAGAAGCAGAAGAAGGAGAAGTAAAAGGTGATGTCTGGAGGGTGAATCAGAAGAAGCAGAAGAAGGAGAAGGAGAAGGTGAAGTCTGGAGGGTGAATCAGAAGAAGTAGAAGAAGGAGAAGGAGAAGGTGAAGTCTGGAGGGTGAATCAGAAGAAGTAGAAGAAGGAGAAGGAGAAGGCGAAGTCTGGAGGGTGAATCAGAAGAAGCAGAAAAATGAGAAGGAGAAGGTGAAGTCTGGAGGGTGAATCAGAAGAAGCAGAAGAAGGAGGAGGAGAAGATGAAGTCTGGAGGGTGAATCAGAAGAAGTAGAAGAAGGAGAAGGAGAAGGTGATGTCTGGAGGGTGAATCAGAAGAAGCAGAAGAAGGAGAATGATATGGTGAAGTCTGAAGGGTGAATCAGAAGAAGCAGAAGAAGGAGAAGTAAAAGGTGAAGTCTGGAGGGTGAATCAGAAGAAGCAGAAGAAGGAGAAGGAGAAGGTGAAGTCTGGAGGGTGAATCAGAAGAAGCAGAAGAAGGAGAAGGAGAAGGTGAAGTCTGGAGGGTGAATCAGAAGAAGTAGAAGAAGGAGAAGGAGAAGGTGAAGTCTGGAGGGTGAATCAGAAGAAGTAGAAGAAGGAGAAGGAGAAGGTGAAGTCTGGAGGGTGAATCAGAAGAAGCAGAAGAAGGAGAAGGAGACGGTGAAGTCTGGAGGGTGAATCAGAAGAAGCAGAAGAAGGAGAAGGAGAAGATGAAGTCTGGAGGGTGAATCAGAAGAAGTAGAAGAAGGAGTTGGAGAAGGAGAAGTCTGCAGGGTGAATCAGAAAAAGCAGAAGAAGGAGAAGGAGATGGTGAAGTCTGGAGGGTGAATCAGAAGAAGCAGAAGAAGGAGAAGGAGAAGGTGAAGTCTGGAGGGTGAATCAGAAGAAGCAGAAGAAGGAGAAGGAGAAGGTGAAGTCTGGAGGGTGAATCAGAAGAAGTAGAAGACGGAGAAGGAGAAGGTGAAGTCTGGAGGCTGGAGGGTGAAGCAGAAGAAGTAGAAGAAGGAGAAGGAGAAGGTGAAGTCAGGAGGGTGAATCAGAAGAGGTAGAAGAAGGAGAAGGTGAAGGTGAAGTCAGGAGGGTGAATCAGAAGAAGCAGAAGAAGGAGAAGGAGAAGGTGAAGTCTGGAGAGTGAATCAGAAGAATCAGAAGAAGGAGAAGGAGAAGGTGAAGTCTGGAGGGTGAATCAGAAGAAGCTGACGAAAGAGAAGGAGAAGGTGAAGTCTGGAGGGTGAAGCAGAAGAAGCAGAAGAAGGAGAAGGAGAAGGTGAAGACTGGAGGGTGAATCAGAAGAAGTAGAAGAAGGAGAAGGAGAAGGTGAAGTCTGGAGGGTGAATCAGAAGAAGTAGAAGAAGGATTAGGAGAAGGTGAAGTCTGGAGGGTGAATCAGAAGAATGAGAAGAAGGAGAAGGAGAAGGTGAAGTTTGGAGGGTGAATCAGAAGAAGCAGAAGAAGGAGAAGGAGAAGGTGAAGTCAGGAGGGTGAATCAGAAGAAGCAGAAGAAGGAGAAGGAGAAGGTGAAGTTAGGAGGGTGAATCAGAAGAAGCAGAAGAAGGAAAAGGAGAAGGTGAAGTCAGGGGGGTGAAGCAGAAGAAGTAGAAGAAGGAGAAGGAGAAGGTGAAGTCTGGAGGGTGAATCAGAAGAAGCAGAAGAAGGAGAAGGAGAAGGTGAAGTCAGGAGGGTGAATCAGAAGAAGCAGAAGAAGGAGAAGGAGAAGGTGAAGTCTGGAGGGTGAATCAGAAGAAGCAGAAGAAGGAGAAGGAGAAGTTGAAGACTGGAGGGTGAATCAGAAGAAGTAGAAGAAGGAGAAGGAGAAGGTGAAGTCTGGAGGGTGAATCAGAAGAAGTAGAAGAAGGAGAAGGAGAAGGTGTAGTCTGGAGGGTGAATCAGAAGAAGTAGACGAAGGAGAAGGAGAAGGTGAAGTCTGGAGGGTGAATCAGAAGAAGCAGAATAAGGAGAACGAGAAGGTGAAGTCTGGAGGGTGAATCAGAAGAAGTAGAAGAAGGAGAAGGAGAAGGTGAAGTCTGGAGGGTGAATCAGAAGAAGCAGAAGAAGGAGAATGAGAAGGTGAAGTCAGGAGGGTGAATCAGAAGAAGCAGAAGAAGGAGAATGAGAAGCTGAAGTCTGGAGGGTGAATCAGAAGAAGCAGAAGAAGGAGAAGGAGGAGGTGAAGACTGGAGGGTGAATCAGAAAAAGTAGAAGAAGGAGAAGGAGAAGGTGAAGTCTGGAGGGTGAATCAGAAGAAGTAGAAGAAGGAGAAGGAGAAGGCGAAGTCTGGAGGGTGAATCAGAAGAAGCAGAAAAAGGAGAAGGAGAAGGTGAAGTCTGGAGGGTGAATCAGAAGAAGCAGAAGAAGGAGGAGGAGAAGATGAAGTCTGGAGGGTGAATCAGAAGAAGTAGAAGAAGGAGAAGGAGAAGGTGAGGTCTGGAGGGTGAATCAGAAGAAGTAGAAGAAGGAGAAGGAGAAGGCGAAGTCTGGAGGGTGAATCAGAAGAAGCAGAAAAAGGAGAAGGAGAAGGTGAAGTCTGGAGGGTGAATCAGAAGAAGCAGAAGAAGGAGGAGGAGAAGATGAAGTCTGGAGGGTGAATCAGAAGAAGTAGAAGAAGGAGAAGGAGAAGGTGAGGTCTGGAGGGTGAATCAGAAGAAGCAGAAGAAGGAGAAGGATATGGTGAAGTCTGAAGGGTGAATCAGAAGAAGCAGAAGAAGGAGAAGTAAAAGGTGATGTCTGGAGGGTGAATCAGAAGAAGCAGAAGAAGGAGAAGGAGAAGGTGAAGTCTGGAGGGTGAATCAGAAGAAGCAGAAGAAGGAGAAGGAGAAGGTGAAGTCTGGAGGGTGAATCAGAAGAAGTAGAAGAAGGAGAAGGAGAAGGTGAAGTCTGGAGGGTGAATCAGAAGAAGTAGAAGAAGGAGAAGGAGAAGGCGAAGTCTGGAGGGTGAATCAGAAGAAGCAGAAAAATGAGAAGGAGAAGGTGAAGTCTGGAGGGTGAATCAGAAGAAGCAGAAGAAGGAGGAGGAGAAGATGAAGTCTGGAGGGTGAATCAGAAGAAGTAGAAGAAGGAGAAGGAGAAGGTGATGTCTGGAGGGTGAATCAGAAGAAGCAGAAGAAGGAGAATGATATGGTGAAGTCTGAAGGGTGAATCAGAAGAAGCAGAAGAAGGAGAAGTAAAAGGTGAAGTCTGGAGGGTGAATCAGAAGAAGCAGAAGAAGGAGAAGGAGAAGGTGAAGTCTGGAGGGTGAATCAGAAGAAGCAGAAGAAGGAGAAGGAGAAGGTGAAGTCTGGAGGGTGAATCAGAAGAAGTAGAAGAAGGAGAAGGAGAAGGTGAAGTCTGGAGGGTGAATCAGAAGAAGTAGAAGAAGGAGAAGGAGAAGGTGAAGTCTGGAGGGTGAATCAGAAGAAGCAGAAGAAGGAGAAGGAGACGGTGAAGTCTGGAGGGTGAATCAGAAGAAGCAGAAGAAGGAGAAGGAGAAGATGAAGTCTGGAGGGTGAATCAGAAGAAGTAGAAGAAGGAGTTGGAGAAGGAGAAGTCTGCAGGGTGAATCAGAAAAAGCAGAAGAAGGAGAAGGAGATGGTGAAGTCTGGAGGGTGAATCAGAAGAAGCAGAAGAAGGAGAAGGAGAAGGTGAAGTCTGGAGGGTGAATCAGAAGAAGCAGAAGAAGGAGAAGGAGAAGGTGAAGTCTGGAGGGTGAATCAGAAGAAGTAGAAGACGGAGAAGGAGAAGGTGAAGTCTGGAGGCTGGAGGGTGAAGCAGAAGAAGTAGAAGAAGGAGAAGGAGAAGGTGAAGTCAGGAGGGTGAATCAGAAGAGGTAGAAGAAGGAGAAGGTGAAGGTGAAGTCAGGAGGGTGAATCAGAAGAAGCAGAAGAAGGAGAAGGAGAAGGTGAAGTCTGGAGAGTGAATCAGAAGAATCAGAAGAAGGAGAAGGAGAAGGTGAAGTCTGGAGGGTGAATCAGAAGAAGCTGACGAAAGAGAAGGAGAAGGAGAAGTCTGGAGGGTGAAGCAGAAGAAGCAGATGAAGGAGAAGGAGAAGGTGAAGACTGGAGGGTGAATCAGAAGAAGTAGAAGAAGGAGAAGGAGAAGGTGAAGTCTGGAGGGTGAATCAGAAGAAGTAGAAGAAGGAGTAGGAGAAGGTGAAGTCTGGAGGGTGAATCAGAAGAATGAGAAGAAGGAGAAGGAGAAGGTGAAGTCTGGAGGGTGAATCAGAAGAAGCAGAAGAAGGAGAAGGAGAAGGTGAAGTCAGGAGGGTGAATCAGAAGAAGCAGAAGAAGGAGAAGGAGAAGGTGAAGTTAGGAGGGTGAATCAGAAGAAGCAGAAGAAGGAAAAGGAGAAGGTGAAGTCAGGGGGGTGAAGCAGAAGAAGTAGAAGAAGGAGAAGGAGAAGGTGAAGTCTGGAGGGTGAATCAGAAGAAGCAGAAGAAGGAGAAGTAGAAGGTGAAGTCAGGAGGGTGAATCAGAAGAAGCAGAAGAAGGAGAAGGAGAAGGTGAAGTCTGGAGGGTGAATCAGAAGAAGCAGAAGAAGGAGAAGGAGAAGTTGAAGACTGGAGGGTGAATCAGAAGAAGTAGAAGAAGGAGAAGGAGAAGGTGAAGTCTGGAGGGTGAATCAGAAGAAGTAGAAGAAGGAGAAGGAGAAGGTGTAGTCTGGAGGGTGAATCAGAAGAAGTAGACGAAGGAGAAGGAGAAGGTGAAGTCTGGAGGGTGAATCAGAAGAAGCAGAATAAGGAGAACGAGAAGGTGAAGTCTGGAGGGTGAATCAGAAGAAGTAGAAGAAGGAGAAGGAGAAGGTGAAGTCTGGAGGGTGAATCAGAAGAAGCAGAAGAAGGAGAATGAGAAGGTGAAGTCAGGAGGGTGAATCAGAAGAAGCAGAAGAAGGAGAATGAGAAGCTGAAGTCTGGAGGGTGAATCAGAAGAAGCAGAAGAAGGAGAAGGAGGAGGTGAAGACTGGAGGGTGAATCAGAAAAAGTAGAAGAAGGAGAAGGAGAAGGTGAAGTCTGGAGGGTGAATCAGAAGAAGTAGAAGAAGGAGAAGGAGAAGGCGAAGTCTGGAGGGTGAATCAGAAGAAGCAGAAAAAGGAGAAGGAGAAGGTGAAGTCTGGAGGGTGAATCAGAAGAAGCAGAAGAAGGAGGAGGAGAAGATGAAGTCTGGAGGGTGAATCAGAAGAAGTAGAAGAAGGAGAAGGAGAAGGTGAGGTCTGGAGGGTGAATCAGAAGAAGCAGAAGAAGGAGAAGGATATGGTGAAGTCTGAAGGGTGAATCAGAAGAAGCAGAAGAAGGAGAAGTAAAAGGTGATGTCTGGAGGGTGAATCAGAAGAAGCAGAAGAAGGAGAAGGAGAAGGTGAAGTCTGGAGGGTGAATCAGAAGAAGCAGAAGAAGGAGAAGGAGAAGGTGAAGTCTGGAGGGTGAATCAGAAGAAGTAGAAGAAGGAGAAGGAGAAGGTGAAGTCTGGAGGGTGAATCAGAAGAAGTAGAAGAAGGAGAAGGAGAAGGTGAAGTCTGGAGGGTGAATCAGAAGAAGCAGAAGAAGGAGAAGGAGAAGGTGAAGTCTGGAGGGTGAATCAGAAGAAGCAGAAGAAGGAGAAGGAGAAGATGAAGTCTGGAGGGTGAATCAGAAGAAGTAGAAGAAGGAGTAGGAGAAGGAGAAGTCTGGAGGGTGAATCAGAAGAAGCAGAAGAAGGGGAAGGAGATGGTGAAGTCTGGAGGGTGAATCAGAAGAAGCAGAAGAAGGAGAAGGAGAAGGTGAAGTCTGGAGGGTGAATCAGAAGAAGCAGAAGAAGGAGAAGGAGAAGGTGAAGTCTGGAGGGTGAATCAGAAGAAGTAGAAGACGGAGAAGGAGAAGGTGAAGTCTGGAGGCTGGAGGGTGAAGCAGAAGAAGTAGAAGAAGGAGAAGGAGAAGGTGAAGTCAGGAGGGTGAATCAGAAGAGGTAGAAGATGGAGAAGGTGAAGGTGAAGTCAGGAGGGTGAATCAGAAGAAGCAGAAGAAGGAGAAGGAGAAGGTGAAGTCTGGAGAGTGAATCAGAAGAATCAGAAGAAGGAGAAGGAGAAGGTGAAGTCTGGAGGGTGAATCAGAAGAAGCTGAAAAAAGAGAAGGAGAAGGTGAAGTCTGGAGAGTGAAGCAGAAGAAGCAGAAGATGGAGAAGGAGAAGGTGAAGTCTGGAGGGCGAAGCAGAAGAAGCAGAAGAAGGAGAGTGAGAAGGTGAAGTCTGGAGGGTGAAGCAGAAGAAGCAGAAGAAGGAGAAGGAGAAGGTGAAGTCTGGAGGGTGAATCAGGAGAAGTAGAAGAAGGAGAAGGAGAAGGTGAAGTCAGGAGGGTGAAGCAGAAGAAGCAGAAGAAGGAGAAGGAGAAGGTGAAGTCTGGAGGGTGAAGCAGAAGAAGCAGAAGATGGAGAAGGAGAAGATGAAGTCTGGAGGGCGAAGCAGAAGAAGCAGAAGAAGGAGAAGGAGAAGGTGAAGTCTGGAGGGTGAAGCAGAAGAAGCAGAAGAAGGAGAACGAGAAGGTGAAGTCTGGAGGGTGAATCAGAAGAAGTAGAAGAAGGAGAAGGAGAAGGTGAAGTCTGGAGGGTGAATCAGAAGAAGCAGAAGAAGGAGAATGAGAAGGTGAAGTCAGGAGGGTGAATCAGAAGAAGCAGAAGAAGGAGAAGGAGAAGGTGAAGTCTGGAGGGTGAATCAGAAGAAGCAGAAGAAGGAGAAGGAGGAGGTGAAGACTGGAGGGTGAATCAGAAAAAGTAGCAGAAGGAGAAGGAGAAGGTGTAGTCTGGAGGGTGAATCAGAAGAAGTAGAAGAAGGAGAAGGAGAAGGCGAAGTCTGGAGGGTGAATCAGAAGAAGCAGAAAAAGGAGAAGGAGAAGGTGAAGTCTGGAGGGTGAATCAGAAGAAGCAGAACAAGGAGAAGGAGAAGGTGAAGTCTGGAGGGTGAAGCAGAAGAAGCAGAAGAAGGAGAAGGAGAAGGTGAAGTCTGGAGGGTGAAGCAGAAGAAGCAGAAGAAGGAGAAGGAGAAGGTGAAGTCAGGAGGGTGAATCAGAAGAAGTAGAAGAAGGAGAAGGAGAAGGTGAAGTCTGGAGGGTGAATCAGAAGAAGTAGAAGATGGAGAAGGAGAAGGTGAAGTCTGGAGGGTGAATCAGAAGAAGTAGAAGAAGGAGAAGGAGAAGGTGAAGTCTGGAGGGTGAATCAGAAGAAGCAGAAGAAGGAGAAGGAGAAGGTGAAGTCTGGAGGGAGAAGCAGAAGAAGTAGAAGAAGGAGAAGGAGAAGGTGATGTCTGGAGGGTGAATCAGAAGAAGAAGAAGAAGGAGAAGGAGAAGGTGAAGTCTGGAGGGTGAATCAGTAGAAGTAGAAGAAGGAGAAGGAGAAGGTGAAGTCTGGAGGGTGAATCAGAAGAAGCAGAAGAAGGAGAAGGAGAAGGTGAAGTCTGGAGGGTGAATCAGAAGAAGTAGAAGAAGGAGAAGGAGATGGTGTAGTCTGGAGGGTGAATCAGAAGAAGTAGACGAAGGAGAAGGAGAAGGTGAAGTCTGGAGGGTGAATCAGAAGAAGCAGAAGAAGGAGAAGGAGAAGGTGAAGTCTAGAGGGTGAATCAGAAGAAGTCGAAGAAGGAGAAGGAGAAGGTGAAGTCTGGAGGGTGAATCAGAAGAAGCAGAAGAAGGAGAAGGAGAAGCTGAAGTCTGGAGGGTGAATCAGAAGAAGCAGAAGAAGGAGAAGGAGGAGGTGAAGACTGGAGGCTGAATCAGAAAAAGTAGAAGAAGGAGAAGGAGAAGGTGAAGTCTGGAGGGTGAATCAGAAGAAGTAGAAGAAGGAGAAGGAGAAGGCGAAGTCTGGAGGGTGAATCAGAAGAAGCAGAAAAAGGAGAAGGAGAAGGTGAAGTCTGGAGGGTGAATCAGAAGAAGCAGAAGAAGGAGGAGGAGAAGATGAAGTCTGGAGGGTGAATCAGAAGAAGTAGAAGAAGGAGAAGGAGAAGGTGAGGTCTGGAGGGTGAATCAGAAGAAGCAGAAGAAGGAGAAGGATATGGTGAAGTCTGAAGGGTGAATCAGAAGTAGCAGAAGAAGGAGAAGTAAAAGGTGAAGTCTGGAGGGTGAATCAGAAGAAGCAGAAGAAGGAGAAGGAGAAGGTGAAGTCTGGAGGGTGAATCAGAAGAAGCAGAAGAAGGAGAAGGAGAAGGTGAAGTCTGGAGGGTGAATCAGAAGAAGTAGAAGAAGGAGAAGGAGAAGGTGAAGTCTGGAGGGTGAATCAGAAGAAGTAGAAGAAGGAGAAGGAGAAGGTGAAGTCTGGAGGGTGAATCAGAAGAAGCAGAAGAAGGAGAAGGAGAAGGTGAAGTCTGGAGGGTGAATCAGAAGAAGCAGAAGAAGGAGAAGGAGAAGATGAAGTCTGGAGGGTGAATCAGAAGAAGTAGAAGAAGGAGTAGGAGAAGGAGAAGTCTGGAGGGTGAATCAGAAGAAGCAGAAGAAGGAGAAGGAGATGGTGAAGTCTGGAGGGTGAATCAGAAGAAGCAGAAGAAGGAGAAGGAGAAGGTGAAGTCTGGAGGGTGAATCAGAAGAAGCAGAAGAAGGAGAAGGAGAAGCTGAAGTCTGGAGGGTGAATCAGAAGAAGCAGAAGAAGGAGAAGGAGGAGGTGAAGACTGGAGGGTGAATCAGAAAATGTAGAAGAAGGAGAAGGAGAAGGTGAAGTCTGGAGGGTGAATCAGAAGAAGTAGAAGAAGGAGAAGGAGAAGGCGAAGTCTGGAGGGTGAATCAGAAGAAGCAGAAAAAGGAGAAGGTGAAGGTGAAGTCTGGAGAGTGAATCAGAAGAAGCAGAAGAAGGAGGAGGAGAAGATGAAGTCTGGAGGGTGAATCAGAAGAAGTAGAAGAAGGAGAAGGAGAAGGTGAGGTCTGGAGGGTGAATCAGAAGAAGCAGAAGAAGGAGAAGAATATGGTGAAGTCTGAAGGGTGAATCAGAAGAAGCAGAAGAAGGAGAAGTAAAAGGTGAAGTCTGGAGGGTGAATCAGAAGAAGCAGAAGAAGGAGAAGGAGAAGGTGAAGTCTGGAGGGTGAATCAGAAGAGGCAGAAGAAGGAGAAGGAGAAGGTGAAGTCTGGAGGGTGAATCAGAAGAAGTAGAAGAAGGAGAAGGAGAAGGTGAAGTCTGGAGGGTGAATCAGAAGAAGTAGAAGAAGGAGAAGGAGAAGGTGAAGTCTGGAGGGTGAATCAGAAGAAGCAGAACAAGGAGAAGGAGAAGGTGAAGTCTGGAGGGTGAATCAGAAGAAGCAGAAGAAGGAGAAGGAGAAGATGAAGTCTGGAGGGTGAATCAGAAGAAGTAGAAGAAGGAGTAGGAGAAGGAGACGTCTGGAGGGTGAATCAGAAGAAGCAGAAGAAGGAGAAGGAGATGGTGAAGTCTGGAGGGTGAATCAGAAGAAGCAGAAGAAGGAGAAGGAGAAGGTGAAGTCTGGAGGGTGAATCAGAAGAAGCAGAAGAAGGAGAAGGAGAAGGTGAAGTCTGGAGGCTGGAGGGTGAAGCAGAAGAAGTAGAAGAAGGAGAAGGAGAAGGTGAAGTCAGCAGGGTGAATCAGAAGAGGTAGAAGATGGAGAAGGTGAAGGTGAAGTCAGGAGGGTGAATCAGAAGAAGCAGAAGAAGGAGAAGGAGAAGGTGAAGTCTGGAGAGTGAATCAGAAGAATCAGAAGAAGGAGAAGGAGAAGGTGAAGTCTGGAGGGTGAATCAGAAGAAGCTGAAAAAAGAGAAGGAGAAGGTGAAGTCTGGAGGGTGAAGCAGAAGAAGCAGAAGATGGAGAAGGAGAAGGTGAAGTCTGGAGGGCGAAGCAGAAGAAGCAGAAGAAGGAGAGTGAGAAGGTGAAGTCTGGAGGGTGAAGCAGAAGAAGCAGAAGAAGGAGAAGGAGAAGGTGAAGTCTGGAGGGTGAATCAGGAGAAGTAGAAGAAGGAGAAGGAGAAGGTGAAGTCAGGAGGGTGAAGCAGAAGAAGCAGAAGAAGGAGAAGGAGAAGGTGAAGTCTGGAGGGTGAAGCAGAAGAAGCAGAAGATGGAGAAGGAGAAGGTGAAGTCTGGAGGGCGAAGCAGAAGAAGCAGAAGAAGGAGAAGGAGAAGGTGAAGTCTGGAGGGTGAAGCAGAAGAAGCAGAAGAAGGAGAACGAGAAGGTGAAGTCTGGAGGGTGAATCAGAAGAAGTAGAAGAAGGAGAAGGAGAAGGTGAAGTCTGGAGGGTGAATCAGAAGAAGCAGAAGAAGGAGAATGAGAAGGTGAAGTCAGGAGGGTGAATCAGAAGAAGCAGAAGAAGGAGAAGGAGAAGGTGAAGTCTGGAGGGTGAATCAGAAGAAGCAGAAGAAGGAGAAGGAGGAGGTGAAGACTGGAGGGTGAATCAGAAAAAGTAGAAGAAGGAGAAGGAGAAGGTGTAGTCTGGAGGGTGAATCAGAAGAAGTAGAAGAAGGAGAAGGAGAAGGCGAAGTCTGGAGGGTGAATCAGAAGAAGCAGAAAAAGGAGAAGGAGAAGGTGAAGTCTGGAGGGTGAATCAGAAGAAGCAGAACAAGGAGAAGGAGAAGGTGAAGTCTGGAGGGTGAAGCAGAAGAAGCAGAAGAAGGAGAAGGAGAAGGTGAAGTCTGGAGGGTGAAGCAGAAGAAGCAGAAGAAGGAGAAGGAGAAGGTGAAGTCAGGAGGGTGAATCAGAAGAAGTAGAAGAAGGAGAAGGAGAAGGTGAAGTCTGGAGGGTGAATCAGAAGAAGTAGAAGATGGAGAAGGAGAAGGTGAAGTCTGGAGGGTGAATCAGAAGAAGTAGAAGAAGGAGAAGGAGAAGGTGAAGTCTGGAGGGTGAATCAGAAGAAGCAGAAGAAGGAGAAGGAGAAGGTGAAGTCTGGAGGGAGAAGCAGAAGAAGTAGAAGAAGGAGAAGGAGAAGGTGATGTCTGGAGGGTGAATCAGAAGAAGAAGAAGAAGGAGAAGGAGAAGGTGAAGTCTGGAGGGTGAATCAGTAGAAGTAGAAGAAGGAGAAGGAGAAGGTGAAGTCTGGAGGGTGAATCAGAAGAAGCAGAAGAAGGAGAAGGAGAAGGTGAAGTCTGGAGGGTGAATCAGAAGAAGTAGAAGAAGGAGAAGGAGATGGTGTAGTCTGGAGGGTGAATCAGAAGAAGTAGACGAAGGAGAAGGAGAAGGTGAAGTCTGGAGGGTGAATCAGAAGAAGCAGAAGAAGGAGAAGGAGAAGGTGAAGTCTAGAGGGTGAATCAGAAGAAGTCGAAGAAGGAGAAGGAGAAGGTGAAGTCTGGAGGGTGAATCAGAAGAAGCAGAAGAAGGAGAAGGAGAAGGTGAAGTCAGGAGGGTGAATCAGAAGAAGCAGAAGAAGGAGAAGGAGAAGGTGAAGTCTGGAGGGTGAATCAGAAGAAGCAGAAGAAGGAGAAGGAGAAGTTGAAGACTGGAGGGTGAATCAGAAGAAGTAGAAGAAGGAGAAGGAGAAGGTGAAGTCTGGAGGGTGAATCAGAAGAAGTAGAAGAAGGAGAAGGAGAAGGTGTAGTCTGGAGGGTGAATCAGAAGAAGTAGACGAAGGAGAAGGAGAAGGTGAAGTCTGGAGGGTGAATCAGAAGAAGCAGAAGAAGGAGAACGAGAAGGTGAAGTCTGGAGGGTGAATCAGAAGAAGTAGAAGAAGGAGAAGGAGAAGGTGAAGTCTGGAGGGTGAATCAGAAGAAGCAGAAGAAGGAGAATGAGAAGGTGAAGTCAGGAGGGTGAATCAGAAGAAGCAGAAGAAGGAGAAGGAGAAGGTGAAGTCTGGAGGGTGAATCAGAAGAAGCAGAAGAAGGAGAAGGAGGTGGTGAAGACTGGAGGGTGAATCAGAAAATGTAGAAGAAGGAGAAGGAGAAGGTGAAGTCTGGAGGGTGAATCAGAATAAGTACAAGAAGGAGAAGGAGAAGGCGAAGTCTGGAGGGTGAATCAGAAGAAGCAGAAAAAGGAGAAGGAGAAGGTGAAGTCTGGAGGGTGAATCAGAAGAAGCAGAAGAAGGAGGAGGAGAAGATGAAGTCTGGAGGGTGAATCAGAAGAAGTAGAAGAAGGAGAAGGAGAAGGTGATGTCTGGAGGGTGAATCAGAAGAAGCAGAAGAAGGAGAAGGATATGGTGAAGTCTGAAGGGTGAATCAGAAGAAGCAGAAGAAGGAGAAGTAAAAGGTGAAGTCTGGAGGGTGAATCAGAAGAAGCAGAAGAAGGAGAAGGAGAAGGTGAAGTCTGGAGGGTGAATCAGAAGAAGCAGAAGAAGGAGAAGGAGAAGGTGAAGTCTGGAGGGTGAATCAGAAGAAGTAGAAGAAGGAGAAGGAGAAGGTGAAGTCTGGAGGGTGAATCAGAAGAAGTAGAAGAAGGAGAAGGAGAAGGTGAAGTCTGGAGGGTGAATCAGAAGAAGCAGAAGAAGGAGAAGGAGAAGGTGAAGTCTGGAGGGTGAATCAGAAGAAGCAGAAGAAGGAGAAGGAGAAGATGAAGTCTGGAGGGTGAATCAGAAGAAGTAGAAGAAGGAGTAGGAGAAGGAGAAGTCTGCAGGGTGAATCAGAAGAAGCAGAAGAAGGAGAAGGAGATGGTGAAGTCTGGAGGGTGAATCAGAAGAAGCAGAAGAAGGAGAAGGAGAAGGTGAAGTCTGGAGGGTGAATCAGAAGAAGCAGAAGAAGGAGAAGGAGAAGGTGAAGTCTGGAGGGTGAATCAGAAGAAGTAGAAGACGGAGAAGGAGAAGGTGAAGTCTGGAGGCTGGAGGGTGAAGCAGAAGAAGTAGAAGATGGAGAAGGAGAAGGTGAAGTCAGGAGGGTGAATCAGAAGAGGTAGAAGAAGGAGAAGGTGAAGGTGAAGTCAGGAGGGTTAATCAGAAGAAGCAGAAGAAGGAGAAGGAGAAGGTGAAGTCTGGAGAGTGAATCAGAAGAATCAGAAGAAGGAGAAGGAGAAGGTGAAGTCTGGAGGGTGAATCAGAAGAAGCTGAAGAAGGAGAAGGAGAAGGTGAAGTCTGGAGGGTGAAGCAGAAGAAGCAGAAGAAGGAGAAGGAGAAGGTGAAGACTGGAGGGTGAATCAGAAGAAGTTGAAGAAGGAGAAGGAGAAGGTGAAGTCTGGAGGGTGAATCAGAAGAAGTAGAAGAAGGAGTAGGAGAAGGTGAAGTCTGGAGGGTGAATCAGAAGAATGAGAAGAAGGAGAAGGAGAAGGTGAAGTCTGGAGGGTGAATCAGAAGAAACAGAAGAAGGAGAAGGAGAAGGTGAAGTCAGGAGGGTGAATCAGAAGAAGCAGAAGAAGGAGAAGGAGAAGGTGAAGTTAGGAGGGTGAATCAGAAGAAGCAGAAGAAGGAGAAGGAGAAGGTGAAGTCAGGGGGGTGAAGCAGAAGAAGAAGAAGAAGGAGAAGGAGAAGGTGAAGTCTGGAGGGTGAATCAGAAGAAGCAGAAGAAGGAGAAGGAGAAGGTGAAGTCTGGAGGGTGAATCAGAAGAAGCAGAAGAAGGAGAAGGAGAAGATGAAGTCTGGAGGGTGAATCAGAAGAAGTAGATGAAGGAGAAGGAGAAGGTGAGGTCTGGAGGGTGAATCAGAAGAAGTAGAAGAAGGAGAAGGAGAAGGTGAGGTCTGGAGGGTGAATCAGAAGAAGTAGAAGAAGGAGAAGGAGAAGGTGAAGTCTGAAGGGTGAATCAGAAGAAGCAGAAGAAGGAGAAGGAGAAGGTGAAGTCTGGAGGGTGAATCAGAAGAAGCAGAAGAAGGAGAAGGAGAAGGTGAAGTCTGGAGGGTGAATCAGAAGAAGCAAAAGAAGGAGAAGGAGAAGGTGAAGTCTGGAGGGTGAATCAGAAGAAGTAGAAGAAGGAGAAGGAGAAGGTGAAGTCTGGAGGGTGAATCAGAAGAAGCAGAAGAAGGAGAAGGGGAAGGTGAAGTCTGGAGGGTGAATCGGAAGAAGCAGAAGAAGGAGAAGGAGAAGATGAAGTCTGGAGGGTGAATCAGAAGAAGTAGAAGAAGGAGAAGGAGAAGGTGAAGTCTGGAGGGTGAATCAGAAGATGCAGAAGAAGGAGAAGGAGAAGGTGAAGTCTGGAGGGTGAATCAGAAGAAGCAGAAGAAGAAGGAGGAGAAGGTGAAGTCTGGAGGGTGAATCAGAAGAAGCATTATAAGGAGAAGGAGAAGGTGAAGTCTGGAGGGTGAATCAGAAGAAGCAGAAGAAGGAGAAGGAGAAGGTGAAGTCTGGAGGGTGAATCAGAAGAAGTAGAAGAAGGAGAAGGAGAAGGTGAAGTCTGGAGGGTGAAGCAGAAGAAGTAGAAGAAGGAGAAGGAGAAGGTGAAGTCAGGAGGGTGAATCAGAAGAAGCAGAAGAAGGAGAAGGAGAAGGTGAAGTCTGGAGGGTGAATCAGAAGAATCAGAAGAAGGAGAAGGAGAAGGTGAAGTCTGGAGGGTGAATCAGAAGAAGCAGAAGAAAGAGAAGGAGAAGGTGAAGTCTGGAGGGTGAAGCAGAAGAAGCAGAAGAAGGAGAAGCAGAAGGTGAAGACTGGAGGGTGAATCAGAAGAAGTAGAAGAAGGAGAAGGAGAAGGTGAAGTCTGGAGGATGAATCAGAAGAAGTAGAAGAAGGAGAAGGAGAAGGTGAAGTCTGGAGGGTGAATCAGAAGAAGCAGAAGAAGGAGAAGGAGAAGGTGAGGTCTGGAGGGTGAATCAGAAGAAGCAGAAGAAGGCGAAGGAGAAGATGAAGTCTGAAGGGTGAATCAGAAGAAGAAGAAGAAGGAGAAGGAGAAGGTGAGGTCTGGAGGGTGAATCAGAAGAAGCAGAAGAAGGAGAAGGAGAAGGTGAAGTCTGGAAGGTGAATCAGAAGAAGCAGAAGAAGAAGAAGGAGAAGGTGAAGTCTGGAGGGTGAATCAGAAGAAGCAGAAGAAGGAGAAGGAGAAGGTGAAGTCAGGAGTGTGAATCAGAAGAAGCAGAAGAAGGAGAACGAGAAGGTGAAGTTAGGAGGGTGAATCAGAAGAAGCAGAAGAAGGAGAAGGAGAAGGTGAAGTCAGGGGGGTGAAGCAGAAGAAGTAGAAGAAGGAGAAGGAGAAGGTGAAGTCAGGAGGGTGAAGCAGAAGAAGCAGAAGAAGGAGAAGGAGTAGGTGAAGTCTGGAGGGCGCAGCAGAAGAAGCAGAAGAAGGAGAAGGAGAAGGTCAAGTCTGGAGGGTGAAGCAGAAGAAGCAGAAGAAGGAGAAGGAGAAGGTGAAGTCTGGAGGGTGAATGAGAAGAAGTAGAAGAAGGAGAAGGAGAAGGTGAAGTCAGGAGGGTGAAGCAGAAGAAGCAGAAGAAGGAGAAGGAGAAGTTGAAGTCTGGAGGGTGAAGCAGAAGAAGGAGAAGGAGAAGGTGAAGTCTGGAGGATGAAGCAGAAGGAGAAGGAGAAGGTGAAGTCTGGAGGGTGAAGCAGAAGAAGCAGAAGAAGGAGAATGAGAATGTGAAGTCTGGAGGGCGAAGCAGAAGAAGGAGAAGGAGAAGGTGAAGTCTGGAGTGCGAAGCAGAAGAAGGAGAAGGAGTAGGTTAAGTCTGGAGGGCGCAGCAGAAGAAGCAGAAGAAGGAGAAGGAGAAGGTGAAGTCTGGAGGGTGAAGCAGAAGAAGCAGAAGAAGGAGAAGGAGAATGTGAAGTCTGGAGGGCGAAGCAGAAGAAGGAGAAGGAGAAGGTGAAGTCTGGAGGGTGAAGCAGAAGAAGCAGAAGAAGGAGAAGGAGAAGGTGAAGTCTGGAGGGTGAATCAGAAGAAGTAGAAGAAGGAGTAGGAGAAGGTGAAGTCAGGAGGGTGAAGCAGAAGAAGCAGAAGAAGGAGAAGGAGAAGGTGAAGTCTGGAGGGTGAAGCAGAAGAAGCAGAAGAAGGAGAAGGAGAAGGTGAAGTCTGGAGGGTGAAGCAGAAGAAGCAGAAGAAGGAGAAGGAGAAGGTGAAGTCAGGAGGGTGAATCAAAAGAAGTAGAAGAAGGAGAAGGAGATGGTGAAGTCTGGAGGGTGAATCAGAAGAAGTCGAAGAAGGAGAAGGAGAAGGTGAAGTCTGGAGGGTGAATCAGAAGAAGTAGAAGAAGGAGAAGGAGAAGGTGAAGTCTGGAGGGTGAATCAGAAGAAGCAGAAGAAGGAGAAGAGAAGGTGAAGTCTGGAGGGAGAAGCAGAAGAAGTAGAAGAAGGAGAAGGAGAAGGTGAAGTCTGGAGGGTTAATCAGAAGAAGTAGAAGAAGGAGAAGGAGAAGGTGAAGTCTGGAGGGTTAATCAGAAGAAGTAGAAGAAGGAGAAGGAGAAGGTGTAGTCTGGAAGGCGAATCAGAAGAAGTAGACGAAGGAGAAGGAGAAGGTGAAGTCTGGAGGGTGAATCAGAAGAAGCAGAAGAAGGAGAAGGTGAAGTCTGGAGAGTGAATCAGTAGAAGTGGAAGAAGGAGAAGGAGAAGGTGAAGTCTGGAGGGTGAATCAGAAGAAGCAGAAGAAGGAGAAGGAGAAGGTGAAGTCTGGAGGGTGAATCAGAAGAAGTAGAAGAAGGAGAAGGAGATGGTGTAGTCTGGAGGGTGAATCAGAAGAAGTAGACGAAGGAGAAGGAGAAGGTGAAGTCTGGAGGGTGAATCAGAAGAAGCAGAAGAAGGAGAAGGAGAAGGTGAAGTCTAGAGGGTGAATCAGAAGAAGTAGAAGGAGGAGAAGGAGAAGGTGAAGTCTGGAGGGTGAATCAGAAGAAGCAGAAGAAGGAGAAGGAGAAGGTGAAGTCAGGAGGGTGAATCAGAAGAAGCAGAAGAAGGAGAAGGAGAAGGTGAAGTCTGGAGGGTGAATCAGAAGAAGCAGAAGAAGGAGAAGGAGAAGTTGAAGACTGGAGGGTGAATCAGAAGAAGTAGAAGAAGGAGAAGGAGAAGGTGAAGTCTGGAGGGTGAATCAGAAGAAGTAGAAGAAGGAGAATGAGAAGGTGTAGTCTGGAGGGTGAATCAGAAGAAGTAGACGAAGGAGAAGGAGAAGGTGAAGTCTGGAGGGTGAATCAGAAGAAGCAGAAGAAGGAGAACGAGAAGGTGAAGTCTGGAGGGTGAATCAGAAGAAGTAGAAGAAGGAGAAGGAGAAGGTGAAGTCTGGAGGGTGAATCAGAAGAAGCAGAAGAAGGAGAATGAGAAGGTGAAGTCAGGAGGGTGAATCAGAAGAAGCAGAAGAAGGAGAAGGAGAAGGTGAAGTCTGGAGGGTGAATCAGAAGAAGCAGAAGAAGGAGAAGGAGGAGGTGAAGACTGGATGGTGAATCAGAAAAAGTAGAAGAAGGAGAAGGAGAAGGTGAAGTCTGGAGGGTGAATCAGAAGAAGTAGAAGAAGGAGAAGGAGAAGGCGAAGTCTGGAGGGTGAATCAGAAGAAGCAGAAAAAGGAGAAGGAGAAGGTGAAGTCTGGAGGGTGAATCAGAAGAAGCAGAAGAAGGAGGAGGAGAAGATGAAGTCTGGAGGGTGAATCAGAAGAAGCAGAAGAAGGAGAAGGAGAAGGTGATGTCTGGAGGGTGAATCAGAAGAAGCAGAAGAAGGAGAAGGATATGGTGAAGTCGGAAGGGTGAATCAGAAGAAGCAGAAGAAGGAGAAGTAAAAGGTGAAGTCTGGAGGGTGAATCAGAAGAAGCAGAAGAAGGAGAAGGAGAAGGTGAAGTCTGGAGGGTGAATCAGAAGAAGCAGAAGAAGGAGAAGGAGAAGGTGAAATCTGGAGGGTGAATCAGAAGAAGTAGAAGAAGGAGAAGGAGAAGGTGAAGTCTGGAGGGTGAATCAGAAGAAGTAGAAGAAGGAGAAGGAGAAGGTGAAGTCTGGAGGGTGAATCAGAAGAAGCAGAAGAAGGAGAAGGAGAAGGTGAAGTCTGGAGGGTGAATCAGAAGAAGCAGAAGAAGGAGAAGGAGAAGGTGAAGTCTGGAGGGTGAATCAGAAGAATTAGAAGACGGAGAAGGAGAAGGTGAAGTCTGGAGGCTGGAGGGTGAAGCAGAAGAAGTAGAAGAAGGAGAAGGAGAAGGTGAAGTCAGGAGGGTGAATCAGAAGAGGTAGAAGAAGGAGAAGGAGAAGGTGAAGTCAGGAGGGTGAATCAGAAGAAGCAGAAGAAGGAGAAGGAGAAGGTGAAGTCTGGAGAGTGAATCAGAAGAATCAGAAGAAGGAGAAGGAGAAGGTGAAGTCTGGAGGGTGAATCAGAAGAAGCTGAAGAAAGAGAAGGAGAAGGTGAAGTCTGGAGGGTGAAGCAGAAGAAGCAGAAGAAGGAGAAGGAGAAGGTGAAGACTGGAGGGTGAATCAGAAGAAGTAGAAGAAGGAGAAGGAGAAGGTGAAGTCTGGAGGGTGAATCAGAAGAAGTAGAAGAAGGAGTAGGAGAAGGTGAAGTCTGGAGGGTGAATCAGAAGAATGAGAAGAAGGAGAAGGAGAAGGTGAAGTCTGGAGGGTGAATCAGAAGAAGCAGAAGAAGGAGAAGGAGAAGGTGAAGTCAGGAGGGTGAATCAGAAGAAGCAGAAGAAGGAGAAGGAGAAGGTGAAGTTAGGAGGGTGAATCAGAAGAAGCAGAAGAAGGAGAAGGAGAAGGTGAAGTCAGGGGGGTGAAGCAGAAGAAGTAGAAGAAGGAGAAGGAGAAGGTGAAGTCTGGAGGTTGAATCAGAAGAAGCAGAAGAAGGAGAAGGAGAAGGTGAAGTCTGGAGGGTGAATCAGAAGAAGCAGAAGAAGGAGAAGGAGAAGATGAAGTCTGGAGGGTGAATCAGAAGAAGTAGATGAAGGAGAAGGAGAAGGTGAGGTCTGGAGGGTGAATCAGAAGAAGCAGAAGAAGGAGAAGGAGAAGGTGAAGTCTGAAGGGTGAATCAGAAGAAGCAGAAGAAGGAGAAGGAGAAGGTGAAGTCTGGAGGGTGAATCAGAAGAAGCAGAAGAAGGAGAAGGAGAAGGTGAAGTCTGGAGGGTGAAACAGAAGAAGCAGAAGAAGGAGAAGGAGAAGGTGAAGTCTGGAGGGTGAATCAGAAGAAGTAGAAGAAGGAGAAGGAGAAGGTGAAGTCTGGAGGGTGAATCAGAAGAAGCAGAAGAAGGAGAAGGAGAAGGTGAAGTCTGGAGGGTGAATCAGAAGAAGCAGAAGAAGGAGAAGGAGAAGGTGAAGTCTGGAGGGTGAATCAGAAGAAGTAGAAGACGGAGAAGGAGAAGTTGAAGTCTGGAGGCTGGAGCGTGAAGCAGAAGAAGTAGAAGAAGGAGAAGGAGAAGGTGAAGTCAGGAGGGTGAATCAGAAGAGGTAGAAGAAGGAGAAGGAGAAGGTGAAGTCAGGAGGGTGAATCAGAAGAAGCAGAAGAAGGAGAAGGAGAAGGTGAAGTCTGGAGATTGAATCAGAAGAATCAGAAGAAGGAGAAGGAGAAGGTGAAGTCTGGAGGGTGAATCAGAAGAAGCTGAAGAAAGAGAAGGAGAAGGTGAAGTCTGGAGGGTGAAGCAGAAGAAGCAGAAGAAGGAGAAGGTGAAGACTGGAGGGTGAATCAGAAGAAGTAGAAGAAGGAGAAGGAGAAGGTGAAGTCTGGAGGGTGAATCAGAAGAAGTAGAAGAAGGAGTAGGAGAAGTTGAAGTCTGGAGGGTGAATCAGAAGAATGAGAAGAAGGAGAAGGAGAAGGTGAAGTCTGGAGGGTGAATCAGAAGAAGCAGAAGAAGGAGAAGGAGAAGGTGAAGTCAGGAGGGTGAATCAGAAGAAGCAGAAGAAGGAGAAGGAGAAGGTGAAGTTAGGAGGGTGAATCAGAAGAAGCAGAAGAAGGAGAAGGAGAAGGTGAAGTCAGGGGGGTGAAGCAGAAGAAGTAGAAGAAGGAGAAGGAGAAGGTGAAGTCTGGAGGGTGAATCAGAAGAAGCAGAAGAAGGAGAAGGAGAAGGTGAAGTCTGGAGGGTGAATCAGAAGAAGCAGAAGAAGGAGAAGGAGAAGATGAAGTCTGGAGGGGGAATCAGAAGAAGTAGATGAAGGAGAAGGAGAAGGTGAGGTCTGGAGGGTGAATCAGAAGAAGCAGAAGAAGGAGAAGGAGAAGGTGAAGTCTGAAGGGTGAATCAGAAGAAGCAGAAGAAGGAGAAGGAGAAGG
Organism: Somniosus microcephalus; assembly: GCF_052327205.1. Lineage (NCBI taxonomy): Eukaryota > Metazoa > Chordata > Chondrichthyes > Squaliformes > Somniosidae > Somniosus > Somniosus microcephalus. Next base: position 241,614 of record NW_028225361.1, read on the forward strand.
TGAAGTCTGGAGGGTGAATCAGAAGAAGCAGAAGAAGGAGAAGGAGAAGGTGAAGTCTGGAGGGTGAATCAGAAGAAGCAGAAGAAGGAGAAGGAGAAGGTGAAGTCTGGAGGGTGAATCAGAAGAAGCAGAAGAAGGAGAAGGAGAAGGTGAAGTCTGGAGGGTGATTCAGAAGAAGCAGAAGAAGGAGAAGGAGAAGGTGAAGTCTGGAGGGTGAATCAGAAGAAGTAGAAGACGGAGAAGGAGAAGGTGAAGTCTGGAGGCTGGAGGGTGAAGCAGAAGAAGTAGAAGAAGGAGAAGGAGAAGGTGAAGTCAGGAGGGTGAATCAGAAGAGGTAGAAGAAGGAGAAGGAGAAGGTGAAGTCAGGAGGGTGAATCAGAAGAAGCAGAAGAAGGAGAAGGAGAAGGTGAAGTCTGGAGGGTGAATCAGAAGAAGCAGAAGAAGGAGAAGGAGAAGTTGAAGACTGGAGGGTGAATCAGAAGAAGTAGAAGAAGGAGAAGGAGAAGGTGAAGTCTGGAGGGTGAATCAGAAGAAGTAGAAGAAGGAGAAGGTGTAGTCTGGAGGGTGAATCAGAAGAAGTAGACGAAGGAGAAGGAGAAGGTGAAGTCTGGAGGGTGAATCAGAAGAAGCAGAATAAGGAGAACGAGAAGGTGAAGTCTGGAGGGTGAATCAGAAGAAGTAGAAGAAGGAGAAGGAGAAGGTGAAGTCTGGAGGGTGAATCAGAAGAAGCAGAAGAAGGAGAATGAGAAGGTGAAGTCAGGAGGGTGAATCAGAAGAAGCAGAAGAAGGAGAATGAGAAGCTGAAGTCTGGAGGGTGAATCAGAAGAAGCAGAAGAAGGAGAAGGAGGAGGTGAAGACTGGAGGGTGAATCAGAAAAAGTAGAAGAAGGAGAAGGAGAAGGTGAAGTCTGGAGGGTGAATCAGAAGAAGTAGAAGAAGGAGAAGGATAAGGCGAAGTCTGGAGGGTGAATCAGAAGAAGCAGAAAAAGGAGAAGGAGAAGGTGAAGTCTGGAGGGTGAATCAGAAGAAGCAGAAGAAGGAGGAGGAGAAGATGAAGTCTGGAGGGTGAATCAGAAGAAGTAGAAGAAGGAGAAGGAGAAGGTGAGGTCTGGAGGGTGAATCAGAAGAAGCAGAAGAAGGAGAAGGATATGGTGAAGTCTGAAGGGTGAATCAGAAGAAGCAGAAGAAGGAGAAGTAAAAGGTGATGTCTGGAGGGTGAATCAGAAGAAGCAGAAGAAGGAGAAGGAGAAGGTGAAGTCTGGAGGGTGAATCAGAAGAAGCAGAAGAAGGAGAAGGAGAAGGTGAAGTCTGGAGGGTGAATCAGAAGAAGTAGAAGAAGGAGAAGGAGAAGGTGAAGTCTGGAGGGTGAATCAGAAGAAGTAGAAGAAGGAGAAGGAGAAGGTGAAGTCTGGAGGGTGAATCAGAAGAAGCAGAAGAAGGAGAAGGAGAAGGTGAAGTCTGGAGGGTGAATCAGAAGAAGCAGAAGAAGGAGAAGGAGAAGATGAAGTCTGGAGGGTGAATCAGAAGAAGTAGAAGAAGGAGTAGGAGAAGGAGAAGTCTGGAGGGTGAATCAGAAGAAGCAGAAGAAGGGGAAGGAGATGGTGAAGTCTGGAGGGTGAATCAGAAGAAGCAGAAGAAGGAGAAGGAGAAGGTGAAGTCTGGAGGGTGAATCAGAAGAAGCAGAAGAAGGAGAAGGAGAAGGTGAAGTCTGGAGGGTGAATCAGAAGAAGTAGAAGACGGAGAAGGAGAAGGTGAAGTCTGGAGGCTGGAGGGTGAAGCAGAAGAAGTAGAAGAAGGAGAAGGAGAAGGTGAAGTCAGGAGGGTGAATCAGAAGAGGTAGAAGATGGAGAAGGTGAAGATGAAGTCAGGAGGGTGAATCAGAAGAAGCAGAAGAAGGAGAAGGAGAAGGTGAAGTCTGGAGAGTGAATCAGAAGAATCAGAAGAAGGAGAAGGAGAAGGTGAAGTCTGGAGGGTGAATCAGAAGAAGCTGAAAAAAGAGAAGGAGAAGGTGAAGTCTGGAGAGTGAAGCAGAAGAAGCAGAAGATGGAGAAGGAGAAGGTGAAGTCTGGAGGGCGAAGCAGAAGAAGCAGAAGAAGGAGAGTGAGAAGGTGAAGTCTGGAGGGTGAAGCAGAAGAAGCAGAAGAAGGAGAAGGAGAAGGTGAAGTCTGGAGGGTGAATCAGGAGAAGTAGAAGAAGGAGAAGGAGAAGGTGAAGTCAGGAGGGTGAAGCAGAAGAAGCAGAAGAAGGAGAAGGAGAAGGTGAAGTCTGGAGGGTGAAGCAGAAGAAGCAGAAGATGGAGAAGGAGAAGATGAAGTCTGGAGGGCGAAGCAGAAGAAGCAGAAGAAGGAGAAGGAGAAGGTGAAGTCTGGAGGGTGAAGCAGAAGAAGCAGAAGAAGGAGAACGAGAAGGTGAAGTCTGGAGGGTGAATCAGAAGAAGTAGAAGAAGGAGAAGGAGAAGGTGAAGTCTGGAGGGTGAATCAGAAGAAGCAGAAGAAGGAGAATGAGAAGGTGAAGTCAGGAGGGTGAATCAGAAGAAGCAGAAGAAGGAGAAGGAGAAGGTGAAGTCTGGAGGGTGAATCAGAAGAAGCAGAAGAAGGAGAAGGAGGAGGTGAAGACTGGAGGGTGAATCAGAAAAAGTAGCAGAAGGAGAAGGAGAAGGTGTAGTCTGGAGGGTGAATCAGAAGAAGTAGAAGAAGGAGAAGGAGAAGGCGAAGTCTGGAGGGTGAATCAGAAGAAGCAGAAAAAGGAGAAGGAGAAGGTGAAGTCTGGAGGGTGAATCAGAAGAAGCAGAACAAGGAGAAGGAGAAGGTGAAGTCTGGATGGTGAAGCAGAAGAAGCAGAAGAAGGAGAAGGAGAAGGTGAAGTCTGGAGGGTGAAGCAGAAGAAGCAGAAGAAGGAGAAGGAGAAGGTGAAGTCAGGAGGGTGAATCAGAAGAAGTAGAAGAAGGAGAAGGAGAAGGTGAAGTCTGGAGGGTGAATCAGAAGAAGTAGAAGATGGAGAAGGAGAAGGTGAAGTCTGGAGGGTGAATCAGAAGAAGTAGAAGAAGGAGAAGGAGAAGGTGAAGTCTGGAGGGTGAATCAGAAGAAGCAGAAGAAGGAGAAGGAGAAGGTGAAGTCTGGAGGGAGAAGCAGAAGAAGTAGAAGAAGGAGAAGGAGAAGGTGATGTCTGGAGGGTGAATCAGAAGAAGAAGAAGAAGGAGAAGGAGAAGGTGAAGTCTGGAGGGTGAATCAGTAGAAGTAGAAGAAGGAGAAGGAGAAGGTGAAGTCTGGAGGGTGAATCAGAAGAAGCAGAAGAAGGAGAAGGAGAAGGTGAAGTCTGGAGGGTGAATCAGAAGAAGTAGAAGAAGGAGAAGGAGATGGTGTAGTCTGGAGGGTGAATCAGAAGAAGTAGACGAAGGAGAAGGAGAAGGTGAAGTCTGGAGGGTGAATCAGAAGAAGCAGAAGAAGGAGAAGGAGAAGGTGAAGTCTAGAAGGTGAATCAGAAGAAGTCGAAGAAGGAGAAGGAGAAGGTGAAGTCTGGAGGGTGAATCAGAAGAAGCAGAAGAAGGAGAAGGAGAAGCTGAAGTCTGGAGGGTGAATCAGAAGAAGCAGAAGAAGGAGAAGGAGGAGGTGAAGACTGGAGGGTGAATCAGAAAAAGTAGAAGAAGGAGAAGGAGAAGGTGAAGTCTGGAGGGTGAATCAGAAGAAGTAGAAGAAGGAGAAGGAGAAGGCGAAGTCTGGAGGGTGAATCAGAAGAAGCAGAAAAAGGAGAAGGAGAAGGTGAAGTCTGGAGGGTGAATCAGAAGAAGCAGAAGAAGGAGGAGGAGAAGATGAAGTCTGGAGGGTGAATCAGAAGAAGTAGAAGAAGGAGAAGGAGAAGGTGAGGTCTGGAGGGTGAATCAGAAGAAGCAGAAGAAGGAGAAGGATATGGTGAAGTCTGAAGGGTGAATCAGAAGAAGCAGAAGAAGGAGAAGTAAAAGGTGAAGTCTGGAGGGTGAATCAGAAGAAGCAGAAGAAGGAGAAGGAGAAGGTGAAGTCTGGAGGGTGAATCAGAAGAAGCAGAAGAAGGAGAAGGAGAAGGTGAAGTCTGGAGGGTGAATCAGAAGAAGTAGAAGAAGGAGAAGGAGAAGGTGAAGTCTGGAGGGTGAATCAGAAGAAGTAGAAGAAGGAGAAGGTGAAGTCTGGAGGGTGAATCAGAAGAAGCAGAAGAAGGAGAAGGAGAAGGTGAAGTCTGGAGGGTGAATCAGAAGAAGCAGAAGAAGGAGAAGGAGAAGATGAAGTCTGGAGGGTGAATCAGAAGAAGTAGAAGAAGGAGTAGGAGAAGGAGAAGTCTGGAGGGTGAATCAGAAGAAGCAGAAGAAGGAGAAGGAGATGCTGAAGTCTGGAGGGTGAATCAGAAGAAGCAGAAGAAGGAGAAGGAGAAGGTGAAGTCTGGAGGGTGAATCAGAAGAAGCAGAAGAAGGAGAAGGAGAAGCTGAAGTCTGGAGGGTGAATCAGAAGAAGCAGAAGAAGGAGAAGGAGGAGGTGAAGACTGGAGGGTGAATCAGAAAAAGTAGAAGAAGGAGAAGGAGAAGGTGAAGTCTGGAGGGTGAATCAGAAGAAGTAGAAGAAGGAGAAGGAGAAGGCGAAGTCTGGAGGGTGAATCAGAAGAAGCAGAAAAAGGAGAAGGTGAAGGTGAAGTCTGGAGAGTGAATCAGAAGAAGCAGAAGAAGGAGGAGGAGAAGATGAAGTCTGGAGGGTGAATCAGAAGAAGTAGAAGAAGGAGAAGGAGAAGGTGAGGTCTGGAGGGTGAACCAGAAGAAGCAGAAGAAGGAGAAGAATATGGTGAAGTCTGAAGGGTGAATCAGAAGAAGCAGAAGAAGGAGAAGTAAAAGGTGAAGTCTGGAGGGTGAATCAGAAGAAGCAGAAGAAGGAGAAGGAGAAGGTGAAGTCTGGAGGGTGAATCAGAAGAAGCAGAAGAAGGAGAAGGAGAAGGTGAAGTCTGGAGGGTGAATCAGAAGAAGTAGAAGAAGGAGAAGGAGAAGGTGAAGTCTGGAGGGTGAATCAGAAGAAGTAGAAGAAGGAGAAGGAGAAGGTGAAGTCTGGAGGGTGAATCAGAAGAAGCAGAACAAGGAGAAGGAGAAGGTGAAGTCTGGAGGGTGAATCAGAAGAAGCAGAAGAAGGAGAAGGAGAAGATGAAGTCTGGAGGGTGAATCAGAAGAAGTAGAAGAAGGAGTAGGAGAAGGAGAAGTCTGGAGGGTGAATCAGAAGAAGCAGAAGAAGGAGAAGGAGATGGTGAAGTCTGGAGGGTGAATCAGAAGAAGCAGAAGAAGGAGAAGGAGAAGGTGAAGTCTGGAGGGTGAATCAGAAGAAGCAGAAGAAGGAGAAGGAGAAGGTGAAGTCTGGAGGGTGAATCAGAAGAAGTAGAAGACGGAGAAGGAGAAGGTGAAGTCTGGAGGCTGGAGGGTGAAGCAGAAGAAGTAGAAGAAGGAGAAGGAGAAGGTGAAGTCAGGAGGGTGAATCAGAAGAGGTAGAAGATGGAGAAGGTGAAGGTGAAGTCAGGAGGGTGAATCAGAAGAAGCAGAAGAAGGAGAAGGAGAAGGTGAAGTCTGGAGAGTGAATCAGAAGAATCAGAAGAAGGAGAAGGAGAAGGTGAAGTCTGGAGGGTGAATCAGAAGAAGCTGAAAAAAGAGAAGGAGAAGGTGAAGTCTGGAGGGTGAAGCAGAAGAAGCAGAAGATGGAGAAGGAGAAGGTGAAGTCTGGAGGGCGAAGCAGAAGAAGCAGAAGAAGGAGAGTGAGAAGGTGAAGTCTGGAGGGTGAAGCAGAAGAAGCAGAAGAAGGAGAAGGAGAAGGTGAAGTCTGGAGGGTGAATCAGGAGAAGTAGAAGAAGGAGAAGGAGAAGGTGAAGTCAGGAGGGTGAAGCAGAAGAAGCAGAAGAAGGAGAAGGAGAAGGTGAAGTCTGGAGGGTGAAGCAGAAGAAGCAGAAGATGGAGAAGGAGAAGGTGAAGTCTGGATGGCGAAGCAGAAGAAGCAGAAGAAGGAGAAGGAGAAGGTGAAGTCTGGAGGGTGAAGCAGAAGAAGCAGAAGAAGGAGAACGAGAAGGTGAAGTCTGGAGGGTGAATCAGAAGAAGTAGAAGAAGGAGAAGGAGAAGGTGAAGTCTGGAGGGTGAATCAGAAGAAGCAGAAGAAGGAGAATGAGAAGGTGAAGTCAGGAGGGTGAATCAGAAGAAGCAGAAGAAGGAGAAGGAGAAGGTGAAGTCTGGAGGGTGAATCAGAAGAAGCAGAAGAAGGAGAAGGAGGAGGTGAAGACTGGACGGTGAATCAGAAAAAGTAGAAGAAGGAGAAGGAGAAGGTGTAGTCTGGAGGGTGAATCAGAAGAAGTAGAAGAAGGAGAAGGAGAAGGCGAAGTCTGGAGGGTGAATCAGAAGAAGCAGAAAAAGGAGAAGGAGAAGGTGAAGTCTGGAGGGTGAATCAGAAGAAGCAGAACAAGGAGAAGGAGAAGGTGAAGTCTGGAGGGTGAAGCAGAAGAAGCAGAAGAAGGAGAAGGAGAAGGTGAAGTCTGGAGGGTGAAGCAGAAGAAGCAGAAGAAGGAGAAGGAGAAGGTGAAGTCAGGAGGGTGAATCAGAAGAAGTAGAAGAAGGAGAAGGAGAAGGTGAAGTCTGGAGGGTGAATCAGAAGAAGTAGAAGATGGAGAAGGAGAAGGTGAAGTCTGGAGGGTGAATCAGAAGAAGCAGAAGAAGGAGAAGTAAAAGGTGAAGTCTGGAGGGTGAATCAGAAGAAGCAGAAGAAGGAGAAGGAGAAGGTGAAGTCTGGAGGGTGAATCAGAAGAAGCAGAAGAAGGAGAAGGAGAAGGTGAAGTCTGGAGGGTGAATCAGAAGAAGTAGAAGAAGGAGAAGGAGAAGGTGAAGTCTGGAGGGTGAACCAGAAGAAGCAGAAGAAGGAGAAGAATATGGTGAAGTCTGAAGGGTGAATCAGAAGAAGCAGAAGAAGGAGAAGTAAAAGGTGAAGTCTGGAGGGTGAATCAGAAGAAGCAGAAGAAGGAGAAGGAGAAGGTGAAGTCTGGAGGGTGAATCAGAAGAAGCAGAAGAAGGAGAAGGAGAAGGTGAAGTCTGGAGGGTGAATCAGAAGAAGTAGAAGAAGGAGAAGGAGAAGGTGAAGTCTGGAGGGTGAATCAGAAGAAGTAGAAGAAGGAGAAGGAGAAGGTGAAGTCTGGAGGGTGAATCAGAAGAAGCAGAACAAGGAGAAGGAGAAGGTGAAGTCTGGAGGGTGAATCAGAAGAAGCAGAAGAAGGAGAAGGAGAAGATGAAGTCTGGAGGGTGAATCAGAAGAAGTAGAAGAAGGAGTAGGAGAAGGAGAAGTCTGGAGGGTGAATCAGAAGAAGCAGAAGAAGGAGAAGGAGATGGTGAAGTCTGGAGGGTGAATCAGAAGAAGCAGAAGAAGGAGAAGGAGAAGGTGAAGTCTGGAGGGTGAATCAGAAGAAGCAGAAGAAGGAGAAGGAGAAGGTGAAGTCTGGAGGGTGAATCAGAAGAAGTAGAAGACGGAGAAGGAGAAGGTGAAGTCTGGAGGCTGGAGGGTGAAGCAGAAGAAGTAGAAGAAGGAGAAGGAGAAGGTGAAGTCAGGAGGGTGAATCAGAAGAGGTAGAAGATGGAGAAGGTGAAGGTGAAGTCAGGAGGGTGAATCAGAAGAAGCAGAAGAAGGAGAAGGAGAAGGTGAAGTCTGGAGAGTGAATCAGAAGAATCAGAAGAAGGAGAAGGAGAAGGTGAAGTCTGGAGGGTGAATCAGAAGAAGCTGAAAAAAGAGAAGGAGAAGGTGAAGTCTGGAGGGTGAAGCAGAAGAAGCAGAAGATGGAGAAGGAGAAGGTGAAGTCTGGAGGGCGAAGCAGAAGAAGCAGAAGAAGGAGAGTGAGAAGGTGAAGTCTGGAGGGTGAAGCAGAAGAAGCAGAAGAAGGAGAAGGAGAAGGTGAAGTCTGGAGGGTGAATCAGGAGAAGTAGAAGAAGGAGAAGGAGAAGGTGAAGTCAGGAGGGTGAAGCAGAAGAAGCAGAAGAAGGAGAAGGAGAAGGTGAAGTCTGGAGGGTGAAGCAGAAGAAGCAGAAGATGGAGAAGGAGAAGGTGAAGTCTGGATGGCGAAGCAGAAGAAGCAGAAGAAGGAGAAGGAGAAGGTGAAGTCTGGAGGGTGAAGCAGAAGAAGCAGAAGAAGGAGAACGAGAAGGTGAAGTCTGGAGGGTGAATCAGAAGAAGTAGAAGAAGGAGAAGGAGAAGGTGAAGTCTGGAGGGTGAATCAGAAGAAGCAGAAGAAGGAGAATGAGAAGGTGAAGTCAGGAGGGTGAATCAGAAGAAGCAGAAGAAGGAGAAGGAGAAGGTGAAGTCTGGAGGGTGAATCAGAAGAAGCAGAAGAAGGAGAAGGAGGAGGTGAAGACTGGACGGTGAATCAGAAAAAGTAGAAGAAGGAGAAGGAGAAGGTGTAGTCTGGAGGGTGAATCAGAAGAAGTAGAAGAAGGAGAAGGAGAAGGCGAAGTCTGGAGGGTGAATCAGAAGAAGCAGAAAAAGGAGAAGGAGAAGGTGAAGTCTGGAGGGTGAATCAGAAGAAGCAGAACAAGGAGAAGGAGAAGGTGAAGTCTGGAGGGTGAAGCAGAAGAAGCAGAAGAAGGAGAAGGAGAAGGTGAAGTCTGGAGGGTGAAGCAGAAGAAGCAGAAGAAGGAGAAGGAGAAGGTGAAGTCAGGAGGGTGAATCAGAAGAAGTAGAAGAAGGAGAAGGAGAAGGTGAAGTCTGGAGGGTGAATCAGAAGAAGTAGAAGATGGAGAAGGAGAAGGTGAAGTCTGGAGGGTGAATCAGAAGAAGTAGAAGAAGGAGAAGGAGAAGGTGAAGTCTGGAGGGTGAATCAGAAGAAGCAGAAGAAGGAGAAGGAGAAGGTGAAGTCTGGAGGGAGAAGCAGAAGAAGTAGAAGAAGGAGAAGGAGAAGGTGATGTCTGGAGGGTGAATCAGAAGAAGAAGAAGAAGGAGAAGGAGAAGGTGAAGTCTGGAGGGTGAATCAGTAGAAGTAGAAGAAGGAGAAGGAGAAGGTGAAGTCTGGAGGGTGAATCAGAAGAAGCAGAAGAAGGAGAAGGAGAAGGTGAAGTCTGGAGGGTGAATCAGAAGAAGTAGAAGAAGGAGAAGGAGATGGTGTAGTCTGGAGGGTGAATCAGAAGAAGTAGACGAAGGAGAAGGAGAAGGTGAAGTCTGGAGGGTGAATCAGAAGAAGCAGAAGAAGGAGAAGGAGAAGGTGAAGTCTAGAGGGTGAATCAGAAGAAGTCGAAGAAGGAGAAGGAGAAGGTGAAGTCTGGAGGGTGAATCAGAAGAAGCAGAAGAAGGAGAAGGAGAAGGTGAAGTCAGGAGGGTGAATCAGAAGAAGCGGAAGAAGGAGAAGGAGAAGGTGAAGTCTGGAGGGTGAATCAGAAGAAGCAGAAGAAGGAGAAGGAGAAGTTGAAGACTGGAGGGTGAATCAGAAGAAGGAGAAGAAGGAGAAGGAGAAGGTGAAGTCTGGAGGGTGAATCAGAAGAAGTAGAAGAAGGAGAAGGAGAAGGTGTAGTCTGGAGGGTGAATCAGAAGAAGTAGACGAAGGAGAAGGAGAAGGTGAAGTCTGGAGGGTGAATCAGAAGAAGCAGAAGAAGGAGAACGAGAAGGTGAAGTCTGGAGGGTGAATCAGAAGAAGTAGAAGAAGGAGAAGGAGAAGGTGAAGTCTGGAGGGTGAATCAGAAGAAGCAGAAGAAGGAGAATGAGAAGGTGAAGTCAGGAGGGTGAATCAGAAGAAGCAGAAGAAGGAGAAGGAGAAGGTGAAGTCTGGAGGGTGAATCAGAAGAAGCAGAAGAAGGAGAAGGAGGAGGTGAAGACTGGAGGGTGAATCAGAAAAAGTAGAAGAAGGAGAAGGAGAAGGTGAAGTCTGGAGGGTGAATCAGAATAAGTACCAGAAGGAGAAGGAGAAGGCGAAGTCTGGAGGGTGAATCAGAAGAAGCAGAAAAAGGAGAAGGAGAAGGTGAAGTCTGGAGGGTGAATCAGAAGAAGCAGAAGAAGGAGGAGGAGAAGATGAAGTCTGGAGGGTGAATCAGAAGAAGTAGAAGAAGGAGAAGGAGAAGGTGATGTCTGGAGGGTGAATCAGAAGAAGCAGAAGAAGGAGAAGGATATGGTGAAGTCTGAAGGGTGAATCAGAAGAAGCAGAAGAAGGAGAAGTAAAAGGTGAAGTCTGGAGGGTGAATCAGAAGAAGCAGAAGAAGGAGAAGGAGAAGGTGAAGTCTGGAGGGTGAATCAGAAGAAGCAGAAGAAGGAGAAGGAGAAGGTGAAGTCTGGAGGGTGAATCAGAAGAAGTAGAAGAAGGAGAAGGAGAAGGTGAAGTCTGGAGGGTGAATCAGAAGAAGTAGAAGAAGGAGAAGGAGAAGGTGAAGTCTGGAGGGTGAATCAGAAGAAGCAGAAGAAGGAGAAGGAGAAGGTGAAGTCTGGAGGGTGAATCAGAAGAAGCAGAAGAAGGAGAAGGAGAAGATGAAGTCTGGAGGGTGAATCAGAAGAAGTAGAAGAAGGAGTAGGAGAAGGAGAAGTCTGCAGGGTGAATCAGAAGAAGCAGAAGAAGGAGAAGGAGATGGTGAAGTCTGGAGGGTGAATCAGAAGAAGCAGAAGAAGGAGAAGGAGAAGGTGAAGTCTGGAGGGTGAATCAGAAGAAGCAGAAGAAGGAGAAGGAGAAGGTGAAGTCTGGAGGGTGAATCAGAAGAAGTAGAAGACGGAGAAGGAGAAGGTGAAGTCTGGAGGCTGGAGGGTGAAGCAGAAGAAGTAGAAGATGGAGAAGGAGAAGGTGAAGTCAGGAGGGTGAATCAGAAGAGGTAGAAGAAGGAGAAGGTGAAGGTGAAGTCAGGAGGGTGAATCAGAAGAAGCAGAAGAAGGAGAAGGAGAAGGTGAAGTCTGGAGAATGAATCAGAAGAATCAGAAGAAGGAGAAGGAGAAGGTGAAGTCTGGAGGGTGAATCAGAAGAAGCTGAAGAAGGAGAAGGAGAAGGTGAAGTCTGGAGGGTGAAGCAGAAGAAGCAGAAGAAGGAGAAGGAGAAGGTGAAGACTGGAGGGTGAATCAGAAGAAGTTGAAGAAGGAGAAGGAGAAGGTGAAGTCTGGAGGGTGAATCAGAAGAAGTAGAAGAAGGAGTAGGAGAAGGTGAAGTCTGGAGGGTGAATCAGAAGAATGAGAAGAAGGAGAAGGAGAAGGTGAAGTCTGGAGGGTGAATCAGAAGAAACAGAAGAAGGAGAAGGAGAAGGTGAAGTCAGGAGGGTGAATCAGAAGAAGCAGAAGAAGGAGAAGGAGAAGGTGAAGTTAGGAGGGTGAATCAGAAGAAGCAGAAGAAGGAGAAGGAGAAGGTGAAGTCAGGGGGGTGAAGCAGAAGAAGAAGAAGAAGGAGAAGGAGAAGGTGAAGTCTGGAGGGTGAATCAGAAGAAGCAGAAGAAGGAGAAGGAGAAGGTGAAGTCTGGAGGGTGAATCAGAAGAAGCAGAAGAAGGAGAAGGAGAAGATGAAGTCTGGAGGGTGAATCAGAAGAAGTAGATGAAGGAGAAGGAGAAGGTGAGGTCTGGAGGGTGAATCAGAAGAAGTAGAAGAAGGAGAAGGAGAAGGTGAAGTCTGAAGGGTGAATCAGAAGAAGCAGAAGAAGGAGAAGGAGAAGGTGAAGTCTGGAGGGTGAATCAGAAGAAGCAGAAGAAGGAGAAGGAGAAGGTGAAGTCTGGAGGGTGAATCAGAAGAAGCAAAAGAAGGAGAAGGAGAAGGTGAAGTCTGGAGGGTGAATCAGAAGAAGTAGAAGAAGGAGAAGGAGAAGGTGAAGTCTGGAGGGTGAATCAGAAGAAGTAGAAGAAGGAGAAGGAGAAGGTGAAGTCTGGAGGGTGAATCAGAAGAAGCAGAAGAAGGAGAAGGGGAAGGTGAAGTCTGGAGGGTGAATCGGAAGAAGCAGAAGAAGGAGAAGAAGAAGATGAAGTCTGGAGGGTGAATCAGAAGAAGTAGAAGAAGGAGAAGGAGAAGGTGAAGTCTGGAGGGTGAATCAGAAGATGCAGAAGAAGGAGAAGGAGAAGGTGAAGTCTGGAGGGTGAATCAGAAGAAGCAGAAGAAGAAGGAGGAGAAGGTGAAGTCTGGAGGGTGAATCAGAAGAAGCATTATAAGGAGAAGGAGAAGGTGAAGTCTGGAGGGTGAATCAGAAGAAGCAGAAGAAGGAGAAGGAGAAGGTGAAGTCTGGAGGGTGAATCAGAAGAAGTAGAAGAAGGAGAAGGAGAAGGTGAAGTCTGGAGGGTGAAGCAGAAGAAGTAGAAGAAGGAGAAGGAGAAGGTGAAGTCAGGAGGGTGAATCAGAAGAAGCAGAAGAAGGAGAAGGAGAAGGTGAAGTCTGGAGGGTGAATCAGAAGAATCAGAAGAAGGAGAAGGAGAAGGTGAAGTCTGGAGGGTGAATCAGAAGAAGCAGAAGAAAGAGAAGGAGAAGGTGAAGTCTGGAGGGTGAAGCAGAAGAAGCAGAAGAAGGAGAAGCGGAAGGTGAAGACTGGAGGGTGAATCAGAAGAAGTAGAAGAAGGAGAAGGAGAAGGTGAAGTCTGGAGGATGAATCAGAAGAAGTAGAAGAAGGAGAAGGAGAAGGTGAAGTCTGGAGGGTGAATCAGAAGAAGCAGAAGAAGGAGAAGGAGAAGGTGAGGTCTGGAGGGTGAATCAGAAGAAGCAGAAGAAGGCGAAGGAGAAGATGAAGTCTGAAGGGTGAATCAGAAGAAGAAGAAGAAGGAGAAGGAGAAGGTGAGGTCTGGAGGGTGAATCAGAAGAAGCAGAAGAAGGAGAAGGAGAAGGTGAAGTCTGGAAGGTGAATCAGAAGAAGCAGAAGAAGAAGAAGGAGAAGGTGAAGTCTGGAGGGTGAATCAGAAGAAGCAGAAGAAGGAGAAGGAGAAGGTGAAGTCAGGAGTGTGAATCAGAAGAAGCAGAAGAAGGAGAACGAGAAGGTGAAGTTAGGAGGGTGAATCAGAAGAAGCAGAAGAAGGAGAAGGAGAAGGTGAAGTCAGGGGGGTGAAGCAGAAGAAGTAGAAGAAGGAGAAGGAGAAGGTGAAGTCAGGAGGGTGAAGCAGAAGAAGCAGAAGAAGGAGAAGGAGTAGGTGAAGTCTGGAGGGCGCAGCAGAAGAAGCAGAAGAAGGAGAAGGAGAAGGTCAAGTCTGGAGGGTGAAGCAGAAGAAGCAGAAGAAGGAGAAGGAGAAGGTGAAGTCTGGAGGGTGAATGAGAAGAAGTAGAAGAAGGAGAAGGAGAAGGTGAAGTCAGGAGGGTGAAGCAGAAGAAGCAGAAGAAGGAGAAGGAGTAGGTGAAGTCTGGAGGGCGCAGCAGAAGAAGCAGAAGAAGGAGAAGGAGAAGGTCAAGTCTGGAGGGTGAAGCAGAAGAAGCAGAAGAAGGAGAAGGAGAAGTTGAAGTCTGGAGGGTGAAGCAGAAGAAGGAGAAGGAGAAGGTGAAGTCTGGAGGATGAAGCAGAAGGAGAAGGAGAAGGTGAAGTCTGGAGGGTGAAGCAGAAGAAGCAGAAGAAGGAGAAGGAGAATGTGAAGTCTGGAGGGCGAAGCAGAAGAAGGAGAAGGAGAAGGTGAAGTCTGGAGTGCGAAGCAGAAGAAGGAGAAGGAGTAGGTTAAGTCTGGAGGGCGCAGCAGAAGAAGCAGAAGAAGGAGAAGGAGAAGGTGAAGTCTGGAGGGTGAAGCAGAAGAAGCAGAAGAAGGAGAAGGAGAATGTGAAGTCTGGAGGGCGAAGCAGAAGAAGGAGAAGGAGAAGGTGAAGTCTGGAGGGTGAAGCAGAAGAAGCAGAAGAAGGAGAAGGAGAAGGTGAAGTCTGGAGGGTGAATCAGAAGAAGTAGAAGAAGGAGTAGGAGAAGGTGAAGTCAGGAGGGTGAAGCAGAAGAAGCAGAAGAAGGAGAAGGAGAAGGTGAAGTCTGGAGGGTGAAGCAGAAGAAGCAGAAGAAGGAGAAGGAGAAGGTGAAGTCTGGAGGGTGAAGCAGAAGAAGCAGAAGAAGGAGAAGGAGAAGGTGAAGTCAGGAGGGTGAATCAAAAGAAGTAGAAGAAGGAGAAGGAGATGGTGAAGTCTGGAGGGTGAATCAGAAGAAGTCGAAGAAGGAGAAGGAGAAGGTGAAGTCTGGAGGGTGAATCAGAAGAAGTAGAAGAAGGAGAAGGAGAAGGTGAAGTCTGGAGGGTGAATCAGAAGAAGCAGAAAAAGGAGAAGAGAAGGTGAAGTCTGGAGGGAGAAGCAGAAGAAGTAGAAGAAGGAGAAGGAGAAGGTGAAGTCTGGAGGGTGAATCAGAAGAAGTAGAAGAAGGAGAAGGAGAAGGTGAAGTCTGGAGGGTGAATCAGAAGAAGTAGAAGAAGGAGAAGGAGAAGGTGAAGTCTGGAGGGTGAATCAGAAGAAGCAGAAGAAGGAGAAGGAGAAGGTGAAGTCTGGAGGGTGAATCAGAAGAAGTAGAAGAAGGAGAAGGAGAAGGTGTAGTCTGGAAGGCGAATCAGAAGAAGTAGACGAAGGAGAAGGAGAAGGTGAAGTCTGGAGGGTGAATCAGAAGAAGCAGAAGAAGGAGAAGGTGAAGTCTGGAGAGTGAATCAGTAGAAGTGGAAGAAGGAGAAGGAGAAGGTGAAGTCTGGAGGGTGAATCAGAAGAAGCAGAAGAAGGAGAAGGAGAAGGTGAAGTCTGGAGGGTGAATCAGAAGAAGTAGAAGAAGGAGAAGGAGATGGTGTAGTCTGGAGGGTGAATCAGAAGAAGTAGACGAAGGAGAAGGAGAAGGTGAAGTCTGGAGGGTGAATCAGAAGAAGCAGAAGAAGGAGAAGGAGAAGGTGAAGTCTAGAGGGTGAATCAGAAGAAGTAGAAGAAGGAGAAGGAGAAGGTGAAGTCTGGAGGGTGAATCAGAAGAAGCAGAAGAAGGAGAAGGAGAAGGTGAAGTCAGGAGGGTGAATCAGAAGAAGCAGAAGAAGGAGAAGGAGAAGGTGAAGTCTGGAGGGTGAATCAGAAGAAGCAGAAGAAGGAGAAGGAGAAGTTGAAGACTGGAGGGTGAATCAGAAGAAGTAGAAGAAGGAGAAGGAGAAGGTGAAGTCTGGAGGGTGAATCAGAAGAAGTAGAAGAAGGAGAATGAGAAGGTGTAGTCTGGAGGGTGAATCAGAAGAAGTAGACGAAGGAGAAGGAGAAGGTGAAGTCTGGAGGGTGAATCAGAAGAAGCAGAAGAAGGAGAACGAGAAGGTGAAGTCTGGAGGGTGAATCAGAAGAAGTAGAAGAAGGAGAAGGAGAAGGTGAAGTCTGGAGGGTGAATCAGAAGAAGCAGAAGAAGGAGAATGAGAAGGTGAAGTCAGGAGGGTGAATCAGAAGAAGCAGAAGAAGGAGAAGGAGAAGGTGAAGTCTGGAGGGTGAATCAGAAGAAGCAGAAGAAGGAGAAGGAGGAGGTGAAGACTGGAGGGTGAATCAGAAAAAGTAGAAGAAGGAGAAGGAGAAGGTGAAGTCTGGAGGGTGAATCAGAAGAAGTAGAAGAAGGAGAAGGAGAAGGCGAAGTCTGGAGGGTGAATCAGAAGAAGCAGAAAAAGGAGAAGGAGAAGGTGAAGTCTGGAGGGTGAATCAGAAGAAGCAGAAGAAGGAGGAGGAGAAGATGAAGTCTGGAGGGTGAATCAGAAGAAGTAGAAGAAGGAGAAGGAGAAGGTGATGTCTGGAGGGTGAATCAGAAGAAGTAGAAGAAGGAGAAGGATATGGTGAAGTCTGAAGGGTGAATCAGAAGAAGCAGAAGAAGGAGAAGTAAAAGGTGAAGTCTGGAGGGTGAATCAGAAGAAGCAGAAGAAGGAGAAGGAGAAGGTGAAGTCCGGAGGGTGAATCAGAAGAAGCAGAAGAAGGAGAAGGAGAAGGTGAAATCTGGAGGGTGAATCAGAAGAAGTAGAAGAAGGAGAAGGAGAAGGTGAAGTCTGGAGGGTGAATCAGAAGAAGTAGAAGAAGGAGAAGGAGAAGGTGAAGTCTGGAGGGTGAATCAGAAGAAGCAGAAGAAGGAGAAGGAGAAGGTGAAGTCTGGAGGGTGAATCAGAAGAAGCAGAAGAAGGAGAAGGAGAAGGTGAAGTCTGGAGGGTGAATCAGAAGAATTAGAAGACGGAGAAGGAGAAGGTGAAGTCTGGATGCTGGAGGGTGAAGCAGAAGAAGTAGAAGAAGGAGAAGGAGAAGGTGAAGTCAGGAGGGTGAATCAGAAGAGGTAGAAGAAGGAGAAGGAGAAGGTGAAGTCAAGAGGGTGAATCAGAAGAAGCAGAAGAAGGAGAAGGAGAAGGTGAAGTCTGGAGAGTGAATCAGAAGAATCAGAAGAAGGAGAAGGAGAAGGTGAAGTCTGGAGGGTGAATCAGAAGAAGCTGAAGAAAGAGAAGGAGAAGGTGAAGTCTGGAGGGTGAAGCAGAAGAAGCAGAAGAAGGAGAAGGAGAAGGTGAAGACTGGAGGGTGAATCAGAAGAAGTAGAAGAAGGAGAAGGAGAAGGTGAAGTCTGGAGGGTGAATCAGAAGAAGTAGAAGAAGGAGTAGGAGAAGGTGAAGTCTGGAGGGTGAATCAGAAGAATGAGAAGAAGGAGAAGGAGAAGGTGAAGTCTGGAGGGTGAATCAGAAGAAGCAGAAGAAGGAGAAGGAGAAGGTGAAGTCAGGAGGGTGAATCAGAAGAAGCAGAAGAAGGAGAAGGAGAAGGTGAAGTTAGGAGGGTGAATCAGAAGAAGCAGAAGAAGGAGAAGGAGAAGGTGAAGTCAGGGGGGTGAAGCAGAAGAAGTAGAAGAAGGAGAAGGAGAAGGTGAAGTCTGGAGGTTGAATCAGAAGAAGCAGAAGAAGGAGAAGGAGAAGGTGAAGTCTGGAGGGTGAATCAGAAGAAGCAGAAGAAGGAGAAGGAGAAGATGAAGTCTGGAGGGTGAATCAGAAGAAGTAGATGAAGGAGAAGGAGAAGGTGAGGTCTGGAGGGTGAATCAGAAGAAGCAGAAGAAGGAGAAGGAGAAGGTGAAGTCTGAAGGGTGAATCAGAAGAAGCAGAAGAAGGAGAAGGAGAAGGTGAAGTCTGGAGGGTGAATCAGAAGAAGCAGAAGAAGGAGAAGGAGAAGGTGAAGTCTGGAGGGTGAATCAGAAGAAGCAGAAGAAGGAGAAGGAGAAGGTGAAGTCTGGAGGGTGAATCAGGAGAAGTAGAAGAAGGAGAAGGAGAAGGTGAAGTCTGGAGGGTGAATCAGAAGAAGCAGAAGAAGGAGAAGGAGAAGGTGAAGTCTGGAGGGTGAATCAGAAGAAGCAGAAGAAGGAGAAGGAGAAGGTGAAGTCTGGAGGGTGAATCAGAAGAAGTAGAAGACGGAGAAGGAGAAGTTGAAGTCTGGAGGCTGGAGGGTGAAGCAGAAGAAGTAGAAGAAGGAGAAGGAGAAGGTGAAGTCAGGAGGGTGAATCAGAAGAGGTAGAAGAAGGAGAAGGAGAAGGTGAAGTCAGGAGGGTGAATCAGAAGAAGCAGAAGAAGGAGAAGGAGAAGGTGAAGTCTGGAGATTGAATCAGAAGAATCAGAAGAAGGAGAAGGAGAAGGTGAAGTCTGGAGGGTGAATCAGAAGAAGCTGAAGAAAGAGAAGGAGAAGGTGAAGTCTGGAGGGTGAAGCAGAAGAAGCAGAAGAAGGAGAAGGTGAAGACTGGAGGGTGAATCAGAAGAAGTAGAAGAAGGAGAAGGAGAAGGTGAAGTCTGGAGGGTGAATCAGAAGAAGTAGAAGAAGGAGTAGGAGAAGTTGAAGTCTGGAGGGTGAATCAGAAGAATGAGAAGAAGGAGAAGGAGAAGGTGAAGTCTGGAGGGTGAATCAGAAGAAGCAGAAGAAGGAGAAGGAGAAGGTGAAGTCAGGAGGGTGAATCAGAAGAAGCAGAAGAAGGAGAAGGAGAAGGTGAAGTTAGGAGGGTGAATCAGATGAAGCAGAAGAAGGAGAAGGAGAAGGTGAAGTCAGGGGGGTGAAGCAGAAGAAGTAGAAGAAGGAGAAGGAGAAGGTGAAGTCTGGAGGGTGAATCAGAAGAAGCAGAAGAAGGAGAAGGAGAAGGTGAAGTCTGGAGGGTGAATCAGAAGAAGCAGAAGAAGGAGAAGGAGAAGATGAAGTCTGGAGGGGGAATCAGAAGAAGTAGATGAAGGAGAAGGAGAAGGTGAGGTCTGGAGGGTGAATCAGAAGAAGCAGAAGAAGGAGAAGGAGAAGGTGAAGTCTGAAGGGTGAATCAGAAGAAGCAGAAGAAGGAGAAGGAGAAGGTGAAGTCTGGAGGGTGAATCAGAAGAAGCAGAAGAAGGAGAAGGAGAAGGTGAAGTCTGGAGGGTGAATCAGAAGAAGCAGAAGAAGGAGAAGGAGAAGGTGAAGTCTGGAGGGTGAATCAGAAGAAGCAGAAGAAGGAGAAGGAGAAGGTGAAGTCTGGAGGGTGAATCAGAAGAAGCAGAAGAAGGAGAAGGAGAAGGTGAAGTCTGGAGGGTGAATCAGAAGAAGTAGAAGACGGAGAAGGAGAAGGTGAAGTCTGGAGGCTGGAGGGTGAAGCAGAAGAAGTAGAAGAAGGAGAAGGAGAAGGTGAAGTCAGGAGGGTGAATCAGAAGAGGTAGAAGAAGGAGAAGGAGAAGGTGAAGTCAGGAGGGTGAATCAGAAGAAGCAGAAGAAGGAGAAGGAGAAGGTGAAGTCTGGAGAGTGAATCAGAAGAATCAGAAGAAGGAGAAGGAGAAGGTGAAGTCTGGAGGGTGAATCAGAAGAAGCTGAAGAAAGAGAAGGAGAAGGTGAAGTCTGGAGGGTGAAGCAGAAGAAGCAGAAGAAGGAGAAGGAGAAGGTGAAGACTGGAGGGTGAATCAGAAGAAGTAGAAGAAGGAGAAGGAGAAGGTGAAGTCTGGAGGGTGAATCAGAAGAAGTAGAAGAAGGAGTAGGAGAAGGTGAAGTCTGGAGGGTTAATCAGAAGAATGAGAAGAAGGAGAAGGAGAAGGTGAAGTCTGGAGGGTGAATCAGAAGAAGCAGAAGAAGGAGAAGGAGAAGGTGAAGTCAGGAGGGTGAATCAGAAGAAGCAGAAGAAGGAGTAGGAGAAGGTGAAGTTAGGAGGGTGAATCAGAAGAAGCAGAAGAAGGAGAAGGAGAAGGTGAAGTCAGGGGGGTGAAGCAGAAGAAGTAGAAGAAGGAGAAGCAGAAGGTGAAGTCTGGAGGTTGAATCAGAAGAAGCAGAAGAAGGAGAAGGAGAAGGTGAAGTCTGGAGGGTGAATCAGAAGAAGCAGAAGAAGGAGAAGGAGAAGATGAAGTCTGCAGGGTGAATCAGAAGAAGTAGATGAAGGAGAAGGAGAAGGTGAGGTCTGGAGGGTGAATCAGAAGAAGCAGAAGAAGGAGAAGGAGAAGGTGAAGTCTGAAGGGTGAATCAGAAGAAGCAGAAGAAGGAGAAGGAGAAGGTGAAGTCTGGAGGGTGAATCAGAAGAAGCAGAAGAAGGAGAAGGAGAAGGTGAAGTCTGGAGGGTGAATCAGAAGAAGCAGAAGAAGGAGAAGGAGAAGGTGAAGTCTGGAGGGTGAATCAGAAGAAGTAGAAGAAGGAGAAGGAGAAGGTGAAGTCTGGAGGGTGAATCAGAAGAAGCAGAAGAAGGAGAAGGAGAAGGTGAAGTCTGGAGGGTGAATCAGAAGAAGCAGAAGAAGGAGAAGGAGAAGGTGAAGTCTGGAGGGTGAATCAGAAGAAGTAGAAGACGGAGAAGGAGAAGGTGAAGTCTGGAGGCTGGAGGGTGAAGCAGAAGAAGTAGAAGAAGGAGAAGGAGAAGGTGAAGTCAGGAGGGTGAATCAGAAGAGGTAGAAGAAGGAGAAGGAGAAGGTGAAGTCAGGAGGGTGAATCAGAAGAAGCAGAAGAAGGAGAAGGAGAAGGTGAAGTCTGGAGAGTGAATCAGAAGAATCAGAAGAAGGAGAAGGAGAAGGTGAAGTCTGGAGGGTGAATCAGAAGAAGCTGAAGAAAGAGAAGGAGAAGGTGAAGTCTGGAGGGTGAAGCAGAAGAAGCAGAAGAAGGAGAAGGAGAAGGTGAAGACTGGAGGGTGAATCAGAAGAAGTAGAAGAAGGAGAAGGAGAAGGTGAAGTCTGGAGGGTGAATCAGAAGAAGTAGAAGAAGGAGTAGGAGAAGGTGAAGTCTGGAGGGTGAATCAGAAGAATGAGAAGAAGGAGAAGGAGAAGGTGAAGTCTGGAGGGTGTATCAGAAGAAGCAGAAGAAGGAGAAGGAGAAGGTGAAGTCAGGAGGGTGAATCAGAAGAAGCAGAAGAAGGAGAAGGAGAAGGTGAAGTTAGGAGGGTGAATCAGAAGAAGCAGAAGAAGGAGAAGGAGAAGGTGAAGTCAGGGGGTGAAGCAGAAGAAGTAGAAGAAGGAGAAGGAGAAGGTGAAGTCTGGAGGGTGAATCAGAAGAAGCAGAAGAAGGAGAAGGAGAAGGTGAAGTCTGGAGGGTGAATCAGAAGAAGCAGAAGAAGGAGAAGGAGAAGATGAAGTCTGGAGGGTGAATCAGAAGAAGCAGAAGAAGGAGAAGGAGAAGGTGAAGTCTGGAGGGTGAATCAGAAGAAGCAGAAGAAGGAGAAGGAGAAGGTGAAGTCTGGAGGGTGAATCAGAAGAAGCAGAAGAAGGAGAAGGAGAAGGTGAAGTCTGGAGGGTGAATCAGAAGAAGCAGAAGAAGGAGAAGGAGAAGGTGAAGTCTGGAGGGTGAATCAGAAGAAGTAGAAGACGGAGAAGGAGAAGGTGAAGTCTGGAGGCTGGAGGGTGAAGCAGAAGAAGTAGAAGAAGGAGAAGGAGAAGGTGAAGTCAGGAGGGTGAATCAGAAGAGGTAGAAGAAGGAGAAGGAGAAGGTGAAGTCAGGAGGGTGAATCAGAAGAAGCAGAAGGAGAAGGTGAAGTCTGGAGAGTGAATCAGAAGAATCAGAAGAAGGAGAAGGAGAAGGTGAAGTCTGGAGGGTGAATCAGAAGAAGGTGAAGAAAGAGAAGGAGAAGGTGAAGTCTGGAGGGTGAAGCAGAAGAAGCAGAAGAAGGAGAAGCAGAAGTTGAAGACTGGAGGGTGAATCAGAAGAAGTAGAAGAAGGAGAAGGAGAAGGTGAAGTCTGGAGGGTGAATCAGAAGATGTAGAAGAAGGAGTAGGAGAAGGTGAAGTCTGGAGGGTGAATCAGAAGAATGAGAAGAAGGAGAAGGAGAAGGTGAAGTCTGGAGGGTGAATCAGAAGAAGCAGAAGAAGGAGAAGGAGAAGGTGAAGTCAGGAGGGTGAATCAGAAGAAGCAGAAGAAGGAGAAGGAGAAGGTGAAGTTAGGAGGGTGAATCAGAAGAAGCAGAAGAAGGAGAAGGAGAAGGTGAAGTCAGGGGGGTGAAGCAGAAGAAGTAGAAGAAGGAGAAGGAGAAGGTGAAGTCTGGAGGTTGAATCAGAAGAAGCAGAAGAAGGAGAAGGAGAAGGTGAAGTCTGGAGGGTGAATCAGAAGAAGCAGAAGAAGGAGAAGGAGAAGATGAAGTCTGGAGGGTGAATCAGAAGAAGTAGATGAAGGAGAAGGAGAAGGTGAGGTCTGGAGGGTGAATCAGAAGAAGCAGAAGAAGGAGAAGGAGAAGGTGAAGTCTGAAGGGTGAATCAGAAGAAGCAGAAGAAGGAGAAGGAGAAGGTGAAGTCTGGAGGGTGAATCAGAAGAAGCAGAAGAAGGAGAAGGAGAAGGTGAAGTCTGGAGGGTGAATCAGAAGAAGCAGAAGAAGGAGAAGGAGAAGGTGAAGTCTGGAGGGTGAATCAGAAGAAGTAGAAGAAGGAGAAGGAGAAGGTGAAGTCTGGAGGGTGAATCAGAAGAAGCAGAAGAAGGAGAAGGAGAAGGTGAAGTCTGGAGGGTGAATCAGAAGAAGCAGAAGAAGGAGAAGGAGAAGGTGAAGTCTGGAGGGTGAATCAGAAGAAGTAGAAGACGGAGAAGGAGAAGGTGAAGTCTGGAGGCTGGAGGGTGAAGCAGAAGAAGTAGAAGAAGGAGAAGGAGAAGGTGAAGTCAGGAGGGTGAATCAGAAGAGGTAGAAGAAGGAGAAGGAGAAGGTGAAGTCAGGAGGGTGAATCAGAAGAAGCAGAAGAAGGAGAAGGAGAAGGTGAAGTCTGGAGAGTGAATCAGAAGAATCAGAAGAAGGAGAAGGAGAAGGTGAAGTCTGGAGGGTGAATCAGAAGAAGCTGAAGAAAGAGAAGGAGAAGGTGAAGTCTGGAGGGTGAAGCAGAAGAAGCAGAAGAAGGAGAAGGAGAAGGTGAAGACTGGAGGGTGAATCAGAAGAAGTAGAAAAAGGAGAAGGAGAAGGTGAAGTCTGGAGGGTGAATCAGAAGAAGTAGAAGAAGGAGTAGGAGAAGGTGAAGTCTGGAGGGTGAATCAGAAGAATGAGAAGAAGGAGAAGGAGAAGGTGAAGTCTGGAGGGTGAATCAGAAGAAGCAGAAGAAGGAGAAAGAGAAGGTGAAGTCAGGAGGGTGAATCAGAAGAAGCAGAAGAAGGAGAAGGAGAAGGTGAAGTTAGGAGGGTGAATCAGAAGAAGCAGAAGAAGGAGAAGGAGAAGGTGAAGTCAGGGGGGTGAAGCAGAAGAAGTAGAAGAAGGAGAAGGAGAAGGTGAAGTCTGGAGGGTGAATCAGAAGAAGCAGAAGAAGGAGAAGGAGAAGGTGAAGTCTGGAGGGTGAATCAGAAGAAGCAGAAGAAGGAGAAGGAGAAGATGAAGTCTGGAGGGTGAATCAGAAGAAGTAGATGAAGGAGAAGGAGAAGGTGAGGTCTGGAGGGTGAATCAGAAGAAGCAGAAGAAGGAGAAGGAGAAGGTGAAGTCTGAAGGGTGAATCAGAAGAAGCAGAAGAAGGAGAAGGAGAAGGTGAAGTCTGGAGGGTGAATCAGAAGAAGCAGAAGAAGGAGAAGGAGAAGGTGAAGTCTGGAGGGTGAATCAGAAGAAGCAGAAGAAGGAGAAGGAGAAGGTGAAGTCTGGAGGGTGAATCAGAAGAAGTAGAAGAAGGAGAAGGAGAAGGTGAAGTCTGGAGGGTGAATCAGAAGAAGTAGAAGAAGGAGAAGGAGAAGGTGAAGTCTGGAGGGTGAATCAGAAGAAGCAGAAGAAGGAGAAGGAGAAGGTGAAGTCTGGAGGGTGAATCGGAAGAAGCAGAAGAAGGAGAAGGAGAAGATGAAGTCTGGAGGGTGAATCAGAAGAAGTAGAATAAGGAGAAGGAGAAGGTGAAGTCTGGAGGGTGAATCAGAAGATGCAGAAGAAGGAGAAGGAGAAGGTGAAGTCTGGAGGGTGAATCAGAAGAAGCAGAAGAAGGAGGAGGAGAAGGTGAAGTCTGGAGGGTGAATCAGAAGAAGCATTATAAGGAGAAGGAGAAGGTGAAGTCTGGAGGGTGAATCAGAAGAAGCAGAAGAAAGAGAAGGAGAAAGTGAAGTCTGGAGGGTGAAGCAGAAGAAACAGAAGAAGGAGAAGGAGAAGGTGAAGACTGGAGGGTGAATCAGAAGAAGTAGAAGAAGGAGAAGGAGAAGGTGAAGTCTGGAGGATGAATCAGAAGAAGTAGAAGAAGGAGAAGGAGAAGATGAAGTCTGGAGGGTGAATCAGAAGAAGTAGAAGAAGGAGAAGGAGAAGGTGAGGTCTGGAGGGTGAATCAGAAGAAGCAGAAGAAGGAGAAGGAGAAGGTGAAGTCTGGAGGGTGAATCAGAAGAAGCAGAAGAAGGAGAAGGAGAAGGTGAAGTCTGGAGGGTGAATCAGAAGAAGCAGAAGAAGGAGGAGGAGAAGGTGAAGTCTGGAGGGTGAATCAGAAGAAGCATTATAAGGAGAAGGAGAAGGTGAAGTCTGGAGGGTGAATCAGAAGAAGCAGAAGAAAGAGAAGGAGAAAGTGAAGTCTGGAGGGTGAAGCAGAAGAAACAGAAGAAGGAGAAGGAGAAGGTGAAGACTGGAGGGTGAATCAGAATAAGTAGAAGAAGGAGAAGGAGAAGGTGAAGTCTGGAGGATGAATCAGAAGAAGTAGAAGAAGGAGAAGGAGAAGATAAAGTCTGGAGGGTGAATCAGAAGAAGTAGAAGAAGGAGAAGGAGAAGGTGAGGTCTGGAGGGTGAATCAGAAGAAGCAGAAGAAGGAGAAGGAGAAGGTGAAGTCTGGAGGGTGAATCAGAAGAAGCAGAAGAAGGAGAAGGAGAAGGTGAAGTCTGGAGGGTGAATCAGAAGAAGCAGAAGAAGGAGAAGAAGAAGGTGAAGTCAGGAGGGTGAATCAGAAGAAGCAGAAGAAGGAGAAGGAGAAGGTGAAGTTAGGAGGGTGAATCAGAAGAAGCAGAAGAAGGAGAAGGAGAAGGTGAAGTCTGGAGGGTGAATCAGAAGAAGCAGAAGAAGGAGAAGGAGAAGGTGAAGTCTGGAGGGTGAATTAGAAGAAGCAGAAGAAGGAGAAGGAGAAGGTGAAGTCAGGAGGGTGAATCAGAAGAAGCAGAAGAAGGAGCAGGAGAAGGTAAAGTTAGGAGGGTGAATCAGAAGAAGCAGAAGAAGGAGAAGGAGCAGGTGAAGTCAGGGGGGTGAAGCAGAAGAAGTAGAAGAAGGAGAAGGAGAAGGTGAAGTCAGGAGGGTGAAGCAGAAGAAGGAGAAGGAGAAGGTGAAGTCTGGAGGGTGAATCAGAAGAAGCAGAAGAAGGAGAAGGAGAAGGTGAAGTCTGGAGGGTGAATCAGAAGAAGTAGAAGAAGGAGAAGGAGAAGATGAAGTCTGGAGGGTGAATCAGAAGAAGTAGAAGAAGGAGAAGGAGAAGGTGAAGTCTGGAGGGTGAATCAGAAGAAGCAGAAGAAGGAGAAGGAGAAGGTGAAGTCTGGAGGGTGAATCGGAAGAAGCAGAAGAAGGAGAAGGAGAAGATGAAGTCTGGAGGGTGAATCAGAAGAAGTAGAAGAAGGAGAAGGAGAAGGTGAAGTCTGGAGGGTGAATCAGAAGATGCAGTAGAAGGAGAAGGAGAAGGTGAAGTCTGGAGGGTGAATCAGAAGAAGCAGATGAAGGAGCAGGAGAAGGTGAAGTCTGGAGGGTGAATCAGAAGAAGCATTATAAGGAGAAGGAGAAGGTGAAGTCTGGAGGGTGAATCAGAAGAAGCAGAAGAAAGAGCAGGAGAAAGTGAAGTCTGGAGGGTGAAGCAGAAGAAACAGAAGAAGGAGAAGGAGAAGGTGAAGACTGGAGGGTGAATCAGAAGAAGTAGAAGAAGGAGAAGGAGAAGGTGAAGTCTGGAGGATGAATCAGAAGAAGTAGAAGAAGGAGAAGGAGAAGATGAAGTCTGGAGGGTGAATCAGAAGAAGTAGAAGAAGGAGAAGGAGAAGGTGAGGTCTGGAGGGTGAATCAGAAGAAGCAGAAGAAGGAGAAGGAGAAGGTGAAGTCTGGAGGGTGAATCAGAAGAAGCAGAAGAAGGAGAAGGAGAAGGTGAAGTCTGGAGGGTGAATCAGAAGAAGCAGAAGAAGGAGGAGGAGAAGGTGAAGTCTGGAGGGTGAATCAGAAGAAGCATTATAAGGAGAAGGAGAAGGTGAAGTCTGGAGGGTGAATCAGAAGAAGCAGAAGAAAGAGAAGGAGAAAGTGAAGTCTGGAGGGTGAATCAGAAGAAACAGAAGAAGGAGAAGGAGAAGGTAAAGACTGGAGGGTGAATCAGAAGAAGTAGAAGAAGGAGAAGGAGAAGGTGAAGTCTGGAGGATGAATCAGAAGAAGCAGAAGAAGGAGAAGGAGAAGATGAAGTCTGGAGGGTGAATTCGAAGAAGCAGAAGAAGGAGAAGGAGAAGGTGAAGTCAGGAGGGTGAATCAGAAGAAGCAGAAGAAGGAGCAGGAGAAGGTAAAGTTAGGAGGGTGAATCAGATGAAGCAGAAGAAGGAGAAGGAGCAGGTGAAGTCAGGGGGGTGAAGCAGAAGAAGTAGAAGAAGGAGAAGGAGAAGGTGAAGTCAGGAGGGTGAAGCAGAAGAAGCAGAAGAAGGAGAAGGAGAAGGTGAAGTCTGGAGGGTGAATCAGAAGAAGCAGAAGAAGGAGAAGGAGAAGGTGAAGTCTGGAGGGTGAATCAGAAGAAGTAGAAGAAGGAGAAGGAGAAGGTGAAGTCTGGAGGGTGAATCAGAAGAAGTAGAAGAAGGAGAAGGAGAAGGTGAAGTCTGGAGGGTGAATCAGAAGAAGCAGAAGAAGGAGAAGGAGAAGGTGAAGTCTGGAGGGTGAATCGGAAGAAGCAGAAGAAGGAGAAGGAGAAGATGAAGTCTGGAGGGTGAATCAGAAGAAGTAGAAGAAGGAGAAGGAGAAGGTGAAGTCTGGAGGGTGAATCAGAAGATGCAGAAGAAGGAGAAGGAGAAGGTGAAGTCTGGAGGGTGAACCAGAAGAAGCAGAAGAAGGAGGAGGAGAAGGTGAAGTCTGGAGGGTGAATCAGAAGAAGCATTATAAGGAGAAGGAGAAGGTGAAGTCTGGAGGGTGAATCAGAAGAAGCAGAAGAAAGAGATGGAGAAAGTGAAGTCTGGAGGGTGAAGCAGAAGAAACAGAAGAAGGAGAAGGAGAAGGTGAAGACTGGAGGGTGAATCAGAAGAAGTAGAAGAAGGAGAAGGAGAAGGTGAAGTCTGGAGGATGAATCAGAAGAAGTAGAAGAAGGAGAAGGAGAAGATGAAGTCTGGAGGGTGAATCAGAAGAAGTAGAAGAAGGAGAAGGAGAAGGTGTGGTCTGGAGGGTGAATCAGAAGAAGCAGAAGAAGGAGAAGGAGAAGGTGAAGTCTGGAGGGTGAATCAGAAGAAGCAGAAGAAGGAGAAGGAGAAGGTGAAGTCTGGAGGGTGAATCAGAAGAAGCAGAAGAAGGAGGAGGAGAAGGTGAAGTCTGGAGGGTGAATCAGAAGAAGCATTATAAGGAGAAGGAGAAGGTGAAGTCTGGAGGGTGAATCAGAAGAAGCAGAAGAAAGAGAAGGAGAAAGTGAAGTCTGGAGGGTGAATCAGAAGAAACAGAAGAAGGAGAAGGAGAAGGTGAAGACTGGAGGGTGAATCAGAAGAAGTAGAAGAAGGAGAAGGAGAAGGTGAAGTCTGGAGGATGAATCAGAAGAAGTAGAAGAAGGAGAAGGAGAAGATGAAGTCTGGAGGGTGAATCAGAAGAAGTAGAAGAAGGAGAAGGAGAAGGTGAGGTCTGGAGGGTGAATCAGAAGAAGCAGAAGAAGGAGAAGGAGAAGGTGAAGTCTGGAGGGTGAATCAGAAGAAGCAGAAGAAGGAGAAGGAGAAGGTGAAATCTGGAGGGTGAATCAGAAGAAGCAGAAGAAGGAGAAGGAGAAGGTGAAGTCAGGAGGGTGAATCAGAAGAAGCAGAAGAAGGAGAAGGAGAAGGTGAAGTTAGGAGGGTGAATCAGAAGAAGCAGAAGAAGGAGAAGGAGAAGGTGAAGTCTGGAGGGTGAATCAGAAGAAGCAGAAGAAGGAGAAGGAGAAGGTGAAGTCTGGAGGGTGAATTAGAAGAAGCAGAAGAAGGAGAAGGAGAAGGTGAAGTCAGGAGGGTGAATCAGAAGAAGCAGAAGAAGGAGCAGGAGAAGGTAAAGTTAGGAGGGTGAATCAGAAGAAGCAGAAGAAGGAGAAGGAGCAGGTGAAGTCAGGGGGGTGAAGCAGAAGAAGTAGAAGAAGGAGAAGGAGAAGGTGAAGTCAGGAGGGTGAAGCAGAAGAAGCAGAAGAAGGAGAAGGAGAAGATGAAGTCTGGAGGGTGAAGCAGAAGAAGCAGAAGAAGGAGAAGGAGAAGGTGAAGTCTGGAGGGTGAATCAGAAGAAGTAGAAGAAGGAGAAGGAGAAGGTGAAGTCAGGAGAGTGAAGCAGAAGAAGCAGAAGAAGGAGAAGGAGAAGGTGAAGTCTGGAGGGTGAAGCAGAAGAAGCAGAAGAAGGAGAAGGAGAAGGTGAAGTCTGGAGGGCGAAGCAGAAGAAGCAGAAGAAGGGGAAGGAGAAGGTGAAGTCTGGAGGGTGAAGCAGAAGAAGCAGAAGAAGGAGAAGGAGAAGGTGAAGTCTGGAGGGTGAATCAGAAGAAGTAGAAGAAGGAGAAGGAGAAGGTGAAGTCAGGAGGGTGAAGCAGAAGAAGCAGAAGAAGGAGAAGGAGAAGGTAAAGTCTGGAGGGTGAAGCAGAAGAAGCAGAAGAAGGAGAAGGAGAAGGTGAAGTATGGAGGGTGAATCAGAAGAAGTAGAAGAAGGAGAAGGAGAAGCTGAAGTCTGGAGGGTGAATCAGAAGAAGTAGACGAAGGAGAAGGAGAAGGTGAAGTCTGGAGGGTGAATCAGAAGAAGCAGAAGAAGGAGAAGGAGAAGGTGAAGTCTGGAGGGTGAATCAGAAGAAGTAGAAGAAGGAGAAGGAGAAGGTGAAGTCTGGAGGGTGAATCAGAAGAAGCAGAAGAAGGAGAAGGAGAAGGTGAAGTATGCAGGGTGAATCAGAAGAAGCAGAAGAAGGAGAAGGAGAAGGTGAAGTCTGGAGGGTGAATCAGAAGAAGCAGAATAAGGAGAAGGAGAAGGTGAAGTCTGGAGGGTGAATCAGAAGCAGCAGAAGAAGGAGAAGGAGAAGGTGAAGTCTGGAGGGTGAATCAGAAGGAGTAGAAGAAGGAGAAGGAGAAGGTGAAGACTGGAGGGTGAATCAGAAGAAGCAGAAGAAGGAGAAGGAGAAGCTGAAGACTGGAGGGTGAATCAGAAGAAGCAGAAGAAGGAGAAGGTGAAGTCTGGAGGGTGAATCAGAAGAAGCAGAAGAAGGAGAAGGAGAAGGTGAAGTCTGGAGGGTGAATCAGAAGAAGCAGAATAAGGAGAAGGAGAAGGTGAAGTCTGGAGGGTGAATCAGAAGAAGCAGAAGAAGGAGAAGGAGAAGGTGAAGTCTGGAGGGTGAATCAGAAGAAGTAGAAGAAGGAGAAGGAGAAGGTGAAGTCTGGAGGGTGAAGCAGAAGAAGTAGAAGAAGGAGAAGGAGAAGGTGAAGTCTGGAGGGTGAATCAGAAGAAGCAGAAGAAAGAGAAGGAGAAGGTGAAGTCTGGAGGGTGAATCAGAAGAAGTAGAAGAAGGAGAAGGAGAAGGTGAAGTCTGGAGGGTGAATCAGAAGAAGTAGAAGAAGGAGAAGGAGAAGGTGAAGTCTGGAGGGTGAATCAGAAGAAGCAGAAGAAGGAGAAGGAGAAGGTGAAGTCTGGAGGGTGAATCGGAAGAAGCAGAAGAAGGAGAAGGAGAAGATGAAGTCTGGAGGGTGAATCAGAAGAAGTAGAAAAAGGAGAAGGAGAAGGTGAAGTCTGGAGGGTGAATCAGAAGATGCAGAAGAAGGAGAAGGAGAAGGTGAAGTCTGGAGGGTGAATCAGAAGAAGCAGAAGAAGGAGGAGGAGAAGGTGAAGTCTGGAGGGTGAATCAGAAGAAGCATTATAAGGAGAAGGAGAAGGTGAAGTCTGGAGGGTGAATCAGAAGAAGCAGAAGAAGGAGAAGGAGAAGGTGAAGTCTGGAGGGTGAATCAGAAGAAGTAGAAGAAGGAGAAGGAGAAGGTGAAGTCTGGAGGGTGAAGCAGAAGAAGTAGAAGAAGGAGAAGGAGAAGGTGAAGTCAGGAGGGTGAATCAGAAGAAGTAGAAGAAGGAGAAGGAGAAGGTGAAGTCAGGAGGGTGAATCAGAAGAAGCAGAAGAAGGAGAAGGAGAAGGTGAAGTCTGGAGGGTGAATCAGAAGAATCAGAAGAAGGAGAAGGAGAAGGTGATGTCTGGAGGGTGAATCAGAAGAAGCAGAGGAAAGAGAAGGAGAGGGTGAAGTCTGGAGGGTGAAGCAGAAGAAGCAGAAGCAGGAGAAGCAGAAGGTGAAGACTGGAGGGTGAATCAGAAGAAGTAGAAGAAGGAGAAGGAGAAGGTGAAGTCTGGAGGATGAATCAGAAGAAGTAGAAGAAGGAGAAGGAGAAGGTGAAGTCTGGAGGGTGAATCAGAAGAAGCAGAAGAAGGAGAAGGAGAAGGTGAGGTCTGGAGGGTGAATCAGAAGAAGCAGAAGAAGGCGAAGGAGAAGATGAAGTCTGAAGGGTGAATCAGAAGAAGTAGAAGAAGGAGAAGGAGAAGGTGAGGTCTGGAGGGTGAATCAGAAGAAGCAGAAGAAGGAGAAGGAGAAGGTGAAGTCTAGAAGGTGAATCAGAAGAAGCAGAAGAAGGAGAAGGAGAAGGTGAAGTCTGGAGGGTGAATCAGAAGAAGCAGAAGAAGGAGAAGGAGAAGGTGAAGTCAGGAGGGTGAATCAGAAGAAGCAGAAGAAGGAGAAGGAGAAGGTGAAGTTAGGAGGGTGAATCAGAAGGAGAAGGAGAAGGTGAAGTCACGGGGGTGAAGCAGAAGAAGTAGAAGAAGGAGAAGGAGAAGGTGAAGTCAGGAGGGTGAAGCAGAAGAAGCAGAAGAAGGAGAAGGAGAAGGTGAAGTCTGGAGGGCGCAGCAGAAGAAGCAGAAGAAGGAGAAGGAGAAGGTGAAGTCTGGAGGGTGAAGCAGAAGAAGCAGAAGAAGGAGAAGGAGAAGGTGAATTCTGGAGGGTGTATCAGAAGAAGTAGAAGAAGGAGAAGGAGAAGGTGAAGTCGGGAGGGTGAAGCAGAAGAAGCAGAAGAAGGAGAAGGAGAAGGTGAAGTCTGGAGGGTGAAGCAGAAGAAGCAGAAGAAGGAGAAGGAGAAGGTGAAGTCTGGAGGGAGAATCAGAAGAAGTAGAAGAAGGAGAAGGAGAAGGTGAAGTCAGGAGAGTGAAGCAGAAGAAGCAGAAGAAGGAGAAGGAGAAGGTGAAGTCTGGAGGGTGAAGCAGAAGAAGCAGAAGAAGGAGAAGGAGAAGGTGAAGTCTGGAGGGCGAAGCAGAAGAAGCAGAAGAAGGGGAAGGAGAAGGTGAAGTCTGGAGGGTGAAGCAGAAGAAGCAGAAGAAGGAGAAGGAGAAGGTGAAGTCTGGAGGGTGAATCAGAAGAAGTAGAAGAAGGAGAAGGAGAAGGTGAAGTCAGGAGGGTGAAGCAGAAGAAGCAGAAGAAGGAGAAGGAGAAGGTAAAGTCTGGAGGGTGAAGCAGAAGAAGCAGAAGAAGGAGAAGGAGAAGGTGAAGTCTGGAGGGTGAAGCAGAAGAAGCAGAAGGAGGAGAAGGAGAACGTGAAGTCAGGAGGGTGAATCAGAAGAAGTAGAAGAAGGAGAAGGAGAAGGTGAAGTCTGGAGGGTGAAGCAGAAGAAGTAGAAGAAGGAGAAGGAGAAGCTGAAGTCTGGAGGGTGAATCAGAAGAAGTAGAAGAAGGAGAAGGAGAAGGTGAAGTCTGGAGGGTGAATCAGAAGAAGCAGAAGAAGGAGAAGGAGCAGGTGAAGTCTGGAGGGAGAAGCAGAAGAAGTAGAAGAAGGAGAAGGAGAAGGTGAAGTCTGGAGGGTGAATCAGAAGAAGTAGAAGAAGGAGAAGGAGAAGGTGAAGTCTGGAGGGTGAATCAGAAGAGGTAGAAGAAGGAGAAGGAGAAGGTGAAGTCTGGAGGGTGAATCAGAAGAAGTAGAAGAAGGAGAAGGAGAAGGTGTAGTCTGGAGGGTGAATCAGAAGAAGTAGACGAAGGAGAAGGAGAAGGTGAAGTCTGGAGGGTGAATCAGAAGAAGCAGAAGAAGGAGAAGGAGAAGGTGAAGTCTGGAGGGTGAATCAGAAGAAGTAGAAGAAGGAGAAGGAGAAGGTGAAGTCTGGAGGGTGAATCAGAAGAAGCAGAAGAAGGAGAAGGAGAAGGTGAAGTATGCAGGGTGAATCAGAAGAAGCAGAAGAAGGAGAAGGAGAAGGTGAAGTCTGGAGGGTGAATCAGAAGAAGCAGAATAAGGAGAAGGAGAAGATGAAGTCTGGAGGGTGAATCAGAAGCAGCAGAAGAAGGAGAAGGAGAAGGTGAAGTCTGGAGGGTGAATCAGAAGGAGTAGAAGAAGGAGAAGGAGAAGGTGAAGTCTGGAGGGTGAATCAGAAGAAGCAGAAGAAGGAGAAGGAGAAGGTGAAGACAGGAGGGTGAATCAGAAGAAGCAGAAGAAGGAGAAGGAGAAGGTGAAGTCTGGAGGGTGAATCAGAAGAAGCAGAAGAAGGAGAAGGAGAAGGTGAAGTCTGGAGGGTGAATCAGAAGAAGCAGAATAAGAAGAAGGAGAAGGTGAAGTCTGGAGGGTGAATCAGAAGAAGCAGAAGAAGGAGAAGGAGAAGGTGAAGTCTGGAGGGTGAATCAGAAGAAGTAGAAGAAGGAGAAGGAGAAGGTGAAGTCTGGAGGGTGAAGCAGAAGAAGTAGAAGAAGGAGAAGGAGAAGGTGAAGTCTGGAGGGTGAATCAGAAGAAGCAGAAGAAAGAGAAGGAGAAGGTGAAGTCTGGAGGGTGAATCAGAAGAAGTAGAAGAAGGAGAAGGAGAAGGTGAAGTCTGGAGGGTGAATCAGAAGAAGTAGAAGAAGGAGAAGGAGAAGGTGAAGTCTGGAGGGTGAATCAGAAGAAGCAGAAGAAGGAGAAGGAGAAGGTGAAGTCTGGAGGGTGAATCGGAAGAAGCAGAAGAAGGAGAAGGAGAAGATGAAGTCTGGAGGGTGAATCAGAAGAAGTAGAAGAAGGAGAAGGAGAAGGTGAAGTCTGGAGGGTGAATCAGAAGATGCAGAAGAAGGAGAAGGAGAAGGTGAAGTCTGGAGGGTGAATCAGAAGAAGCAGAAGCAGGAGGAGGAGAAGGTGAAGTCTGGAGGGTGAATCAGAAGAAGCATTATAAGGAGAAGGAGAAGGTGAAGTCTGGAGGGTGAATCAGAAGAAGCAGAAGAAGGAGAAGGAGAAGGTGAAGTCTGGAGGGTGAATCAGAAGAAGTAGAAGAAGGAGAAGTAGAAGGTGAAGTCTGGAGGGTGAAGCAGAAGAAGTAGAAGAAGGAGAAGGAGAAGGTGAAGTCAGGAGGGTGAATCAGAAGAAGTAGAAGAAGGAGAAGGAGAAGCTGAAGTCAGGAGGGTGAATCAGAAGAAGCAGAAAAAGGAGAAGGAGAAGGTGAAGTCTGGAGGGTGAATCAGAAGAATCAGAAGAAGGAGAAGGAGAAGGTGAAGTCTGGAGGGTGAATCAGAAGAAGCAGAAGAAAGAGAAGGAGAGGGTGAAGTCTGGAGGGTGAAGCAGAAGAAGCAGAAGAAGGAGAAGCAGAAGGTGAAGACTGGAGGGTGAATCAGAAGAAGTAGAAGAAGGAGAAGGAGAAGGTGAAGTCTGGAGGGTGAATCAGAAGAAGCAGAAGAAGGAGAAGGAGAAGGTGAAGTCTGGAGGGTGAATCGGAAGAAGCAGAAGAAGGAGAAGGAGAAGATGAAGTCTGGAGGGTGAATCAGAAGAAGTAGAAGAAGGAGAAGGAGAAGGTGAAGTCTGGAGGGTGAATCAGAAGATGCAGAAGAAGGAGAAGGAGAAGGTGAAGTCTGGAGGGTGAATCAGAAGAAGCAGAAGCAGGAGGAGGAGAAGGTGAAGTCTGGAGGGTGAATCAGAAGAAGCATTATAAGGAGAAGGAGAAGGTGAAGTCTGGAGGGTGAATCAGAAGAAGCAGAAGAAGGAGAAGGAGAAGGTGAAGTCTGGAGGGTGAATCAGAAGAAGTAGAAGAAGGAGAAGTAGAAGGTGAAGTCTGGAGGGTGAAGCAGAAGAAGTAGAAGAAGGAGAAGGAGAAGGTGAAGTCAGGAGGGTGAATCAGAAGAAGTAGAAGAAGGAGAAGGAGAAGCTGAAGTCAGGAGGGTGAATCAGAAGAAGCAGAAAAAGGAGAAGGAGAAGGTGAAGTCTGGAGGGTGAATCAGAAGAATCAGAAGAAGGAGAAGGAGAAGGTGAAGTCTGGAGGGTGAATCAGAAGAAGCAGAAGAAAGAGAAGGAGAGGGTGAAGTCTGGAGGGTGAAGCAGAAGAAGCAGAAGAAGGAGAAGCAGAAGGTGAAGACTGGAGGGTGAATCAGAAGAAGTAGAAGAAGGAGAAGGAGAAGGTGAAGTCTGGAGGGTGAATCAGAAGAAGCAGAAGAAGGAGAAGGAGAAGGTGAGGTCTGGAGGGTGAATCAGAAGAAGCAGAAGAAGGCGAAGGAGAAGATGAAGTCTGAAGGGTGAATCAGAAGAAGTAGAAGAAGGTGAAGGAGAAGGTGAGGTCTGGAGTGTGAATCAGAAGAAGCAGAAGAAGGAGAAGGAGAAGGTGAAGTCTGGAAGGTGAATCAGAAGAAGCAGAAGAAGGAGAAGGAGAAGGTGAAGTCTGGAGGGTGAATCAGAAGAAGCAGAAGAAGGAGAAGGAGAAGGTGAAGTCAGGAGGGTGAATCAGAAGAAGCAGAAGAAGGAGAAGGAGAAGGTGAAGTTAGGAGGGTGAATCAGAAGAAGCAGAAGAAGGAGAAGGAGAAGGTGAAGTCACGGGGGTGAAGCAGAAGAAGTAGAAGAATGAGAAGGAGAAGGTGAAGTCAGGAGGGTGAAGCAGAAGAAGCAGAAGAAGGAGAAGGAGAAGGTGAAGTCTGGAGGGCGCAGCAGAAGAAGCAGAAGAAGGAGAAGGAGAAGGTGAAGTCTGGAGGGTGAAGCAGAAGAAGCAGAAGAAGGAGAAGGAGAAGGTGAAGTCTGGAGGGTGAATCAGAAGAAGTAGAAGAAGGAGAAGGAGAAGGTGAAGTCAGGAGGGTGAAGCAGAAGAAGCAGAAGAAGGAGAAGGAGAAGGTGAAGTCTGGAGGGTGAAGCAGAAGAAGCAGAAGAAGGAGAAGGAGAATGTGAAGTCTGGAGGGCGAAGCAGAAGAAGGAGAAGGAGAAGGTGAAGGTGAAGTCTGGAGGGTGAAGCAGAAGAAGCAGAAGAAGGAGAAGGAGAAGGTGAAGTCTGGAGGGTGAAGCAGAAGAAGCAGAAGAAGGAGAAGGAGAAGGTGAAGTCAGGAGGGTGAATCAAAAGAAGTAGAAGAAGGAGAAGGAGATTGTGAAGTCTGGAGGGTGAATCAGAAGAAGTAGAAGAAGGAGAAGGAGAAGGTGAAGTCTGGAGGGTGCATCAGAAGAAGTAGAAGAAGGAGAAGGAGAAGGTGAAGTCTGGAGGGTGAATCAGAAGAAGCAGAAGAAGGAGAAGAGAAGGTGAAGTCTGGAGGGAGAAGCAGAAGAAGTAGAAGAAGGAGAAGGAGAAGGTGAAGTCTGGAGGGTGAATCAGAAGAAGAAAAAAAGGAGAAGGAGAAGGTGAAGTCTGGAGGGTGAATCAGAAGAAGTAGAAGAAGGAGAAGGAGAAGGTGAAGTCTGGAGGGTGAATCAGAAGAAGCAGAAGAAGGAGAAGGAGAAGGTGAAGTCTGGAGGGTGAATCAGAAGAAGTAGAAGAAGGAGAAGGAGAAGGTGTAGTCTGGAAGGTGAATCAGAAGAAGTAGACGAAGGAGAAGGAGAAGGTGAAGTCTGGAGGGTGAATCAGAAGAAGCAGAAGAAGGAGAAGGAGAAGGTGAAGTCTGGAGAGTGAATCAGTAGAAGTAAAAGAAGGAGAAGGAGAAGGTGAAGTCTGGAGGGTGAATCAGAAGAAGCAGAAGAAGGAGAAGGAGAAGGTGAAGTCTGGAGGGTGAATCAGAAGAAGTAGAAGAAGGAGAAGAAGATGTTGTAGTCTGGAGGGTGAATCAGAAGAAGTAGACGAAGGAGAAGGAGAAGGTGAAGTCTGGAGGGTGAATCAGAAGAAGCAGAAGAAGGAGAAGGAGAAGGTGAAGTCAGGAGGGTGAATCAGAAGAAGCAGAAGAAGGAGAAGGAGAAGGTGAAGTCTGGAAGGTGAATCAGAAGAAGTAGAAGAAGGAGAAGGAGAAGGTGTAGTCTGGAGGGTGAATCAGAAGAAGTAGACGAAGGAGAAGGAGAAGGTGAAGTCTGGAGGGTGAATCAGAAGAAGCAGAAGAAGGAGAACGAGAAGGTGAAGTCTGGAGGGTGAATCAGAAGAAGTAGAAGAAGGAGAAGGAGAAGGTGAAGTCTGGAGGGTGAATCAGAAGAAGCAGAAGAAGGAGAAGGATATGGTGAAGTCTGAAGGGTGAATCAGAAGAAGCAGAAGAAGGAGAAGTAAAAGGTGAAGTCTGGAGGGTGAATCAGAAGAAGCAGAAGAAGGAGAAGGAGAAGGTGAAGTCTGGAGGGTGAATCAGAAGAAGCAGAAGAAGGAGAAGGAGAAGGTGAAGTCTGGAGGGTGAATCAGAAGAAGTAGAAGAAGGAGAAGGAGAAGGTGAAGTCTGGAGGGTGAATCAGAAGAAGTAGAAGAAGGAGAAGGAGAAGGTGAAGTCTGGAGGCTGAATCAGAAGAAGCAGAAGAAGGAGAAGGAGAAGGTGAAGTCTGGAGGGTGAATCAGAAGAAGCAGAAGAAGGAGAAGGAGAAGATGAAGTCTGGAGGGTGAATCAGAAGAAGTGGAAGAAGGAGTAGGAGAAGGAGAAGTCTGGAGGGTGAATCAGAAGAAGCAGAAGAAGGAGAAGGAGATGGTGAAGTCTGGAGGGTGAATCAGAAGAAGCAGAAGTAGGAGAAGGAGAAGGTGAAGTCTGGAGGGTGAATCAGAAGAAGCAGAAGAAGGAGAAGGAGAAGGTGAAGTCTGGAGGGTGAATCAGAAGAAGTAGAAGACGGAGAAGGAGAAGGTGAATTCTGGAGGCTGGAGGGTGAAGCAGAAGAAGTAGAAGAAGGAGAAGGAGAAGGTGAAGTCAGGAGGGTGAATCAGAAGAGGTAGAAGAAGGAGAAGGAGAAGGTGAAGTCAGGAGGGTGAATCAGAAGAAGCAGAAGAAGGAGAAGGAGAAGGTGAAGTCTGGAGAGTGAATCAGAAGAATCAGAAGAAGGAGAAGGAGAAGGTGAAGTCTGGAGGGTGAAGCAGAAGAAGCAGAAGAAGGAGAAGGAGAAGGTGAAGACTGGAGGGTGAATCAGAAGAAGTAGAAGAAGGAGAAGGAGAAGGTGAAGTCTGGAGGGTGAATCAGAAGAAGTAGAAGAAGGAGTAGGAGAAGGTGAAGTCTGGAGGGTGAATCAGAAGAATGAGAAGAAGGAGAAGGAGAAGGTGAAGTCTGGAGGGTGAATCAGAAGAAGCAGAAGAAGGAGAAGGAGAAGGTGAAGTTAGGAGGGTGAATCAGAAGAAGCAGAAGAAGGAGAAGGAGAAGGTGAAGTCACGGGGGTGAAGCAGAAGAAGTAGAAGAAGGAGAAGGAGAAGGTGAAGTCTGGAGGGTGAATCAGAAGAAGCAGAAGAAGGAGAAGGAGAGGGTGAAGTCTGGAGGGTGAAGCAGAAGAAGCAGAAGAAGGAGAAGCAGAAGGTGAAGACTGGAGGGTGAATCAGAAGAAGTAGAAGAAGGAGAAGGAGAAGGTGAAGTCTGGAGGATGAATCAGAAGAAGTAGAAGAAGGAGAAGGAGAAGGTGAAGTCTGGAGGGTGAATCAGAAGAAGCAGAAGAAGGAGAAGGAGAAGGTGAGGTCTGGAGGGTGAATCAGAAGAAGCAGAAGAAGGCGAAGGAGAAGATGAAGTCTGAAGGGTGAATCAGAAGAAGTAGAAGAAGGTGAAGGAGAAGGTGAGGTCTGGAGTGTGAATCAGAAGAAGCAGAAGAAGGAGAAGGAGAAGGTGAAGTCTGGAAGGTGAATCAGAAGAAGCAGAAGAAGGAGAAGGAGAAGGTGAAGTCTGGAGGGTGAATCAGAAGAAGCAGAAGAAGGAGAAGGAGAAGGTGAAGTCAGGAGGGTGAATCAGAAGAAGCAGAAGAAGGAGAAGGAGAAGGTGAAGTTAGGAGGGTGAATCAGAAGAAGCAGAAGAAGGAGAAGGAGAAGGTGAAGTCACGGGGGTGAAGCAGAAGAAGTAGAAGAAGGAGAAGGAGAAGGTGAAGTCAGGAGGGTGAAGCAGAAGAAGCAGAAGAAGGAGAAGGAGAAGGTGAAGTCTGGAGGGCGCAGCAGAAGAAGCAGAAGAAGGAGAAGGAGAAGGTGAAGTCTGGAGGGTGAAGCAGAAGAAGCAGAAGAAGGAGAAGGAGAAGGTGAAGTCTGGAGGGTGAATCAGAAGAAGTAGAAGAAGGAGAAGGAGAAGGTGAAGTCAGGAGGGTGAAGCAGAAGAAGCAGAAGAAGGAGAAGGAGAAGGTGAAGTCTGGAGGGTGAAGCAGAAGAAGCAGAAGAAGGAGAAGGAGAATGTGAAGTCTGGAGGGCGAAGCAGAAGAAGGAGAAGGAGAAGGTGAAGGTGAAGTCTGGAGGGTGAAGCAGAAGAAGCAGAAGAAGGAGAAGGAGAAGGTGAAGTCTGGAGGGTGAAGCAGAAGAAGCAGAAGAAGGAGAAGGAGAAGGTGAAGTCAGGAGGGTGAATCAAAAGAAGTAGAAGAAGGAGAAGGAGATTGTGAAGTCTGGAGGGTGAATCAGAAGAAGTAGAAGAAGGAGAAGGAGAAGGTGAAGTCTGGAGGGTGCATCAGAAGAAGTAGAAGAAGGAGAAGGAGAAGGTGAAGTCTGGAGGGTGAATCAGAAGAAGCAGAAGAAGGAGAAGAGAAGGTGAAGTCTGGAGGGAGAAGCAGAAGAAGTAGAAGAAGGAGAAGGAGAAGGTGAAGTCTGGAGGGTGAATCAGAAGAAGCAGAAAAAGGAGAAGGAGAAGGTGAAGTCTGGAGGGTGAATCAGAAGAAGTAGAAGAAGGAGAAGGAGAAGGTTAAGTCTGGAGGGTGAATCAGAAGAAGCAGAAGAAGGAGAAGGAGAAGGTGAAGTCTGGAGGGTGAATCAGAAGAAGTAGAAGAAGGAGAAGGAGAAGGTGTAGTCTGGAAGGTGAATCAGAAGAAGTAGACGAAGGAGAAGGAGAAGGTGAAGTCTGGAGGGTGAATCAGAAGAAGCAGAAGAAGGAGAAGGAGAAGGTGAAGTCTGGAGAGTGAATCAGTAGAAGTAAAAGAAGGAGAAGGAGAAGGTGAAGTCTGGAGGGTGAATCAGAAGAAGCAGAAGAAGGAGAAGGAGAAGGTGAAGTCTGGAGGGTGAATCAGAAGAAGTAGAAGAAGGAGAAGAAGATGTTGTAGTCTGGAGGGTGAATCAGAAGAAGTAGACGAAGGAGAAGGAGAAGGTGAAGTCTGGAGGGTGAATCAGAAGAAGCAGAAGAAGGAGAAGGAGAAGGTGAAGTCAGGAGGGTGAATCAGAAGAAGCAGAAGAAGGAGAAGGAGAAGGTAAAGTCTGGAAGGTGAATCAGAAGAAGTAGAAGAAGGAGAAGGAGAAGGTGTAGTCTGGAGGGTGAATCAGAAGAAGTAGACGAAGGAGAAGGAGAAGGTGAAGTCTGGAGGGTGAATCAGAAGAAGCTGAAGAAGGAGAACGAGAAGGTGAAGTCTGGAGGGTGAATCAGAAGAAGTAGAAGAAGGAGAAGGAGAAGGTGAAGTCTGGAGGGTGAATCAGAAGAAGCAGAAGAAGGAGAAGGATATGGTGAAGTCTGAAGGGTGAATCAGAAGAAGCAGAAGAAGGAGAAGTAAAAGGTGAAGTCTGGAGGGTGAATCAGAAGAAGCAGAAGAAGGAGAAGGAGAAGGTGAAGTCTGGAGGGTGAATCAGAAGAAGCAGAAGAAGGAGAAGGAGAAGGTGAAGTCTGGAGGGTGAATCAGAAGAAGTAGAAGAAGGAGAAGGAGAAGGTGAAGTCTGGAGGGTGAATCAGAAGAAGTAGAAGAAGGAGAAGGAGAAGGTGAAGTCTGGAGGGTGAATCAGAAGAAGCAGAAGAAGGAGAAGGAGAAGGTGAAGTCTGGAGGGTGAATCAGAAGAAGCAGAAGAAGGAGAAGGAGAAGATGAAGTCTGGAGGGTGAATCAGAAGAAGTGGAAGAAGGAGTAGGAGAAGGAGAAGTCTGGAGGGTGAATCAGAAGAAGCAGAAGAAGGAGAAGGAGATGGTGAAGTCTGGAGGGTGAATCAGAAGAAGCAGAAGTAGGAGAAGGAGAAGGTGAAGTCTGGAGGGTGAATCAGAAGAAGCAGAAGAAGGAGAAGGAGAAGGTGAAGTCTGGAGGGTGAATCAGAAGAAGTAGAAGACGGAGAAGGAGAAGGTGAATTCTGGAGGCTGGAGGGTGAAGCAGAAGAAGTAGAAGAAGGAGAAGGAGAAGGTGAAGTCAGGAGGGTGAATCAGAAGAGGTAGAAGAAGGAGAAGGAGAAGGTGAAGTCAGGAGGGTGAATCAGAAGAAGCAGAAGAAGGAGAAGGAGAAGGTGAAGTCTGGAGAGTGAATCAGAAGAATCAGAAGAAGGAGAAGGAGAAGGTGAAGTCTGGAGGGTGAATCAGAAGAAGCTGAAGAAAGAGAAGGAGAAGGTGAAGTCTGGAGGGTGAAGCAGAAGAAGCAGAAGAAGGAGAAGGAGAAGGTGAAGACTGGAGGGTGAATCAGAAGAAGTAGAAGAAGGAGAAGGAGAAGGTGAAGTCTGGAGGGTGAATCAGAAGAAGTAGAAGAAGGAGTAGGAGAAGGTGAAGTCTGGAGGGTGAATCAGAAGAATGAGAAGAAGGAGAAGGAGAAGGTGAAGTCTGGAGGGTGAATCAGAAGAAGCAGAAGAAGGAGAAGGAGAAGGTGAAGTCAGGAGGGTGAATCAGAAGAAGCAGAAGAAGGAGAAGGAGAAGGTGAAGTTAGGAGGGTGAATCAGAAGAAGCAGAAGAAGGAGAAGGAGAAGGTGAAGTCAGGGGGAAGAAGCAGAAGAAGTAGAAGAAGGAGAAGGAGAAGGTGACGTCTGGAGGGTGAATCAGAAGAAGCAGAAGAAGGAGAAGGAGAAGGTGAAGTCTGTAGGGTGAATCAGAAGAAGCAGAAGAAGGAGAAGGAGAAGATGAAGTCTGGAGGGTGAATCAGAAGAAGTAGATGAAGGAGAAGGAGAAGGTGAAGTCTGGAGGGTGAATCAGAAGAAGCAGAAGAAGGAGAAGGAGAAGGTGAAATCTGAAGGGTGAATCAGAAGAAGCAGAAGAAGGAGAAGGAGAAGGTGAAGTCTGGAGGGTGAATCAGAAGAAGCAGAAGAAGGAGAAGGAGAAGGTGAAGTCTGGAGGGTGAATCAGAAGAAGCAGAAGAAGGAGAAGGAGAAGGTGAAGTCTGGAGGGTGAATCAGAAGAAGTAGAAGAAGGAGAAGGAGAAGGTGAAGTCTGGAGGGTGAATCAGAAGAAGTAGAAGAAGGAGAAGGAGAAGGTGAAGTCTGGAGGGTGAATCGGAAGAAGCAGAAGAAGGAGAAGGAGAAGGTGAAGTCTGGAGGGTGAATCGGAAGAAGCAGAAGAAGGAGAAGGAGAAGATGAAGTCTGGAGGTTGAATCAGAAGAAGTAGAAGAAGGAGTAGGAGAAGGAGAAGTCTGGAGGGTGAATCAGAAGAAGCAGAAGAAGGAGAAGGAGATGGTGAAGTCTGGAGGGTGAATCAGAAGAAGTAGAAGAAGGAGAAGGAGAAGGTGAAGTCTGGAGGGTGAATCAGAAGAAGCAGAAGAAGGAGAAGGTGAAGTCTGGAGGGTGAATCAGAAGAAGTAGAAGACGGAGAAGGAGAAGGTGAAGTCTGGAGGCTGGAGGGTGAAGCAGAAGAAGTAGAAGAAGGAGAAGGAGAAGGTGAAGTCAGGAGGGTGAATCAGAAGAGGTAGAAGAAGGAGAAGGAGAAGGTGAAGTCAGGAGGGTGAATCAGAAGAAGCAGAAGAAGGAGAAGGAGAAGGTGAAGCCTGGAGAGTGAATCAGAAGAATCAGAAGAAGGAGAAGGAGAATGTGAAGTCTGGAGGGTGAATCAGAAGAAGCTGAAGAAAGAGAAGGAGAAGGTGAAGTCTGGAGGGTGAAGCAGAAGAAGCAGAAGAAGGAGAAGGAGAAGGTGAAGACTGGAGGGTGAATCAGAAGAAGTAGAAGAAGGAGAAGGAGAAGG
This sequence comes from Somniosus microcephalus, assembly GCF_052327205.1. NCBI lineage: Eukaryota > Metazoa > Chordata > Chondrichthyes > Squaliformes > Somniosidae > Somniosus > Somniosus microcephalus. The sequence goes on from NW_028225361.1 coordinate 283,087, forward strand.
TGAAGTCTGGAGGGTGAATCAGAAGAAGTAGAAGAAGGAGTAGGAGAAGGTGAAGTCTGGAGGGTGAATCAGAAGAATGAGAAGAAGGAGAAGGAGAAGGTGAAGTCTGGAGGGTGAATCAGAAGAAGCAGAAGAAGGAGAAGGAGAAGGTGAAGTCAGGAGGGTGAATCAGAAGAAGCAGAAGAAGGAGAAGGAGAAGGTGAAGTTAGGAGGGTGAATCAGAAGAAGCAGAAGAAGGAGAAGGAGAAGGTGAAGTCAGGGGGGTGAAGCAGAAGAAGTAGAAGAAGGAGAAGGAGAAGGTGAAGTCTGGAGGGTGAATCAGAAGAAGCAGAAGAAGGAGAAGGAGAAGGTGAAGTCTGGAGGGTGAATCAGAAGAAGCAGAAGAAGGAGAAGGAGAAGATGAAGTCTGGAGGGTGAATCAGAAGAAGTAGATGAAGGAGAAGGAGAAGGTGAGGTCTGGAGGGTGAATCAGAAGAAGCAGAAGAAGGAGAAGGAGAAGGTGAAGTCTGAAGGGTGAATCAGAAGAAGCAGAAGAAGGAGAAGGAGAAGGTGAAGTCTGGAGGGTGAATCAGAAGAAGCAGAAGAAGGAGAAGGAGAAGGTGAAGTCTGGAGGGTGAATCAGAAGAAGCAGAAGAAGGAGAAGGAGAAGGTGAAGTCTGGAGGGTGAATCAGAAGAAGCAGAAGAAGGAGAAGGAGAAGGTGAAGTCAGGGGGGTGAAGCAGAAGAAGTAGAAGAAGGAGAAGGAGAAGGTGAAGTCTGGAGGGTGAATCAGAAGAAGCAGAAGAAGGAGAAGGAGAAGGTGAAGTCTGGAGGGTGAATCAGAAGAAGCAGAAGAAGGAGAAGGAGAAGGTGAAGTCTGGAGGGTGTATCAGAAGAAGCAGAAGAAGGAGAAGGAGAAGATGAAGTCTGGAGGGTGAATCAGAAGAAGTAGATGAAGGAGAAGGAGAAGGTGAGGTCTGGAGGGTGAATCAGAAGAAGCAGAAGAAGGAGAAGGAGAAGGTGAAGTCTGAAGGGTGAATCAGAAGAAGCAGAAGAAGGAGAAGGAGAAGGTGAAGTCTGGAGGGTGAATCAGAAGAAGCAGAAGAAGGAGAAGGAGAAGGTGAAGTCTGGAGGGTGAATCAGAAGAAGCAGAAGAAGGAGAAGGAGAAGGTGAAGTCTGGAGGGTGAATCAGAAGAAGCAGAAGAAAGAGAAGGAGAAAGTGAAGTCGGGAGGGTGAAGCAAAAGAAACAGAAGAAGGAGAAGGAGAAGGTGAAGACTGGAGGGTGAATCAGAAGAAGTAGAAGAAGGAGAAGGAGAAGGTGAAGTCTGGAGGATGAATCAGAAGAAGTAGAAGAAGGAGAAGGAAAAGATGAAGTCTGGAGGGTGAATCAGAAGAAGTAGAAGAAGGAGAAGGTGAGGTCTGGAGGGTGAATCAGAAGAATCAGAAGAAGGAGAAGGAGAAGTCTGGAGGGTGAATCAGAAGAAGCAGAAGAAGGAGAAGGAGAAGGTGAAGTCTGGAGCGTGAATCAGAAGAAGCAGAAGAAGGAGAAGGAGAAGGTGAAGTCAGGAGGGTGAATCAGAAGAAGCAGAAGAAGGAGAAGGAGAAGGTGAAGTTAGGAGGGTGAATCAGAAGAAGCAGAAGAAGGAGAAGGAGAAGGTGAAGTCTGGAGGGTGAATCAGAAGAAGCAGAAGAAGGAGAAGGAGAAGGTGAAGTCTGGAGGGTGAATCAGAAGAAGCAGAAGAAGGAGAAGGAGAAGGTGAAGTCTGGAGGGTGAATCAGAAGAAGCAGAAGAAGGAGAAGGAGAAGGTGAAGTCTGGAGGGTGAATCAGAAGAAGCAGAAGAAGGAGAAGGAGAAGGTGAAGTCTGGAGGGTGAATCAGAAGAAGCAGAAGAAGGAGGAGGAGAAGGTGAAGTCTGGAGGGTGAATCAGAAGAAGCATTATAAGGAGAAGTAGAAGGTGAAGTCTGGAGGGTGAATCAGAAGAAGTAGAAGAAGGAGTAGGAGAAGGTGAAGTCTGGAGGGTGAATCAGAAGAATGAGAAGAAGGAGAAGGAGAAGGTGAAGTCTGGAGGGTGAATCAGAAGAAGCAGAAGAAGGAGAAGGAGAAGGTGAAGTCTGGAGGGTGAATCAGAAGAAGCAGAAGAAGGAGAAGGAGAAGGTGAAGTCTGGAGGGTGAATCAGAAGAAGTAGAAGAAGGAGAAGGAGAAGGTGAAGTCTGGAGGGTGAATCAGAAGAAGTAGAAGAAGGAGAAGGAGAAGGTGAAGTCTGGAGGGTGAATCGGAAGAAGCAGAAGAAGGAGAAGGAGAAGGTGAAGTCTGGAGGGTGAATCGGAAGAAGCAGAAGAAGGAGAAGGAGAAGATGAAGTCTGGAGGTTGAATCAGAAGAAGTAGAAGAAGGAGTAGGAGAAGGAGAAGTCTGGAGGGTGAATCAGAAGAAGCAGAAGAAGGAGAAGGAGATGGTGAAGTCTGGAGGGTGAATCAGAAGAAGTAGAAGAAGGAGAAGGAGAAGGTGAAGTCTGGAGGGTGAATCAGAAGAAGCAGAAGAAGGAGAAGGTGAAGTCTGGAGGGTGAATCAGAAGAAGTAGAAGACGGAGAAGGAGAAGGTGAAGTCTGGAGGCTGGAGGGTGAAGCAGAAGAAGTAGAAGAAGGAGAAGGAGAAGGTGAAGTCAGGAGGGTGAATCAGAAGAGGTAGAAGAAGGAGAAGGAGAAGGTGAAGTCAGGAGGGTGAATCAGAAGAAGCAGAAGAAGGAGAAGGAGAAGGTGAAGCCTGGAGAGTGAATCAGAAGAATCAGAAGAAGGAGAAGGAGAATGTGAAGTCTGGAGGGTGAATCAGAAGAAGCTGAAGAAAGAGAAGGAGAAGGTGAAGTCTGGAGGGTGAAGCAGAAGAAGCAGAAGAAGGAGAAGGAGAAGGTGAAGACTGGAGGGTGAATCAGAAGAAGTAGAAGAAGGAGAAGGAGAAGGTGAAGTCTGGAGGGTGAATCAGAAGAAGTAGAAGAAGGAGTAGGAGAAGGTGAAGTCTGGAGGGTGAATCAGAAGAATGAGAAGAAGGAGAAGGAGAAGGTGAAGTCTGGAGGGTGAATCAGAAGAAGCAGAAGAAGGAGAAGGAGAAGGTGAAGTCAGGAGGGTGAATCAGAAGAAGCAGAAGAAGGAGAAGGAGAAGGTGAAGTTAGGAGGGTGAATCAGAAGAAGCAGAAGAAGGAGAAGGAGAAGGTGAAGTCAGGGGGGTGAAGCAGAAGAAGTAGAAGAAGGAGAAGGAGAAGGTGAAGTCTGGAGGGTGAATCAGAAGAAGCAGAAGAAGGAGAAGGAGAAGGTGAAGTCTGGAGGGTGAATCAGAAGAAGCAGAAGAAGGAGAAGGAGAAGATGAAGTCTGGAGGGTGAATCAGAAGAAGTAGATGAAGGAGAAGGAGAAGGTGAGGTCTGGAGGGTGAATCAGAAGAAGCAGAAGAAGGAGAAGGAGAAGGTGAAGTCTGAAGGGTGAATCAGAAGAAGCAGAAGAAGGAGAAGGAGAAGGTGAAGTCTGGAGGGTGAATCAGAAGAAGCAGAAGAAGGAGAAGGAGAAGGTGAAGTCTGGAGGGTGAATCAGAAGAAGCAGAAGAAGGAGAAGGAGAAGGTGAAGTCTGGAGGGTGAATCAGAAGAAGCAGAAGAAGGAGAAGGAGAAGGTGAAGTCAGGGGGGTGAAGCAGAAGAAGTAGAAGAAGGAGAAGGAGAAGGTGAAGTCTGGAGGGTGAATCAGAAGAAGCAGAAGAAGGAGAAGGAGAAGGTGAAGTCTGGAGGGTGAATCAGAAGAAGCAGAAGAAGGAGAAGGAGAAGGTGAAGTCTGGAGGGTGTATCAGAAGAAGCAGAAGAAGGAGAAGGAGAAGATGAAGTCTGGAGGGTGAATCAGAAGAAGTAGATGAAGGAGAAGGAGAAGGTGAGGTCTGGAGGGTGAATCAGAAGAAGCAGAAGAAGGAGAAGGAGAAGGTGAAGTCTGAAGGGTGAATCAGAAGAAGCAGAAGAAGGAGAAGGAGAAGGTGAAGTCTGGAGGGTGAATCAGAAGAAGCAGAAGAAGGAGAAGGAGAAGGTGAAGTCTGGAGGGTGAATCAGAAGAAGCAGAAGAAGGAGAAGGAGAAGGTGAAGTCTGGAGGGTGAATCAGAAGAAGCAGAAGAAAGAGAAGGAGAAAGTGAAGTCGGGAGGGTGAAGCAAAAGAAACAGAAGAAGGAGAAGGAGAAGGTGAAGACTGGAGGGTGAATCAGAAGAAGTAGAAGAAGGAGAAGGAGAAGGTGAAGTCTGGAGGATGAATCAGAAGAAGTAGAAGAAGGAGAAGGAAAAGATGAAGTCTGGAGGGTGAATCAGAAGAAGTAGAAGAAGGAGAAGGTGAGGTCTGGAGGGTGAATCAGAAGAATCAGAAGAAGGAGAAGGAGAAGTCTGGAGGGTGAATCAGAAGAAGCAGAAGAAGGAGAAGGAGAAGGTGAAGTCTGGAGCGTGAATCAGAAGAAGCAGAAGAAGGAGAAGGAGAAGGTGAAGTCAGGAGGGTGAATCAGAAGAAGCAGAAGAAGGAGAAGGAGAAGGTGAAGTTAGGAGGGTGAATCAGAAGAAGCAGAAGAAGGAGAAGGAGAAGGTGAAGTCTGGAGGGTGAATCAGAAGAAGCAGAAGAAGGAGAAGGAGAAGGTGAAGTCTGGAGGGTGAATCAGAAGAAGCAGAAGAAGGAGAAGGAGAAGGTGAAGTCTGGAGGGTGAATCAGAAGAAGCAGAAGAAGGAGAAGGAGAAGGTGAAGTCTGGAGGGTGAATCAGAAGAAGCAGAAGAAGGAGAAGGAGAAGGTGAAGTCTGGAGGGTGAATCAGAAGAAGCAGAAGAAGGAGGAGGAGAAGGTGAAGTCTGGAGGGTGAATCAGAAGAAGCATTATAAGGAGAAGTAGAAGGTGAAGTCTGGAGGGTGAATCAGAAGAAGCAGAAGAAAGAGAAGGAGAAAGTGAAGTCTGGAGGGTGAAGCAGAAGAAACAGAAGAAGGAGAAGGAGAAGGTGAAGACTGGAGGGTGAATCAGAAGAAGTAGAAGAAGGAGAAGGAGAAGGTGAAGTCTGGAGGATGAATCAGAAGAAGTAGAAGAAGGAGAAGGAAAAGATGAAGTCTGGAGGGTGAATCAGAAGAAGTAGAAGAAGGAGAAGGTGAGGTCTGGAGGTTGAATCAGAAGAATCAGAAGAAGGAGAAGGAGAAGGTGAAGTCTGGAGGGTGTATCAGAAGAAGCAGAAGAAGGAGAAGGAGAAGATGAAGTCTGGAGGGTGAATCAGAAGAAGTAGATGAAGGAGAAGGAGAAGGTGAGGTCTGGAGGGTGAATCAGAAGAAGCAGAAGAAGGAGAAGGAGAAGGTGAAGTCTGAAGGGTGAATCAGAAGAAGCAGAAGAAGGAGAAGGAGAAGGTGAAGTCTGGAGGGTGAATCAGAAGAAGCAGAAGAAGGAGAAGGAGAAGGTGAAGTCTGGAGGGTGAATCAGAAGAAGCAGAAGAAGGAGAAGGAGAAGGTGAAGTCTGGAGGGTGAATCAGAAGAAGCAGAAGAAAGAGAAGGAGAAAGTGAAGTCGGGAGGGTGAAGCAAAAGAAACAGAAGAAGGAGAAGGAGAAGGTGAAGACTGGAGGGTGAATCAGAAGAAGTAGAAGAAGGAGAAGGAGAAGGTGAAGTCTGGAGGATGAATCAGAAGAAGTAGAAGAAGGAGAAGGAAAAGATGAAGTCTGGAGGGTGAATCAGAAGAAGTAGAAGAAGGAGAAGGTGAGGTCTGGAGGGTGAATCAGAAGAATCAGAAGAAGGAGAAGGAGAAGTCTGGAGGGTGAATCAGAAGAAGCAGAAGAAGGAGAAGGAGAAGGTGAAGTCTGGAGCGTGAATCAGAAGAAGCAGAAGAAGGAGAAGGAGAAGGTGAAGTCAGGAGGGTGAATCAGAAGAAGCAGAAGAAGGAGAAGGAGAAGGTGAAGTTAGGAGGGTGAATCAGAAGAAGCAGAAGAAGGAGAAGGAGAAGGTGAAGTCTGGAGGGTGAATCAGAAGAAGCAGAAGAAGGAGAAGGAGAAGGTGAAGTCTGGAGGGTGAATCAGAAGAAGCAGAAGAAGGAGAAGGAGAAGGTGAAGTCTGGAGGGTGAATCAGAAGAAGCAGAAGAAGGAGAAGGAGAAGGTGAAGTCTGGAGGGTGAATCAGAAGAAGCAGAAGAAGGAGAAGGAGAAGGTGAAGTCTGGAGGGTGAATCAGAAGAAGCAGAAGAAGGAGGAGGAGAAGGTGAAGTCTGGAGGGTGAATCAGAAGAAGCATTATAAGGAGAAGTAGAAGGTGAAGTCTGGAGGGTGAATCAGAAGAAGCAGAAGAAAGAGAAGGAGAAAGTGAAGTCTGGAGGGTGAAGCAGAAGAAACAGAAGAAGGAGAAGGAGAAGGTGAAGACTGGAGGGTGAATCAGAAGAAGTAGAAGAAGGAGAAGGAGAAGGTGAAGTCTGGAGGATGAATCAGAAGAAGTAGAAGAAGGAGAAGGAAAAGATGAAGTCTGGAGGGTGAATCAGAAGAAGTAGAAGAAGGAGAAGGTGAGGTCTGGAGGTTGAATCAGAAGAATCAGAAGAAGGAGAAGGAGAAGGTGAAGTCTGGAGGGTGAATCAGAAGAAGCAGAAGAAGGAGAAGGAGAAGGTGAAGTCTGGAGGGTGAATCAGAAGAAGCAGAAGAAGGAGAAGGAGAAGGTGAAGTCAGGAGGGTGAATCAGAAGAAGCAGAAGAAGGAGAAGGAGAAGGTGAAGTTAGGAGGGTGAATCAGAAGAAGCAGAAGAAGGAGAAGGAGAAGGTGAAGTCTGGAGGGTGAATCAGAAGAAGCAGAAGAAGGAGAAGGAGAAGGTGAAGTCTGGAGGGTGAATTAGAAGAAGCAGAAGAAGGAGAAGGAGAAGGTGAAGTCAGGAGGGTGAATCAGTAGAAGCAGAAGAAGGAGAAGGAGAAGGTAATGTTAGGAGGGTGAATCAGAAGAAGCAGAAGAAGGAGAAGGAGCAGGTGAAGTCAGGGGGGTGAAGCAGAAGAAGTAGAAGAAGGAGAAGGAGAAGGTGAAGTCAGGAGGGTGAAGCAGAAGAAGCAGAAGAAGGAGAAGGAGAAGGTGAAGTCTGGAGGGCGCAGCAGAAGAAGCAGAAGAAGGAGAAGGAGAAGGTGAAGTCTGGAGGGTGAAGCAGAAGAAGCAGAAGAAGGAGAAGGAGAAGGTGAAGTTACGAGAGTGAAGCAGAAGAAGCAGAAGAAGGAGAAGGAGAAGGTGAAGTCTGGAGGGTGAAGCTGAAGAAGTAGAAGAAGGAGAAGGAGAAGGTGAAGTCAGGAGGGTGAAGCAGAAGAAGCAGAGGAAGGAGAAGGAGAAGGTAAAGTCTGGAGGGTGAAGCAGAAGAAGCAGAAGAAGAAGAAGGAGAAGGTGAAGTCAGGAGGGTGAAGCAGAAGAAGCAGAGGAAGGAGAAGGAGAAGGTAAAGTCTGGAGGGTGAAGCAGAAGAAGCAGAAGAAGGAGAAGGAGAACGTGAAGTCAGGACGGTGAATCAGAAGAAGGAGAAGAAGGAGAAGGAGAAGGTGAAGTCTGGAGGGTGAATCAGAAGAAGTAGAAGAAGGAGAAGGAGAAGCTGAAGTCTGGAGGGTGAATCAGAAGAAGTAGAAGAAGGAGAAGGAGAAGGTGAAGTCTGGAGGGTGAATGAGAAGAAGCAGAAGAAGGAGAAGGAGAAGGTGAAGTCTGGAGGGAGAAGCAGAAGAAGTAGAAGAAGGAGAAGGAGAAGGTGAAGTCTGGAGGGTGAATCAGAAGAAGTAGAAGAAGGAGAAGGTGAAGTCTGGAGGGTGAATCAGAAGAAGTAGAAGAAGGAGAAGGAGAAGGTGAAGTCTGGAGGGTGAATCAGAAGAAGCAGAAGAAGGAGAAGGAGAAGGTGAAGTCTGGAGGGTGAATCAGAAGAAGTAGAAGAAGGAGAAGGAGAAGGTGTAGTCTGGAGGGTGAATCAGAAGAAGTAGACGAAGGAGAAGGAGAAGGTGAAGTCTGGAGGGTGAATCAGAAGAAGCAGAAGAAGGAGAAGGAGAAGGTGAAGTCTGGAGGGTGAATCAGAAGAAGTAGAAGAAGGAGAAGGAGAAGGTGAAGTCTGGAGGGTGAATCAGAAGAAGCAGAAGAAGGAGAAGGAGAAGGTGAAGTCTGCAGGGTGAATCAGAAGAAGCAGAAGAAGGAGAAGGAGAAGGTGAAGTCTGGAGGGTGAATCAGAAGAAGCAGAATAAGGAGAAGGAGAAGATGAAGTCTGGAGGGTGAATCAGAAGAAGCAGAAGAAGGAGAAGGAGAAGGTGAAGTCTGGAGGGTGAATCAGAAGGAGTAGAAGAAGGAGAAGGAGAAGGTGAAGTCTGGAGGGTGAATCAGAAGAAGCAGAAGAAGGAGAAGGAGAAGGTGAAGTCTGGAGGGTGAATCAGAAGAAGCAGAAGAAGGAGAAGGAGAAGGTGAAGTCTGGAGGGTGAATCAGAAGAAGTAGAAGAAGGAGAAGGAGAAGGTGAAGTCTGGAGGTTGAAGCAGAAGAAGTAGAAGAAGGAGAAGGAAAAGGTGAAGTCTGGAGGGTGAATCAGAAGAAGCAGAAGAAAGAGAAGGAGAAGGTGAAGTCTGGAGGGTGAATCAGAAGAAGTAGAAGAAGGAGAAGGAGAAGGTGAAGTCTGGAGGGTGAATCAGAATAATCAGAAGAAGGAGAAGGAGAAGGTGAAGTCTGGAGGGTGAATCAGAAGAAGCAGAAGAAAGAGAAGGAGAAGGTGAAGTCTGGAGGGTGAATCAGCAGAAGTAGAAGAAGGAGAAGGAGAAGGTGAAGTCTGGAGGGTGAATCAGAAAAAGCAGAAGAAGGAGAAGGAGAAGGTGAAGTCTGGAGGGTGAATCAGAAGAAGCAGAAGAAGGAGAAGGAGAAGGTGAAGTCTGGAGGGTGAATCAGAAGAAGCAGAAGAAGGAGAAGGAGAAGGTGAAGTCTGGAGGGTGAATCAGAAGAAGCAGAAGAAGGAGAAGGAGAAGGTGAAGTCTGGAGGATGAATCAGAAGAAGCAGAAAAAGGAGAAGGAGAAGGTGAAGTCTGAAGGGTGAATCAGAAGAAGTCGAAGAAGGAGAAGGAGAAGGTGAAGTCTGGAGGGTGAAGCAGAAGAAGTAGAAGAAGGAGAAGGAGAAGGTGAAGTCAGGAGGGTGAATCAGAAGAAGTAGAAGAAGGAGAAGGAGAAGGTGAAGTCAGGAGGGAGAATCAGAAGAAGCAGAAGAAGGAGAAGGAGAAGGTGAAGTCTGGAGGGTGAATCAGAAGAATCAGAAGAAGGAGAAGGAGAAGGTGAAGTCTGGCGGGTGAATCAGAAGAAGCAGAAGAAAGAGAAGGAGAAGGTGAAGTCTGGAGGGTGAAGCAGAAGAAACAGAAGAAGGAGAAGGAGAAGGTGAAGACTGGAGGGTGAATCAGAAGAAGTAGAAGAAGGAGAAGGAGAAGGTGAAGTCTGGAGGGTGAATCAGAAGAAGTAGAAGAAGGAGAAGGAGAAGGTGAAGTCTGGAGGGTGAATCAGAAGAAGCAGAAGAAGGAGAAGGAGAAGGTGAAGTCTGGAGGGTGAATCAGAAGAAGCAGAAGAAGGAGAAGGAGAAGATGAAGTCTGGAGGGTGAATCAGAAGAAGTAGAAGAAGGAGAAGGAGAAGGTGAGGTCTGGAGGGTGAATCAGAAGAAGCAGAAGAAGGAGAAGGAGAAGGTGGAGTCTGGAGGGTGAATCAGAAGAAGCAGAAGAAGGAGAAGGAGAAGGTGAAGTCTGCAGGGTGAATCAGAAGAAGCAGAAGAAGGAGAAGGAGAAGGTGAAGTCAGGAGGGTGAATCAGAAGAAGCAGAAGAAGGAGAAGGAGAAGGTAAAGTTAGGAGGGTGAATCAGAAGAAGCAGAAGAAGGAGAAGGAGCAGGTGATGTCAGGGGGATGAAGCAGAAGAAGTAGAAGAAGGAGAAGGAGAAGGTGAAGTCAGGACGGTGAAGCAGAAGAAGCAGAAGAAGGAGAAGGAGAAGGTGAAGTCTGGAGGGTGAATCAGAAGAAGTAGAAGAAGGAGAAGGAGAATGTCAAGTCTGGAGGGTGAATCAGAAGAAGTAGAATAAGGAGAAGGAGAAGGTGAAGTCTGGAGGGTGAAGCAGAAGAAGTAGAAGAAGGAGAAGGAGAAGGTGAAGTCAGGAGGGTGAATCAGAAGAAGTAGAAGAAGGAGAAGGAGAAGGTGAAGTCAGGAGGGTGAATCAGAAGAAGCAGAAGAAGGAGAAGGAGAAGGTGAAGTCTGGAGGGTGTATCAGAAGAATCAGAAGAAGGAGAAGGAGAAGGTGAAGTCTGGAGGGTGAATCAGAAGAAGCAGAAGAAAGAGAAGGAGAAGGTGAAGTCTGGAGGGTGAATCAGAAGAAGTAGAAGAAGGAGAAGGAGAAGGTGAAGTCTGGAGTGTGAATCAGAAGAAGCAGAAGAAGGAGAAGGAGAAGGTGAAGTCTGGAGGGTGAATCAGAAGAAGCAGAATAAGGAGAAGGAGAAGGTGAAGTCTGGAGGGTGAAGCAGAAGAAGCAGAAGAAGGAGAAGGAGAAGGTGAAGTCTGGAGGGTGAATCAGAAGAAGTAGAAGAAGGAGAAGGAGAAGGTGAAGTCTGGAGGGTGAAGCAGAAGAAGTAGAAGAAGGAGAAGGAGAAGGTGAAGTCAGGAGGGTGAATCAGAAGAAGTAGAAGAAGGAGAAGGAGAAGGTGAAGTCAGGAGGGTGAATCAGAAGAAGCAGAAGAAGGAGAAAGAGAAGGTGAAGTCTGGAGGGTGAATCAGAAGAATCAGAGGAAGGAGAAGGAGAAGGTGAAGTCTGGAGGGTGAATCAGAAGAAGCAGAGGAAGGAGAAGGAGAAGGTGAAGTCTGGAGGGTGAAGCAGAAGAAGTAGAAGAAGGAGAAGGAGAAGGTGAAGTCAGGAGGGTGAAGCAGAAGAAGCAGAAGAAGGAAAAGGAGAAGGTGAAGTCTGGAGGGTGAATCAGAAGAAGTAGAAGAAGGAGAAGTAGAAGGTGAAGTCTGGAGGGTGAATCAGAAGAAGCAGAATAAGGAGAAGGAGAAGGTGAAGTCTGGAGGGTGAAGCAGATGAAGCAGAAGAAGGAGAAGGAGAAGGTGAAGTCTGGAGGGTGAATCAGAAGAAGTAGAAGAAGGAGAAGGAGAAGGTGAAGTCTGGAGGGTGAAGCAGAAGAAGTAGAAGAAGGAGAAGGAGAAGGTGAAGTCAGGAGGGTGAATCAGAAGAAGTAGAAGAAGGAGAAGGAGAAGGTGAAGTCAGGAGGGTGAATCATAAGTAGCAGAAGAAGGAGAAGGAGAAGGTGAAGTCTGGAGGGTGAATCAGAAGAATCAGAAGAAGGAGAAGGAGAAGGTGAAGTCTGGAGGGTGAATCAGAAGAAGCAGAAGAAAGAGAAGGAGAAGGTGAAGTCTGGAGGGTGAAGCAGAAGAAACAGAAGAAGGAGAAGGAGAAGGTGAAGACTGGAGGGTGAATCAGAAGAAGTAGAAGAAGGAGAAGGAGAAGGTGAAGTCTGGAGGGTGAATCAGAAGAAGTAGAAGAAGGAGAAGGAGAAGGTGAAGTCTGGAGGGTGAATCAGAAGAAGCAGAAGAAGGAGAAGGAGAAGGTGAAGTCTGGAGGGTGAATCAGAAGAAGCAGAAGAAGGAGAAGGAGAAGGTGAAGTCTGGAGGGTGAATCAGAAGAAGCAGAATAAGGAGAAGGAGAAGGTGAAGTCTGGAGGGTGAATCAGAAGAAGCAGAAAAAGGAGAAGGAGAAGGTGAAGTCTGAAGGGTGAATCAGAAGAAGTAGAAGAAGGAGAAGGAGAAGGTGAAGTCTGGAGGGTGAAGCAGAAGAAGTAGAAGAAGGAGAAGGAGAAGGTGAAGTCAGGAGGGTGAATCAGAAGAAGTAGAAGAAGGAGAAGGAGAAGGTGAAGTCAGGAGGGTGAATCATAAGAAGCAGAAGAAGGAGAAGGAGAAGGTGAAGTCAGGAGGGTGAATCAGAAGAATCAGAAGAAGGAGAAGGAGAAGGTGAAGTCTGGAGGGTGAATCAGAAGAAGCAGAAGAAAGAGAAGGAGAAGGTGAAGTCTGGAGGGTGAAGCAGAAGAAACAGAAGAAGGAGAAGGAGAAGGTGAAGACTGGAGGGTGAATCAGAAGAAGTAGAAGAAGGAGAAGGAGAAGGTGAAGTCTGGAGGGTGAATCAGAAGAAGTAGAAGAAGGAGAAGGTGAAGTCTGGAGGGTGAATCAGAAGAAGCAGAAGAAGGAGAAGGAGAAGGTGAAGTCTGGAGGGTGAATCAGAAGAAGCAGAAGAAGGAGAAGGAGAAGATGAAGTCTGGAGGGTGAATCAGAAGAAGTAGAAGAAGGAGAAGGAGAAGGTGAGGTCTGGAGGGTGAATCAGAAGAAGCAGAAGAAGGAGAAGGAGAAGGTGAAGTCTGGAGAGTGAAGCAGAAGAATTAGAAGAAGGAGAAGGAGAAGGTGAAGTCAGGAGGGTGAATCATAAGAAGCAGAAGAAGGAGAAGGAGAAGGTGAAGTCTGGAGGGTGAATCAGAAGAATCAGAAGAAGGAGAAGGAGAAGGTGAAGTCTGGAGGGTGAATCAGAAGAAGCAGAAGAAAGAGAAGGAGAAGGTGAAGTCTGGAGGGTGAAGCAAAAGAAACAGAAGAAGGAGAAGGAGAAGGTGAAGACTGGAGGGTGAATCAGAAGAAGTAGAAGAAGGAGAAGGAGAAGGTGAAGTCTGGAGGGTGAATCAGAAGAAGTAGAAGAAGGAGAAGGAGAAGGTGAAGTCTGGAGGGTGAATCAGAAGAAGCAGAAGAAGGAGAAGGAGAAGGTGAAGTCTGGAGGGTGAATCAGAAGAAGCAGAAGAAGGAGAAGGAGAAGATGAAGTCTGGAGGGTGAATCAGAAGAAGTAGAAGAAGGAGAAGGAGAAGGTGAGGTCTGGAGGGTGAATCAGAAGAAGCAGAAGAAGGAGAAGGAGAAGGTGAAGTCTGGAGGGTGAATCAGAAGAAGCAGAAGAAGGAGAAGGAGAAGGTGAAGTCTGGAGGGTGAATCAGAAGAAGCAGAAGAAGGAGAAGGAGAAGGTGAAGTCAGGAGGGTGAATCAGAAGAAGCAGAAGAAGGAGAAGGAGAAGGTGAAGTTAGGAGGGTGAATCAGAAGAAGCAGAAGAAGGAGAAGGAGCAGGTGATGTCAGGGGGATGAAGCAGAAGAAGTAGAAGAAGGAGAAGGAGAAGGTGAAGTCTGGAGGGTGAAGCAGAAGAAGTAGAAGAAGGAGAAGGAGAAGGTGAAGTCAGGAGGGTGAATCAGAAGAAGTAGAAGAAGGAGAAGGAGAAGGTGAAGTCAGGAGGGTGAATCAGAAGAAGCAGAAGAAGGAGAAGAAGAAGGTGAAGTCTGGAGGGTGAATCAGAAGAATCAGAAGAAGGAGAAGGAGAAGGTGAAGTCTGGAGGGTGAATCAGAAGAAGCAGAAGAAAGAGAAGGAGAAGGTGAAGTCTGGAGGGTGAATCAGAAAAGTAGAAGAAGGAGAAGGAGAAGGTGAAGTCTGGAGTGTGAATCAGAAGAAGCAGAAGAAGGAGAAGGAGAAGGTGAAGTCTGGAGGGTGAATCAGAAGAAGCAGAAGAAGGAGAAGGAGAAGGTGAAGTCTGGAGGGTGAATCAGAAGAAGTAGAAGAAGGAGAAGGAGAAGGTGAAGTCTGGAGGGTGAAGCAGAAGAAGTAGAAGAAGGAGAAGGAGAAGGTGAGGTCTGGAGGGTGAATCAGAAGAAGCAGAAGAAGGAGAAGGAGAAGGTGAAGTCTGGAGGGTGAATCAGAAGAAGCAGAAGAAGGAGAAGGTGAAGTCTGGAGGGTGAAAAAGAAGAAGCAGAAGAAGGAGAAGGAGAAGGTGAAGTCAGGAGGGTGAATCAGAAGAAGCAGAAGAAGGAGAAGGAGAAGGTGAAGTCTGGAGGGTGAATCAGAAGAATCAGAAGAAGGAGAAGGAGAAGGTGAAGTCTGGAGGGTGAATCAGAAGAAGCAGAGGAAGGAGAAGGAGAAGGTGAAGTCTGGAGGGTGAATCAGAAGAAGCAGAATAAGGAGAAGGAGAAGGTGAAGTCTGGAGGGTGAATCAGAAGAAGCAGAATAAGGAGAAGGAGAAGGTGAAGTCTGGAGGGTGAATCAGAAGAAGCAGAAGAAGGAGAAGGAGAAGATGAAGTCTGGAGGGTGAAGCAGAAGAAGTAGAAGAAGGAGAAGGAGAAGCTGAAGTCTGGAGGGTGAAGCAGAAGAAGTAGAAGAAGGAGAAGGAGAAGGTGAAGTCAGGAGGGTGAATCAGAAGAAGTAGAAGAAGGAGAAGGAGAAGGTGAAGTCAGGAGGGTGAATCAGAAGAAGCAGAAGAAGGAAAAGGAGAAGGTGAAGTCTGGAGGGTGAATCAGAAGAATGAGAAGAATGAGAAGGAGAAGGTGAAGTCTGGAGGGTGAATCAGAAGAAGCAGAAGAAAGAGAAGGAGAAGGTGAAGTCTGGAGGGTGAAGCAGAAGAAACAGAAGAAGGAGAAGGAGAAGGTGAAGTCTGGAGGGTGAATCAGAAGAAGCAGAAGAAGGAGAAGGAGAAGATGAATTCTGGAGGGTGAATCAGAAGAAGTAGAAGAAGGAGAAGGAGAAGGTGAAGTCTGGAGGGTGAATCAGAAGTAGTAGAAGAAGGAGAAGGTGAAGTCTGGACGGTGAATCAGAAGAAACAGAAGAAGGAGAAGGAGAAGGTGAAGTCTGGAGGGTGAATCAGAAGAATTAGAAGAAGGAGAAGGAGAAGGTGTAGTCTGGAGGGTGAATCAGAAGAAGTAGACGAAGGAGAAGGAGAAGGTGAAGTCTGGAGGGTGAATCAGAAGAAGCAGAAGAAGGAAATGGAGAAGGTGAAGTCTGGAGGGTGAATCAGAAGAAGTAGAAGAAGGAGAAGGAGAAGGTGAAGTCTGGAGGGTGAATCAGAAGAAGCAGAAGAAGGAGAAGGAGAAGGTGAAGTCTGGAGGGTGAATCAGAAGAAGCAGAAGAAAGAGAAGGAGAAGGAGAAGTCTGGAGGGTGTATCAGAAGAAGCAGAAGAAGGAGAAGGAGAAGGTGAAGTCTGGAGGGTGAAGCAGAAGAAGTAGAAGAAGGAGAAGGAGAAGGTGAAGTCAGGAGGGTGAATCAGAAGAAGTAGAAGAAGGAGAAGGAGAAGGTGAAGTCAGGAGGGTGAATCAGAAGAAGCAGAAGAAGGAGAAGGAGAAGGTGAAGTCTGGAGGGTGAATCAGAAGAATCAGAAGAAGGAGAAGGAGAAGGTGAAGTCTGGAGGGTGAATCAGAAGAAGCAGAAGAAGGAGAAGGAGAAGGTGAAGTCTGGAGGGTGAATCAGATGAAGCAGAAGAAGGAGAAGGAGAAGGTGAAGTCAGGAGGGTGAATCAGAAGAAGCAGAAGACGGAGAAGGAGAAGGTGAAGTTAGGAGGGTGAATCAGAAGAAGCAGAAGAAGGAGAAGGAGCAGGTGATGTCAGCGGGATTAAGCAGAAGAAGTAGAAGAAGGAGAAGGAGAAGGTGAAGTCAGGACGGTGAAGCAGAAGAAGCAGAAGAAGGAGAAGGAGAATGTGAAGTCTGGAGGGTGAATCAGAATAAGTAGAAGAAGGAGAAGGAGAAGGTCAAGTCTGGAGGGTGAATCAGAAGAATTAGAAGAAGGAGAAGGAGAAGGTGAAGTCTGGAGGGTGAAGCAGAAGAAGTAGAAGAAGGAGAAGGAGAAGTTGAAGTCAGGAGGGTGAATCAGAAGAAGTAGAAGAAGGAGAAGGAGAAGGTGAAGTCAGGAGGGTGAATCAGAAGAAGCAGAAGAAGGAGAAGGAGAAGGTGAAGTCTGGAGGGTGAATCAGAAGAAGTAGAAGAAGGAGAAGGAGAAGGTGTTGTCTGGAGGGTGAATCAGAAGAAGTAGACGAAGGAGAAGGAAAAGGTGAAGTCTGGAGGGTGAATCAGAAGAAGCAGAAGAAGGAGAAGGAGAAGGTGAAGTCTGGAGGGTGAATCAGAAGAAGCAGAATAAGGAGAAGGAGAAGGTGAAGTCTGGAGGGTGAATCAGAAGAAGCAGAAAAAGGAGAAGGAGAAGGTGAAGTCTGAAGGGTGAATCAGAAGAAGTAGAAGAAGGAGAAGGAGAAGGTGAAGTCTGGAGGGTGAAGCAGAAGAAGTAGAAGAAGGAGAAGGAGAAGGTGAAGTCAGGAGGGTGAATCAGAAGAAGTAGAAGAAGGAGAAGGAGAAGGTCAAGTCTGGAGGGTGAATCAGAAGAAGTAGAATAAGGAGAAGGAGAAGGTGAAGTATGGAGGGTGAAGCAGAAGAAGTAGAAGAAGGAGAAGGAGAAGGTGAAGTCAGGAGGGTGAATCAGAAGAAGTAGAAGAAGGAGAAGGAGAAGGTGAAGTCAGGAGGGTGAATCAGAAGAAGCAGAAGAAGGAGAAGGAGAAGGTGAAGTCTGGAGGGTGTATCAGAAGAATCAGAACAAGGAGAAGGAGAAGGTGAAGTCTGGAGGGTGAATCAGAAGAAGCAGAAGAAAGAGAAGGAGAAGGTGAAGTCTGGAGGGTGAATCAGAAGAAGTAGAAGAAGGAGAAGGAGAAGGTGAAGTCTGGAGTGTGAATCAGAAGAAGCAGAAGAAGGAGAAGGAGAAGGTGAAGTCTGGAGGGTGAATCAGAAGAAGCAGAATAAGGAGAAGGAGAAGGTGAAGTCTGGAGGGTGAAGCAGAAGAAGCAGAAGAAGGAGAAGGAGAAGGTGAAGTCTGGAGGGTGAATCAGAAGAAGTAGAAGAAGGAGAAGGAGAAGGTGAAGTCTGGAGGGTGAAGCAGAAGAAGTAGAAGAAGGAGAAGGAGAAGGTGAAGTCAGGAGGGTGAATCAGAAGAAGTAGAAGAAGGAGAAGGAGAAGGTGAAGTCAGGAGGGTGAATCAGAAGAAGCAGAAGAAGGAGAAAGAGAAGGTGAAGTCTGGAGGGTGAATCAGAAGAATCAGAGGAAGGAGAAGGAGAAGGTGAAGTCTGGAGGGTGAATCAGAAGAAGCAGAGGAAGGAGAAGGAGAAGGTGAAGTCTGGAGGGTGAATCAGAAGAAGCAGAATAAGGAGAAGGAGAAGGTGAAGTCTGGAGGGTGAATCAGAAGAAGCAGAATAAGGAGAAGGAGAAGGTGAAGTCTGGAGGGTGAATCAGAAGAAGCAGAAGAAGGAGAAGGAGTAGATGAAGTCTGGAGGGTGAATCAGAAGAAGTAGAAGAAGGAGAAGGAGAAGGTGAAGTCTGGAGGGTGAAGCAGAAGAAGTAGAAGAAGGAGAAGGAGAAGGTGAAGTCAGGAGTGTGAATCAGAAGAAGTAGAAGAAGAAGAAGGAGAAGGTGAAGTCAGGAGGGTGAATCAGAAGAAGCAGAAGAAGGAGAAGGAGAAGGTGAAGTCTGGAGGGTGAATCAGAAGAATCAGAAGAAGGAGAAGGAGAAGGTGAAGTCTGGAGGGTGAATCAGAAGAAGCAGAAGAAAGAGAAGGAGAAGTTGAAGTCTGGAGGGTGAAGCAGAAGAAACAGAAGAAGGAGAAGGAGAAGGTGAAGACTGGAGGGTGAATCAGAAGAAGTAGAAGAAGGAGAAGGAGAAGGTGAAGTCTGGAGGGTGAATCAGAAGAAGTAGAAGAAGGAGAAGGAGAAGGTGAAGTCTGGAGGGTGAATTAGAAGAAGCAGAAGAAGGAGAAGGAGAAGGTGAAGTCTGGAGGGTGAATCAGAAGAAGCAGAAGAAGGAGAAGGAGAAGATGAAGTCTGGAGGGTGAATCAGAAGAAGTAGAAGAAGGAGAAGGAGAAGGTGAATTCTGGAGGGTGAATCAGAAGTAGTAGAAGAAGGAGAAGGAGAAGGTGAAGTCTGGACGGTGAATCAGAAGAAACAGAAGAAGGAGAAGGAGAAGGTGAAGTCTGGAGGGTGAATCAGAAGAAGTAGAAGAAGGAGAAGGAGAAGGTGTAGTCTGGAGGGTGAATCAGAAGAAGTAGAAGAAGGAGAAGGAGATGGTGAAGTCTGGAGGGTGAATCAGAAGAAGCAGAAGAAGGAGAAGGAGAAGGTGAAGTCTGGAGGGTGAATCAGAAGAATCAGAAGAAGGAGAAGGAGAAGGTGAAGTCTGGAGGGTGAATCAGAAGAAGCAGAAGAAAGAGAAGGAGAAGGTGAATTCTGGAGGGTGAAGCAGAAGAAACAGAAGAAGGAGAAGGAGAAGGTGAAGACTGGAGGGTGAATCAGAAGAAGTAGAAGAAGGAGAAGGAGAAGGTGAAGTCTGGAGGGTGAATCAAAAGAAGTAGAAGAAGGAGAAGGAGAAGGTGAAGTCTGGAGGGTGAATCAGAAGAAGCAGAAGAAGGAGAAGGAGAAGGTGAAGTCTGGAGGGTGAATCAGAAGAAGCAGAAGAAGGAGAAGGAGAAGATGAAGTCTGGAGGGTGAATCAGAAGAAGTAGAAGAAGGAGAAGGAGAAGGTGAGGTCTGGAGGGTGAATCAGAAGAAGCAGAAGAAGGAGAAGGAGAAGGTGAAGTCTGGAGGGTGAATCAGAAGAAGCAGAAGAAGGAGAAGGAGAAGGTGAAGTCTGCAGGGTGAATCAGAAGAAGCAGAAGAAGGAGAAGGAGAAGGTGAAGTCAGGAGGGTGAATCAGAAGAAGCAGAAGAAGGAGAAGGAGAAGGTAAAGTTAGGAGGGTGAATCAGAAGAAGCAGAAGAAGGAGAAGGAGCAGGTGATGTCAGGGGGATGAAGCAGAAGAAGTAGAAGAAGGAGAAGGAGAAGGTGAAGTCAGGACGGTGAAGCAGAAGAAGCAGAAGAAGGAGAAGGAGAAGGTGAAGTCTGGAGGGTGAATCAGAAGAAGTAGAAGAAGGAGAAGGAGAAGGTCAAGTCTGGAGGGTGAATCAGAAGAAGTAGAATAAGGAGAAGGAGAAGGTGAAGTCTGGAGGGTGAAGCAGAAGAAGTAGAAGAAGGAGAAGGAGAAGGTGAAGTCAGGAGGGTGAATCAGAAGAAGTAGAAGAAGGAGAAGGAGAAGGTGAAGTCAGGAGGGTGAATCAGAAGAAGCAGAAGAAGGAGAAGGAGAAGGTGAAGTCTGGAGGGTGTATCAGAAGAATCAGAAGAAGGAGAAGGAGAAGGTGAAGTCTGGAGGGTGAATCAGAAGAAGTAGAAGAAGGAGAAGGAGAAGGTGAAGTCTGGAGGGTGAATCAGAAGAAGCAGAATAAGGAGAAGGAGAAGGTGAAGTCTGGAGGGTGAATCAGAAGAAGCAGAAGAAGGAGAAGGAGAAGATGAAGTCTGGAGGGTGAATCAGAAGAAGTAGAAGAAGGAGAAGGAGAAGGTGAAGTCTGGAGGGTGAAGCAGAAGAAGTAGAAGAAGGAGAAGGAGAAGGTGAAGTCAGGAGTGTGAATCAGAAGAAGTAGAAGAAGAAGAAGGAGAAGGTGAAGTCAGGAGGGTGAATCAGAAGAAGCAGAAGAAGGAGAAGGAGAAGGTGAAGTCTGGAGGGTGAATCAGAAGAATCAGAAGAAGGAGAAGGAGAAGGTGAAGTCTGGAGGGTGAATCAGAAGAAGCAGAAGAAAGAGAAGGAGAAGTTGAAGTCTGGAGGGTGAAGCAGAAGAAACAGAAGAAGGAGAAGGAGAAGGTGAAGACTGGAGGGTGAATCAGAAGAAGTAGAAGAAGGAGAAGGAGAAGGTGAAGTCTGGAGGGTGAATCAGAAGAAGTAGAAGAAGGAGAAGGAGAAGGTGAAGTCTGGAGGGTGAATCAGAAGAAGCAGAAGAAGGAGAAGGAGAAGGTGAAGTCTGGAGGGTGAATCAGAAGAAGCAGAAGAAGGAGAAGGAGAAGATGAAGTCTGGAGGGTGAATCAGAAGAAGTAGAAGAAGGAGAAGGAGAAGGTGAATTCTGGAGGGTGAATCAGAAGTAGTAGAAGAAGGAGAAGGAGAAGGTGAAGTCTGGACGGTGAATCAGAAGAAACAGAAGAAGGAGAAGGAGAAGGTGAAGTCTGGAGGGTGAATCAGAAGAAGTAGAAGAAGGAGAAGGAGAAGGTGTAGTCTGGAGGGTGAATCAGAAGAAGTAGAAGAAGGAGAAGGAGATGGTGAAGTCTGGAGGGTGAATCAGAAGAAGCAGAAGAAGGAGAAGGAGAAGGTGAAGTCTGGAGGGTGAATCAGAAGAATCAGAAGAAGGAGAAGGAGAAGGTGAAGTCTGGAGGGTGAATCAGAAGAAGCAGAAGAAAGAGAAGGAGAAGGTGAAGTCTGGAGGGTGAAGCAGAAGAAACAGAAGAAGGAGAAGGAGAAGGTGAAGACTGGAGGGTGAATCAGAAGAAGTAGAAGAAGGAGAAGGAGAAGGTGAAGTCTGGAGGGTGAATCAAAAGAAGTAGAAGAAGGAGAAGGAGAAGGTGAAGTCTGGAGGGTGAATCAGAAGAAGCAGAAGAAGGAGAAGGAGAAGGTGAAGTCTGGAGGTTGAATCAGAAGAAGCAGAAGAAGGAGAAGGAGAAGATGAAGTCTGGAGGGTGAATCAGAAGAAGTAGAAGAAGGAGAAGGAGAAGGTGAGGTCTGGAGGGTGAATCAGAAGAAGCAGAAGAAGGAGAAGGAGAAGGTGAAGTCTGGAGGGTGAATCAGAAGAAGCAGAAGAAGGAGAAGGAGAAGGTGAAGTCTGCAGGGTGAATCAGAAGAAGCAGAAGAAGGAGAAGGAGAAGGTGAAGTCAGGAGGGTGAATCAGAAGAAGCAGAAGAAGGAGAAGGAGAAGGTAAAGTTAGGAGGGTGAATCAGAAGAAGCAGAAGAAGGAGAAGGAGCAGGTGATGTCAGGGGGATGAAGCAGAAGAAGTAGAAGAAGGAGAAGGAGAAGGTGAAGTCAGGACGGTGAAGCAGAAGAAGCAGAAGAAGGAGAAGGAGAAGGTGAAGTCTGGAGGGTGAATCAGAAGAAGTAGAAGAAGGAGAAGGAGAAGGTCAAGTCTGGAGGGTGAATCAGAAGAAGTAGAATAAGGAGAAGGAGAAGGTGAAGTCTGGAGGGTGAAGCAGAAGAAGTAGAAGAAGGAGAAGGAGAAGGTGAAGTCAGGAGGGTGAATCAGAAGAAGTAGAAGAAGGAGAAGGAGAAGGTGAAGTCAGGAGGGTGAATCAGAAGAAGCAGAAGAAGGAGAAGGAGAAGGTGAAGTCTGGAGGGTGTATCAGAAGAATCAGAAGAAGGAGAAGGAGAAGGTGAAGTCTGGAGGGTGAATCAGAAGAAGTAGAAGAAGGAGAAGTAGAAGGTGAAGTCTGGAGGGTGAAGCAGAAGTAGTAGAAGAAGGAGAAGGAGAAGGTGAAGTCAGGAGGGTGAATCAGAAGAAGTAGAAGAAGGAGAAGGAGAAGGTGAAGTCAGGAGGGTGAATCAGAAGAAGCAGACGAAGGAGAAGGAGAAGGTGAAGTCTGGAGGGTGAAACAGAAGAAGCAGAAGAAGGAGAAGGAGAAGATGAAGTCTGGAGGGTGAATCAGAAGAAGTAGAAGAAGGAGAAGGAGAAGGTGAAGTCTGGAGGGTGAATCAGAAGAAGCAGAAGAAGGAGAAGGAGAAGGTGAAGTCTGGAGGGTGAATCAGAAGAAGCAGAAGAAGGAGAAGGAGAAGGTGAAGTGTGGAGGGTGAATCAGAAGAAGCAGAATAAGGAGAAGGAGAAGGTGAAGTCTGGAGGGTGAAGCAGAAGACATAGAAGAAGGAGAAGGAGAAGGTGAAGTCAGGAGGGTGAATCAGAAGAAGTAGAAGAGGGAGAAGGAGAAGGTGAAGTCAGGAGGGTGAATCAGAAGAAGCAGAAGAAGGAGAAGGAGATGGTGAAGTAAGGAGGGTGACTCAGAAGAAGCAAAAGAAGGAGAAGGAGAAGGTGAAGTCAGGGGGGTGAAGCAGAAGAAGTAGAAGAAGGAGAAGGAGAAGGTGAAGTCAGGAGGGTGAAGCAGAAGAAGCAGAAGAAGGAGAAGGAGAAGGTGAAGTCTGGAGGGCGCAGCAGATGAAGCAGAAGAAGGAGAAGGAGAAGGTGAAGTCTGGAGGGTGAAGCAGAAGAAGCAGAAGAAGGAGAAGGAGAAGGTGAAGTCTGGAGGGTGAATCAGAAGAAGCAGAAGATGGAGAAGGAGAAGATGAAGTCTGGAGGGTGAATCAGAAGAAGTAGAAGAAGGAGAAGGTGAAGTCTGGAGGGTGAATCAGAAGAAGCAGAAGAAGGAAAAGGAGAAGGTGAAGTCTGGAGGGTGAATCAGAAGAAGCAGAAGAAGGAGAAGGAGAAGGTGAAGTCTGGAGGGTGAATCAGAAGAAGTAGAAGAAGGAGAAGTAGAAGGTGAAGTCTGGAGGGTGAAGCAGAAGTAGTAGAAGAAGGAGAAGGAGAAGGTGAAGTCAGGAGGGTGAATCAGAAGAAGTAGAAGAAGGAGAAGGAGAAGGTGAAGTCAGGAGGGTGAATCAGAAGAAGCAGACGAAGGAGAAGGAGAAGGTGAAGTCTGGAGGGTGAAACAGAAGAAGCAGAAGAAGGAGAAGGAGAAGATGAAGTCTGGAGGGTGAATCAGAAGAAGTAGAAGAAGGAGAAGGAGAAGGTGAAGTCTGGAGGGTGAATCAGAAGAAGCAGAAGAAGGAGAAGGAGAAGGTGAAGTCTGGAGGGTGAATCAGAAGAAGCAGAAGAAGGAGAAGGAGAAGGTGAAGTGTGGAGGGTGAATCAGAAGAAGCAGAATAAGGAGAAGGAGAAGGTGAAGTCTGGAGGGTGAAGCAGAAGACATAGAAGAAGGAGAAGGAGAAGGTGAAGTCAGGAGGGTGAATCAGAAGAAGTAGAAGAGGGAGAAGGAGAAGGTGAAGTCAGGAGGGTGAATCAGAAGAAGCAGAACAAGGAGAAGGAGAAGGTGAAGTCTGGAGGGTGAATCAGAAGAATCAGAAGAAGGAGAAGGAGAAGGTGAAGTCTGGAGGGTGAATCAGAAGAAGCAGAAGAAAGAGAAGGAGAAGGTGAAGTCTGGAGGGTGAAGCAGAAGAAGCAGAAGAAGGAGAAGGAGAAGGTGAAGACTGGAGGGTGAATCAGAAGAAGTAGAAGAAGGAGAAGGAGAAGGTGAAGTCTGGAGGGTGAATCAGAAGAAGTAGAAGAAAGAGAATGAGAAGGTGAAGTCTGGAGGGTGAATCAGAAGAAGCAGAAGAAGGAGAAGGAGATGGTGAAGTCTGGAGGGTGAATCAGAAGAAGCAGAAGAAGGAGAAGGAGAAGGTGAAGTCTGGAGGGTGAATCAGAAGAAGCAGAAAAAGGAGAAGGAGAAGGTGAAGTCTGAAGGGTGAATCAGAAGAAGTAGAAGAAGGAGAAGGAGAAGGTGAAGTCTGGAGGGTGAAGCAGAAGAAGTAGAAGAAGGAGAAGGAGAAGGTGAAGTCAGGAGGGTGAATCAGAAGAAGTAGAAGAAGGAGAAGGAGAAGGTCAAGTCTGGAGGGTGAATCAGAAGAAGTAGAATAAGGAGAAGGAGAAGGTGAAGTATGGAGGGTGAAGCAGAAGAAGTAGAAGAAGGAGAAGGAGAAGGTGAAGTCAGGAGGGTGAATCAGAAGAAGTAGAAGAAGGAGAAGGAGAAGGTGAAGTCAGGAGGGTGAATCAGAAGAAGCAGAAGAAGGAGAAGGAGAAGGTGAAGTCTGGAGGGTGTATCAGAAGAATCAGAACAAGGAGAAGGAGAAGGTGAAGTCTGGAGGGTGAATCAGAAGAAGCAGAAGAAAGAGAAGGAGAAGGTGAAGTCTGGAGGGTGAATCAGAAGAAGTAGAAGAAGGAGAAGGAGAAGGTGAAGTCTGGAGTGTGAATCAGAAGAAGCAGAAGAAGGAGAAGGAGAAGGTGAAGTCTGGAGGGTGAATCAGAAGAAGCAGAATAAGGAGAAGGAGAAGGTGAAGTCTGGAGGGTGAAGCAGAAGAAGCAGAAGAAGGAGAAGGAGAAGGTGAAGTCTGGAGGGTGAATCAGAAGAAGTAGAAGAAGGAGAAGGAGAAGGTGAAGTCTGGAGGGTGAAGCAGAAGAAGTAGAAGAAGGAGAAGGAGAAGGTGAAGTCAGGAGGGTGAATCAGAAGAAGTAGAAGAAGGAGAAGGAGAAGGTGAAGTCAGGAGGGTGAATCAGAAGAAGCAGAAGAAGGAGAAAGAGAAGGTGAAGTCTGGAGGGTGAATCAGAAGAATCAGAGGAAGGAGAAGGAGAAGGTGAAGTCTGGAGGGTGAATCAGAAGAAGCAGAGGAAGGAGAAGGAGAAGGTGAAGTCTGGAGGGTGAATCAGAAGAAGCAGAATAAGGAGAAGGAGAAGGTGAAGTCTGGAGGGTGAATCAGAAGAAGCAGAATAAGGAGAAGGAGAAGGTGAAGTCTGGAGGGTGAATCAGAAGAAGCAGAAGAAGGAGAAGGAGTAGATGAAGTCTGGAGGGTGAATCAGAAGAAGTAGAAGAAGGAGAAGGAGAAGGTGAAGTCTGGAGGGTGAAGCAGAAGAAGTAGAAGAAGGAGAAGGAGAAGGTGAAGTCAGGAGTGTGAATCAGAAGAAGTAGAAGAAGAAGAAGGAGAAGGTGAAGTCAGGAGGGTGAATCAGAAGAAGCAGAAGAAGGAGAAGGAGAAGGTGAAGTCTGGAGGGTGAATCAGAAGAATCAGAAGAAGGAGAAGGAGAAGGTGAAGTCTGGAGGGTGAATCAGAAGAAGCAGAAGAAAGAGAAGGAGAAGTTGAAGTCTGGAGGGTGAAGCAGAAGAAACAGAAGAAGGAGAAGGAGAAGGTGAAGACTGGAGGGTGAATCAGAAGAAGTAGAAGAAGGAGAAGGAGAAGGTGAAGTCTGGAGGGTGAATCAGAAGAAGTAGAAGAAGGAGAAGGAGAAGGTGAAGTCTGGAGGGTGAATTAGAAGAAGCAGAAGAAGGAGAAGGAGAAGGTGAAGTCTGGAGGGTGAATCAGAAGAAGCAGAAGAAGGAGAAGGAGAAGATGAAGTCTGGAGGGTGAATCAGAAGAAGTAGAAGAAGGAGAAGGAGAAGGTGAATTCTGGAGGGTGAATCAGAAGTAGTAGAAGAAGGAGAAGGAGAAGGTGAAGTCTGGACGGTGAATCAGAAGAAACAGAAGAAGGAGAAGGAGAAGGTGAAGTCTGGAGGGTGAATCAGAAGAAGTAGAAGAAGGAGAAGGAGAAGGTGTAGTCTGGAGGGTGAATCAGAAGAAGTAGAAGAAGGAGAAGGAGATGGTGAAGTCTGGAGGGTGAATCAGAAGAAGCAGAAGAAGGAGAAGGAGAAGGTGAAGTCTGGAGGGTGAATCAGAAGAATCAGAAGAAGGAGAAGGAGAAGGTGAAGTCTGGAGGGTGAATCAGAAGAAGCAGAAGAAAGAGAAGGAGAAGGTGAATTCTGGAGGGTGAAGCAGAAGAAACAGAAGAAGGAGAAGGAGAAGGTGAAGACTGGAGGGTGAATCAGAAGAAGTAGAAGAAGGAGAAGGAGAAGGTGAAGTCTGGAGGGTGAATCAAAAGAAGTAGAAGAAGGAGAAGGAGAAGGTGAAGTCTGGAGGGTGAATCAGAAGAAGCAGAAGAAGGAGAAGGAGAAGGTGAAGTCTGGAGGGTGAATCAGAAGAAGCAGAAGAAGGAGAAGGAGAAGATGAAGTCTGGAGGGTGAATCAGAAGAAGTAGAAGAAGGAGAAGGAGAAGGTGAGGTCTGGAGGGTGAATCAGAAGAAGCAGAAGAAGGAGAAGGAGAAGGTGAAGTCTGGAGGGTGAATCAGAAGAAGCAGAAGAAGGAGAAGGAGAAGGTGAAGTCTGCAGGGTGAATCAGAAGAAGCAGAAGAAGGAGAAGGAGAAGGTGAAGTCAGGAGGGTGAATCAGAAGAAGCAGAAGAAGGAGAAGGAGAAGGTAAAGTTAGGAGGGTGAATCAGAAGAAGCAGAAGAAGGAGAAGGAGCAGGTGATGTCAGGGGGATGAAGCAGAAGAAGTAGAAGAAGGAGAAGGAGAAGGTGAAGTCAGGACGGTGAAGCAGAAGAAGCAGAAGAAGGAGAAGGAGAAGGTGAAGTCTGGAGGGTGAATCAGAAGAAGTAGAAGAAGGAGAAGGAGAAGGTCAAGTCTGGAGGGTGAATCAGAAGAAGTAGAATAAGGAGAAGGAGAAGGTGAAGTCTGGAGGGTGAAGCAGAAGAAGTAGAAGAAGGAGAAGGAGAAGGTGAAGTCAGGAGGGTGAATCAGAAGAAGTAGAAGAAGGAGAAGGAGAAGGTGAAGTCAGGAGGGTGAATCAGAAGAAGCAGAAGAAGGAGAAGGAGAAGGTGAAGTCTGGAGGGTGTATCAGAAGAATCAGAAGAAGGAGAAGGAGAAGGTGAAGTCTGGAGGGTGAATCAGAAGAAGTAGAAGAAGGAGAAGGAGAAGGTGAAGTCTGGAGGGTGAATCAGAAGAAGCAGAATAAGGAGAAGGAGAAGGTGAAGTCTGGAGGGTGAATCAGAAGAAGCAGAAGAAGGAGAAGGAGAAGATGAAGTCTGGAGGGTGAATCAGAAGAAGTAGAAGAAGGAGAAGGAGAAGGTGAAGTCTGGAGGGTGAAGCAGAAGAAGTAGAAGAAGGAGAAGGAGAAGGTGAAGTCAGGAGTGTGAATCAGAAGAAGTAGAAGAAGAAGAAGGAGAAGGTGAAGTCAGGAGGGTGAATCAGAAGAAGCAGAAGAAGGAGAAGGAGAAGGTGAAGTCTGGAGGGTGAATCAGAAGAATCAGAAGAAGGAGAAGGAGAAGGTGAAGTCTGGAGGGTGAATCAGAAGAAGCAGAAGAAAGAGAAGGAGAAGTTGAAGTCTGGAGGGTGAAGCAGAAGAAACAGAAGAAGGAGAAGGAGAAGGTGAAGACTGGAGGGTGAATCAGAAGAAGTAGAAGAAGGAGAAGGAGAAGGTGAAGTCTGGAGGGTGAATCAGAAGAAGTAGAAGAAGGAGAAGGAGAAGGTGAAGTCTGGAGGGTGAATCAGAAGAAGCAGAAGAAGGAGAAGGAGAAGGTGAAGTCTGGAGGGTGAATCAGAAGAAGCAGAAGAAGGAGAAGGAGAAGATGAAGTCTGGAGGGTGAATCAGAAGAAGTAGAAGAAGGAGAAGGAGAAGGTGAATTCTGGAGGGTGAATCAGAAGTAGTAGAAGAAGGAGAAGGAGAAGGTGAAGTCTGGACGGTGAATCAGAAGAAACAGAAGAAGGAGAAGGAGAAGGTGAAGTCTGGAGGGTGAATCAGAAGAAGTAGAAGAAGGAGAAGGAGAAGGTGTAGTCTGGAGGGTGAATCAGAAGAAGTAGAAGAAGGAGAAGGAGATGGTGAAGTCTGGAGGGTGAATCAGAAGAAGCAGAAGAAGGAGAAGGAGAAGGTGAAGTCTGGAGGGTGAATCAGAAGAATCAGAAGAAGGAGAAGGAGAAGGTGAAGTCTGGAGGGTGAATCAGAAGAAGCAGAAGAAAGAGAAGGAGAAGGTGAAGTCTGGAGGGTGAAGCAGAAGAAACAGAAGAAGGAGAAGGAGAAGGTGAAGACTGGAGGGTGAATCAGAAGAAGTAGAAGAAGGAGAAGGAGAAGGTGAAGTCTGGAGGGTGAATCAAAAGAAGTAGAAGAAGGAGAAGGAGAAGGTGAAGTCTGGAGGGTGAATCAGAAGAAGCAGAAGAAGGAGAAGGAGAAGGTGAAGTCTGGAGGTTGAATCAGAAGAAGCAGAAGAAGGAGAAGGAGAAGATGAAGTCTGGAGGGTGAATCAGAAGAAGTAGAAGAAGGAGAAGGAGAAGGTGAGGTCTGGAGGGTGAATCAGAAGAAGCAGAAGAAGGAGAAGGAGAAGGTGAAGTCTGGAGGGTGAATCAGAAGAAGCAGAAGAAGGAGAAGGAGAAGGTGAAGTCTGCAGGGTGAATCAGAAGAAGCAGAAGAAGGAGAAGGAGAAGGTGAAGTCAGGAGGGTGAATCAGAAGAAGCAGAAGAAGGAGAAGGAGAAGGTAAAGTTAGGAGGGTGAATCAGAAGAAGCAGAAGAAGGAGAAGGAGCAGGTGATGTCAGGGGGATGAAGCAGAAGAAGTAGAAGAAGGAGAAGGAGAAGGTGAAGTCAGGACGGTGAAGCAGAAGAAGCAGAAGAAGGAGAAGGAGAAGGTGAAGTCTGGAGGGTGAATCAGAAGAAGTAGAAGAAGGAGAAGGAGAAGGTCAAGTCTGGAGGGTGAATCAGAAGAAGTAGAATAAGGAGAAGGAGAAGGTGAAGTCTGGAGGGTGAAGCAGAAGAAGTAGAAGAAGGAGAAGGAGAAGGTGAAGTCAGGAGGGTGAATCAGAAGAAGTAGAAGAAGGAGAAGGAGAAGGTGAAGTCAGGAGGGTGAATCAGAAGAAGCAGAAGAAGGAGAAGGAGAAGGTGAAGTCTGGAGGGTGTATCAGAAGAATCAGAAGAAGGAGAAGGAGAAGGTGAAGTCTGGAGGGTGAATCAGAAGAAGCAGAAGAAAGAGAAGGAGAAGGTGAAGTCTGGAGGGTGAATCAGAAGAAGTAGAAGAAGGAGAAGGAGAAGGTGAAGTCTGGAGTGTGAATCAGAAGAAGCAGAAGAAGGAGAAGGAGAAGGTGAAGTCTGGAGGGTGAATCAGAAGAAGCAGAATAAGGAGAAGGAGAAGGTGAAGTCTGGAGGGTGAAGCAGAAGAAGCAGAAGAAGGAGAAGGAGAAGGTGAAGTCTGGAGGGTGAATCAGAAGAAGTAGAAGAAGGAGAAGGAGAAGGTGAAGTCTGGAGGGTGAAGCAGAAGAAGTAGAAGAAGGAGAAGGAGAAGGTGAAGTCAGGAGGGTGAATCAGAAGAAGTAGAAGAAGGAGAAGGAGAAGGTGAAGTCAGGAGGGTGAATCAGAAGAAGCAGAAGAAGGAGAAAGAGAAGGTGAAGTCTGGAGGGTGAATCAGAAGAATCAGAGGAAGGAGAAGGAGAAGGTGAAGTCTGGAGGGTGAATCAGAAGAAGCAGAGGAAGGAGAAGGAGAAGGTGAAGTCTGGAGGGTGAAGCAGAAGAAGTAGAAGAAGGAGAAGGAGAAGGTGAAGTCAGGAGGGTGAAGCAGAAGAAGCAGAAGAAGGAGAAGGAGAAGGTGAATTCTGGAGGGTGAATCAGAAGAAGTAGAAGAAGGAGAAGGAGAAGGTGAAGTCTGGAGGGTGAATCAGAAGAAGCAGAATAAGGAGAAGGAGAAGGTGAAGTCTGGAGGGTGAAGCAGAAGAAGCAGAAGAAGGAGAAGGAGAAGGTGAAGTCTGGAGGGTGAATCAGAAGAAGTAGAAGAAGGAGAAGGAGAAGGTGAAGTCTGGAGGGTGAAGCAAAAGAAGTAGAAGAAGGAGAAGGAGAAGGTGAAGTCAGGAGGGTGAATCAGAAGAAGTAGAAGAAGGAGAAGGAGAAGGTGAAGTCAGGAGGGTGAATCATAAGAAGCAGAAGAAGGAGAAGGAGAAGGTGAAGTCTGGAGGGTGAATCAGAAGAATCAGAAGAAGGAGAAGGAGAAGGTGAAGTCTGGAGGGTGAATCAGAAGAAGCAGAAGAAAGAGAAGGAGAAGGTGAAGTCTGGAGGGTGAAGCAGAAGAAACAGAAGAAGGAGAAGGAGAAGGTGAAGACTGGAGGGTGAATCAGAAGAAGTAGAAGAAGGAGAAGGAGAAGGTGAAGTCTGGAGGGTGAATCAGAAGAAGTAGAAGAAGGAGAAGGAGAAGGTGAAGTCTGGAGGGTGAATCAGAAGAAGCAGAAGAAGGAGAAGGAGAAGGTGAAGTCTGGAGGGTGAATCAGAAGAAGCAGAAGAAGGAGAAGGAGAAGGTGAAGTCTGGAGGGTGAATCAGAAGAAGCAGAATAAGGAGAAGGAGAAGGTGAAGTCTGGAGGGTGAATCAGAAGAAGCAGAAAAAGGAGAAGGAGAAGGTGAAGTCTGAAGGGTGAATCAGAAGAAGTAGAAGAAGGAGAAGGAGAAGGTGAAGTCTGGAGGGTGAAGCAGAAGAAGTAGAAGAAGGAGAAGGAGAAGGTGAAGTCAGGAGGGTGAATCAGAAGAAGTAGAAGAAGGAGAAGGAGAAGGTGAAGTCAGGAGGGTGAATCATAAGAAGCAGAAGAAGGAGAAGGAGAAGGTGAAGTCTGGAGGGTGAATCAGAAGAATCAGAAGAAGGAGAAGGAGAAGGTGAAGTCTGGAGGGTGAATCAGAAGAAGCAGAAGAAAGAGAAGGAGAAGGTGAAGTCTGGAGGGTGAAGCAGAAGAAACAGAAGAAGGAGAAGGAGAAGGTGAAGACTGGAGGGTGAATCAGAAGAAGTAGAAGAAGGAGAAGGAGAAGGTGAAGTCTGGAGGGTGAATCAGAAGAAGTAGAAGAAGGAGAAGGAGAAGGTGAAGTCTGGAGGGTGAATCAGAAGAAGCAGAAGAAGGAGAAGGAGAAGGTGAAGTCTGGAGGGTGAATCAGAAGAAGCAGAAGAAGGAGAAGGAGAAGATGAAGTCTGGAGGGTGAATCAGAAGAAGTAGAAGAAGGAGAAGGAGAAGCTGAGGTCTGGAGGGTGAATCAGAAGAAGCAGAAGAAGGAGAAGGAGAAGGTGAAGTCTGGAGGGTGAAGCAGAAGAAGTAGAAGAAGGAGAAGGAGAAGGTGAAGTCAGGAGAGTGAATCATAAGAAGCAGAAGAAGGAGAAGGAGAAGGTGAAGTCTGGAGGGTGAATCAGAAGAATCAGAAGAAGGAGAAGGAGAAGGTGAAGTCTGGAGGGTGAATCAGAAGAAGCAGAAGAAAGAGAAGGAGAAGGTGAAGTCTGGAGGGTGAAGCAGAAGAAACAGAAGAAGGAGAAGGAGAAGGTGAAGACTGGAGGGTGAAGCAGAAGAAGTAGAAGAAGGAGAAGGAGAAGGTGAAGTCTGGAGGGTGAATCAGAAGAAGTAGAAGAAGGAGAAGGAGAAGGTGAAGTCTGGAGGGTGAATCAGAAGAAGCAGAAGAAGGAGAAGGAGAAGGTGAAGTCTGGAGGGTGAATCAGAAGAAGCAGAAGAAGGAGAAGGAGAAGATGAAGTCTGGAGGGTGAATCAGAAGAAGTATAAGAAGGAGAAGGAGAAGGTGAGGTCTGGAGGGTGAATCAGAAGAAGCAGAAGAAGGAGAAGGAGAAGGTGAAGTCTGGAGGGTGAATCAGAAGAAGCAGAAGAAGGAGAAGGAGAAGGTGAAGTCTGGAGGGTGAATCAGAAGAAGCAGAAGAAGGAGAAGGAGAAGGTGAAGTCAGGAGGGTGAATCAGAAGAAGCAGAAGA
This sequence comes from Somniosus microcephalus, assembly GCF_052327205.1. Lineage (NCBI taxonomy): Eukaryota > Metazoa > Chordata > Chondrichthyes > Squaliformes > Somniosidae > Somniosus > Somniosus microcephalus. Next base: position 313,994 of record NW_028225361.1, read on the forward strand.
AGGAGAAGGAGAAGGTGAAGTTAGGAGGTGAATCAGAAGAAGCAGAAGAAGGAGAAGGAGCAGGTGATGTCAGGGGGATGAAGCAGAAGAAGTAGAAGAAGGAGAAGGAGAAGGTGAAGTCAGGACGGTGAAGCAGAAGAAGCAGAAGAAGGAGAAGGAGAAGGTGAAGTCTGGAGGCTGAATCAGAAGAAGTAGAAGAAGGAGAAGGAGAAGGTGAAGTCTGGAGGGTGAAGCAGAAGAAGTAGAAGAAGGAGAAGGAGAAGGTGAAGTCAGGAGGGTGAATCAGAAGAAGTAGAAGAAGGAGAAGGAGAAGGTGAAGTCAGGAGGGTGAATCAGAAGAAGCAGAAGAAGGAGAAGAAGAAGGTGAAGTCTGGAGGGTGAATCAGAAGAATCAGAAGAAGGAGAAGGAGAAGGTGAAGTCTGGAGGGTGAATCAGAAGAAGCAGAAGAAAGAGAAGGAGAAGGTGAAGTCTGGAGGGTGAATCAGAAGAAGTAGAAGAAGGAGAAGGAGAAGGTGAAGTCTGGAGTGTGAATCAGAAGAAGCAGAAGAAGGAGAAGGAGAAGGTGAAGTCTGGAGGGTGAATCAGAAGAAGCAGAAGAAGGAGAAGGAGAAGGTGAAGTCTGGAGGGTGAATCAGAAGAAGTAGAAGAAGGAGAAGGAGAAGGTGAAGTCTGGAGGGTGAAGCAGAAGAAGTAGAAGAAGGAGAAGGAGAAGGTGAAGTCAGGAGGGTGAATCAGAAGAAGTAGAAGAAGGAGAAGGAGAAGGTGAAGTCAGGAGGGTGAATCAGAAGAAGCAGAAGAAGGAGAAGGAGAAGGTGAAGTCTGGAGGGTGAATCAAAAGAAGTAGAAGAAGGAGAAGGAGAAGGTGAAGTCTGGAGGGTGAATCAGAAGAAGCAGAAGAAGGAGAAGGAGAAGGTGAAGTCTGGAGGTTGAATCAGAAGAAGCAGAAGAAGGAGAAGGAGAAGATGAAGTCTGGAGGGTGAATCAGAAGAAGTAGAAGAAGGAGAAGGAGAAGGTGAGGTCTGGAGGGTGAATCAGAAGAAGCAGAAGAAGGAGAAGGAGAAGGTGAAGTCTGGAGGGTGAATCAGAAGAAGCAGAAGAAGGAGAAGGAGAAGGTGAAGTCTGCAGGGTGAATCAGAAGAAGCAGAAGAAGGAGAAGGAGAAGGTGAAGTCAGGAGGGTGAATCAGAAGAAGCAGAAGAAGGAGAAGGAGAAGGTAAAGTTAGGAGGGTGAATCAGAAGAAGCAGAAGAAGGAGAAGGAGCAGGTGATGTCAGGGGGATGAAGCAGAAGAAGTAGAAGAAGGAGAAGGAGAAGGTGAAGTCAGGACGGTGAAGCAGAAGAAGCAGAAGAAGGAGAAGGAGAAGGTGAAGTCTGGAGGGTGAATCAGAAGAAGTAGAAGAAGGAGAAGGAGAAGGTCAAGTCTGGAGGGTGAATCAGAAGAAGTAGAATAAGGAGAAGGAGAAGGTGAAGTCTGGAGGGTGAAGCAGAAGAAGTAGAAGAAGGAGAAGGAGAAGGTGAAGTCAGGAGGGTGAATCAGAAGAAGTAGAAGAAGGAGAAGGAGAAGGTGAAGTCAGGAGGGTGAATCAGAAGAAGCAGAAGAAGGAGAAGGAGAAGGTGAAGTCTGGAGGGTGTATCAGAAGAATCAGAAGAAGGAGAAGGAGAAGGTGAAGTCTGGCGGGTGAATCAGAAGAAGCAGAAGAAAGAGAAGGAGAAGGTGAAGTCTGGAGGGTGAATCAGAAGAAGTAGAAGAAGGAGAAGGAGAAGGTGAAGTCTGGAGTGTGAATCAGAAGAAGCAGAAGAAGGAGAAGGAGAAGGTGAAGTCTGGAGGGTGAATCAGAAGAAGCAGAATAAGGAGAAGGAGAAGGTGAAGTCTGGAGGGTGAAGCAGAAGAAGCAGAAGAAGGAGAAGGAGAAGGTGAAGTCTGGAGGGTGAATCAGAAGAAGTAGAAGAAGGAGAAGGAGAAGGTGAAGTCTGGAGGGTGAAGCAGAAGAAGTAGAAGAAGGAGAAGGAGAAGGTGAAGTCAGGAGGGTGAATCAGAAGAAGTAGAAGAAGGGGAAGGAGAAGGTGAAGTCAGGAGGGTGAATCAGAAGAAGCAGAAGAAGGAGAAAGAGAAGGTGAAGTCTGGAGGGTGAATCAGAAGAATCAGAGGAAGGAGAAGGAGAAGGTGAAGTCTGGAGGGTGAATCAGAAGAAGCAGAGGAAGGAGAAGGAGAAGGTGAAGTCTGGAGGGTGAAGCAGAAGAAGTAGAAGAAGGAGAAGGAGAAGGTGAAGTCAGGAGGGTGAAGCAGAAGAAGCAGAAGAAGGAGAAGGAGAAGGTGAATTCTGGAGGGTGAATCAGAAGAAGTAGAAGAAGGAGAAGGAGAAGGTGAAGTCTGGAGGGTGAATCAGAAGAAGCAGAATAAGGAGAAGGAGAAGGTGAAGTCTGGAGGGTGAAGCAGAAGAAGCAGAAGAAGGAGAAGGAGAAGGTGAAGTCTGGAGGGTGAATCAGAAGAAGTAGAAGAAGGAGAAGGAGAAGGTGAAGTCTGGAGGGTGAAGCAGAAGAAGTAGAAGAAGGAGAAGGAGAAGGTGAAGTCAGGAGGGTGAATCAGAAGAAGTAGAAGAAGGAGAAGGAGAAGGTGAAGTCAGGAGGGTGAATCATAAGAAGCAGAAGAAGGAGAAGGAGAAGGTGAAGTCTGGAGGGTGAATCAGAAGAATCAGAAGAAGGAGAAGGAGAAGGTGAAGTCTGGAGGGTGAATCAGAAGAAGCAGAAGAAAGAGAAGGAGAAGGTGAAGTCTGGAGGGTGAAGCAGAAGAAACAGAAGAAGGAGAAGGAGAAGGTGAAGACTGGAGGGTGAATCAGAAGAAGTAGAAGAAGGAGAAGGAGAAGGTGAAGTCTGGAGGGTGAATCAGAAGAAGTAGAAGAAGGAGAAGGAGAAGGTGAAGTCTGGAGGGTGAATCAGAAGAAGCAGAAGAAGGAGAAGGAGAAGGTGAAGTCTGGAGGGTGAATCAGAAGAAGCAGAAGAAGGAGAAGGAGAAGGTGAAGTCTGGAGGGTGAATCAGAAGAAGCAGAATAAGGAGAAGGAGAAGGTGAAGTCTGGAGGGTGAATCAGAAGAAGCAGAAAAAGGAGAAGGAGAAGGTGAAGTCTGAAGGGTGAATCAGAAGAAGTAGAAGAAGGAGAAGGAGAAGGTGAAGTCTGGAGGGTGAAGCAGAAGAAGTAGAAGAAGGAGAAGGAGAAGGTGAAGTCAGGAGGGTGAATCAGAAGAAGTAGAAGAAGGAGAAGGAGAAGGTGAAGTCAGGAGGGTGAATCATAAGAAGCAGAAGAAGGAGAAGGAGAAGGTGAAGTCTGGAGGGTGAATCAGAAGAATCAGAAGAAGGAGAAGGAGAAGGTGAAGTCTGGAGGGTGAATCAGAAGAAGCAGAAGAAAGAGAAGGAGAAGGTGAAGTCTGGAGGGTGAAGCAGAAGAAACAGAAGAAGGAGAAGGAGAAGGTGAAGACTGGAGGGTGAATCAGAAGAAGTAGAAGAAGGAGAAGGAGAAGGTGAAGTCTGGAGGGTGAATCAGAAGAAGTAGAAGAAGGAGAAGGAGAAGGTGAAGTCTGGAGGGTGAATCAGAAGAAGCAGAAGAAGGAGAAGGAGAAGGTGAAGTCTGGAGGGTGAATCAGAAGAAGCAGAAGAAGGAGAAGGAGAAGATGAAGTCTGGAGGGTGAAACAGAAGAAGTAGAAGAAGGAGAAGGAGAAGCTGAGGTCTGGAGGGTGAATCAGAAGAAGCAGAAGAAGGAGAAGGAGAAGGTGAAGTCTGGAGGGTGAAGCAGAAGAAGTAGAAGAAGGAGAAGGAGAAGGTGAAGTCAGGAGGGTGAATCATAAGAAGCAGAAGAAGGAGAAGGAGAAGGTGAAGTCTGGAGGGTGAATCAGAAGAATCAGAAGAAGGAGAAGGAGAAGGTGAAGTCTGGAGGGTGAATCAGAAGAAGCAGAAGAAAGAGAAGGAGAAGGTGAAGTCTGGAGGGTGAAGCAGAAGAAACAGAAGAAGGAGAAGGAGAAGGTGCAGACTGGAGGGTGAAGCAGAAGAAGTAGAAGAAGGAGAAGGAGAAGGTGAAGTCTGGAGGGTGAATCAGAAGAAGTAGAAGAAGGAGAAGGAGAAGGTGAAGTCTGGAGGGTGAATCAGAAGAAGCAGAAGAAGGAGAAGGAGAAGGTGAAGTCTGGAGGGTGAATCAGAAGAAGCAGAAGAAGGAGAAGGAGAAGATGAAGTCTGGAGGGTGAATCAGAAGAAGTATAAGAAGGAGAAGGAGAAGGTGAGGTCTGGAGGGTGAATCAGAAGAAGCAGAAGAAGGAGAAGGAGAAGGTGAAGTCTGGAGGGTGAATCAGAAGAAGCAGAAGAAGGAGAAGGAGAAGGTGAAGTCTGGAGGGTGAATCAGAAGAAGCAGAAGAAGGAGAAGGAGAAGGTGAAGTCAGGAGGGTGAATCAGAAGAAGCAGAAGAAGGAGAAGGAGAAGGTGAAGTTAGGAGGGTGAATCAGAAGAAGCAGAAGAAGATAAAGGAGCAGGTGATGTCAGGGGGATGAAGCAGAAGAAGTAGAAGAAGGAGAAGGAGAAGGTGAAGTCAGGACGGTGAAGCAGAAGAAGCAGAAGAAGGAGAAGGAGAAGGTGAAGTCTGGAGGCTGAATCAGAAGAAGTAGAAGAAGGAGAAGGAGAAGGTGAAGTCTGGAGGGTGAAGCAGAAGAAGTAGAAGAAGGAGAAGGAGAAGGTGAAGTCAGGAGGGTGAATCAGAAGAAGTAGAAGAAGGAGAAGGAGAAGGTGAAGTCAGGAGGGTGAATCAGAAGAAGCAGATGAAGGAGAAGAAGAAGGTGAAGTCTGGAGGGTGAATCAGAAGAATCAGAAGAAGGAGAAGGAGAAGGTGAAGTCTGGAGGGTGAATCAGAAGAAGCAGAAGAAAGAGAAGGAGAAGGTGAAGTCTGGAGGGTGAATCAGAAGAAGTAGAAGAAGGAGAAGGAGAAGGTGAAGTCTGGAGTGTGAATCAGAAGAAGCAGAAGAAGGAGAAGGAGAAGGTGAAGTCTGGAGGGTGAATCAGAAGAAGCAGAAGAAGGAGAAGGAGAAGGTGAAGTCTGGAGGGTGAATCAGAAGAAGTAGAAGAAGGAGAAGGAGAAGGTGAAGTCTGGAGGGTGAAGCAGAAGAAGTAGAAGAAGGAGAAGGAGAAGGTGAAGTCAGGAGGGTGAATCAGAAGAAGTAGAAGAAGGAGAAGGAGAAGGTGAAGTCAGGAGGGTGAATCAGAAGAAGCAGAAGAAGGAGAAGGAGAAGGTGAAGTCTGGAGGGTGAATCAGAAGAATCAGAAGAAGGAGAAGGAGAAGGTGAAGTCTGGAGGGTGAATCAGAAGAAGCAGAGGAAGGAGAAGGAGAAGGTGAAGTCTGGAGGGTGAATCAGAAGAAGCAGAATAAGGAGAAGGAGAAGGTGAAGTCTGGAGGGTGAATCAGAAGAAGCAGAATAAGGAGAAGGAGAAGGTGAAGTCTGGAGGGTGAATCAGAAGAAGCAGAAGAAGGAGAAGGAGAAGATGAAGTCTGGAGGGTGAAGCAGAAGAAGTAGAAGAAGGAGAAGGAGAAGCTGAAGTCTGGAGGGTGAAGCAGAAGAAGTAGAAGAAGGAGAAGGAGAAGGTGAAGTCAGGAGGGTGAATCAGAAGAAGTAGAAGAAGGAGAAGGAGAAGGTGAAGTCAGGAGGGTGAATCAGGAGAAGCAGAAGAAGGAAAAGGAGAAGGTGACGTCTGGAGGGTGAATCAGAAGAATGAGAAGAATGAGAAGGAGAAGGTGAAGTCTGGAGGGTGAATCAGAAGAAGCAGAAGAAAGAGAAGGAGAAGGTGAAGTCTGGAGGGTGAAGCAGAAGAAACAGAAGAAGGAGAAGGAGAAGGTGAAGTCTGGAGGGTGAATCAGAAGAAGCAGAAGAAGGAGAAGGAGAAGATGAATTCTGGAGGGTGAATCAGAAGAAGTAGAAGAAGGAGAAGGAGAAGGTGAAGTCTGGAGGGTGAATCAGAAGTAGTAGAAGAAGGAGAAGGTGAAGTCTGGACGGTGAATCAGAAGAAACAGAAGAAGGAGAAGGAGAAGGTGAAGTCTGGAGGGTGAATCAGAAGAAGTAGAAGAAGGAGAAGGAGAAGGTGTAGTCTGGAGGGTGAATCAGAAGAAGTAGACGAAGGAGAAGGAGAAGGTGAAGTCTGGAGGGTGAATCAGAAGAAGCAGAAGAAGGAAATGGAGAAGGTGAAGTCTGGAGGGTGAATCAGAAGAAGTAGAAGAAGGAGAAGGAGAAGGTGAAGTCTGGAGGGTGAATCAGAAGAAGCAGAAGAAGGAGAAGGAGAAGGTGAAGTCTGGAGGGTGAATCAGAAGAAGCAGAAGAAGGAGAAGGAGAAGGAGAAGTCTGGAGGGTGTATCAGAAGAAGCAGAAGAAGGAGAAGGAGAAGGTGAAGTCTGGAGGGTGAAGCAGAAGAAGTAGAAGAAGGAGAAGGAGAAGGTGAAGTCAGGAGGGTGAATCAGAAGAAGTAGAAGAAGGAGAAGGAGAAGGTGAAGTCAGGAGGGTGAATCAGAAGAAGCAGAAGAAGGAGAAGGAGAAGGTGAAGTCTGGAGGGTGAATCACAAGAATCAGAAGAAGGAGAAGGAGAAGGTGAAGTCTGGAGGGTGAATCAGAAGAAGCAGAAGAAGGAGAAGGAGAAGGTGAAGTCTGGAGGGTGAATCAGATGAAGCAGAAGAAGGAGAAGGAGAAGGTGAAGTCAGGAGGGTGAATCAGAAGAAGCAGAAGACGGAGAAGGAGAAGGTGAAGTTAGGAGGGTGAATCAGAAGAAGCAGAAGAAGGAGAAGGAGCAGGTGATGTCAGCGGGATGAAGCAGAAGAAGTAGAAGAAGGAGAAGGAGAAGGTGAAGTCAGGACGGTGAAGCAGAAGAAGCAGAAGAAGGAGAAGGAGAATGTGAAGTCTGGAGGGTGAATCAGAATAAGTAGAAGAAGGAGAAGGAGAAGGTCAAGTCTGGAGGGTGAATCAGAAGAAGTAGAAGAAGGAGAAGGAGAAGGTGAAGTCTGGAGGGTGAAGCAGAAGAAGTAGAAGAAGGAGAAGGAGAAGTTGAAGTCAGGAGGGTGAATCAGAAGAAGTAGAAGAAGGAGAAGGAGAACGTGAAGTCAGGAGGATGAATCAGAAGAAGCAGAAGAAGGAGAAGGAGAAGGTGAAGTCTGGAGGGTGAATCAGAAGAAGTAGAAGAAGGAGAAGGAGAAGGTGTTGTCTGGAGGGTGAATCAGAAGAAGTAGACGAAGGAGAAGGAGAAGGTGAAGTCTGGAGGGTGAATCAGAAGTAGCAGAAGAAGGAGAAGGACAAGGTGAAGTCTGGAGGGTGAATCAGAAGAAGCAGAATAAGGAGAAGGAGAAGGTGAAGTCTGGAGGGTGAATCAGAAGAAGCAGAAAAAGGAGAAGGAGAAGGTGAAGTCTGAAGGGTGAATCAGAAGAAGTAGAAGAAGGAGAAGGAGAAGGTGAAGTCTGGAGGGTGAAGCAGAAGAAGTAGAAGAAGGAGAAGGAGAAGGTGAAGTCAGGAGGGTGAATCAGAAGAAGTAGAAGAAGGAGAAGGAGAAGGTCAAGTCTGGAGGGTGAATCAGAAGAAGTAGAATAAGGAGAAGGAGAAGGTGAAGTCTGGTGGGTGAAGCAGAAGAAGTAGAAGAAGGAGAAGGAGAAGGTGAAGTCAGGAGGGTGAATCAGAAGAAGTAGAAGAAGGAGAAGGAGAAGGTGAAGTCAGGAGGGTGAATCAGAAGAAGCAGAAGAAGGAGAAGGAGAAGGTGAAGTCTGGAGGGTGTATCAGAAGAATCAGAAGAAGGAGAAGGAGAAGGTGAAGTCTGGAGTGTGAATCAGAAGAAGCAGAAGAAGGAGAAGGAGAAGGTGAAGTCTGGAGGGTGAATCAGAAGAAGCAGAATAAGGAGAAGGAGAAGGTGAAGTCTGGAGGGTGAAGCAGAAGAAGCAGAAGAAGGAGAAGGAGAAGGTGAAGTCTGGAGGGTGAATCAGAAGAAGTAGAAGAAGGAGAAGGAGAAGGTGAAGTCTGGAGGGTGAATCAGAAGAAGTAGAAGAAGGAGAAGGAGAAGGTGAAGTCAGGAGGGTGAATCAGAAGAAGCAGAAGAAGGAGAAAGAGAAGGTGAAGTCTGGAGGGTGAATCAGAAGAATCAGAGGAAGGAGAAGGAGAAGGTGAAGTCTGGAGGGTGAATCAGAAGAAGCAGAGGAAGGAGAAGGAGAAGGTGAAGTCTGGAGGGTGAATCAGAAGAAGCAGAATAAGGAGAAGGAGAAGGTGAAGTCTGGAGGGTGAATCAGAAGAAGCAGAATAAGGAGAAGGAGAAGGTGAAGTCTGGAGGGTGAATCAGAAGAAGCAGAAGAAGGAGAAGGAGAAGATGAAGTCTGGAGGGTGAATCAGAAGAAGTAGAAGAAGGAGAAGGAGAAGGTGAAGTCTGGAGGGTGAAGCAGAAGAAGTAGAAGAAGGAGAAGGAGATGGTGAAGTCAGGAGGGTGAATCAGAAGAAGTAGAAGAAGAAGAAGGAGAAGGTGAAGTCAGGAGGGTGAATCAGAAGAAGCAGAAGAAGGAGAAGGAGAAGGTGAAGTCTGGAGGGTGAATCAGAAGAATCAGAAGAAGGAGAAGGAGAAGGTGAAGTCTGGAGGGTGAATCAGAAGAAGCAGAAGAAAGAGAAGGAGAAGGTGAAGTCTGGAGGGTGAAGCAGAAGAAACAGAAGAAGGAGAAGGAGAAGGTGAAGACTGGAGGGTGAATCAGAAGAAGTAGAAGAAGGAGAAGGAGAAGGTGAAGTCTGGAGGGTGAATCAGAAGAAGTAGAAGAAGGAGAAGGAGAAGGTGAAGTCTGGAGGGTGAATCAGAAGAAGCAGAAGAAGGAGAAGGAGAAGGTGAAGTCTGGAGGGTGAATCAGAAGAAGCAGAAGAAGGAGAAGGAGAAGATGAAGTCTGGAGGGTGAATCAGAAGAAGTAGAAGAAGGAGAAGGAGAAGGTGAATTCTGGAGGGTGAATCAGAAGTAGTAGAAGAAGGAGAAGGAGAAGGTGAAGTCTGGACGGTGAATCAGAAGAAACAGAAGAAGGAGAAGGAGAAGGTGAAGTCTGGAGGGTGAATCAGAAGAAGTAGAAGAAGGAGAAGGAGAAGGTGTAGTCTGGAGGGTGAATCAGAAGAAGTAGAAGAAGGAGAAGGAGATGGTGAAGTCTGGAGGGTGAATCAGAAGAAGCAGAAGAAGGAGAAGGAGAAGGTGAAGTCTGGAGGGTGAATCAGAAGAAGCAGAAGAAGGAGAAGGAGAAGGTGAAGTCTGGAGGGTGAATCAGAAGAAGCAGAATAAGGAGAAGGAGAAGGTGAAGTCTGGAGGGTGAATCAGAAGAAGCAGAAAAAGGAGAAGGAGAAGGTGAAGTCTGAAGGGTGAAGCAGAAGAAGTAGAAGAAGGAGAAGGAGAAGGTGAAGTCTGGAGGGTGAAGCAGAAGAAGTAGAAGAAGGAGAAGGAGAAGGTGAAGTCAGGAGGGTGAATCAGAAGAAGTAGAAGAAGGAGAAGGAGAAGGTGAAGACTGGAGGGTGAATCAGAAGAAGTAGAAGAAGGAGAAGGAGAAGGTGAAGTCTGGAGGGTGAATCAGAAGAAGTAGAAGAAGGAGAAGGAGAAGGTGAAGTCTGGAGGGTGAATCAGAAGAAGCAGAAGAAGGAGAAGGAGAAGGTGAAGTCTGGAGGGTGAATCAGAAGAAGCAGAAGAAGGAGAAGGAGAAGATGAAGTCTGGAGAGTGAATCAGAAGAAGTAGAAGAAGGAGAAGGAGAGGGTGAGGTCTGGAGGGTGAATCAGAAGAAGCAGAAGAAGGAGAAGGAGAAGGTGAAGTCTGGAGGGTGAATCAGAAGAAGCAGAAGAAGGAGAAGGAGAAGGTGAAGTCTGGAGGGTGAAGCAGAAGAAGCAGAAGAAGGAGAAGGAGAAGGTGAAGTCAGGAGGGTGAATCAGAAGAAGCAGAAGAAGGAGAAGGAGAAGGAGAAGTTAGGAGGGTGAATCAGAAGAAGCAGAAGAAGGAGAAGGAGCAGGTGATGTCAGGGGGATGAAGCAGAAGAAGTAGAAGAAGGAGAAGGAGAAGGTGAAGTCAGGACGGTGAAGCAGAAGAAGCAGAAGAAGGAGAAGGAGAAGGTGAAGTCTGGAGGGTGAATCAGAAGAAGTAGTAGAAGGAGAAGGAGAAGGTCAAGTCTGGAGGGTGAATCAGAAGAAGTAGAAGAAGGAGAAGGAGAAGGTGAAGTCTGGAGGGTGAAGCAGAAGAAGTAGAAGAAGGAGAAGGAGAAGGTGAAGTCAGGAGGTTGAATCATAAGAAGCAGAAGAAGGAGAAGGAGAAGGTGAAGTCTGGAGGGTGAATCAGAAGAATCAGAAGAAGGAGAAGGAGAAGGTGAAGTCTGGAGGGTGAATCAGAAGAAGCAGAAGAAAGAGAAGGAGAAGGTGAAGACTGGAGGGTGAAGCAGAAGAAACAGAAGAAGGAGAAGGAGAAGGTGAAGACTGGAGGGTGAATCAGAAGAAGTAGAAGAAGGAGAAGGAGAAGGTGAAGTCTGGAGGCTGAATCAGAAGAAGTAGAAGAAGGAGAAGGAGAAGGTGAAGTCTGGAGGGTGAATCAGAAGAAGCAGAAGAAGGAGAAGGAGAAGGAGAAGTCTGGAGGGTGAATCAGAAGAAGCAGAAGAAGGAGAAGGAGAAGATGAAGTCTGGAGGGTGAATCAGAAGAAGTAGAAGAAGGAGAAGGAGAAGGTGAGGTCTGGAGGGTGAATCAGAAGAAGCAGAAGAAGGAGAAGGAGAAGGTGAAGTCTGGAGGGTGAATCAGAAGAAGCAGAAGAAGGAGAAGGAGAAGGTGAAGTCTGGAGGGTGAATCAGAAGAAGCAGAAGAAGGAGAAGGAGAAGGTGAAGTCAGGAGGGTGAATCAGAAGAAGCAGAAGAAGGAGAAGGAGAAGGTGAAGTTAGGAGGGTGAATCAGAAGAAGCAGAAGAAGGAGAAGGAGCAGGTGATGTCAGGGGGATGAAGCAGAAGAAGTAGAAGAAGGAGAAGGAGAAGGTGAAGTCAGGACGGTGAAGCAGAAGAAGCAGAAGAAGGAGAAGGAGAAGGTGAAGTCTGGAGGGTGAATCAGAAGAAGTAGAAGAAGGAGAAGGAGAAGGTCAAGTCTGGAGGGTGAATCAGAAGAAGTAGAAGAAGGAGAAGGAGAAGGTGAAGTCTGGAGGGTGAAGCAGAAGAAGTAGAAGAAGGAGAAGGAGAAGGTGAAGTCAGGAGGGTGAATCAGAAGAAGTAGAAGAAGGAGAAGGAGAAGGTGAAGTCAGGAGGGTGAATCAGAAGAAGCAGAAGAAGGAGAAGAAGAAGGTGAAGTCTGGAGGGTGAATCAGAAGAATCAGAAGAAGGAGAAGGAGAAGGTGAAGTCTGGAGGGTGAATCAGAAGAAGCAGAAGAAAGAGAAGGAGAAGGTGAAGTCTGGAGGGTGAATCAGAAGATGTAGAAGAAGGAGAAGGAGAAGGTGAAGTCTGGAGGGTGAATCAGAAGAAGTAGAAGAAGGAGAAGGAGAAGGTGAAGTCTGGAGGGTGAAGCAGAAGAAGTAGAAGAAGGAGAAGGAGAAGGTGAAGTCAGGAGGGTGAATCAGAAGAAGTAGAAGAAGGAGAAGGAGAAGTTGAAGTCAGGAGGGTGAATCAGAAGAAGTAGAAGAAGGAGAAGGAGAAGGTGAAGTCAGGAGGATGAATCAGAAGAAGCAGAAGAAGGAGAAGGAGAAGGTGAAGTCTGGAGGGTGAATCAGAAGAAGTAGAAGAAGGAGAAGGAGAAGGTGTTGTCTGGAGGGTGAATCAGAAGAAGTAGACGAAGGAGAAGGAGAAGGTGAAGTCTGGAGGGTGAATCAGAAGAAGCAGAAGAAGGAGAAGGAGAAGGTGAAGTCTGGAGGGTGAATCAGAAGAAGCAGAATAAGGAGAAGGAGAAGGTGAAGTCTGGAGGGTGAATCAGAAGAAGCAGAAAAAGGAGAAGGAGAAGGTGAAGTCTGAAGGGTGAATCAGAAGAAGTAGAAGAAGGAGAAGGAGAAGGTGAAGTCTGGAGGGTGAATCAGAAGAAGTAGAAGAAGGAGAAGGAGAAGGTGAAGTCAGGAGGGTGAATCAGAAGAAGTAGAAGAAGGAGAAGGAGAAGGTCAAGTCTGGAGGGTGAATCAGAAGAAGTAGAATAAGGAGAAGGAGAAGGTGAAGTCTGGAGGGTGAAGCAGAAGAAGTAGAAGAAGGAGAAGGAGAAGATGAAGTCAGGAGGGTGAATCAGAAGAAGTAGAAGAAGGAGAAGGAGAAGGTGAAGTCAGGAGGGTGAATCAGAAGAAGCAGAAGAAGGAGAAGGAGAAGGTGAAGTCTGGAGGGTGTATCAGAAGAATCAGAAGAAGGAGAAGGAGAAGGTGAAGTCTGGAGTGTGAATCAGAAGAAGCAGAAGAAGGAGAAGGAGAAGGTGAAGTCTGGAGGGTGAATCAGAAGAAGCAGAAAAAGGAGAAGGAGAAGGTGAAGTCTGGAGGGTGAATCAGAAGAAGCAGAAAAAGGAGAAGGAGAAGGTGAAGTCTGAAGGGTGAAGCAGAAGAAGTAGAAGAAGGAGAAGGAGAAGGTGAAGTCTGGAGGGTGAAGCAGAAGAAGTAGAAGAAGGAGAAGGAGAAGGTGAAGTCAGGAGGGTGAATCAGAAGAAGTAGAAGAAGGAGAAGGAGAAGGTGAAGACTGGAGGGTGAATCAGAAGAAGTAGAAGAAGGAGAAGGAGAAGGTGAAGTCTGGAGGGTGAATCAGAAGAAGTAGAAGAAGGAGAAGGAGAAGGTGAAGTCTGGAGGGTGAATCAGAAGAAGCAGAAGAAGGAGAAGGAGAAGGTGAAGTCTGGAGGGTGAATCAGAAGAAGCAGAAGAAGGAGAAGGAGAAGATGAAGTCTGGAGGGTGAATCAGAAGAAGTAGAAGAAGGAGAAGGAGAGGGTGAGGTCTGGAGGGTGAATCAGAAGAAGCAGAAGAAGGAGAAGGAGAAGGTGAAGTCTGGAGGGTGAATCAGAAGAAGCAGAAGAAGGAGAAGGAGAAGGTGAAGTCTGGAGGGTGAAGCAGAAGAAGCAGAAGAAGGAGAAGGAGAAGGTGAAGTCAGGAGGGTGAATCAGAAGAAGCAGAAGAAGGAGAAGGAGAAGGAGAAGTTAGGAGGGTGAATCAGAAGAAGCAGAAGAAGGAGAAGGAGCAGGTGATGTCAGGGGGATGAAGCAGAAGAAGTAGAAGAAGGAGAAGGAGAAGGTGAAGTCAGGACGGTGAAGCAGAAGAAGCAGAAGAAGGAGAAGGAGAAGGTGAAGTCTGGAGGGTGAATCAGAAGAAGTAGTAGAAGGAGAAGGAGAAGGTCAAGTCTGGAGGGTGAATCAGAAGAAGTAGAAGAAGGAGAAGGAGAAGGTGAAGTCTGGAGGGTGAAGCAGAAGAAGTAGAAGAAGGAGAAGGAGAAGGTGAAGTCAGGAGGTTGAATCATAAGAAGCAGAAGAAGGAGAAGGAGAAGGTGAAGTCTGGAGGGTGAATCAGAAGAATCAGAAGAAGGAGAAGGAGAAGGTGAAGTCTGGAGGGTGAATCAGAAGAAGCAGAAGAAAGAGAAGGAGAAGGTGAAGACTGGAGGGTGAAGCAGAAGAAACAGAAGAAGGAGAAGGAGAAGGTGAAGACTGGAGGGTGAATCAGAAGAAGTAGAAGAAGGAGAAGGAGAAGGTGAAGTCTGGAGGCTGAATCAGAAGAAGTAGAAGAAGGAGAAGGAGAAGGTGAAGTCTGGAGGGTGAATCAGAAGAAGCAGAAGAAGGAGAAGGAGAAGGAGAAGTCTGGAGGGTGAATCAGAAGAAGCAGAAGAAGGAGAAGGAGAAGATGAAGTCTGGAGGGTGAATCAGAAGAAGTAGAAGAAGGAGAAGGAGAAGGTGAGGTCTGGAGGGTGAATCAGAAGAAGCAGAAGAAGGAGAAGGAGAAGGTGAAGTCTGGAGGGTGAATCAGAAGAAGCAGAAGAAGGAGAAGGAGAAGGTGAAGTCTGGAGGGTGAATCAGAAGAAGCAGAAGAAGGAGAAGGAGAAGGTGAAGTCAGGAGGGTGAATCAGAAGAAGCAGAAGAAGGAGAAGGAGAAGGTGAAGTTAGGAGGGTGAATCAGAAGAAGCAGAAGAAGGAGAAGGAGCAGGTGATGTCAGGGGGATGAAGCAGAAGAAGTAGAAGAAGGAGAAGGAGAAGGTGAAGTCAGGACGGTGAAGCAGAAGAAGCAGAAGAAGGAGAAGGAGAAGGTGAAGTCTGGAGGGTGAATCAGAAGAAGTAGAAGAAGGAGAAGGAGAAGGTCAAGTCTGGAGGGTGAATCAGAAGAAGTAGAAGAAGGAGAAGGAGAAGGTGAAGTCTGGAGGGTGAAGCAGAAGAAGTAGAAGAAGGAGAAGGAGAAGGTGAAGTCAGGAGGGTGAATCAGAAGAAGTAGAAGAAGGAGAAGGAGAAGGTGAAGTCAGGAGGGTGAATCAGAAGAAGCAGAAGAAGGAGAAGAAGAAGGTGAAGTCTGGAGGGTGAATCAGAAGAATCAGAAGAAGGAGAAGGAGAAGGTGAAGTCTGGAGGGTGAATCAGAAGAAGCAGAAGAAAGAGAAGGAGAAGGTGAAGTCTGGAGGGTGAATCAGAAGATGTAGAAGAAGGAGAAGGAGAAGGTGAAGTCTGGAGGGTGAATCAGAAGAAGTAGAAGAAGGAGAAGGAGAAGGTGAAGTCTGGAGGGTGAAGCAGAAGAAGTAGAAGAAGGAGAAGGAGAAGGTGAAGTCAGGAGGGTGAATCAGAAGAAGTAGAAGAAGGAGAAGGAGAAGTTGAAGTCAGGAGGGTGAATCAGAAGAAGTAGAAGAAGGAGAAGGAGAAGGTGAAGTCAGGAGGATGAATCAGAAGAAGCAGAAGAAGGAGAAGGAGAAGGTGAAGTCTGGAGGGTGAATCAGAAGAAGTAGAAGAAGGAGAAGGAGAAGGTGTTGTCTGGAGGGTGAATCAGAAGAAGTAGACGAAGGAGAAGGAGAAGGTGAAGTCTGGAGGGTGAATCAGAAGAAGCAGAAGAAGGAGAAGGAGAAGGTGAAGTCTGGAGGGTGAATCAGAAGAAGCAGAATAAGGAGAAGGAGAAGGTGAAGTCTGGAGGGTGAATCAGAAGAAGCAGAAAAAGGAGAAGGAGAAGGTGAAGTCTGAAGGGTGAATCAGAAGAAGTAGAAGAAGGAGAAGGAGAAGGTGAAGTCTGGAGGGTGAATCAGAAGAAGTAGAAGAAGGAGAAGGAGAAGGTGAAGTCAGGAGGGTGAATCAGAAGAAGTAGAAGAAGGAGAAGGAGAAGGTCAAGTCTGGAGGGTGAATCAGAAGAAGTAGAATAAGGAGAAGGAGAAGGTGAAGTCTGGAGGGTGAAGCAGAAGAAGTAGAAGAAGGAGAAGGAGAAGGTGAAGTCAGGAGGGTGAATCAGAAGAAGTAGAAGAAGGAGAAGGAGAAGGTGAAGTCAGGAGGGTGAATCAGAAGAAGCAGAAGAAGGAGAAGGAGAAGGTGAAGTCTGGAGGGTGTATCAGAAGAATCAGAAGAAGGAGAAGGAGAAGGTGAAGTCTGGAGTGTGAATCAGAAGAAGCAGAAGAAGGAGAAGGAGAAGGTGAAGTCTGGAGGGTGAATCAGAAGAAGCAGAATAAGGAGAAGGAGAAGGTGAAGTCTGGAGGGTGAAGCAGAAGAAGCAGAAGAAGGAGAAGGAGAAGGTGAAGTCTGAAGGGTGAATCAGAAGAAGTAGAAGAAGGAGAAGGAGAAGGTGAAGTCTGGAGGGTGAAGCAGAAGAAGTAGAAGAAGGAGAAGGAGAAGGTGAAGTCAGGAGGGTGAATCAGAAGAAGTAGAAGAAGGAGAAGGAGAAGGTGAAGTCAGGAGGGTGAATCAGAAGAAGCAGAAGAAGGAGAAAGAGAAGGTGAAGTCTGGAGGGTGAATCAGAAGAATCAGAGGAAGGAGAAGGAGAAGGTGAAGTCTGGAGGGTGAATCAGAAGAAGCAGAGGAAGGAGAAGGAGAAGGTGAAGTCTGGAGGGGGAATCAGAAGAAGCAGAATAAGGAGAAGGAGAAGGTGAAGTCTGGAGGGTGAATCAGAAGAAGCAGAATAAGGAGAAGGAGAAGGTGAAGTCTGGAGGGTGAATCAGAAGAAGCAGAAGAAGGAGAAGGAGAAGATGAAGTCTGGAGGGTGAATCAGAAGAAGTAGAAGAAGGAGAAGGAGAAGGTGAAGTCTGGAGGGTGAAGCAGAAGAAGTAGAAGAAGGAGAAGGAGAAGGTGAAGTCAGGAGGGTGAATCAGAAGAAGTAGAAGAAGAAGAAGGAGAAGGTGAAGTCAGGAGGGTGAATCAGAAGAAGCAGAAGAAGGAGAAGGAGAAGGTGAAGTCTGGAGGGTGAATCAGAAGAATCAGAAGAAGGAGAAGGAGAAGGTGAAGTCTGGAGGGTGAATCAGAAGAAGCAGAAGAAAGAGAAGGAGAAGGTGAAGTCTGGAGGGTGAAGCAGAAGAAACAGAAGAAGGAGAAGGAGAAGGTGAAGACTGGAGGGTGAATCAGAAGAAGTAGAAGAAGGAGAAGGAGAAGGTGAAGTCTGGAGGGTGAATCAGAAGAAGTAGAAGAAGGAGAAGGAGAAGGTGAAGTCTGGAGGGTGAATCAGAAGAAGCAGAAGAAGGAGAAGGAGAAGGTGAAGTCTGGAGGGTGAATCAGAAGAAGCAGAAGAAGGAGAAGGAGAAGATGAAGTCTGGAGGGTGAATCAGAAGAAGTAGAAGAAGGAGAAGGAGAAGGTGAATTCTGGAGGGTGAATCAGAAGTAGTAGAAGAAGGAGAAGGAGAAGGAGAAGTCTGGACGGTGAATCAGAAGAAACAGAAGAAGGAGAAGGAGAAGGTGAAGTCTGGAGGGTAAATCAGAAGAAGTAGAAGAAGGAGAAGGAGAAGGTGTAGTCTGGAGGGTGAATCAGAAGAAGTAGAAGAAGGAGAAGGAGATGGTGAAGTCTGGAGGGTGAATCAGAAGAAGCAGAAGAAGGAGAAGGAGAAGGTGAAGTCTGGAGGGTGAATCAGAAGAAGCAGAAGAAGGAGAAGGAGAAGGTGAAGTCTGGAGGGTGAATCAGAAGAAGCAGAATAAGGAGAAGGAGAAGGTGAAGTCTGGAGGGTGAATCAGAAGAAGCAGAAAAAGGAGAAGGAGAAGGTGAAGTCTGAAGGGTGAATCAGAAGAAGTAGAAGAAGGAGAAGGAGAAGGCGAAGTCTGGAGGGTGAAGCAGAAGAAGTAGAAGAAGGAGAAGGAGAAGGTGAAGTCAGGAGGGTGAATCAGAAGAAGTAGAAGAAGGAGAAGGAGAAGGTGAAGTCAGGAGGGTGAATCATAAGAAGCAGAAGAAGGAGAAGGAGAAGGTGAAGTCTGGAGGGTGAATCAGAAGAATCAGAAGAAGGAGAAGGAGAAGGTGAAGTCTGGAGGGTGAATCAGAAGAAGCAGAAGAAAGAGAAGGAGAAGGTGAAGTCTGGAGGGTGAAGCAGAAGAAACAGAAGAAGGAGAAGGAGAAGGTGAAGACTGGAGGGTGAATCAGAAGAAGTAGAAGAAGGAGAAGGAGAAGGTGAAGTCTGGAGGGTGAATCAGAAGAAGTAGAAGAAGGAGAAGGAGAAGGTGAAGTCTGGAGGGTGAATCAGAAGAAGCAGAAGAAGGAGAAGGAGAAGGTGAAGTCTGGAGGGTGAATCAGAAGAAGCAGAAGAAGGAGAAGGAGAAGATGAAGTCTGGAGGGTGAATCAGAAGAAGTAGAAGAAGGAGAAGGAGAGGGTGAGGTCTGGAGGGTGAATCAGAAGAAGCAGAAGAAGGAGAAGGAGAAGGTGAAGTCTGGAGGGTGAATCAGAAGAAGCAGAAGAAGGAGAAGGAGAAGGTGAAGTCTGGAGGGTGAATCAGAAGAAGCAGAAGAAGGAGAAGGAGAAGGTGAAGTCAGGAGGGTGAATCAGAAGAAGCAGAAGAAGGAGAAGGAGAAGGTGAAGTTAGGAGGGTGAATCAGAAGAAGCAGAAGAAGGAGAAGGAGCAGGTGATGTAAGGGGGATGAAGCAGAAGAAGTAGAAGAAGGAGAAGGAGAAGGTGAAGTCAGGACGGTGAAGCAGAAGAAGCAGAAGAAGGAGAAGGAGAAGGTGAAGTCTGGAGGGTGAATCAGAAGAAGTAGAAGAAGGAGAAGGAGAAGGTCAAGTCTGGAGGGTGAATCAGAAGAAGTAGAAGAAGGAGAAGGAGAAGGTGAAGTCTGGAGGGTGAAGCAGAAGAAGTAGAAGAAGGAGAAGGAGAAGGTGAAGTCAGGAGGGTGAATCATAAGAAGCAGAAGAAGGAGAAGGAGAAGGTGAAGTCTGGAGGGTGAATCAGAAGAATCAGAAGAAGGAGAAGGAGAAGGTGAAGTCTGGAGGGTGAATCAGAAGAAGCAGAAGAAAGAGAAGGAGAAGGTGAAGTCTGGAGGGTGAAGCAGAAGAAACAGAAGAAGGAGAAGGAGAAGGTGAAGACTGGAGGGTGAATCAGAAGAAGTAGAAGAAGGAGAAGGAGAAGGTGAAGTCTGGAGGGTGAATCAGAAGAAGTAGAAGAAGGAGAAGGAGAAGGTGAAGTCTGGAGGGTGAATCAGAAGAAGCAGAAGAAGGAGAAGGAGAAGGTGAAGTCTGGAGGGTGAATCAGAAGAAGCAGAAGAAGGAGAAGGAGAAGATGAAGTCTGGAGGGTGAATCAGAAGAAGTAGAAGAAGGAGAAGGAGAAGGTGAGGTCTGGAGGGTGAATCAGAAGAAGCAGAAGAAGGAGAAGGAGAAGGTGAAGTCTGGAGGGTGAATCAGAAGAAGCAGAAGAAGGAGAAGGAGAAGGTGAAGTCTGGAGGGTGAATCAGAAGAAGCAGAAGAAGGAGAAGGAGAAGGTGAAGTCAGGAGGGTGAATCAGAAGAAGCAGAAGAAGGAGAAGGAGAAGGTGAAGTTAGGAGGGTGAATCAGAAGAAGCAGAAGAAGGAGAAGGAGCAGGTGATGTCAGGGGGATGAAGCAGAAGAAGTAGAAGAAGGAGAAGGAGAAGGTGAAGTCAGGACGGTGAAGCAGAAGAAGCAGAAGAAGGAGAAGGAGAAGGTGAAGTCTGGAGGGTGAATCAGAAGAAGTAGAAGAAGGAGAAGGTCAAGTCTGGAGGGTGAATCAGAAGAAGTAGAAGAAGGAGAAGGAGAAGGTGAAGTCTGGAGGGTGAAGCAGAAGAAGTAGAAGAAGGAGAAGGAGAAGGTGAAGTCAGGAGGGTGAATCAGAAGAAGTAGAAGAAGGAGAAGGAGAAGGTGAAGTCAGGAGGGTGAATCAGAAGAAGCAGAAGAAGGAGAAGAAGAAGGTGAAGTCTGGAGGGTGAATCAGAAGAATCAGAAGAAGGAGAAGGAGAAGGTGAAGTCTGGAGGGTGAATCAGAAGAAGCAGAAGTAAGAGAAGGAGAAGGTGAAGTCTGGAGGGTGAATCAGAAGAAGTAGAAGAAGGAGAAGGAGAAGGTGAAGTCTGGAGTGTGAATCAGAAGAAGCAGAAGAAGGAGAAGGAGAAGGTGAAGTCTGGAGGGTGAATCAGAAGAAGCAGAAGAAGGAGAAGGAGAAGGTGAAGTCTGGAGGGTGAATCAGAAGAAGTAGAAGAAGGAGAAGGAGAAGGTGAGGTCTGGAGGGTGAAGCAGAAGAAGTAGAAGAAGGAGAAGGAGAAGGTGAAGTCAGGAGGGTGAATCAGAAGAAGTAGAAGAAGGAGAAGGAGAAGGTGAAGTCAGGAGGGTGAATCAGAAGAAGCAGAAGAAGGAGAAGGAGAAGGTGAAGTCTGGAGGGTGAATCAGAAGAATCAGAAGAAGGAAAAGGAGAAGGTGAAGTCTGGAGGGTGAATCAGAAGAAGCAGAGGAAGGAGAAGGAGAAGGTGAAGTCTGGAGGGTGAATCAGAAGAAGCAGAATAAGGAGAAGGAGAAGGTGAAGTCTGGAGGGTGAATCAGAAGAAGCAGAATAAGGAGAAGGAGAAGGTGAAGTCTGGAGGGTGAATCAGAAGAAGCAGAAGAAGGAGAAGGAGAAGATGAAGTCTGGAGGGTGAAGCAGAAGAAGTAGAAGAAGGAGAAGGAGAAGCTGAAGTCTGGAGGGTGAAGCAGAAGAAGTAGAAGAAGGAGAAGGTGAAGTCAGGAGGGTGAATCAGAAGAAGTAGAAGAAGGAGAAGGTGAAGTCAGGAGGGTGAATCAGAAGAAGCAGAAGAAGGAAAAGGAGAAGGTGAAGTCTGGAGGGTGAATCAGAAGAATGAGAAGAAGGAGAAGGAGAAGGTGAAGTCTGGAGGGTGAATCAGAAGAAGCAGAAGAAAGAGAAGGAGAAGGTGAAGTCTGGAGGATGAAGCAGAAGAAACAGAAGAAGGAGAAGGAGAAGGTGAAGTCTGGAGGGTGAATCAGAAGAAGCAGAAGAAGGAGAAGGAGAAGGTGAAGTCTGGAGGGTGAATCAGAAGTAGTAGAAGAAGGAGAAGGAGAAGGTGAAGTCTGGACGGTGAATCAGAAGAAACAGAAGAAGGAGAAGGAGAAGGTGAAGTCTGGAGGGTGAATCAGAAGAAGTAGAAGAAGGAGAAGGAGAAGGTGTAGTCTGGAGGGTGAATCAGAAGAAGTAGACGAAGGAGAAGGAGAAGGTGAAGTCTGGAGGGTGAATCAGAAGAAGCAGAAGAAGGAAATGGAGAAGGTGAAGTCTGGAGGGTGAATCAGAAGAAGTAGAAGAAGGAGAAGGCGAAGGTGAAGTCTGGAGGGTGAATCAGAAGAAGTAGAAGAAGGAGAAGGAGAAGGTGAAGTCTGGAGTGTGAATCAGAAGAAGCAGAAGAAGGAGAAGGAGAAGGTGAAGTCTGGAGGGTGAATCAGAAGAAGCAGAAGAAGGAGAAGGAGAAGGTGAAGTCTGGAGGGTGAATCAGAAGAAGTAGAAGAAGGAGAAGGAGAAGGTGAAGTCTGGAGGGTGAAGCAGAAGAAGTAGAAGAAGGAGAAGGAGAAGGTGAAGTCAGGAGGGTGAATCAGAAGAAGTAGAAGAAGGAGAAGGAGAAGGTGAAGTCAGGAGGGTGAATCAGAAGAAGCAGAAGAAGGAGAAGGAGAAGGTGAAGTCTGGAGGGTGAATCAGAAGAATCAGAAGAAGGAAAAGGAGAAGGTGAAGTCTGGAGGGTGAATCAGAAGAAGCAGAGGAAGGAGAAGGAGAAGGTGAAGTCTGGAGGGTGAATCAGAAGAAGCAGAATAAGGAGAAGGAGAAGGTGAAGTCTGGAGGGTGAATCAGAAGAAGCAGAATAAGGAGAAGGAGAAGGTGAAGTCTGGAGGGTGAATCAGAAGAAGCAGAAGAAGGAGAAGGAGAAGATGAAGTCTGGAGGGTGAAGCAGAAGAAGTAGAAGAAGGAGAAGGAGAAGCTGAAGTCTGGAGGGTGAAGCAGAAGAAGTAGAAGAAGGAGAAGGTGAAGTCAGGAGGGTGAATCAGAAGAAGTAGAAGAAGGAGAAGGTGAAGTCAGGAGGGTGAATCAGAAGAAGCAGAAGAAGGAAAAGGAGAAGGTGAAGTCTGGAGGGTGAATCAGAAGAATGAGAAGAAGGAGAAGGAGAAGGTGAAGTCTGGAGGGTGAATCAGAAGAAGCAGAAGAAAGAGAAGGAGAAGGTGAAGTCTGGAGGATGAAGCAGAAGAAACAGAAGAAGGAGAAGGAGAAGGTGAAGTCTGGAGGGTGAATCAGAAGAAGCAGAAGAAGGAGAAGGAGAAGGTGAAGTCTGGAGGGTGAATCAGAAGTAGTAGAAGAAGGAGAAGGAGAAGGTGAAGTCTGGACGGTGAATCAGAAGAAACAGAAGAAGGAGAAGGAGAAGGTGAAGTCTGGAGGGTGAATCAGAAGAAGTAGAAGAAGGAGAAGGAGAAGGTGTAGTCTGGAGGGTGAATCAGAAGAAGTAGACGAAGGAGAAGGAGAAGGTGAAGTCTGGAGGGTGAATCAGAAGAAGCAGAAGAAGGAAATGGAGAAGGTGAAGTCTGGAGGGTGAATCAGAAGAAGTAGAAGAAGGAGAAGGAGAAGGTGAAGTCTGGAGGGTGAATCAGAAGAAGCAGAAGAAGGAGAAGGAGAAGGTGAAGTCTGGAGGGTGAATCAGAAGAAGCAGAAGAAGGAGAAGGAGAAGGAGAAGTCTGGAGGGTGAATCAGAAGAAGCAGAAGAAGGAGAAGGAGAAGGTGAACTCTGGAGGGTGAAGCAGAAGAAGTAGAAGAAGGAGAAGGAGAAGGTGAAGTCAGGAGGGTGAATCAGAAGAAGTAGAAGAAGGAGAAGGAGAAGGTGAAGTCAGGAGGGTGAATCAGAAGAAGCAGAAGAAGGAGAAGGAGAAGGTGAAGTCTGGAGGGTGAATCAGAAGAATCAGAAGAAGGAGAAGGAGAAGGTGAAGTCTGGAGGGTGAATCAGAAGAAGCAGAAGAAGGAGAAGGAGAAGGTGAGTCTGGAGGGTGAATCAGATGAAGCAGAAGAAGGAGAAGGAGAAGGTGAAGTCAGGAGGGTGAATCAGAAGAAGCAGAAGACGGAGAAGGAGAAGGTGAAGTTAGGAGGGTGAATCAGAAGAAGCAGAAGAAGGAGAAGGAGCAGGTGATGTCAGCGGGATGAAGCAGAAGAAGTAGAAGAAGGAGAAGGAGAAGGTGAAGTCAGGACGGTGAAGCAGAAGAAGCAGAAGAAGGAGAAGGAGAATGTGAAGTCTGGAGGGTGAATCAGAATAAGTAGAAGAAGGAGAAGTAGAAGGTCAAGTCTGGAGGGTGAATCAGAAGAAGTAGAAGAAGGAGAAGGAGAAGGTGAAGTCTGGAGGGTGAAGCAGAAGAAGTAGAAGAAGGAGAAGGAGAAGTTGAAGTCAGGAGGGTGAATCAGAAGAAGTAGAAGAAGGAGAAGGAGAAGGTGAAGTCAGGAGGGTGAATCAGAAGAAGCAGAAGAAGGAGAAGGAGAAGGTGAAGTCTGGAGGGTGAATCAGAAGAAGTAGAAGAAGGAGAAGGAGAAGGTGTTGTCTGGAGGGTGAATCAGAAGAAGTAGACGAAGGAGAAGGAGAAGGTGAAGTCTGGAGGGTGAATCAGAAGAAGCAGAAGAAGGAGAAGGAGAAGGTGAAGTCTGGAGGGTGAATCAGAAGAAGCAGAATAAGGAGAAGGAGAAGGTGAAGTCTGGAGGGTGAATCAGAAGAAGCAGAAAAAGGAGAAGGAGAAGGTGAAGTCTGAAGGGTGAATCAGAAGAAGTAGAAGAAGGAGAAGGAGAAGGTGAAGTCTGGAGGGTGAAGCAGAAGAAGTAGAAGAAGGAGAAGGAGAAGGTGAAGTCAGGAGGGTGAATCAGAAGAAGTAGAAGAAGGAGAAGGAGAAGGTGAAGTCAGGAGGGTGAATCAGAAGAAGCAGAAGAAGGAGAAGGAGAAGGTGACGTCTGGAGGGTGAATCAGAAGAATCAGAAGAAGGAGAAGGAGAAGGTGAAGTCTGGAGGGTGAATCAGAAGAAGCAGAAGAAAGAGAAGGAGAAGGTGAAGTCTGGAGGGTGAAGCAGAAGAAACAGAAGAAGGAGAAGGAGAAGGTGAAGACTGGAGGGTGAATCAGAAGAAGTAGAAGAAGGAGAAGGAGAAGGTGAAGTCTGGAGGGTGAATCAGAAGAAGTAGAAGAAGGAGAAGGAGAAGGTGAAGTCTGGAGTGTGAATCAGAAGAAGCAGAAGAAGGAGAAGGAGAAGGTGAAGTCTGGAGGGTGAATCAGAAGAAGCAGTAGAAGGAGAAGGAACAGATGAAGTCTGGAGGGTGAATCAGAAGAAGTAGAAGAAGGAGAAGGAGAAGGTGAGGTCTGGAGGGTGAATCAGAAGAAGCAGAAGAAGGAGAAGGAGAAGGTGAAGTCTGGAGGGTGAATCAGAAGAAGCAGAAGAAGGAGAAGGAGAAGGTGAAGTTAGGAGGGTGAATCAGAAGAAGCAGAAGAAGGAGAAGGAGAAGGTGAAGTTAGGAGGGTGAATCAGAAGAAGCAGAAGAAGGAGAAGGAGCAGGTGATGTCAGGGGGATGAAGCAGAAGAAGTAGAAGAAGGAGAAGGAGAAGGTGAAGTCAGGACGGTGAAGCAGAAGAAGCAGAAGAAGGAGAAGGAGAAGGTGAAGTCTGGAGGGTGAATCAGAAGAAGTAGAAGAAGGAGAAGGAGAAGGTCAAGTCTGGAGGGTGAATCAGAAGAAGGAGAAGAAGGAGAAGGAGAAGGTGAAGTCTGGAGGGTGAAGTAGAAGTAGTAGAAGAAGGAGAAGGAGAAGGTGAAGTCAGGAGGGTGAATCAGAAGAAGGAGAAGAAGGAGAAGAAGAAGGTGAAGTCAGGAGGGTGAATCAGAAGAATCAGAAGAAGGAGAAGGAGAAGGTGAAGTCTGGAGGGTGAATCAGATGAAGCAGAAGAAAGAGAAGGAGAAGGTGAAGTCTGGAGGGTGAATCAGAAGAAGTAGAAGAAGGAGAAGGAGAAGGTGAAGTCTGCAGTGTGAATCAGAAGAAGCAGAAGAAGGAGAAGGAGAAGGTGAAGTCTGGAGGGTGAATCAGAAGAATCAGAAGAAGGAGAAGGAGAAGGTGAAGTCTGGAGGGTGAATCAGAAGAAGCAGAAGAAAGAGAAGGAGAAGGTGAAGTCTGGAGGGTGAAGCAGAAGAAACAGAAGAAGGAGAAGGAGAAGGTGAAGACTGGAGGGTGAATCAGAAGAAGTAGAAGAAGGAGAAGGAGAAGGTGAAGTCTGGAGGGTGAAGCAGAAGAAGTAGAAGAAGGAGAAGGAGAAGGTGAAGTCAGGAGGGTGAATCAGAAGAAGTAGAAGAAGGAGAAGGTGAAGTCAGGAGGGTGAATCAGAAGAAGCAGAAGAAGGAAAAGGAGAAGGTGAAGTCTGGAGGGTGAATCAGAAGAATGAGAAGAAGGAGAAGGAGAAGGTGAAGTCTGGAGGGTGAATCAGAAGAAGCAGAAGAAAGAGAAGGAGAAGGTGAAGTCTGGAGGATGAAGCAGAAGAAACAGAAGAAGGAGAAGGAGAAGGTGAAGTCTGGAGGGTGAATCAAAAGAAGCAGAAGAAGGAGAAGGAGAAGATGAATTCTGGAGGGTGAATCAGAAGAAGTAGAAGAAGGAGAAGGAGAAGGTGAAGTCTGGAGGGTGAATCAGAAGTAGTAGAAGAAGGAGAAGGAGAAGGTGAAGTCTGGACGGTGAATCAGAAGAAACAGAAGAAGGAGAAGGAGAAGGTGAAGTCTGGAGGGTGAATCAGAAGAAGTAGAAGAAGGAGAAGGAGAAGGTGTAGTCTGGAGGGTGAATCAGAAGAAGTAGACGAAGGAGAAGGAGAAGGTGAAGTCTGGAGGGTGAATCAGAAGAAGCAGAAGAAGGAAATGGAGAAGGTGAAGTCTGGAGGGTGAATCAGAAGAAGTAGAAGAAGGAGAAGGAGAAGGTGAAGTCTGGAGGGTGAATCAGAAGAAGCAGAAGAAGGAGAAGGAGAAGGTGAAGTCTGGAGGGTGAATCAGAAGAAGCAGAAGAAGGAGAAGGAGAAGGAGAAGTCTGGAGGGTGAATCAGAAGAAGCAGAAGAAGGAGAAGGAGAAGGTGAACTCTGGAGGGTGAAGCAGAAGAAGTAGAAGAAGGAGAAGGAGAAGGTGAAGTCAGGAGGGTGAATCAGAAGAAGTAGAAGAAGGAGAAGGAGAAGGTGAAGTCAGGAGGGTGAATCAGAAGAAGCAGAAGAAGGAGAAGGAGAAGGTGAAGTCTGGAGGGTGAATCAGAAGAATCAGAAGAAGGAGAAGGAGAAGGTGAAGTCTGGAGGGTGAATCAGAAGAAGCAGAAGAAGGAGAAGGAGAAGGTGAGTCTGGAGGGTGAATCAGATGAAGCAGAAGAAGGAGAAGGAGAAGGTGAAGTCAGGAGGGTGAATCGGAAGAAGCAGAAGACGGAGAAGGAGAAGGTGAAGTTAGGAGGGTGAATCAGAAGAAGCAGAAGAAGGAGAAGGAGCAGGTGATGTCAGCGGGATGAAGCAGAAGAAGTAGAAGAAGGAGAAGGAGAAGGTGAAGTCAGGACGGTGAAGCAGAAGAAGCAGAAGAAGGAGAAGGAGAATGTGAAGTCTGGAGGGTGAATCAGAATAAGTAGATGAAGGAGAAGTAGAAGGTCAAGTCTGGAGGGTGAATCAGAAGAAGTAGAAGAAGGAGAAGGAGAAGGTGAAGTCTGGAGGGTGAAGCAGAAGAAGTAGAAGAAGGAGAAGGAGAAGTTGAAGTCAGGAGGGTGAATCAGAAGAAGTAGAAGAAGGAGAAGGAGAAGGTGAAGTCAGGAGGGTGAATCAGAAGAAGCAGAAGAAGGAGAAGGAGAAGGTGAAGTCTGGAGGGTGAATCAGAAGAAGTAGAAGAAGGAGAAGGAGAAGGTGTTGTCTGGAGGGTGAATCAGAAGAAGTAGACGAAGGAGAAGGAGAAGGTGAAGTCTGGAGGGTGAATCAGAAGAAGCAGAAGAAGGAGAAGGTGAAGTCTGGAGGGTGAATCAGAAGAAGCAGAATAAGGAGAAGGAGAAGGTGAAGTCTGGAGGGTGAATCAGAAGAAGCAGAAAAAGGAGAAGGAGAAGGTGAAGTCTGAAGGGTGAATCAGAAGAAGTAGAAGAAGGAGAAGGAGAAGGTGAAGTCTGGAGGGTGAAGCAGAAGAAGTAGAAGAAGGAGAAGGAGAAGGTGAAGTCAGGAGGGTGAATCAGAAGAAGTAGAAGAAGGAGAAGGAGAAGGTGAAGTCAGGAGGGTGAATCAGAAGAAGCAGAAGAAGGAGAAGGAGAAGGTGACGTCTGGAGGGTGAATCAGAAGAATCAGAAGAAGGAGAAGGAGAAGGTGAAGTCTGGAGGGTGAATCAGAAGAAGCAGAAGAAAGAGAAGGAGAAGGTGAAGTCTGGAGGGTGAAGCAGAAGAAACAGAAGAAGGAGAAGGAGAAGGTGAAGACTGGAGGGTGAATCAGAAGAAGTAGAAGAAGGAGAAGGAGAAGGTGAAGTCTGGAGGGTGAATCAGAAGAAGTAGAAGAAGGAGAAGGAGAAGGTGAAGTCTGGAGTGTGAATCAGAAGAAGCAGAAGAAGGAGAAGGAGAAGGTGAAGTCTGGAGGGTGAATCAGAAGAAGCAGTAGAAGGAGAAGGAACAGATGAAGTCTGGAGGGTGAATCAGAAGAAGTAGAAGAAGGAGAAGGAGAAGGTGAGGTCTGGAGGGTGAATCAGAAGAAGCAGAAGAAGGAGAAGGAGAAGGTGAAGTCTGGAGGGTGAATCAGAAGAAGCAGAAGAAGGAGAAGGAGAAGGTGAAGTTAGGAGGGTGAATCAGAAGAAGCAGAAGAAGGAGAAGGAGAAGGTGAAGTTAGGAGGGTGAATCAGAAGAAGCAGAAGAAGGAGAAGGAGCAGGTGATGTCAGGGGGATGAAGCAGAAGAAGTAGAAGAAGGAGAAGGAGAAGGTGAAGTCAGGACGGTGAAGCAGAAGAAGCAGAAGAAGGAGAAGGAGAAGGTGAAGTCTGGAGGGTGAATCAGAAGAAGCAGAATAAGGAGAAGGAGAAGGTGAAGTCTGGAGGGTGAATCAGAAGAAGCAGAAGAAGGAGAAGGAGAAGGTGAAGTCTGGAGGGTGAATCAGAAGAAGTAGAAGAAGGAGAAGGAGAAGGTGAAGTCTGTAGGGTGAAGCAGAAGAAGTAGAAGTAGGAGAAGGAGAAGGTGAAGTTAGGAGGGTGAATCAGAAGAAGTAGAAGAAGGAGAAGGAGAAGGTGAAGTCAGGAGGGTGAATCAGAAGAAGCAGAAGAAGGAGAAGGAGAAGGTGAAGTCTGGAGGGTGAATCAGAAGAATCAGAAGAAGGAGAAGGAGAAGGTGAAGTCTGGAGGGTGAATCAGAAGAAGCAGAGGAAGGAGAAGGAGAAGGTGAAGTCTGGAGGGTGAATCAGAAGAAGCAGAATAAGGAGAAGGAGAAGGTGAAGTCTGGAGGGTGAATCAGAAGAAGCAGAATAAGGAGAAGGAGAAGGTGAAGTCTGGAGGGTGAATCAGAAGAAGCAGAAGAAGGAGAAGGAGAAGATGAAGTCTGGAGGGTGAATCAGAAGAAGGAGAAGAAGGAGAAGGAGAAGGTGAAGTCTGGAGGGTGAAGTAGAAGTAGTAGAAGAAGGAGAAGGAGAAGGTGAAGTCAGGAGGGTGAATCAGAAGAAGTAGAAGAAGGAGAAGAAGAAGGTGAAGTCAGGAGGGTGAATCAGAAGAATCAGAAGAAGGAGAAGGAGAAGGTGAAGTCTGGAGGGTGAATCAGATGAAGCAGAAGAAAGAGAAGGAGAAGGTGAAGTCTGGAGGGTGAATCAGAAGAAGTAGAAGAAGGAGAAGGAGAAGGTGAAGTCTGCAGTGTGAATCAGAAGAAGCAGAAGAAGGAGAAGGAGAAGGTGAAGTCTGGAGGGTGAATCAGAAGAAGCAGAATAAGGAGAAGGAGAAGGTGAAGTCTGGAGGGTGAATCAGAAGAAGCAGAAGAAGGAGAAGGAGAAGGTGAAGTCTGGAGGGTGAATCAGAAGAAGTAGAAGAAGGAGAAGGAGAAGGTGAAGTCTGGAGGGTGAAGCAGAAGAAGTAGAAGTAGGAGAAGGAGAAGGTGAAGTTAGGAGGGTGAATCAGAAGAAGTAGAAGAAGGAGAAGGAGAAGGTGAAGTCAGGAGGGTGAATCAGAAGAAGCAGAAGAAGGAGAAGGAGAAGGTGAAGTCTGGAGGGTGAATCAGAAGAATCAGAAGAAGGAGAAGGAGAAGGTGAAGTCTGGAGGGTGAATCAGAAGAAGCAGAGGAAGGAGAAGGAGAAGGTGAAGTCTGGAGGGTGAATCAGAAGAAGCAGAATAAGGAGAAGGAGAAGGTGAAGTCTGGAGGGTGAATCAGAAGAAGCAGAATAAGGAGAAGGAGAAGGTGAAGTCTGGAGGGTGAATCAGAAGAAGCAGAAGAAGGAGAAGGAGAAGATGAAGTCTGGAGGGTGAATCAGAAGAAGTAGAAGAAGGAGAAGGAGAAGGTGAAGTCTGGAGGGTGAAGCAGAAGAAGTAGAAGAAGGAGAAGGAGAAGGTGAAGTCAGGAGGGTGAATCAGAAGAAGCAGAAGAAGGAGAAGGAGAAGGTGAAGTCTGGAGGGTGAATCAGAAGAATCAGAAGAAGGAGAAGGAGTAGATGAAGTCTGGAGGGTGAATCAGAAGAAGTAGAAGAAGGAGAAGGAGAAGGTGAAGTCTGGAGGGTGAAGCAGAAGAAGTAGAAGAAGGAGAAGGAGAAGGTGAAGTCAGGAGGGTGAATCAGAAGAAGCAGAAGAAGGAGAAGGAGAAGGTGAAGTCTGGAGGGTGAATCAGAAGAAGCAGAAGAAAGAGAAGGAGAAGGTGACGTCTGGAGGGTGAAGCAGAAGAAACAGAAGAAGGAGAAGGAGAAGGTGAAGACTGGAGGGTGAATCAGAAGAAGTAGAAGAAGGAGAAGGAGAAGGTGAAGTCTGGAGGGTGAATCAGAAGAAGTAGAAGAAGGAGAAGGAGAAGGTGAAGTCTGGAGGGTGAATCAGAAGAAGCAGAAGAAGGAGAAGGAGAAGGTGAAGTCTGGAGGGTGAATCAGAAGAAGCAGAAGAAGGAGAAGGAGAAGATGAAGTCTGGAGGGTGAATCAGAAGAAGTAGAAGAAGGAGAAGGGGAAGGTGAAGTCTGGAGGGTGAATCAGAAGTAGTAGAAGAAGGAGAAGGAGAAGGTGAAGTCTGGACGGTGAATCAGAAGAAACAGAAGAAGGAGAAGGAGAAGGTGAAGTCTGGAGGGTGAATCAGAAGAAGTAGAAGAAGGAGAAGGAGAAGGTGTAGTCTGGAGGGTCAATCAGAAGATGTAGACGAAGGAGAAGGAGAAGGTGAAGTCTGGAGGGTGAATCAGAAGAAGCAGAAGAAGGAAATGGAGAAGGTGAAGTCTGGAGGGTGAATCAGAAGAAGCAGAAGAAGGAGAAGGAGAAGGTGAAGTCTGGAGGGTGAAGCAGAAGAAGTAGAAGAAGGAGAAGGAGAAGGTGAAGTCAGGAGGGTGAATCAGAAGAAGTAGAAGAAGGAGAAGGAGAAGGTGAGGTCAGGAGGGTGAATCAGAAGAAGCAGAAGAAGGAGAAGGAGAAGGTGAAGTCTGGAGGGTGAATCAGAAGAATCAGAAGAAGGAGAAGGAGAAGGTGAAGTCTGGAGGGTGAATCAGAAGAAGCAGAAGAAGGAGAAGGAGAAGCTGAAGTCTGGAGGGTGAATCAGAAGAAGCAGAAGAAGGAGAAGGAGAAGGTGAAGTCAGGAGGGTGAATCAGAAGAAGCAGAAGAAGGAGAAGGAGAAGGTGAAGTTAGGAGGGTGAATCAGAAGAAGCAGAAGAAGGAGAAGGAGCAGGTGATGTCAGCGGGATGAAGCAGAAGAAGTAGAAGAAGGAGAAGGAGAAGGTGAAGTCAGGACGGTGAAGCAGAAGAAGCAGAAGAAGGAGAAGGAGAAGGTGAAGTCTGGAGGGTGAATCAGAATAAGTAGAAGAAGGAGAAGGAGAAGGTCAAGTCTGGAGGGTGAATCAGAAGAAGTAGAAGAAGGAGAAGGAGAAGGTGAAGTCTGGAGGGTGAAGCAGAATAAGTAGAAGAAGGAGAAGGAGAAGGTGAAGTCAGGAGGGTGAATCAGAAGAAGTAGAAGAAGGAGAAGGAGAAGGTGAAGTCAGGAGGGTGAATCAGAAGAAGCAGAAGAAGGAGAAGGAGAAGGTGAAGTCTGGAGGGTGAATCAGAAGAATCAGAAGAAGGAGAAGGAGAAGGTGAAGTCTGGAGGGTGAATCAGAAGAAGCAGAAGAAAGAGAAGGAGAAGGTGAAGTCTGGAGGGTGAATCAGAAGAAGCAGAAGAAGGAGAAGGAGAAGGTGAAGTCAGGAGGGTGAATCAGAAGAAGCAGAAGAAAGAGAAGGAGAAGGTGAAGTTAGGAGGGTGAATCAGAAGAAGCAGAAGAAGGAGAAGGAGCAGGTGATGTCAGGGGGATGATGCAGAAGAAGTAGAAGAAGGAGAAGGAGAAGGTGAAGTCAGGACGGTGAAGCAGAAGAAGCAGAAGAAGGAGAAGGAGAAGGTGAAGTCTGGAGGGTGAATCAGAAGAAGTAGAAGAAGGAGAAGGAGAAGGTCAAGTCTGGAGGGTGAATCAGAAGAAGTAGAAGAAGGAGAAGGAGAAGGTGAAATCTGGAGGGTGAAGCAGAAGAAGTAGATGAAGGAGAAGGAGAAGGTGAAGTCAGGAGGGTGAATCAGAAGAAGTAGAAGAAGGAGAAGGAGAAGGTGAAGTCAGGAGGGTGAATCAGAAGAAGCAGAAGAAGGAGAAGGAGAAGGTGAAGTCTGGAGGGTGAATCAGAAGAAGCAGAAGAAGGAGAAGGTGAAGTCTGGAGGGTGAATCAGAAGAAGCAGAAGAAGGAGAAGGAGAAGGTGAAGTCTGGAGGGTGAATCAGAAGAAGCAGAAGAAGGAGAAGGAGAAGATGAAATCTGGAGGGTGAATCAGAAGAAGCAGAAGAAAGAGAAGGAGAAGGTGAAGTCTGGAGGGTGAATCAGAAGAAGTAGAAGAAGGAGAAGGAGAAGGTGAAGTCTGGAGGGTGAATCAGAAGAAGCAGAAGAAGGAGAAGGAGAAGGTGAAGTCTGGAGGGTGAATCAGAAGAAGCAGAAGAAGGAGAAGGAGAAGGTGAAGTCTGGAGGGTGAATCAGAAGAAGCAGAAGAAGGAGAAGGAGAAGTTGAAGTCTGGAGGGTGAATCGGAAGAAGCAGAATAAGGAGAAGTGAAGGTGAAGTATGGAGGGTGAATCAGAAGAAGCAGAAGAAGGAGAAGGAGAAGGTGAAGTCTGGAGGGTGAACCAGAAGAAGTAGAAGAAGGAGAAGGAGAAGGTGAAGTCTGGAGGGTGAAGTAGAAGAAGTAGAAGAAGGAGAAGGAGAAGGTGAAGTCAGGAGGGTGAATCAGAAGAAGTAGAAGAAGGAGAAGGAGAAGGTGAAGTCAGGAGGGTGAATCAGAAGAAGCAGAAGAAGGAGAAGGAGAAGGTGAAGTCTGGAGGGTGAATCAGAAGAAGCAGAATCAGGAGAAGGAGAAGGTGAAGTCTGGAGGGTGAATCAGAAGAAGCAGAATAAGGAGAAGGAGAAGGTGAAGTCTGGAGGTTGAATCAGAAGAAGCAGAAGAAGGAGAAGGAGAAGATGACGTCTGGAGGGTGAATCAGAAGAAGTAGAAGAAGGAGAAGGAGAAGGTGAAGTCTGGAGGGTGAATCAGAAGAAGCAGAAGAAGGAGAAGGAGAAGGTGAAGTCTGGAGGGTGAATCAGAAGAAGCAGAATAAGGAGAAGGAGAAGGTGAAGTCTGGAGGGTGAATCAGAAGAAGCAGAAAA
Organism: Somniosus microcephalus; assembly: GCF_052327205.1. NCBI lineage: Eukaryota > Metazoa > Chordata > Chondrichthyes > Squaliformes > Somniosidae > Somniosus > Somniosus microcephalus. Next base: position 346,136 of record NW_028225361.1, read on the forward strand.
AGGAGAAGGAGAAGGTGAAGTCTGAAGGGTGAATCAGAAGAAGTAGAAGAAGGAGAAGGAGAAGGTGAAGTCTGGAGGGTGAAGCAGAAGAAGTAGAAGAAGGAGAAGGAGAAGGTGAAGTCAGGAGGGTGAATCAGAAGAAGTAGAAGAAGGAGAAGGAGAAGGTGAAGTCAGGAGGGTGAAACAGAAGAAGCAGAAGAAGGAGAAGGAGAAGGTGACGTCTGGAGGGTGAATCAGAAGAATCAGAAGAAGGAGAAGGAGAAGGTGAAGTCTGGAGGGTGAATCAGAAGAAGCCGAAGAAAGAGAAGGAGAAGGTGAAGTCTGGAGGGTGAAGCAGAAGAAACAGAAGAAGGAGAAGGAGAAGGTGAAGACTGGAGGGTGAATCAGAAGAAGTAGAAGAAGGAGAAGGAGAAGGTGAAGTCTGGAGGGTGAATCAGAAGAAGTAGAAGAAGGAGAAGGAGAAGGTGAAGTCTGGAGTGTGAATCAGAAGAAGCAGAAGAAGGAGAAGGAGAAGGTGATGTCTGGAGGGTGAATCAGAAGAAGCAGTAGAAGGAGAAGGAACAGATGAAGTCTGGAGGGTGAATCAGAAGAAGTAGAAGAAGGAGAAGGAGAAGGTGAGGTCTGGAGGGTGAATCAGAAGAAGCAGAAGAAGGAGAAGGAGAAGGTGAAGTCTGGAGGGTGAATCAGAAGAAGCAGAAGAAGGAGAAGGAGAAGGTGAAGTCAGGAGGGTGAATCAGAAGAAGCAGAAGAAGGAGAAGGAGAAGGTGAAGTTAGGAGGGTGAATCAGAAGAAGCAGAAGAAGGAGAAGGAGCAGGTGATGTCAGGGGGATGAAGCAGAAGAAGTAGAAGAAGGAGAAGGAGAAGGTGAAGTCAGGACGGTGAAGCAGAAGAAGCAGAAGAAGGAGAAGGAGAAGGTGAAGTCTGGAGGGTGAATCAGAAGAAGTAGAAGAAGGAGAAGGAGAAGGTCAAGTCTGGAGGGTGAATCAGAAGAAGGAGAAGAAGGAGAAGGAGAAGGTGAAGTCTGGAGGGTGAAGTAGAAGTAGTAGAAGAAGGAGAAGGAGAAGGTGAAGTCAGGAGGGTGAATCAGAAGAAGTAGAAGAAGGAGAAGAAGAAGGTGAAGTCAGGAGGGTGAATCAGAAGAATCAGAAGAAGGAGAAGGAGAATGTGAAGTCTGGAGGGTGAATCAGATGAAGCAGAAGAAAGAGAAGGAGAAGGTGAAGTCTGGAGGGTGAATCAGAAGAAGTAGAAGAAGGAGAAGGAGAAGGTGAAGTCTGCAGTGTGAATCAGAAGAAGCAGAAGAAGGAGAAGGAGAAGGTGAAGTCTTGAGGGTGAATCAGAAGAAGCAGAATAAGGAGAAGGAGAAGGTGAAGTCTGGAGGGTGAATCAGAAGAAGCAGAAGAAGGAGAAGGAGAAGGTGAAGTCTGGAGGGTGAATCAGAAGAAGTAGAAGGAGAAGGAGAAGGTGAAGTCTGGAGGGTGAAGCAGAAGAAGTAGAAGTAGGAGAAGGAGAAGGTGAAGTTAGGAGGGTGAATCAGAAGAAGTAGAAGAAGGAGAAGGAGAAGGTGAAGTCAGGAGGGTGAATCAGAAGAAGCAGAAGAAGGAGAAGGAGAAGGTGAAGTCTGGAGGGTGAATCAGAAGAATCAGAAGAAGGAGAAGGAGAAGGTGAAGTCTGGAGGGTGAATCAGAAGAAGCAGAGGAAGGAGAAGGAGAAGGTGAAGTCTGGAGGGTGAATCAGAAGAAGCAGAATAAGGAGAAGGAGAAGGTGAAGTCTGGAGGGTGAATCAGAAGAAGCAGAATAAGGAGAAGGAGAAGGTGAAGTCTGGAGGGTGAATCAGAAGAAGCAGAAGAAGGAGAAGGAGAAGATGAAGTCTGGAGGGAGAATCAGAAGAAGTAGAAGAAGGAGAAGGAGAAAGTGAAGTCTGGAGGGTGAAGCAGAAGAAGTAGAAGAAGGAGAAGGAGAAGGTGAAGTCAGGAGGGTGAATCAGAAGAAGCAGAAGAAGGAGAAGGAGAAGGTGAAGTCTGGAGGGTGAATCAGAAGAATCAGAAGAAGGAGAAGGTGAAGGTGAAGTCTGGAGGGTGAATCAGAAGAAGCAGAAGAAAGAGAAGGAGAAGGTGAAGTCTGGAGGGTGAAGCAGAAGAAACAGAAGAAGGAGAAGGAGAAGGTGAAGACTGGAGGGTGAATCAGAAGAAGTAGAAGAAGGAGAAGGAGAAGGTGAAGTCTGGAGGGTGAATCAGAAGAAGTAGAAGAAGGAGAAGGAGAAGGTGAAGTCTGGAGGGTGAATCAGAAGAAGCAGAAGAAGGAGAAGGAGAAGGTGAAGTCTGGAGGGTGAATCAGAAGAAGCAGAAGAAGGAGAAGGAGAAGATGAAGTCTGGAGGGTGAATCAGAAGAAGTAGAAGAAGGAGAAGGGGAAGGTGAAGTCTGGAGGGTGAATCAGAAGTAGTAGAAGAAGGAGAAGGAGAAGGTGAAGTCTGGACGGTGAATCAGAAGAAACAGAAGAAGGAGAAGGAGAAGGTGAAGTCTGGAGGGTGAATCAGAAGAAGTAGAAGAAGGAGAAGGAGAAGGTGTAGTCTGGAGGGTCAATCAGAAGAAGTAGACGAAGGAGAAGGAGAAGGTGAAGTCTGGAGGGTGAATCAGAAGAAGCAGAAGAAGGAAATGGAGAAGGTGAAGTCTGGAGGGTGAATCAGAAGAAGTAGAAGAAGGAGAAGGAGAAGGTGAAGTCTGGAGGGTGAATCAGAAGAAGCAGAAGAAGGAGAAGGAGAAGGTGAAGTCTAGAGGGTGAATCAGAAGAAGCAGAAGAAGGAGAAGGAGAAGGTGAAGTCTGGAGGGTGAATCAGAAGAAGTAGAAGAAGGAGAAGGAGAAGGTGAGGTCAGGAGGGTTAATCAGAAGAAGCAGAAGAAGGAGAAGGAGAAGGTGAAGTCTGGAGGGTGAATCAGAAGAATCAGAAGAAGGAGAAGGAGAAGGTGAAGTTAGGAGGGTGAATCAGAAGAAGCAGAAGAAGGAGAAGGAGCAGGTGATGTCAGGAGGGTGAATCAGAAGAAGCAGAAGAAGGAGAAGGAGAAGGTGAAGTTAGGAGTGTGAATCAGAAGAAGCAGAAGAAGGAGAAGGAGCAGGTGATGTCAGCGGGATGAAGCAGAAGAAGTAGAAGAAGGAGAAGGAGAAGGTGAAGTCAGGACGGTGAAGCAGAAGAAGCAGAAGAAGGAGAAGGAGAAGGTGAAGTCTGGAGGGTGAATCAGAATAAGTAGAAGAAGGAGAAGGAGAAGGTCAAGTCTGGAGGGTGAATCAGAAGAAGTAGAAGAAGGAGAAGGAGAAGGTGAAGTCTGGAGGGTGAAGCAGAAGAAGTAGAAGAAGGAGAAGGAGAAGGTGAAGTCAGGAGGGTGAATCAGAAGAAGTAGAAGAAGGAGAAGGAGAAGGTGAAGTCAGGAGGGTGAATCAGAAGAAGCAGAAGAAGGAGAAGGAGAAGGTGAAGTCTGGAGGGTGAATCAGAAGAATCAGAAGAAGGAGAAGGAGAAGGTGAAGTCTGGAGGGTGAATCAGAAGAAGCAGAAGAAAGAGAAGGAGAAGGTGAAGTCTGGAGGGTGAATCAGAAGAAGCAGAAGAAGGAGAAGGAGAAGGTGAAGTCAGGAGGGTGAATCAGAAGAAGCAGAAGAAGGAGAAGGAGAAGGTGAAGTTAGGAGGGTGAATCAGAAGAAGCAGAAGAAGGAGAAGGAGCAGGTGATGTCAGGGGGATGATGCAGAAGAAGTAGAAGAAGGAGAAGGAGAAGGTGAAGTCAGGACGGTGAAGCAGAAGAAGCAGAAGAAGGAGAAGGAGAAGGTGAAGTCTGGAGGGTGAATCAGAAGAAGTAGAAGAAGGAGAAGGAGAAGGTCAAGTCTGGAGGGTGAATCAGAAGAAGTAGAAGAAGGAGAAGGAGAAGGTGAAGTCTGGAGGGTGAAGCAGAAGAAGTAGATGAAGGAGAAGGAGAAGGTGAAGTCAGGAGGGTGAATCAGAAGAAGTAGAAGAAGGAGAAGGAGAAGGTGAAGTCAGGAGGGTGAATCAGAAGAAGCAGAAGAAGGAGAAGGAGAAGGTGAAGTCTGGAGGGTGAATCAGAAGAAGCAGAAGAAGGAGAAGGAGAAGATGAAATCTGGAGGGTGAATCAGAAGAAGTAGAAGAAGGCGAAGGAGAAGGTGAGGTCTTGAGGGTGAATCAGAAGAAGTAGAAGAAGGAGAAGGAGAAGGTGAAGTCTGGCGGGTGAATCAGAAGAAGCAGAAGAAGGAGAAGGTGAAGTCTGGAGGGTGAATCAGAAGAAGCAGAAGAAGGAGAAGGAGAAGGTGAAGTCTGGAGGGTGAATCAGAAGAAGCAGAAGAAGGAGAAGGAGAAGATGAAATCTGGAGGGTGAATCAGAAGAAGCAGAAGAAAGAGAAGGAGAAGGTGAAGTCTGGAGGGTGAATCAGAAGAAGTAGAAGAAGGAGAAGGAGAAGGTGAAGTCTGGAGGGTGAATCAGAAGAAGCAGAAGAAGGAGAAGGAGAAGGTGAAGTCTGGAGGGTGAATCAGAAGAAGCAGAAGAAGGAGAAGGAGAAGGTGAAGTCTGGAGGGTGAATCAGAAGAAGCAGAAGAAGGAGAAGGAGAAGTTGAAGTCTGGAGGGTGAATCGGAAGAAGCAGAATAAGGAGAAGTGAAGGTGAAGTATGGAGGGTGAATCAGAAGAAGCAGAAGAAGGAGAAGGAGAAGGTGAAGTCTGGAGGGTGAATCAGAAGAAGTAGAAGAAGGAGAAGGAGAAGGTGAAGTCTGGAGGGTGAAGTAGAAGAAGTAGAAGAAGGAGAAGGAGAAGGTGAAGTCAGGAGGGTGAATCAGAAGAAGTAGAAGAAGGAGAAGGAGAAGGTGAAGTCAGGAGGGTGAATCAGAAGAAGCAGAAGAAGGAGAAGGAGAAGGTGAAGTCTGGAGGGTGAATCAGAAGAAGCAGAATCAGGAGAAGGAGAAGGTGAAGTCTGGAGGGTGAATCAGAAGAAGCAGAATAAGGAGAAGGAGAAGGTGAATTCTGGAGGGTGAATCAGAAGAAGCAGAAGAAGGAGAAGGAGAAGATGACGTCTGGAGGGTGAATCAGAAGAAGTAGAAGAAGGAGAACGAGAAGGTGAAGTCTGGAGGGTGAAGCAGAAGAAGTAGAAGAAGGAGAAGGAGAAGGTGAAGTCAGGAGGGTGAATCAGAAGAAGTAGAAGAAGGAGAAGGAGAAGGTGTAGTCTGGAGGGTCGATCAGAAGAAGTAGACGAAGGAGAAGGAGAAGGTGAAGTCTGGAGGGTGAAGCAGAAGAAGTAGATGAAGGAGAAGGAGAAGGTGAAGTCAGGAGGGTGAATCAGAAGAAGTAGAAGAAGGAGAAGGAGAAGGTGAAGTCAGGAGGGTGAATCAGAAGAAGCAGAAGAAGGAGAAGGAGAAGGTGAAGTCTGGAGGGTGAATCAGAAGAAGCAGAAGAAGGAGAAGGAGAAGATGAAATCTGGAGGGTGAATCAGAAGAAGTAGAAGAAGGAGAAGGAGAAGGTGAGGTCTTGAGGGTGAATCAGAAGAAGTAGAAGAAGGAGAAGGAGAAGGTGAAGTCTGGAGGGTGAATCAGAAGAAGCAGAAGAAGGAGAAGGTGAAGTCTGGAGGGTGAATCAGAAGAAGCAGAAGAAGGAGAAGGAGAAGGTGAAGTCTGGAGGGTGAATCAGAAGAAGCAGAAGAAGGAGAAGGAGAAGATGAAATCTGGAGGGTGAATCAGAAGAAGCAGAAGAAAGAGAAGGAGAAGGTGAAGTCTGGAGGGTGAATCAGAAGAAGTAGAAGAAGGAGAAGGAGAAGGTGAAGTCTGGAGGGTGAATCAGAAGAAGCAGAAGAAGGAGAAGGAGAAGGTGAAGTCTGGAGGGTGAATCAGAAGAAGCAGAAGAAGGAGAAGGAGAAGGTGAAGTCTGGAGGGTGAATCAGAAGAAGCAGAAGAAGGAGAAGGAGAAGTTGAAGTCTGGAGGGTGAATCGGAAGAAGCAGAATAAGGAGAAGTGAAGGTGAAGTATGGAGGGTGAATCAGAAGAAGCAGAAGAAGGAGAAGGAGAAGGTGAAGTCTGGAGGGTGAATCAGAAGAAGTAGAAGAAGGAGAAGGAGAAGGTGAAGTCTGGAGGGTGAAGTAGAAGAAGTAGAAGAAGGAGAAGGAGAAGGTGAAGTCAGGAGGGTGAATCAGAAGAAGTAGAAGAAGGAGAAGGAGAAGGTGAAGTCAGGAGGGTGAATCAGAAGAAGCAGAAGAAGGAGAAGGAGAAGGTGAAGTCTGGAGGGTGAATCAGAAGAAGCAGAATCAGGAGAAGGAGAAGGTGAAGTCTGGAGGGTGAATCAGAAGAAGCAGAATAAGGAGAAGGAGAAGGTGAATTCTGGAGGGTGAATCAGAAGAAGCAGAAGAAGGAGAAGGAGAAGATGACGTCTGGAGGGTGAATCAGAAGAAGTAGAAGAAGGAGAACGAGAAGGTGAAGTCTGGAGGGTGAAGCAGAAGAAGTAGAAGAAGGAGAAGGAGAAGGTGAAGTCAGGAGGGTGAATCAGAAGAAGTAGAAGAAGGAGAAGGAGAAGGTGTAGTCTGGAGGGTCGATCAGAAGAAGTAGACGAAGGAGAAGGAGAAGGTGAAGTCTGGAGGGTGAATCAGAAGAAGCAGAAGAAGGAAATGGAGAAGGTGAAGTCTGGAGGGTGAATCAGAAGAAGTAGAAGAAGGAGAAGGAGAAGGTGAAGTCTGGAGGGTGAATCAGAAGAAGCAGAAGAAGGAGAAGGAGAAGGTCAAGTCTGGAGGGTGAATCAGAAGAAGTAGAAGAAGGAGAAGGAGAAGGTGAAGTCTGGAGGGTGAAGCAGAAGAAGTAGAAGAAGGAGAAGGAGAAGGTGAAGTCAGGAGGGTGAATCAGAAGAAGTAGAAGAAGGAGAAGGAGAAGGTGAAGTCAGGAGGGTGAATCAGAAGAAGCAGAAGAAGGAGAAGGAGAAGGTGAAGTCTGGAGGGTGAATCAGAAGAATCAGAAGAAGGAGAAGGAGAAGGTGAAGTCTGGAGGGTGAATCAGAAGAAGCAGAAGAAAGAGAAGGAGAAGGTGAAGTCTGGAGGGTGAATCAGAAGAAGCAGAAGAAGGAGAAGGAGAAGGTGAAGTCAGGAGGGTGAATCAGAAGAAGCAGAAGAAGGAGAAGGAGAAGGTGAAGTTAGGAGGGTGAATCAGAAGAAGCAGAAGAAGGAGAAGGAGCAGGTGATGTCAGGGGGATGATGCAGAAGAAGTAGAAGAAGGAGAAGGAGAAGGTGAAGTCAGGACGGTGAAGCAGAAGAAGCAGAAGAAGGAGAAGGAGAAGGTGAAGTCTGGAGGGTGAATCAGAAGAAGTAGAAGAAGGAGAAGGAGAAGGTCAAGTCTGGAGGGTGAATCAGAAGAAGTAGAAGAAGGAGAAGGAGAAGGTGAAGTCTGGAGGGTGAAGCAGAAGAAGTAGATGAAGGAGAAGGAGAAGTTGAAGTCAGGAGGGTGAATCAGAAGAAGTAGAAGAAGGAGAAGGAGAAGGTGAAGTCAGGAGGGTGAATCAGAAGAAGCAGAAGAAGGAGAAGGAGAAGGTGAAGTCTGGAGGGTGAATCAGAAGAAGCAGAAGAAGGAGAAGGAGAAGATGAAATCTGGAGGGTGAATCAGAAGAAGTAGAAGAAGGAGAAGGAGAAGGTGAGGTCTTGAGGGTGAATCAGAAGAAGTAGAAGAAGGAGAAGGAGAAGGTGAAGTCTGGAGGGTGAATCAGAAGAAGCAGAAGAAGGAGAAGGTGAAGTCTGGAGGGTGAATCAGAAGAAGCAGAAGAAGGAGAAGGAGAAGGTGAAGTCTGGAGGGTGAATCAGAAGAAGCAGAAGAAGGAGAAGGAGAAGATGAAATCTGGAGGGTGAATCAGAAGAAGCAGAAGAAAGAGAAGGAGAAGGTGAAGTCTGGAGGGTGAATCAGAAGAAGTAGAAGAAGGAGAAGGAGAAGGTGAAGTCTGGAGGGTGAATCAGAAGAAGCAGAAGAAGGAGAAGGAGAAGGTGAAGTCTGGAGGGTGAATCAGAAGAAGCAGAAGAAGGAGAAGGAGAAGGTGAAGTCTGGAGGGTGAATCAGAAGAAGCAGAAGAAGGAGAAGGAGAAGTTGAAGTCTGGAGGGTGAATCGGAAGAAGCAGAATAAGGAGAAGTGAAGGTGAAGTATGGAGGGTGAATCAGAAGAAGCAGAAGAAGGAGAAGGAGAAGGTGAAGTCTGGAGGGTGAATCAGAAGAAGTAGAAGAAGGAGAAGGAGAAGGTGAAGTCTGGAGGGTGAAGTAGAAGAAGTAGAAGAAGGAGAAGGAGAAGGTGAAGTCAGGAGGGTGAATCAGAAGAAGTAGAAGAAGGAGAAGGAGAAGGTGAAGTCTGGAGGGTGAATCAGAAGAAGCAGAATCAGGAGAAGGAGAAGGTGAAGTCTGGAGGGTGAATCAGAAGAAGCAGAATAAGGAGAAGGAGAAGGTGAATTCTGGAGGGTGAATCAGAAGAAGCAGAAGAAGGAGAAGGAGAAGATGACGTCTGGAGGGTGAATCAGAAGAAGTAGAAGAAGGAGAACGAGAAGGTGAAGTCTGGAGGGTGAAGCAGAAAAAGTAGAAGAAGGAGAAGGAGAAGGTGAAGTCAGGAGGGTGAATCAGAAGAAGTAGAAGAAGGAGAAGGAGAAGGTGTAGTCTGGAGGGTCGATCAGAAGAAGTAGACGAAGGAGAAGGAGAAGGTGAAGTCTGGAGGGTGAATCAGAAGAAGCAGAAGAAGGAAATGGAGAAGGTGAAGTCTGGAGGGTGAATCAGAAGAAGTAGAAGAAGGAGAAGGAGAAGGTGAAGTCTGGAGGGTGAATCAGAAGAAGCAGAAGAAGGAGAAGGAGAAGGTGAAGTCTGGAGGGTGAATCAGAAGAAGCAGAAGAAGGAGAAGGAGAAGGAGAAGTCTGGAGGGTGAATCAGAAGAAGCAGAAGAAGGAGAAGGAGAAGGTGAAGTCTGGAGGGTGAATCGGAAGAAGCAGAATAAGGAGAAGTGAAGGTGAAGTATGGAGGGTGAATCAGAAGAAGCAGAAGAAGGAGAAGGAGAAGGTGAAGTCTGGAGGGTGAATCAGAAGAAGTAGAAGAAGGAGAAGGAGAAGGTGAAGTCTGGAGGGTGAAGTAGAAGAAGTAGAAGAAGGAGAAGGAGAAGGTGAAGTCAGGAGGGTGAATCAGAAGAAGTAGAAGAAGGAGAAGGAGAAGGTGATGTCAGGAGGGTGAATCAGAAGAAGCAGAAGAAGGAGAAGGAGAAGGTGAAGTCTGGAGGGTGAATCAGAAGAAGCAGAATCAGGAGAAGGAGAAGGTGAAGTCTGGAGGGTGAATCAGAAGAAGCAGAATAAGGAGAAGGAGAAGGTGAATTCTGGAGGGTGAATCAGAAGAAGCAGAAGAAGGAGAAGGAGAAGATGACGTCTGGAGGGTGAATCAGAAGAAGTAGAAGAAGGAGAACGAGAAGGTGAAGTCTGGAGGGTGAAGCAGAAGAATTAGAAGAAGGAGAAGGAGAAGGTGAAGTCAGGAGGGTGAATCAGAAGAAGTAGAAGAAGGAGAAGGAGAAGGTGTAGTCTGGAGGGTCGATCAGAAGAAGTAGACGAAGGAGAAGGAGAAGGTGAAGTCTGGAGGGTGAATCAGAAGAAGCAGAAGAAGGAAATGGAGAAGGTGAAGTCTGGAGGGTGAATCAGAAGAAGTAGAAGAAGGAGAAGGAGAAGGTGAAGTCTGGAGGGTGAATCAGAAGAAGCAGAAGAAGGAGAAGGAGAAGGTGAAGTCTGGAGGGTGAATCAGAAGAAGCAGAAGAAGGAGAAGGAGAAGGAGAAGTCTGGAGGGTGAATCAGAAGAAGCAGAAGAAGGAGAAGGAGAAGGTGAAGTCTGGAGGGTGAAGCAGAAGAAGTAAAAGAAGGAGAAGGAGAAGGTGAAGTCAGGAGGGTGAATCAGAAGAAGTAGAAGAAGAAGGAGAAGGTGAGGTCAGGAGGGTGAATCAGAAGAAGCAGAAGAAGGAGAAGGAGAAGGTGAAGTCTGGAGGGTGAATCAGAAGAATCAGAAGAAGGAGAAGGAGAAGGTGAAGTCTGGAGGGTGAATCAGAAGAAGCAGAAGAAGGAGAAGGAGAAGGTGAAGTCCGGAGGGTGAATCAGAAGAAGCAGAAGAAGGAGAAGGAGAAGGTGAAGTCAGGAGGGTGAATCAGAAGAAGCAGAAGAAGGAGAAGGAGAAGGTGAAGTTAGGAGGGTGAATCAGAAGAAGCAGAAGAAGGAGAAGGAGCAGGTGATGTCATAGGGATGAAGCAGAAGAAGTAGAAGAAGGAGAAGGAGAAGGTGAAGTCAGGACGGTGAAGCAGAAGAAGCAGAAGAAGGAGAAGGAGAAGGTGAAGTCTGGAGGGTGAATCAGAATAAGTAGAAGGAGGAGAAGGAGAAGGTCAAGTCTGGAGGGTGAATCAGAAGAAGTAGAAGAAGGAGAAGGAGAAGGTGAAGTCTGGAGGGTGAAGCAGAAGAAGTAGAAGAAGGAGAAGGAGAAGGTGAAGTCAGGAGGGTGAATCAGAAGAAGTAGAAGAAGGAGAAGGAGAAGGTGAAGTCAGGAGGGTGAATCAGAAGAAGCAGAAGAAGGAGAAGGAGAAGGTGAAGTCTGGAGGGTGAATCAGAAGAATCAGAAGAAGGAGAAGGAGAAGGTGAAGTCTGGAGGGTGAATCAGAAGAAGCAGAAGAAAGAGAAGGAGAAGGTGAAGTCTGGAGGGTGAATCAGAAGAAGCAGAAGAAGGAGAAGGAGAAGGTGAAGTTAGGAGGGTGAATCAGAAGAAGCAGAAGAAGGAGAAGGAGCAGGTGATGTCTGGGGGATGAAGCAGAAGAAGTAGAAGAAGGAGAAGGAGAAGGTGAAGTCAGGACGGTGAAGCAGAAGAAGCAGAAGAAGGAGAAGGAGAAGTTGAAGTCTGGAGGGTGAATCAGAAGAAGTAGAAGAAGGAGAAGGAGAAGGTCAAGTCTGGAGGGTGAATCAGAAGAAGTAGAAGAAGGAGAAGGAGAAGGTGAAGTCTGGAGGGTGAAGCAGAAGAAGTAGAAGAAGGAGAAGGAGAAGGTGAAGTCAGGAGGGTGAATCAGAAGAAGTAGAAGAAGGAGAAGGAGAAGGTGAAGTCAGGAGGGTGAATCAGAAGAAGCAGAAGAAGGAGAAGGAGAAGGTGATGTCTGGAGGGTGAATCAGAAGAAGCAGAAGAAGGAGAAGGAGAAGATGAAATCTGGAGGGTGAATCAGAAGAAGTAGAAGAAGGAGAAGGAGAAGGTGAGGTCTGGAGGGTGAATCAGAAGAAGTAGAAGAAGGAGAAGGAGAAGGTGAAGTCTGGAGGGTGAATCAGAAGAAGCAGAAGAAGGAGAAGGAGAAGGTGAAGTCTGGAGGGTGAATCAGAAGAAGCAGAAGAAGGAGAAGGAGAAGGTGAAGTCTGGAGGGTGAATCAGAAGAAGCAGAAGAAGGAGAAGGAGAAGATGAAATCTGGAGGGTGAATCAGAAGAAGCAGAAGAAAGAGAAGGAGAAGGTGAAGTCTGGAGGGTGAATCAGAAGAAGTAGAAGAAGGAGAAGGAGAAGGTGAAGTCTGGAGGGTGAATCAGAAGAAGCAGAAGAAGGAGAAGGAGAAGGTGAAGTCTGGAGGGTGAATCAGAAGAAGCAGAAGAAGGAGAAGGAGAAGGTGAAGTCTGGAGGGTGAATCAGAAGAAGCAGAAGAAGGAGAAGGAGAAGTTGAAGTCTGGAGGGTGAATCAGAAGAAGCAGAATAAGGAGAAGTGAAGGTGAAGTATGGAGGGTGAATCAGAAGAAGCAGAAGCAGGAGAAGGAGAAGGTGAAGTCTGGAGGGTGAATCAGAAGAAGTAGAAGAAGGAGAAGGAGAAGGTGAAGTCTGGAGGGTGAAGCAGAAGAAGGAGAAGAAGGAGAAGGAGAAGGTGAAGTCAGGAGGGTGAATCAGAAGAAGTAGAAGAAGGAGAAGGAGAAGGTGAAGTCAGGAGGGTGAATCAGAAGAAGCAGAAGAAGGAGAAGGAGAAGGTGAAGTCTGGAGGGTGAATCAGAAGAAGCAGAATCAGGAGAAGGAGAAGGTGAAGTCTGGAGAGTGAATCAGAAGAAGCAGAATAAGGAGAAGGAGAAGGTGAAGTCTGGAGGGTGAATCAGAAGAAGCAGAAGAAGGAGAAGGAGAAGATGAAGTCTGGAGGGTGAATCAGAAGAAGTAGAAGAAGGAGAAGGAGAAGGTGAAGTCTGGAGGGTGAAGCAGAAGAAGTAGAAGAAGGAGAAGGAGAAGGTGAAGTCAGGAGGGTGAATCAGAAGAAGTAGAAGAAGGAGAAGGAGAAGGTGAAGTCAGGAGGGTGAATCAGAAGAAGCAGAAGAAGGAGAAGGAGAAGGTGAAGTCTGGAGGGTGAAGTAGAAGTAGTAGAAGAAGGAGAAGGAGAAGGTGAAGTCAGGAGGGTGAATCAGAAGAAGCAGAAGAAGGAGAAGAAGAAGGTGAAGTCAGGAGGGTGAATCAGAAGAATCAGAAGAAGGAGAAGGAGAAGGTGAAGTCTGGAGGGTGAATCAGATGAAGCAGAAGAAAGAGAAGGAGAAGGTGAAGTCTGGAGGGTGAATCAGAAGAAGTAGAAGAAGGAGAAGGAGAAGGTGAAGTCTGGAGTGTGAATCAGAAGAAGCAGAAGAAGGAGAAGGAGAAGGTGAAGTCTGGAGGGTGAATCAGAAGAAGCAGAATAAGGAGAAGGAGAAGGTGAAGTCTGGAGGGTGAATCAGAAGAAGCAGAAGAAGGAGAAGGAGAAGGTGAAGTCTGGAGGGTGAATCAGAAGAAGTAGAAGAAGGAGAAGGAGAAGGTGAAGTCTGGAGGGTGAAGCAGAAGAAGTAGAAGTAGGAGAAGGAGAAGGTGAAGTTAGGAGGGTGAATCAGAAGAAGTAGAAGAAGGAGAAGGAGAAGGTGAAGTCAGGAGGGTGAATCAGAAGAAGCAGAAGAAGGAGAAGGAGAAGGTGAAGTCTGGAGGGTGAATCAGAAGAATCAGAAGAAGGAGAAGGAGAAGGTGAAGTCTGGAGGGTGAATCAGAAGAAGCAGAGGAAGGAGAAGGAGAAGGTGAAGTCTGGAGGGTGAATCAGAAGAAGCAGAATAAGGAGAAGGAGAAGGTGAAGTCTGGAGGGTGAATCAGAAGAAGCAGAATAAGGAGAAGGAGAAGGTGAAGTCTGGAGGGTGAATCAGAAGAAGCAGAAGAAGGAGAAGGAGAAGATGAAGTCTGGAGGGTGAATCAGAAGAAGTAGAAGAAGGAGAAGGAGAAGGTGAAGTCTGGAGGGTGAAGCAGAAGAAGTAGAAGAAGGAGAAGGAGAAGGTGAAGTCAGGAGGGTGAATCAGAAGAAGCAGAAGAAGGAGAAGGAGAAGGTGAAGTCTGGAGGGTGAATCAGAAGAATCAGAAGAAGGAGAAGGAGAAGGTGAAGTCTGGAGGGTGAATCAGAAGAAGCAGAAGAAAGAGAAGGAGAAGGTGAAGTCTGGAGGGTGAAGCAGAAGAAACAGAAGAAGGAGAAGGAGAAGGTGAAGACTGGAGGGTGAATCAGAAGAAGTAGAAGAAGGAGAAGGAGAAGGTGAAGTCTGGAGGGTGAATCAGAAGAAGTAGAAGAAGGAGAAGGAGAAGGTGTAGTCTGGATGGTCAATCAGAAGAAGTAGACGAAGGAGAAGGAGAAGGTGAAGTCTGGAGGGTGAATCAGAAGAAGCAGAAGAAGGAAATGGAGAAGGTGAAGTCTGGAGGGTGAATCAGAAGAAGTAGAAGAAGGAGAAGGAGAAGGTGAAGTCTGGAGGGTGAATCAGAAGAAGCAGAAGAAGGAGAAGGAGAAGGTGAAGTCTGGAGGGTGAATCAGAAGAAGCAGAAGAAGGAGAAGGAGAAGGTAAGGAGAAGGTGAAGTCTGGAGGGTGAAGCAGAAGAAGTAGAAGAAGGAGAAGGAGAAGGTGAAGTCAGGAGGGTGAATCAGAAGAAGTAGAAGAAGGAGAAGGAGAAGGTGAGGTCAGGAGGTGAATCAGAAGAAGCAGAAGAAGGAGAAGGAGAAGGTGAAGTCTGGAGGGTGAATCAGAAGAATCAGAAGAAGGAGAAGGAGAAGGTGAAGTCTGGAGGGTGAATCAGAAGAAGCAGAAGAAGGAGAAGGAGAAGCTGAAGTCTGGAGGGTGAATCAGAAGAAGCAGAAAGAAGGAGAAGGAGAAGGTGAAGTCAGGAGGGTGAATCAGAAGAAGCAGAAGAAGGAGAAGGAGAAGGTGAAGTTAGGAGGGTGAATCAGAGAAGCAGAAGAAGGAGAAGGAGCAGGTGATGTCAGCGGGATGAAGCAGAAGAAGTAGAAGAAGGAGAAGGAGAAGGTGAAGTCAGGACGGTGAAGCAGAAGAAGCAGAAGAAGGAGAAGGAGAAGGTGAAGTCTGGAGGGTGAATCAGAATAGTAGAAGAAGGAGAAGGAGAAGGTCAAGTCTGGAGGGTGAATCAGAAGAAGTAGAAGAAGGAGAAGGAGAAGGTGAAGTCTGGAGGGTGAAGCAGAAGAAGTAGAAGAATGGAGAAGGAGAAGGTGAAGTCAGGAGGGTCAATCAGAAGAAGTAGAAGAAGGAGAAGAAGAAGGTGAAATCAGGAGGGTGAATCAGAAGAAGCAGAAGAAGGAGAAGGAGAAGGTGAAGTCTGGAGGGTGAATCAGAAGAATCAGAAGAAGGAGAAGGAGAAGGTGAAGTCTGGAGGGTGAATCAGAAGAAGCAGAAGAAAGAGAAGGAGAAGGTGAAGTCTGGAGGGTGAATCAGAAGAAGCAGAAGAAGGAGAAGGAGAAGGTGAAGTCAGGAGGGTGAATCAGAAGAAGCAGAAGAAGGAGAAGGAAAAGGTGAAGTTAGGAGGGTGAATCAGAAGAAGCAGAAGAAGGAGAAGGAGCAGGTGATGTCAGGGGGATGAAGCAGAAGAAGTAGAAGAAGGAGAAGGGAGAAGGTGAAGTCAGACGGTGAAGCAGAAGAGCAGAAGAAGGAGAAGGAGAGAAGGTGAAGTCTGGAGGGTGAATCAGAAGAAGTAGAAGAAGGAGAAGGAGAAGGTCAAGTCTGGAGGGTGAATCAGAAGAAGTAGAAGAAGGAGAAGGAGATGGTGAAGTCTAGAGGGTGAAGCAGAAGAAGTAGAAGAAGGAGAAGGAGAAGGTGAAGTCAGGAGGGTGAATCAGAAGAAGTAGAAGAAGGAGAAGGAGAAGGTGAAGTCAGGAGGGTGAATCAGAAGATGCAGAAGAAGAGAAGGAGAAGGTGAAGTCTGGAGGGTGAATCAGAAGAAGCAGAAGAAGGAGAAGGAGAAGATGAAATCTGGAGGGTGAATCAGAAGAAGTAGAAGAAGGAGAAGGAGAAGGTGAGGTCTTGAGGGTGAATCAGAAGAAGTAGAAGAAGGAGAAGGAGAAGGTGAAGTCTGGAGGGTGAATCAGAAGAAGCAGAAGAAGGAGAAGGAGAAGGTGAAGTCTGGAGGGTGAATCAGAAGAAGCAGAAGAAGGAGAAGGAGAAGGTGAAGTTAGGAGGGTGAATCAGAAGAAGTAGAAGAAGGAGAAGGAGAAGGTGAAGGTCAGGAGGGTGAATCAGAAGAAGCAGAAGAAGGAGAAGGAGAAGGTGAAGTCTGGAGGGTGAATCAGAGAATCAGAAGAAGGAGAAGGAGAAGGTGAAGTCTGGAGGGTGAATCAGAAGAAGCAGAGGAAGGAGAAGGAGAAGGTGAAGTCTGGAGGGTGAATCAGAAGAAGCAGAATAAGGAGAAGGAGAAGGTGAAGTCTGGAGGGTGAATCAGAAGAAGCAGAATAAGGAGAAGGAGAAGGTGAGTCTGGAGGGTGAATCAGAAGAAGCAGAAGAAGGAGAAGGAGAAGATGAAGTCTGGAGGGTGAATCAGAAGAAGTAGAAGAAGGAGAAGGAGAAGGTGAAGTCTGGAGGGTGAAGCAGAAGAAGTAGAAGAAGGAGAAGGAGAAGGTGAAGTAGGAGGTGAATCAGCAGAAGCAAAGAAGGAGAAGGAGAAGGTGAAGTCTGGAGGGTGAATCAGAAGAATCAGAAGAAAGGAGAAGGAGAGGTAAGTCTGGAGGGTGAATCATAAGAAGCAGAAGAAAGAGAAGGAGAAGGTGAAGTCTGGAGGGTGAAGCAGAAGAAACAGAAGAAGGAGAAGGAGAGGTGAAGACTGGAGGGTGAATCAGAAGAAGTAGAAGAGGAGAAGGAGAAGGTGAAGTCTGGAGGGTGAATCAGAAGAAGTAGAAGAAGGAGAAGGAGAAGGTGTAGTCTGGATGGTCAATCAGAAGAAGTAGACGAAGGAGAAGGAGAAGGTGAAGTCTGGAGGGTGAATCAGAAGAAGCAGAAGAAGGAAATGGAGAAGGTGAAGTCTGGAGGGTGAATCAGAAGAAGTAGAAGAAGGAGAAGGAAGGTGAAGTCTGGAGGGTGAATCAGAAGAAGCAGAAGAAGGAGAAGGAGAAGGTGAAGTCTGGAGGGTGAATCAGAAGAAGCAGAAGAAGGAGAAGGAGAAGGTGAAGTCTGGAGGGTGAAGCAGAAGAAGTAGAAGAAGGAGAAGGAGAAGGTGAAGTCAGGAGGGTGAATCAGAAGAAGTAGAAGAAGGAGAAGGAGAAGGTGAGGTCAGGAGGGTGAATCAGAAGAAGCAGAAGAAGGAGAAGGAGAAGGTGAAGTCTGGAGGGTGAATCAGAAGAATCAGAAGAAGGAGAAGGAGAAGGTGAAGTCTGGAGGGTGAATCAGAAGAAGCAGAAGAAGGAGAAGGAGAAGCTGAAGTCTGGAGGGTGAATCAGAAGAAGCAGAAGAAGGAGAAGGAGAAGGTGAAGTCAGGAGGTGAATCAGAAGAAGCAGAAGAAGGAGAAGGAGAAGGTGAAGTTAGGAGGGTGAATCAGAAGAAGCAGAAGAAGGAGAAGGAGCAGGTGATGTCAGCGGGATGAAGCAGAAGAAGTAGAAGAAGGAGAAGGAGAAGGTGAAGTCAGGACGGTGAAGCAGAAGAAGCAGAAGAAGGAGAAGGAGAAGGTGAAGTCTGGAGGGTGAATCAGAATAAGTAGAAGAAGGAGAAGGAGAAGGTCAAGTCTGGAGAGTGAATCAGAAGAAGTAGAAGAAGGAGAAGGAGAAGGTGAAGTCTGGAGGGTGAAGCAGAAGAAGTAGAAGAAGGAGAAGGAGAAGGTGAAGTCAGGAGGGTCAATCAGAAGAAGTAGAAGAAGGAGAAGAAGAAGGTGAAATCAGGAGGGTGAATCAGAAGAAGCAGAAGAAGGAGAAGGAGAAGGTGAAGTCTGGAGGGTGAATCAGAAGAATCAGAAGAAGGAGAAGGAGAAGGTGAAGTCTGGAGGGTGAATCAGAAGAAGCAGAAGAAAGAGAAGGAGAAGGTGAAGTCTGGAGGGTGAATCAGAAGAAGCAGAAGAAGGAGAAGGAGAAGGTGAAGTCAGGAGGGTGAATCAGAAGAAGCAGAAGAAGGAGAAGGAAAAGGTGAAGTTAGGAGGGTGAATCAGAAGAAGCAGAAGAAGGAGAAGGAGCAGGTGATGTCAGGGGGATGAAGCAGAAGAAGTAGAAGAAGGAGAAGGAGAAGGTGAAGTCAGGACGGTGAAGCAGAAGAAGCAGAAGAAGGAGAAGGAGAAGGTGAAGTCTGGAGGGTGAATCAGAAGAAGTAGAAGAAGGAGAAGGAGAAGGTCAAGTCTGGAGGGTGAATCAGAAGAAGTAGAAGAAGGAGAAGGAGATGGTGAAGTCTGGAGGGTGAAGCAGAAGAAGTAGAAGAAGGAGAAGGAGAAGGTGAAGTCAGGAGGGTGAATCAGAAGAAGTAGAAGAAGGAGAAGGAGAAGGTGAAGTCAGGAGGGTGAATCAGAAGATGCAGAAGAAGGAGAAGGAGAAGGTGAAGTCTGGAGGGTGAATCAGAAGAAGCAGAAGAAGGAGAAGGAGAAGATGAAATCTGGAGGGTGAATCAGAAGAAGTAGAAGAAGGAGAAGGAGAAGGTGAGGTCTTGAGGGTGAATCAGAAGAAGTAGAAGAAGGAGAAGGAGAAGGTGAAGTCTGGAGGGTGAATCAGAAGAAGCAGAAGAAGGAGAAGGAGAAGGTGAAGTCTGGAGGGTGAATCAGAAGAAGCAGAAGAAGGAGAAGGAGAAGGTGAAGTCTGGAGGGTGAATCAGAAGAAGCAGAAGAAGGAGAAGGAGAAGATGAAATCTGGATGGTGAATCAGAAGAAGCAGAAGAAAGAGAAGGAGAAGGTGAAGTCTGGAGGGTGAATCAGAAGAAGTAGAAGAAGGAGAAGGAGAAGGTGAAGTCTGGAGGGTGAATCAGAAGAAGCAGAAGAAGGAGAAGGAGAAGGTGAAGTCTGGAGGGTGAATCAGAAGAAGCAGAAGAAGGAGAAGGAGAAGGTGAAGTCTGGAGGGTGAATCAGAAGAAGCAGAAGAAGGAGAAGGAGAAGTTGAAGTCTGGAGGGTGAATCAGAAGAAGCAGAATAAGGAGAAGTGAAGGTGAAGTATGGAGGGTGAATCAGAAGAAGCAGAAGAAGGAGAAGGAGAAGGTGAAGTCTGGAGGGTGAATCAGAAGAAGTAGAAGAAGGAGAAGGAGAAGGTGAAGTCTGGAGGGTGAAGCAGAAGAAGTAGAAGAAGGAGAAGGAGAAGGTGAAGTCAGGAGGGTGAATCAGAAGAAGTAGAAGAAGGAGAAGGAGAAGGTGAAGTCAGGAGGGTGAATCAGAAGAAGCAGAAGAAGGAGAAGGAGAAGGTGAAGTCTGGAGGGTGAATCAGAAGAAGCAGAAGAAGGAGAAGGAGAAGATGAAGTCTGGAGGGTGAATCAGAAGAAGTAGAAGAAGGAGAAGGAGAAGGTGAAGTCTGGAGGGTGAAGCAGAAGAAGTAGAAGAAGGAGAAGGAGAAGGTGAAGTCAGGAGGGTGAATCAGAAGAAGCAGAATAAGGAGAAGGAGAAGGTGAAGTCTGGAGGGTGAATCAGAAGAAGCAGAAGAAGGAGAAGGAGAAGATGAAGTCTGGAGGGTGAATCAGAAGAAGTAGAAGAAGGAGAAGGAGAAGGTGAAGTCTGGAGGGTGAAGCAGAAGAAGTAGAAGAAGGAGAAGGAGAAGGTGAAGTCAGGAGGGTGAATCAGAAGAAGTAGAAGAAGGAGAAGGAGAAGGTGTAGTCTGGAGGGTCAATCAGAAGAAGTAGACGAAGGAGAAGGAGAAGGTGAAGTCTGGAGGGTGAATCAGAAGAAGCAGAAGAAGGAAATGGAGAAGGTGAAGTCTGGAGGGTGAATCAGAAGAAGTAGAAGAAGGAGAAGGAGAAGGTGAAGTCTGGAGGGTGAATCAGAAGAAGCAGAAGAAGGAGAAGGAGAAGGTGAAGTCTGGAGGGTGAATCAGAAGAAGCAGAAGAAGGAGAAGGAGAAGGAGAAGTCTGGAGGGTGAATCAGAAGAAGCAGAAGAAGGAGAAGGAGAAGGTGAAGTCTGGAGGGTGAAGCAGAAGAAGTAGAAGAAGGAGAAGGAGAAGGTGAAGTCAGGAGGGTGAATCAGAAGAAGTAGAAGAAGGAGAAGGAGAAGGTGAGGTCAGGAGGGTGAATCAGAAGAAGCAGAAGAAGGAGAAGGAGAAGGTGAAGTCTGGAGGGTGAATCAGAAGAATCAGAAGAAGGAGAAGGAGAAGGTGAAGTCTGGAGGGTGAATCAGAAGAAGCAGAAGAAGGAGAAGGAGAAGGTGAAGTCCGGAGGGTGAATCAGAAGAAGCAGAAGAAGGAGAAGGAGAAGGTGAAGTCAGGAGGGTGAATCAGAAGAAGCAGAAGAAGGAGAAGGAGCAGGTGATGTCAGGGGGATGAAGCAGAAGAAGTAGAAGAAGGAGAAGGAGAAGGTGAAGTCAGGACGGTGAAGCAGAAGAAGCAGAAGAAGGAGAAGGAGAAGGTGAAGTCTGGAGGGTGAATCAGAAGAAGTAGAAGAAGGAGAAGGAGAAGGTCAAGTCTGGAGGGTGAATCAGAAGAAGTAGAAGAAGGAGAAGGAGATGGTGAAGTCTGGAGGGTGAAGCAGAAGAAGTAGAAGAAGGAGAAGGAGAAGGTGAAGTCAGGAGGGTGAATCAGAAGAAGTAGAAGAAGGAGAAGGAGAAGGTGAAGTCAGGAGGGTGAATCAGAAGATGCAGAAGAAGGAGAAGGAGAAGGTGAAGTCTGGAGGGTGAATCAGAAGAAGCAGAAGAAGGAGAAGGAGAAGATGAAATCTGGAGGGTGAATCAGAAGAAGTAGAAGAAGGAGAAGGAGAAGGTGAGGTCTTGAGGGTGAATCAGAAGAAGTAGAAGAAGGAGAAGGAGAAGGTGAAGTCTGGAGGGTGAATCAGAAGAAGCAGAAGAAGGAGAAGGAGAAGGTGAAGTCTGGAGGGTGAATCAGAAGAAGCAGAAGAAGGAGAAGGAGAAGGTGAAGTCTGGAGGGTGAATCAGAAGAAGCAGAAGAAGGAGAAGGAGAAGATGAAATCTGGATGGTGAATCAGAAGAAGCAGAAGAAAGAGAAGGAGAAGGTGAAGTCTGGAGGGTGAATCAGAAGAAGTAGAAGAAGGAGAAGGAGAAGGTGAAGTCTGGAGGGTGAATCAGAAGAAGCAGAAGAAGGAGAAGGAGAAGGTGAAGTCTGGAGGGTGAATCAGAAGAAGCAGAAGAAGGAGAAGGAGAAGGTGAAGTCTGGAGGGTGAATCAGAAGAAGCAGAAGAAGGAGAAGGAGAAGTTGAAGTCTGGAGGGTGAATCAGAAGAAGCAGAATAAGGAGAAGTGAAGGTGAAGTATGGAGGGTGAATCAGAAGAAGCAGAAGAAGGAGAAGGAGAAGGTGAAGTCTGGAGGGTGAATCAGAAGAAGTAGAAGAAGGAGAAGGAGAAGGTGAAGTCTGGAGGGTGAAGCAGAAGAAGTAGAAGAAGGAGAAGGAGAAGGTGAAGTCAGGAGGGTGAATCAGAAGAAGTAGAAGAAGGAGAAGGAGAAGGTGAAGTCAGGAGGGTGAATCAGAAGAAGCAGAAGAAGGAGAAGGAGAAGGTGAAGTCTGGAGGGTGAATCAGAAGAAGCAGAAGAAGGAGAAGGAGAAGATGAAGTCTGGAGGGTGAATCAGAAGAAGTAGAAGAAGGAGAAGGAGAAGGTGAAGTCTGGAGGGTGAAGCAGAAGAAGTAGAAGAAGGAGAAGGAGAAGGTGAAGTCAGGAGGGTGAATCAGAAGAAGCAGAATAAGGAGAAGGAGAAGGTGAAGTCTGGAGGGTGAATCAGAAGAAGCAGAAGAAGGAGAAGGAGAAGATGAAGTCTGGAGGGTGAATCAGAAGAAGTAGAAGAAGGAGAAGGAGAAGGTGAAGTCTGGAGGGTGAAGCAGAAGAAGTAGAAGAAGGAGAAGGAGAAGGTGAAGTCAGGAGGGTGAATCAGAAGAAGTAGAAGAAGGAGAAGGAGAAGGTGTAGTCTGGAGGGTCAATCAGAAGAAGTAGACGAAGGAGAAGGAGAAGGTGAAGTCTGGAGGGTGAATCAGAAGAAGCAGAAGAAGGAAATGGAGAAGGTGAAGTCTGGAGGGTGAATCAGAAGAAGTAGAAGAAGGAGAAGGAGAAGGTGAAGTCTGGAGGGTGAATCAGAAGAAGCAGAAGAAGGAGAAGGAGAAGGTGAAGTCTGGAGGGTGAATCAGAAGAAGCAGAAGAAGGAGAAGGAGAAGGAGAAGTCTGGAGGGTGAATCAGAAGAAGCAGAAGAAGGAGAAGGAGAAGGTGAAGTCTGGAGGGTGAAGCAGAAGAAGTAGAAGAAGGAGAAGGAGAAGGTGAAGTCAGGAGGGTGAATCAGAAGAAGTAGAAGAAGGAGAAGGAGAAGGTGAGGTCAGGAGGGTGAATCAGAAGAAGCAGAAGAAGGAGAAGGAGAAGGTGAAGTCTGGAGGGTGAATCAGAAGAATCAGAAGAAGGAGAAGGAGAAGGTGAAGTCTGGAGGGTGAATCAGAAGAAGCAGAAGAAGGAGAAGGAGAAGGTGAAGTCCGGAGGGTGAATCAGAAGAAGCAGAAGAAGGAGAAGGAGAAGGTGAAGTCAGGAGGGTGAATCAGAAGAAGCAGAAGAAGGAGAAGGAGAAGGTGAAGTTAGGAGGGTGAATCAGAAGAAGCAGAAGAAGGAGAAGGAGCAGGTGATGTCAGCGGGATGAAGCAGAAGAAGTAGAAGAAGGAGAAGGAGAAGGTGAAGTCAGGACGGTGAAGCAGAAGAAGCAGAAGAAGGAGAAGGAGAAGGTGAAGTCTGGAGGGTGAATCAGAATAAGTAGAAGGAGGAGAAGGAGAAGGTCAAGTCTGGAGGGTGAATCAGAAGAAGTAGAAGAAGGAGAAGGAGAAGGTGAAGTCTGGAGGGTGAAGCAGAAGAAGTAGAAGAAGGAGAAGGAGAAGGTGAAGTCAGGAGGGTGAATCAGAAGAAGTAGAAGAAGGAGAAGGAGAAGGTGAAGTCAGGAGGGTGAATCAGAAGAAGCAGAAGAAGGAGAAGGAGAAGGTGAAGTCTGGAGGGTGAATCAGAAGAATCAGAAGAAGGAGAAGGAGAAGGTGAAGTCTGGAGGGTGAATCAGAAGAAGCAGAAGAAAGAGAAGGAGAAGGTGAAGTCTGGAGGGTGAATCAGAAGAAGCAGAAGAAGGAGAAGGAGAAGGTGAAGT
Source organism: Somniosus microcephalus (assembly GCF_052327205.1). NCBI lineage: Eukaryota > Metazoa > Chordata > Chondrichthyes > Squaliformes > Somniosidae > Somniosus > Somniosus microcephalus. The sequence goes on from NW_028225361.1 coordinate 368,626, forward strand.
CAGGAGGGTGAATCAGAAGAAGCAGAAGAAGGAGAAGGAGAAGGTGAAGTTAGGAGGGTGAATCAGAAGAAGCAGAAGAAGGAGAAGGAGCAGGTGATGTCAGGGGGATGAAGCAGAAGAAGTAGAAGAAGGAGAAGGAGAAGGTGAAGTCAGGACGGTGAAGCAGAAGAAGCAGAAGAAGGAGAAGGAGAAGGTGAAGTCTGGAGGGTGAATCAGAAGAAGTAGAAGAAGGAGAAGGAGAAGGTCAAGTCTGGAGGGTGAATCAGAAGAAGTAGAAGAAGGAGAAGGAGAAGGTGAAGTCTGGAGGGTGAAGCAGAAGAAGTAGAAGAAGGAGAAGGAGAAGGTGAAGTCAGGAGGGTGAATCAGAAGAAGTAGAAGAAGGAGAAGGAGAAGGTGAAGTCAGGAGGGTGAATCAGAAGAAGCAGAAGAAGGAGAAGGAGAAGGTGATGTCTGGAGGGTGAATCAGAAGAAGCAGAAGAAGGAGAAGGAGAAGATGAAATCTGGAGGGTGAATCAGAAGAAGTAGAAGAAGGAGAAGGAGAAGGTGAGGTCTGGAGGGTGAATCAGAAGAAGTAGAAGAAGGAGAAGGAGAAGGTGAAGTCTGGAGGGTGAATCAGAAGAAGCAGAAGAAGGAGAAGGAGAAGGTGAAGTCTGGAGGGTGAATCAGAAGAAGCAGAAGGAGAAGGAGAAGGTGAAGTCTGGAGGGTGAATCAGAAGAAGCAGAAGAAGGAGAAGGAGAAGATGAAATCTGGAGGGTGAATCAGAAGAAGCAGAAGAAAGAGAAGGAGAAGGTGAAGTCTGGAGGGTGAATCAGAAGAAGTAGAAGAAGGAGAAGGAGAAGGTGAAGTCTGGAGGGTGAATCAGAAGAAGCAGAAGAAGGAGAAGGAGAAGGTGAAGTCTGGAGGGTGAATCAGAAGAAGCAGAAGAAGGAGAAGGAGAAGGTGAAGTCTGGAGGGTGAATCAGAAGAAGCAGAAGAAGGAGAAGGAGAAGTTGAAGTCTGGAGGGTGAATCAGAAGAAGCAGAATAAGGAGAAGTGAAGGTGAAGTATGGAGGGTGAATCAGAAGAAGCAGAAGCAGGAGAAGGAGAATGTGAAGTCTGGAGGGTGAATCAGAAGAAGTAGAAGAAGGAGAAGGAGAAGGTGAAGTCTGGAGGGTGAAGCAGAAGAAGGAGAAGAAGGAGAAGGAGAAGGTGAAGTCAGGAGGGTGAATCAGAAGAAGCAGAAGAAGGAGAAGGAGAAGGTGATGTCTGGAGGGTGAATCAGAAGAAGCAGAAGAAGGAGAAGGAGAAGATGAAATCTGGAGGGTGAATCAGAAGAAGTAGAAGAAGGAGAAGGAGAAGGTGAGGTCTGGAGGGTGAATCAGAAGAAGTAGAAGAAGGAGAAGGAGAAGGTGAAGTCTGGAGGGTGAATCAGAAGAAGCAGAAGAAGGAGAAGGAGAAGGTGAAGTCTGGAGGGTGAATCAGAAGAAGCAGAAGAAGGAGAAGGAGAAGGTGAAGTCTGGAGGGTGAATCAGAAGAAGCAGAACAAGGAGAAGGAGAAGATGAAATCTGGAGGGTGAATCAGAAGAAGCAGAAGAAAGAGAAGGAGAAGGTGAAGTCTGGAGGGTGAATCAGAAGAAGTAGAAGAAGGAGAAGGAGAAGGTGAAGTCTGGAGGGTGAATCAGAAGAAGCAGAAGAAGGAGAAGGAGAAGGTGAAGTCTGGAGGGTGAATCAGAAGAAGCAGAAGAAGGAGAAGGAGAAGGTGAAGTCTGGAGGGTGAATCAGAAGAAGCAGAAGAAGGAGAAGGAGAAGTTGAAGTCTGGAGGGTGAATCAGAAGAAGCAGAATAAGGAGAAGTGAAGGTGAAGTATGGAGGGTGAATCAGAAGAAGCAGAAGCAGGAGAAGGAGAAGGTGAAGTCTGGAGGGTGAATCAGAAGAAGTAGAAGAAGGAGAAGGAGAAGGTGAAGTCTGGAGGGTGAAGCAGAAGAAGGAGAAGAAGGAGAAGGAGAAGGTGAAGTCAGGAGGGTGAATCAGAAGAAGCAGAAGAAGGAGAAGGAGAAGGTGATGTCTGGAGGGTGAATCAGAAGAAGCAGAAGAAGGAGAAGGAGAAGATGAAGTCTGGAGGGTGAATCAGAAGAAGTAGAAGAAGGAGAAGGAGAAGGTGAGGTCTGGAGGGTGAATCAGAAGAAGTAGAAGAAGGAGAAGGAGAAGGTGAAGTCTGGAGGGTGAATCAGAAGAAGCAGAAGAAGGAGAAGGAGAAGGTGAAGTCTGGAGGGTGAATCAGAAGAAGCAGAAGAAGGAGAAGGAGAAGGTGATGTCTGGAGGGTGAATCAGAAGAAGCAGAAGAAGGAGAAGGAGAAGATGAAATCTGGAGGGTGAATCAGAAGAAGCAGAAGAAAGAGAAGGAGAAGGTGAAGTCTGGAGGGTGAATCAGAAGAAGTAGAAGAAGGAGAAGGAGAAGGTGAAGTCTGGAGGGTGAATCAGAAGAAGCAGAAGAAGGAGAAGGAGAAGGTGAAGTCTGGAGGGTGAATCAGAAGAAGCAGAAGAAGGAGAAGGAGAAGGTGAAGTCTGGAGGATGAATCAGAAGAAGCAGAAGAAGGAGAAGGAGAAGTTGAAGTCTGGAGGGTGAATCAGAAGAAGCAGAATAAGGAGAGGTGAAGGTGAAGTATGGAGGGTGAATCAGAAGAAGCAGAAGCAGGAGAAGGAGAAGGTGAAGTCTGGAGGGTGAATCAGAAGAAGTAGAAGAAGGAGAAGGAGAAGGTGAAGTCTGGAGGGTGAAGCAGAAGAAGGAGAAGAAGGAGAAGGAGAAGGTGAAGTCAGGAGTGTGAATCAGAAGAAGTAGAAGAAGGAGAAGGAGAAGGTGAAGTCAGGAGGGTGAATCAGAAGAAGCAGAAGAAGGAGAAGGAGAAGGTGAAGTCTGGAGGGTGAATCAGAAGAAGCAGAATCAGGAGAAGGAGAAGGTGAAGTCTGGAGGGTGAATCAGAAGAAGCAGAATAAGGAGAAGGAGAAGGTGAAGTCTGGAGGGTGAATCAGAAGAAGCAGAAGAAGTAGAAGGAGAAGATGAAGTCTGGAGGGTGAATCAGAAGAAGTAGAAGAAGGAGAAGGAGAAGGTGAAGTCTGGAGGGTGAATCAGAAGAATCAGAAGAAGGAGAAGGAGAAGGTGAAGTCTGGAGGGTGAATCAGACGAAGCAGAAGAAAGAGAAGGAGAAGGTGAAGTCTGGAGGGTGAAGCAGAAGAAACAGAAGAAGGAGAAGGAGAAGGTGAAGACTGGAGGGTGAATCAGAAGAAGTGGAAGAAGGAGAAGGAGAAGGTGAAGTCTGGAGGGTGAATCAGAAGAAGTAGAAGAAGGAGAAGGAGAAGGTGAAGTCTGGAGGGTGAATCAGAAGAAGCAGAAGAAGGAGAAGGAGAAGGTGAAGTCTGGAGGGTGAATCAGAAGAAGCAGAAGAAGGAGAAGGAGAAGATGAAGTCTGGAGGGTGAATCAGAAGAAGTAGAAGAAGGAGAAGGAGAAGGTGAAGTCTGGAGGGTGAATCAGAAGTAGTAGAAGAAGGAGAAGGAGAAGGTGAAGTCTGGACGGTGAATCAGAAGAAACAGAAGAAGGAGAAGGAGAAGGTGAAGTCTGGAGGGTGTATCAGAAGAAGTAGAAGAAGGAGAAGGAGAAGGTGTAGTCTGGAGGGTGAATCAGAAGAGGTAGACGAAGGAGAAGGAGAAGGTGAAGTCTGGAGGGTGAATCAGAAGAAGCAGAAGAAGGAGATGGAGAAGGTGAAGTCTGGAGGGTGAATCAGAAGAAGTAGAAGAAGGAGAAGGAGAAGGTGAAGTCTGGAGGGTGAATCAGAAGAAGCAGAAGAAGGAGAAGGAGAAGGTGAAGTCTGGAGGGTGAATCAGAAGAAGCAGAAGAAGGAGAAGGAGAAGGAGAATCTGGAGGGTGAATCAGAAGAAGCAGAATAAGGAGAAGGAGAAGGTGAAGTCTGGAGGGTGAATCAGAAGAAGCAGAAGAAGGAGAAGGAGAAGGTGAAGTCTGGAGGGTGAATCAGAAGAAGTAGAAGAAGGAGAAGGAGAAGGTGATGTCTGGAGGGTGAATCAGAAGAAGTAGAAGAAGGAGAAGGAGAAGGTGAAGTCTGGAGGTTGAATCAGAAGAAGTAGAAGAAGGAGAAGGAGAAGGTGAAGTCTGGAGGGTGAAGCAGAAGAAGTAGAAGAAGGAGAAGGAGAAGGTGAAGTCAGGAGGGTGAATCAGAAGAAGTAGAAGAAGGAGAAGGAGAAGTTGAAGTCAGGAGGGTGAATCAGAAGAAGCAGAAGAAGGAGAAGGGGAAGGTGAAGTCTGGAGGGTGAATCAGAAGAATCAGAAGAAGGAGAAGGAGAATGTGAAGTCTGGAGGGTGAATCAGAAGAAGCAGAATCAGGAGAAGGAGAAGGTGAAGTCTGGAGGGTGAATCAGAAGAAGCAGAATAAGGAGAAGGAGAAGGTGAAGTCTGGAGGGTGAATCAGAAGAAGCAGAAGAAGGAGAAGGAGAAGATGAAGTCTGGAGGGTGAATCAGAAGAAGTAGAAGAAGGAGAAGGAGAAGGTGAAGTCTGGAGGGTGAAGCAGAAGAAGTAGAAGAAGGAGAAGGAGAAGGTGAAGTCAGGAGGGTGAATCAGAAGAAGTAGAAGAAGGAGAAGGAGAAGGTGAAGTCAGGAGGGTGAATCAGAAGAAGCAGAAGAAGGAGAAGGAGAAGGTGAAGTCTGGAGGGTGAATCAGAAGAATCAGAAGAAGGAGAAGGAGAAGGTGATGTCTGGAGGGTGAATCAGAAGAAGCAGAAGAAAGAGAAGGAGAAGGTGAAGTCTGGAGGGTGAAGCAGAAGAAACTGAAGAAGGAGAAGGAGAAGGTGAAGACTGGAGGGTGAATCAGAAGAAGTGGAAGAAGGAGAAGGAGAAGGTGAAGTCTGGAGGGTGAATCAGAAGAAGTAGAAGAAGGAGAAGGAGAAGGTGAAGTCTGGAGGGTGAATCAGAAGAAGCAGGAGAAGGAGAAGGTGAAGTCTGGAGGGTGAATCAGAAGAAGCAGAAGAAGGAGAAGGAGAAGATGAAGTCTGGAGGGTGAATCAGAAGAAGTAGAAGAAGGAGAAGGAGAAGGTGAAGTCTGGAGGGTGAATCAGAAGTAGTAGAAGAAGGAGAAGGAGAAGGTGAAGTCTGGACGGTGAATCAGAAGAAACAGAAGAAGGAGAAGGAGAAGGTGAAGTCTGGAGGGTGAATCAGAAGAAGTAGAAGAAGGAGAAGGAGAAGGTGTAGTCTGGAGGGTGAATCAGAAGAAGTAGACGAAGGAGAAGGAGAAGGTGAAGTCTGGAGGGTGAATCAGAAGAAGCAGAAGAAGGAGATGGAGAAGGTGAAGTCTGGAGGGTGAATCAGAAGAAGTAGAAGAAGGAGAAGGAGAAGGTGAAGTCTGGAGGGTGAATCAGAAGAAGCAGAAGAAGGAGAAGGAGAAGGTGAAGTCTGGAGGGTGAATCAGAAGAAGCAGAAGGAGAAGGAGAAGGTGAAGTCTGGAGGGTGAATCAGAAGAAGCAGAAGAAGGAGAAGGAGAAGGTGAAGTCTGGAGGGTGAATCAGAAGAAGCAGAAGAAGGAGAAGGAGAAGGTGAAGTCTGGAGGGTGAATCAGAAGAAGCAGAATAAGGAGAAGTGAAGGTGAAGTATGGAGGGTGAATCAGAAGAAGCAGAAGCAGGAGAAGGAGAAGGTGAAGTCTGGAGGGTGAATCAGAAGAAGTAGAAGAAGGAGAAGGAGAAGGTGAAGTCTGGAGGGTGAAGCAGAAGAAGGAGAAGAAGGAGAAGGAGAAGGTGAAGTCAGGAGGGTGAATCAGAAGAAGCAGAAGAAGGAGAAGGAGAAGGTGATGTCTGGAGGGTGAATCAGAAGAAGCAGAAGAAGGAGAAGGAGAAGATGAAATCTGGAGGGTGAATCAGAAGAAGTAGAAGAAGGAGAAGGAGAAGGTGAGGTCTGGAGGGTGAATCAGAAGAAGTAGAAGAAGGAGAAGGAGAAGGTGAAGTCTGGAGGGTGAATCAGAAGAAGCAGAAGAAGGAGAAGGAGAAGGTGAAGTCTGGAGGGTGAATCAGAAGAAGCAGAAGAAGGAGAAGGAGAAGGTGATGTCTGGAGGGTGAATCAGAAGAAGCAGAAGAAGGAGAAGGAGAAGATGAAATCTGGAGGGTGAATCAGAAGAAGCAGAAGAAGGAGAAGGAGAAGGTGAAGTCTGGAGGGTGAATCAGAAGAAGTAGAAGAAGGAGAAGGAGAAGGTGAAGTCTGGAGGGTGAATCAGAAGAAGCAGAAGAAGGAGAAGGAGAAGGTGAAGTCTGGAGGGTGAATCAGAAGAAGCAGAAGAAGGAGAAGGAGAAGGTGAAGTCTGGAGGATGAATCAGAAGAAGCAGAAGAAGGAGAAGGAGAAGTTGAAGTCTGGAGGGTGAATCAGAAGAAGCAGAATAAGGAGAGGTGAAGGTGAAGTATGGAGGGTGAATCAGAAGAAGCAGAAGCAGGAGAAGGAGAAGGTGAAGTCTGGAGGGTGAATCAGAAGAAGTAGAAGAAGGAGAAGGAGAAGGTGAAGTCTGGAGGGTGAAGCAGAAGAAGGAGAAGAAGGAGAAGGAGAAGGTGAAGTCAGGAGTGTGAATCAGAAGAAGTAGAAGAAGGAGAAGGAGAAGGTGAAGTCAGGAGGGTGAATCAGAAGAAGCAGAAGAAGGAGAAGGAGAAGGTGAAGTCTGGAGGGTGAATCAGAAGAAGCAGAATCAGGAGAAGGAGAAGGTGAAGTCTGGAGGGTGAATCAGAAGAAGCAGAATAAGGAGAAGGAGAAGGTGAAGTCTGGAGGGTGAATCAGAAGAAGCAGAAGAAGTAGAAGGAGAAGATGAAGTCTGGAGGGTGAATCAGAAGAAGTAGAAGAAGGAGAAGGAGAAGGTGAAGTCTGGAGGGTGAATCAGAAGAATCAGAAGAAGGAGAAGGAGAAGGTGAAGTCTGGAGGGTGAATCAGACGAAGCAGAAGAAAGAGAAGGAGAAGGTGAAGTCTGGAGGGTGAAGCAGAAGAAACAGAAGAAGGAGAAGGAGAAGGTGAAGACTGGAGGGTGAATCAGAAGAAGTGGAAGAAGGAGAAGGAGAAGGTGAAGTCTGGAGGGTGAATCAGAAGAAGTAGAAGAAGGAGAAGGAGAAGGTGAAGTCTGGAGGGTGAATCAGAAGAAGCAGAAGAAGGAGAAGGAGAAGGTGAAGTCTGGAGGGTGAATCAGAAGAAGCAGAAGAAGGAGAAGGAGAAGATGAAGTCTGGAGGGTGAATCAGAAGAAGTAGAAGAAGGAGAAGGAGAAGGTGAAGTCTGGAGGGTGAATCAGAAGTAGTAGAAGAAGGAGAAGGAGAAGGTGAAGTCTGGACGGTGAATCAGAAGAAACAGAAGAAGGAGAAGGAGAAGGTGAAGTCTGGAGGGTGTATCAGAAGAAGTAGAAGAAGGAGAAGGAGAAGGTGTAGTCTGGAGGGTGAATCAGAAGAGGTAGACGAAGGAGAAGGAGAAGGTGAAGTCTGGAGGGTGAATCAGAAGAAGCAGAAGAAGGAGATGGAGAAGGTGAAGTCTGGAGGGTGAATCAGAAGAAGTAGAAGAAGGAGAAGGAGAAGGTGAAGTCTGGAGGGTGAATCAGAAGAAGCAGAAGAAGGAGAAGGAGAAGGTGAAGTCTGGAGGGTGAATCAGAAGAAGCAGAAGAAGGAGAAGGAGAAGGAGAATCTGGAGGGTGAATCAGAAGAAGCAGAATAAGGAGAAGGAGAAGGTGAAGTCTGGAGGGTGAATCAGAAGAAGCAGAAGAAGGAGAAGGAGAAGGTGAAGTCTGGAGGGTGAATCAGAAGAAGTAGAAGAAGGAGAAGGAGAAGGTGATGTCTGGAGGGTGAATCAGAAGAAGTAGAAGAAGGAGAAGGAGAAGGTGAAGTCTGGAGGTTGAATCAGAAGAAGTAGAAGAAGGAGAAGGAGAAGGTGAAGTCTGGAGGGTGAAGCAGAAGAAGTAGAAGAAGGAGAAGGAGAAGGTGAAGTCAGGAGGGTGAATCAGAAGAAGTAGAAGAAGGAGAAGGAGAAGTTGAAGTCAGGAGGGTGAATCAGAAGAAGCAGAAGAAGGAGAAGGGGAAGGTGAAGTCTGGAGGGTGAATCAGAAGAATCAGAAGAAGGAGAAGGAGAATGTGAAGTCTGGAGGGTGAATCAGAAGAAGCAGAATCAGGAGAAGGAGAAGGTGAAGTCTGGAGGGTGAATCAGAAGAAGCAGAATAAGGAGAAGGAGAAGGTGAAGTCTGGAGGGTGAATCAGAAGAAGCAGAAGAAGGAGAAGGAGAAGATGAAGTCTGGAGGGTGAATCAGAAGAAGTAGAAGAAGGAGAAGGAGAAGGTGAAGTCTGGAGGGTGAAGCAGAAGAAGTAGAAGAAGGAGAAGGAGAAGGTGAAGTCAGGAGGGTGAATCAGAAGAAGTAGAAGAAGGAGAAGGAGAAGGTGAAGTCAGGAGGGTGAATCAGAAGAAGCAGAAGAAGGAGAAGGAGAAGGTGAAGTCTGGAGGGTGAATCAGAAGAATCAGAAGAAGGAGAAGGAGAAGGTGATGTCTGGAGGGTGAATCAGAAGAAGCAGAAGAAAGAGAAGGAGAAGGTGAAGTCTGGAGGGTGAAGCAGAAGAAACAGAAGAAGGAGAAGGAGAAGGTGAAGACTGGAGGGTGAATCAGAAGAAGTGGAAGAAGGAGAAGGAGAAGGTGAAGTCTGGAGGGTGAATCAGAAGAAGTAGAAGAAGGAGAAGGAGAAGGTGAAGTCTGGAGGGTGAATCAGAAGAAGCAGGAGAAGGAGAAGGTGAAGTCTGGAGGGTGAATCAGAAGAAGCAGAAGAAGGAGAAGGAGAAGATGAAGTCTGGAGGGTGAATCAGAAGAAGTAGAAGAAGGAGAAGGAGAAGGTGAAGTCTGGAGGGTGAATCAGAAGTAGTAGAAGAAGGAGAAGGAGAAGGTGAAGTCTGGACGGTGAATCAGAAGAAACAGAAGAAGGAGAAGGAGAAGGTGAAGTCTGGAGGGTGAATCAGAAGAAGTAGAAGAAGGAGAAGGAGAAGGTGTAGTCTGGAGGGTGAATCAGAAGAAGTAGACGAAGGAGAAGGAGAAGGTGAAGTCTGGAGGGTGAATCAGAAGAAGCAGAAGAAGGAGATGGAGAAGGTGAAGTCTGGAGGGTGAATCAGAAGAAGTAGAAGAAGGAGAAGGAGAAGGTGAAGTCTGGAGGGTGAATCAGAAGAAGCAGAAGAAGGAGAAGGAGAAGGTGAAGTCTGGAGGGTGAATCAGAAGAAGCAGAAGAAGGAGAAGGAGAAGGAGAAGTCTGGAGGGTGAATCAGAAGAAGCAGAATAAGGAGAAGGAGAAGGTGAAGTCTGGAGGGTGAATCAGAAGAAGCAGAAGAAGGAGAAGGAGAAGGTGAAGTCTGGAGGGAGAATCAGAAGAAGGAGAAGAAGGAGAAGGAGAAGGTGAAGTCTGGAGGGTGAAGCAGAAGAAACAGAAGAAGGAGAAGGAGAAGGTGAAGACTGGAGGGTGAATCAGAAGAAGTGGAAGAAGGAGAAGGAGAAGGTGAAGTCTGGAGGGTGAATCAGAAGAAGTAGAAGAAGGAGAAGGAGAAGGTGAAGTCTGGAGGGTGAATCAGAAGAAGCAGAAGAAGGAGAAGGAGAAGGTGAAGTCTGGAGGGTGAATCAGAAGAAGCAGAAGAAGGAGAAGGAGAAGATGAAGTCTGGAGGGTGAATCAGAAGAAGTAGAAGAAGGAGAAGGAGAAGGTGAAGTCTGGAGGGTGAATCAGAAGTAGTAGAAGAAGGAGAAGGAGAAGGTGAAGTCTGGACGGTGAATCAGAAGAAACAGAAGAAGGAGAAGGAGAAGGTGAAGTCTGGAGGGTGAATCAGAAGAAGTAGAAGAAGGAGAAGGAGAAGGTGTAGTCTGGAGGGTGAATCAGAAGAGGTAGACGAAGGAGAAGGAGAAGGTGAAGTCTGGAGGGTGAATCAGAAGAAGCAGAAGAAGGAGATGGAGAAGGTGAAGTCTGGAGGGTGAATCAGAAGACGTAGAAGAAGGAGAAGGAGAAGGTGAAGTCTGGAGGGTGAATCAGAAGAAGCAGAAGAAGGAGAAGGAGAAGGTGAAGTCTGGAGGGTGAATCAGAAGAAGCAGAAGAAGGAGAAGGAGAAGGAGAATCTGGAGGGTGAATCAGAAGAAGCAGAATAAGGAGAAGGAGAAGGTGAAGTCTGGAGGGTGAATCAGAAGAAGCAGAAGAAGGAGAAGGAGAAGGTGAAGTATGGAGGGTGAATCAGAAGAAGTAGAAGAAGGAGAAGGAGAAGGTGAAGTCTGGAGGGTGAATCAGAAGAAGTAGAAGAAGGAGAAGGAGAAGGTGAAGTCTGGAGGTTGAATCAGAAGAAGTAGAAGAAGGAGAAGGAGAAGGTGAAGTCTGGAGGGTGAAGCAGAAGAAGTAGAAGAAGGAGAAGGAGAAGGTGAAGTCAGGAGGGTGAATCAGAAGAAGTAGAAGAAGGAGAAGGAGAAGTTGAAGTCAGGAGGGTGAATCAGAAGAAGCAGAAGAAGGAGAAGGGGAAGGTGAAGTCTGGAGGGTGAATCAGAAGAATCAGAAGAAGGAGAAGGAGAATGTGAAGTCTGGAGGGTGAATCAGAAGAAGCAGAAGAAAGAGAAGGAGATGGTGAAGTCTGGAGGGTGAATCAGAAGAAGTAGAAGAAGGAGAAGGAGAAGGTGAAGTCTGGAGGGTGAATCAGAAGAAGCAGAGGAAGGAGAAGGAGAAGGTGAAGTCTGGAGGGTGAATCAGAAGAAGCAGAAGAAGTAGAAGGAGAAGGTGAAGTCTGGAGGGTGAATGAGAAGAAGCAGAATAAGGAGAAGGAGAAGGTGAAGTCTGGAGGGTGAATCAGAAGAAGCAGAAGAAGGAGAAGGAGAAGGTGAAGTCTGGAGGGTGAATCAGAAGAAGTAGAAGAAGGAGAAGGAGAAGGTGAAGTCTGGAGGGTGAATCAGAAGAAGTAGAAGAAGGAGAAGGAGAAGGTGAAGTCTGGAGGGTGAATCAGAAGAAGCAGGAGAAGGAGCAGGTGAAGTCTGGAGGGTGAATCAGAAGAAGCAGAAGAAGGAGAAGGAGAAGATGAAGTCTGGAGGGTGAATCAGAAGAAGTAGAAGAAGGAGAAGGAGGAGGTGAAGTCTGGAGGGTGAATCAGAAGTAGTAGAAGAAGGAGAAGGAGAAGGTGAAGTCTGGACGGTGAATCAGAAGAAACAGAAGAAGGAGAAGGAGAAGGTGAAGTCTGGAGGGTGAATCAGAAGAAGTAGAAGAAGGAGAAGGAGAAGGTGTAGTCTGGAGGGTGAATCAGAAGAAGTAGACGAAGGAGAAGGAGAAGGTGAAGTCTGGAGGGTGAATCAGAAGAAGCAGAAGAAGGAGATGGAGAAGGTGAAGTCTGGAGGGTGAATCAGAAGAAGTAGAAGAAGGAGAAGGAGAAGGTGAAGTCTGGAGGGTGAATCAGAAGAAGCAGAAGAAGGAGAAGGAGAAGGTGAAGTCTGGAGGGTGAATCAGAAGAAGCAGAAGAAGGAGAAGGAGAAGGAGAAGTCTGGAGGGTGAATCAGAAGAAGCAGAATAAGGAGAAGGAGAAGGTGAAGTCTGGAGGGTGAATCAGAAGAAGCAGAAGAAGGAGAAGGAGAAGGTGAAGTCTGGAGGGAGAATCAGAAGAAGGAGAAGAAGGAGAAGGAGAAGGTGAAGTCTAGAGGGTGAATCAGAAGAAGTAGAAGAAGGAGAAGGAGAAGGTGAAGTCTGGAGGTTGAATCAGAAGAAGTAGAAGAAGGAGAAGGAGAAGGTGAAGTCTGGAGGGTGAAGCAGAAGAAGTAGAAGAAGGAGAAGGAGAAGGTGAAGTCAGGAGGGTGAATCAGAAGAAGTAGAAGAAGGAGAAGGAGAAGGTGAAGTCTGGAGGGTGAATCAGAAGTAGTAGAAGAAGGAGAAGGAGAAGGTGAAGTCTGGACGGTGAATCAGAAGAAACAGAAGAAGGAGAAGGAGAAGGTGAAGTCTGGAGGGTGAATCAGAAGAAGTAGAAGAAGGAGAAGGAGAAGGTGTAGTCTGGAGGGTGAATCAGAAGAAGTAGACGAAGGAGAAGGAGAAGGTGAAGTCTGGAGGGTGAATCAGAAGAAGCAGAAGAAGGAGATGGAGAAGGTGAAGTCTGGAGGGTGAATCAGAAGAAGTAGAAGAAGGAGAAGGAGAAGGTGAAGTCTGGAGGGTGAATCAGAAGAAGCAGAAGAAGGAGAAGGAGAAGGTGAAGTCTGGAGGGTGAATCAGAAGAAGCAGAAGAAGGAGAAGGAGAAGGAGAAGTCTGGAGGGTGAATCAGAAGAAGCAGAATAAGGAGAAGGAGAAGGTGAAGTCTGGAGGGTGAATCAGAAGAAGCAGAAGAAGGAGAAGGAGAAGGTGAAGTCTGGAGGGAGAATCAGAAGAAGGAGAAGAAGGAGAAGGAGAAGGTGAAGTCTGGAGGGTGAAGCAGAAGAAACAGAAGAAGGAGAAGGAGAAGGTGAAGACTGGAGGGTGAATCAGAAGAAGTGGAAGAAGGAGAAGGAGAAGGTGAAGTCTGGAGGGTGAATCAGAAGAAGTAGAAGAAGGAGAAGGAGAAGGTGAAGTCTGGAGGGTGAATCAGAAGAAGCAGAAGAAGGAGAAGGAGAAGGTGAAGTCTGGAGGGTGAATCAGAAGAAGCAGAAGAAGGAGAAGGAGAAGATGAAGTCTGGAGGGTGAATCAGAAGAAGTAGAAGAAGGAGAAGGAGAAGGTGAAGTCTGGAGGGTGAATCAGAAGTAGTAGAAGAAGGAGAAGGAGAAGGTGAAGTCTGGACGGTGAATCAGAAGAAACAGAAGAAGGAGAAGGAGAAGGTGAAGTCTGGAGGGTGAATCAGAAGAAGTAGAAGAAGGAGAAGGAGAAGGTGTAGTCTGGAGGGTGAATCAGAAGAGGTAGACGAAGGAGAAGGAGAAGGTGAAGTCTGGAGGGTGAATCAGAAGAAGCAGAAGAAGGAGATGGAGAAGGTGAAGTCTGGAGGGTGAATCAGAAGAAGTAGAAGAAGGAGAAGGAGAAGGTGAAGTCTGGAGGGTGAATCAGAAGAAGCAGAAGAAGGAGAAGGAGAAGGTGAAGTCTGGAGGGTGAATCAGAAGAAGCAGAAGAAGGAGAAGGAGAAGGAGAATCTGGAGGGTGAATCAGAAGAAGCAGAATAAGGAGAAGGAGAAGGTGAAGTCTGGAGGGTGAATCAGAAGAAGCAGAAGAAGGAGAAGGAGAAGGTGAAGTATGGAGGGTGAATCAGAAGAAGTAGAAGAAGGAGAAGGAGAAGGTGAAGTCTGGAGGGTGAATCAGAAGAAGTAGAAGAAGGAGAAGGAGAAGGTGAAGTCTGGAGGTTGAATCAGAAGAAGTAGAAGAAGGAGAAGGAGAAGGTGAAGTCTGGAGGGTGAAGCAGAAGAAGTAGAAGAAGGAGAAGGAGAAGGTGAAGTCAGGAGGGTGAATCAGAAGAAGTAGAAGAAGGAGAAGGAGAAGTTGAAGTCAGGAGGGTGAATCAGAAGAAGCAGAAGAAGGAGAAGGGGAAGGTGAAGTCTGGAGGGTGAATCAGAAGAATCAGAAGAAGGAGAAGGAGAATGTGAAGTCTGGAGGGTGAATCAGAAGAAGCAGAATCAGGAGAAGGAGAAGGTGAAGTCTGGAGGGTGAATCAGAAGAAGCAGAAGAAGGAGAAGGAGAAGGTGAAGTCTGGAGGGTGAATCAGAAGAAGCAGAAGAAGGAGAAGGAGAAGATGAAGTCTGGAGGGTGAATCAGAAGAAGTAGAAGAAGGAGAAGGAGAAGGTGAAGTCTGGAGGGTGAATCAGAAGAAGTAGAAGAAGGAGAAGGAGAAGGTGAAGTCTGGAGGTTGAATCAGAAGAAGTAGAAGAAGGAGAAGGAGAAGGTGAAGTCTGGAGGGTGAAGCAGAAGAAGTAGAAGAAGGAGAAGGAGAAGGTGAAGTCAGGAGGGTGAATCAGAAGAAGCAGAATAAGGAGAAGGAGAAGGTGAAGTCTGGAGGGTGAATCAGAAGAAGCAGAAGAAGGAGAAGGAGAAGATGAAGTCTGGAGGGTGAATCAGAAGAAGTAGAAGAAGGAGAAGGAGAAGGTGAGGTCTCGAGGGTGAATCAGAAGAAGCAGAATAAGGAGAAGGAGAAGGTGATGTCTGGAGGGTGAATCAGAAGAAGCAGAAGAAGGAGAAGGAGAAGGTGAAGTATGGAGGGTGAATCAGAAGAAGTAGAAGAAGGAGAAGGAGAAGGTGAAGTCTGGAGGGTGAATCAGCAGAAGTAGAAGAAGGAGAAGGAGAAGGTGAAGTCTGGAGGTTGAATCAGAAGAAGTAGAAGAAGGAGAAGGAGAAGGTGAAGTCTGGAGGGTGAAGCAGAAGAAGTAGAAGAAGGAGAAGGAGAAGGTGAAGTCAGGAGGGTGAATCAGAAGAAGTAGAAGAAGGAGAAGGAGAAGTTGAAGTCAGGAGGGTGAATCAGAAGAAGCAGAAGAAGGAGAAGGGGAAGGTGAAGTCTGGAGGGTGAATCAGAAGAATCAGAAGAAGGAGAAGGAGAAGGTGAAGTCTGGAGGGTGAATCAGAAGAAGCAGAATAAGGAGAAGGAGAAGGTGAAGTCTGGAGGGTGAATCAGAAGAAGCAGAAGAAGGAGAAGGAGAAGATGAAGTCTGGAGGGTGAATCAGAAGAAGTAGAAGAAGGAGAAGGAGAAGGTGAAGTCTGGAGGGTGAAGCAGAAGAAGTAGAAGAAGGAGAAGGAGAAGGTGAAGTCAGGAGGGTGAATCAGAAGAAGTAGGAGAAGGAGAAGGAGAAGGTGAAGTCAGGAGGGTGAATCAGAAGAAGCAGAAGAAGGAGAAGGAGAAGGTGAAGTCTGGAGGGTGAATCAGAAGAATCAGAAGAAGGAGAAGGAGAAGGTGATGTCTGGAGGGTGAATCAGAAGAAGCAGAAGAAAGAGAAGGAGAAGGTGAAGTCTGGAGGGTGAAGCAGAAGAAACAGAAGAAGGAGAAGGAGAAGGTGAAGACTGGAGGGTGAATCAGAAGAAGTGGAAGAAGGAGAAGGAGAAGGTGAAGTCTGGAGGGTGAATCAGAAGAAGTAGAAGAAGGAGAAGGAGAAGGTGAAGTCTGGAGGGTGAATCAGAAGAAGCAGGAGAAGGAGCAGGTGAAGTCTGGAGGGTGAATCAGAAGAAGCAGAAGAAGGAGAAGGAGAAGATGAAGTCTGGAGGGTGAATCAGAAGAAGTAGAAGAAGGAGAAGGAGGAGGTGAAGTCTGGAGGGTGAATCAGAAGTAGTAGAAGAAGGAGAAGGAGAAGGTGAAGTCTGGACGGTGAATCAGAAGAAACAGAAGAAGGAGAAGGAGAAGGTGAAGTCTGGAGGGTGAATCAGAAGAAGTAGAAGAAGGAGAAGGAGAAGGTGTAGTCTGGAGGGTGAATCAGAAGAAGTAGACGAAGGAGAAGGAGAAGGTGAAGTCTGGAGGGTGAATCAGAAGAAGCAGAAGAAGGAGATGGAGAAGGTGAAGTCTGGAGGGTGAATCAGAAGAAGTAGAAGAAGGAGAAGGAGAAGGTGAAGTCTGGAGGGTGAATCAGAAGAAGCAGAAGAAGGAGAAGGAGAAGGTGAAGTCTGGAGGGTGAATCAGAAGAAGCAGTAGAAGGAGAAGGAGAAGGAGAAGTCTGGAGGGTGAATCAGAAGAAGCAGAATAAGGAGAAGGAGAAGGTGAAGTCTGGAGGGTGAATCAGAAGAAGCAGAAGAAGGAGAAGGAGAAGGTGAAGTCTGGAGGGAGAATCAGAAGAAGGAGAAGAAGGAGAAGGAGAAGGTGAAGTCTAGAGGGTGAATCAGAAGAAGTAGAAGAAGGAGAAGGAGAAGGTGAAGTCTGGAGGTTGAATCAGAAGAAGTAGAAGAAGGAGAAGGAGAAGGTGAAGTCTGGAGGGTGAAGCAGAAGAAGTAGAAGAAGGAGAAGGAGAAGGTGAAGTCAGGAGGGTGAATCAGAAGAAGTAGAAGAAGGAGAAGGAGAAGGTGAAGTCAGGAGGGTGAATCAGAAGAAGCAGAAGAAGGAGAAGGAGAAGGTGAAGTCTGGAGGGTGAATCAGAAGAATCAGAAGAAGGAGAAGGAGAATGTGAAGTCTGGAGGGTGAATCAGAAGAAGCAGAAGAAAGAGAAGGAGATGGTGAAGTCTGGAGGGTGAATCAGAAGAAGCAGAAGAAGGAGAAGGAGAAGGTGAAGTCTGGAGGGTGAATCAGAAGAAGTAGAAGAAGGAGAAGGAGAAGGTGAAGTCTGGAGGGTGAATCAGAAGAAGTAGAAGAAGGAGAAGGAGAAGGTGAAGTCTGGAGGGTGAATCAGAAGAAGCAGGAGAAGGAGCAGGTGAAGTCTGGAGGGTGAATCAGAAGAAGCAGAAGAAGGAGAAGGAGAAGATGAAGTCTGGAGGGTGAATCAGAAGAAGTAGAAGAAGGAGAAGGAGGAGGTGAAGTCTGGAGGGTGTATCAGAAGTAGTAGAAGAAGGAGAAGGAGAAGGTGAAGTCTGGACGGTGAATCAGAAGAAACAGAAGAAGGAGAAGGAGAAGGTGAAGTCTGGAGGGTGAATCAGAAGAAGTAGAAGAAGGAGAAGGAGAAGGTGTAGTCTGGAGGGTGAATCAGAAGAAGTAGACGAAGGAGAAGGAGAAGGTGAAGTCTGGAGGGTGAATCAGAAGAAGCAGAAGAAGGAGATGGAGAAGGTGAAGTCTGGAGGGTGAATCAGAAGAAGTAGAAGAAGGAGAAGGAGAAGGTGAAGTCTGGAGGGTGAATCAGAAGAAGCAGAAGAAGGAGAAGGAGAAGGTGAAGTCTGGAGGGTGAATCAGAAGAAGCAGAAGAAGGAGAAGGAGAAGGAGAAGTCTGGAGGGTGAATCAGAAGAAGCAGAATAAGGAGAAGGAGAAGGTGAAGTCTGGAGGGTGAATCAGAAGAAGCAGAAGAAGGAGAAGGAGAAGGTGAAGTCTGGAGGGAGAATCAGAAGAAGGAGAAGAAGGAGAAGGAGAAGGTGAAGTCTAGAGGGTGAATCAGAAGAAGTAGAAGAAGGAGAAGGAGAAGGTGAAGTCTGGAGGTTGAATCAGAAGAAGTAGAAGAAGGAGAAGGAGAAGGTGAAGTCTGGAGGGTGAAGCAGAAGAAGTAGAAGAAGGAGAAGGAGAAGGTGAAGTCAGGAGGGTGAATCAGAAGAAGTAGAAGAAGGAGAAGGAGAAGGTGAAGTCTGGAGGGTGAATCAGAAGAATCAGAAGAAGGAGAAGGAGAAGGTGAAGTCTGGAGGGTGAATCAGAAGAAGCAGAAGAAGGAGAAGGAGAAGTTGAAGTCTGGAGGGTGAATCAGAAGAAGTAGAAGAAGGAGAAGGAGAAGGTGAAGTCTGGAGGGTGAATCAGAAGAAGCAGAAGAAGGAGAAGGAGAAGGTGAAGTCTGGAGGGTGAATCAGAAGAAGCAGAAGAAGGAGAAGGAGAAGGTGAAGTCTGGAGGGTGAATCAGAAGAAGCAGAAGAAGGAGAAGGAGAAGGTGAAGTCAGGAGGGTGAATCAGAAGAAGCAGAAGAAGGAGAAGGAGAAGGTGAAGTTAGGAGGGTGAATCAGAAGAAGCAGAAGAAGGAGAAGGAGAAGGTGAAGTCTGGAGGGTGAATCAGAAGAAGTAGAAGAAGGAGAAGGAGAAGGTGTAGTCTGGAGGGTGAATCAGAAGAGGTAGACGAAGGAGAAGGAGAAGGTGAAGTCTGGAGGGTGAATCAGAAGAAGCAGAAGAAGGAAAAGGAGAAGGTGAAGTCTGGAGGGTGAATCAGAAGAAGTAGAAGAAGGAGAAGGAGAAGGAGAAGTCTGGAGGGTGAATCAGAAGAAGTAGAAGAAGGAGAAGGAGAAGGTGTAGTCTGGAGGGTGAATCAGAAGAAGCAGAAGAAGGAGAAGGAGAAGGAGAATCTGGAGGGTGAATCAGAAGAAGCAGAATAAGGAGAAGGAGAAGGTGAAGTCTGGAGGGTGAATCAGAAGAAGTAGAAGAAGGAGAAGGAGAAGGTGAAGTCTGGAGGGTGAATCAGAAGAAGCAGAAGAAGGAGAAGGAGAAGGTGAAGTCTGGAGGGTGTATCAGAAGAAGCAGAAGAAGGAGAAGGAGAAGGAGAATCTGGAGGGTGAATCAGAAGAAGCAGAATAAGGAGAAGGAGAAGGTGAAGTCTGGAGGGTGAATCAGAAGAAGCAGAAGAAGGAGAAGGAGAAGGTGAAGTATGGAGGGTGAATCAGAAGAAGTAGAAGAAGGAGAAGGAGAAGGTGAAGTCTGGAGGGTGAATCAGAAGAAGTAGAAGAAGGAGAAGGAGAAGCTGAAGTCTGGAGGTTGAATCAGAAGAAGTAGAAGAAGGAGAAGGAGAAGGTGAAGTCTGGAGGGTGAAGCAGAAGAAGTAGAAGAAGGAGAAGGAGAAGGTGAAGTCAGGAGGGTGAATCAGAAGAAGTAGAAGAAGGAGAAGGAGAAGTTGAAGTCAGGAGGGTGAATCAGAAGAAGCAGAAGAAGGAGAAGGGGAAGGTGAAGTCTGGAGGGTGAATCAGAAGAATCAGAAGAAGGAGAAGGAGAATGTGAAGTCTGGAGGGTGAATCAGAAGAAGCAGAATCAGGAGAAGGAGAAGGTGAAGTCTGGAGGGTGAATCAGAAGAAGCAGAATAAGGAGAAGGAGAAGGTGAAGTCTGGAGGGTGAATCAGAAGAAGCAGAAGAAGGAGAAGGAGAAGATGAAGTCTGGAGGGTGAATCAGAAGAAGGAGAAGGAGAAGGTGAAGTCTGGAGGGTGAAGCAGAAGAAGTAGAAGAAGGAGAAGGAGAAGGTGAAGTCAGGAGGGTGAATCAGAAGAAGTAGAAGAAGGAGAAGGAGAAGGTGAAGTCAGGAGGGTGAATCAGAAGAAGCAGAAGAAGGAGAAGGAGAAGGTGAAGTCTGGAGGGTGAATCAGAAGAATCAGAAGAAGGAGAAGGAGAAGGTGATGTCTGGAGGGTGAATCAGAAGAAGCAGAAGAAAGAGAAGGAGAAGGTGAAGTCTGGAGGGTGAAGCAGAAGAAACAGAAGAAGGAGAAGGAGAAGGTGAAGACTGGAGGGTGAATCAGAAGAAGTGGAAGAAGGAGAAGGAGAAGGTGAAGTCTGGAGGGTGAATCAGAAGAAGTAGAAGAAGGAGAAGGAGAAGGTGAAGTCTGGAGGGTGAATCAGAAGAAGCAGGAGAAGGAGCAGGTGAAGTCTGGAGGGTGAATCAGAAGAAGCAGAAGAAGGAGAAGGAGAAGATGAAGTCTGGAGGGTGAATCAGAAGAAGTAGAAGAAGGAGAAGGAGGAGGTGAAGTCTGGAGGGTGAATCAGAAGTAGTAGAAGAAGGAGAAGGAGAAGGTGAAGTCTGGACGGTGAATCAGAAGAAACAGAAGAAGGAGAAGGAGAAGGTGAAGTCTGGAGGGTGAATCAGAAGAAGTAGAAGAAGGAGAAGGAGAAGGTGTAGTCTGGAGGGTGAATCAGAAGAAGTAGACGAAGGAGAAGGAGAAGGTGAAGTCTGGAGGGTGAATCAGAAGAAGCAGAAGAAGGAGATGGAGAAGGTGAAGTCTGGAGGGTGAATCAGAAGAAGTAGAAGAAGGAGAAGGAGAAGGTGAAGTCTGGAGGGTGAATCAGAAGAAGCAGAAGAAGGAGAAGGAGAAGGTGAAGTCTGGAGGGTGAATCAGAAGAAGCAGAAGAAGGAGAAGGAGAAGGAGAAGTCTGGAGGGTGAATCAGAAGAAGCAGAATAAGGAGAAGGAGAAGGTGAAATCTGGAGGGTGAATCAGAAGAAGCAGAAGAAGGAGAAGGAGAAGGTGAAGTCTGGAGGGAGAATCAGAAGAAGGAGAAGAAGGAGAAGGAGAAGGTGAAGTCTAGAGGGTGAATCAGAAGAAGTAGAAGAAGGAGAAGGAGAAGGTGAAGTCTGGAGGTTGAATCAGAAGAAGTAGAAGAAGGAGAAGGAGAAGGTGAAGTCTGGAGGGTGAAGCAGAAGAAGTAGAAGAAGGAGAAGGAGAAGTTGAAGTCAGGAGGGTGAATCAGAAGAAGTAGAAGAAGGAGAAGGAGAAGGTGAAGTCAGGAGGGTGAATCAGAAGAAGCAGAAGAAGGAGAAGGAGAAGGTGAAGTCTGGAGGGTGAATCAGAAGAATCAGAAGAAGGAGAAGGAGAATGTGAAGTCTGGAGGGTGAATCAGAAGAAGCAGAAGAAAGAGAAGGAGATGGTGAAGTCTGGAGGGTGAATCAGAAGAAGTAGAAGAAGGAGAAGGAGAAGGTGAAGTCTGGAGGGTGAATCAGAAGAAGCAGAGGAAGGAGAAGGAGAAGGTGAAGTCTGGAGGGTGAATCAGAAGAAGCAGAAGAAGTAGAAGGAGAAGGTGAAGTCTGGAGGGTGAATCAGAAGAAGCAGAAGAAGGAGAAGGAGAAGGTGAAGTCTGGAGGGTGAATGAGAAGAAGCAGAATAAGGAGAAGGAGAAGGTGAAGTCTGGAGGGTGAATCAGAAGAAGCAGAAGAAGGAGAAGGAGAAGGTGAAGTCTGGAGGGTGAATCAGAAGAAGTAGAAGAAGGAGAAGGAGAAGGTGAAGTCTGGAGGGTGAAGCAGAAGAAGGAGAAGGAGAAGGTGAAGTCAGGAGGGTGAATCAGAAGAAGTAGAAGAAGGAGAAGGAGAAGGTGAAATCAGGAGGGTGAATCAGAAGAAGCAGAAGAAGGAGAAGGAGAAGGTGAAGTCTGGAGGGTGAATCAGAAGAAGCAGAAGAAAGAGAAGGAGAAGGTGAAGTCTGGAGGGTGAAGCAGAAGATACAGAAGAAGGAGAAGGTGAAGACTGGAGGGTGAATCAGAAGAAGTAGAAGAAGGAGAAGGAGAAGGTGCAGTCTGGAGGGTGAATCAGAAGAAGTAGAAGAAGGAGAAGGAGAAGGTGAAGTCTGGCGGGTGAATCAGAAGAAGCAGAAGAAGGAGAAGGAGAAGGTGAAGTCTGGAGGGTGAATCAGAAGAAGCAGAAGAAGGAGAAGGAGAAGATGAAGTCTGGAGGGTGAATCAGAAGAAGTAGAAGAAGGAGAAGGAGAAGGTGAGGTCTGGAGGGTGAATCAGAAGAAGCAGAAGAAGGAGAAGGAGAAGGTGAAGTCTGGAGGGTGAATCAGAAGAAGCAGAAGAAGGAGAAGGAGAAGGTGAAGTCTGGAGGGTGAATCAGAAGAAACAGAAGAAGGAGAAGGAGAAGGTGAAGTCTGGAGGGTGAATCAGAAGAAGTAGAAGAAGGAGAAGGAGAGGGTGTAGTCTGGAGGGTGAATCAGAAGAAGCAGAAGAAGGAGAAGGAGAAGGTGAAGTCTGGAGGGTGAATCAGAAGAAGCAGAAGAAGGAGAAGGAGAAGGTGAAGTCTGGAGGGTGAATCAGAAGAAGCAGAAGAAGGAGAAGGAGAAGGTGAAGTCAGGAGGGTGAATCAGAAGAAGCAGAAGAAGGAGAAGGAGAAGGTGAAGTTAGGAGGGTGAATCAGAAGAAGCAGAAGAAGGAGAAGGAGCAGGTGATGTCAGGGGGATGAAGCAGAAGAAGTAGAAGAAGGAGAAGGAGAACGTGAAGTCAGGACGGTGAAGCAGAAGAAGCAGAAGAAGGAGAAGGAGAAGGTGAAGTCTGGAGGGTGAATCAGAAGAAGTAGAAGAAGGAAAAGGAGAAGGTGAAGTCTGGAGGGTGAATCAGAAGAAGTAGAAGAAGGAGAAGGAGAAGGAGAAGTCTGGAGGGTGAAGCAGAAGAAGTAGAAGAAGGAGAAGGAGAAGGTGAAGTCAGGAGGGTGAATCAGAAGAAGTAGAAGAAGGAGAAGGAGAAGGTGAAGTCAGGAGGGTGAATCAGAAGAAGCAGAAGAAGGAGAAGGAGAAGGTGAAGTCTGGAGGGTGAATCAGAAGAATCAGAAGAAGGAGAAGGAGAAGGTGAAGTCTGGAGGGTGAATCAGAAGAAGCAGAAGAAAGAGAAGGAGAAGGTGAAGTCTGGAGGGTGAATCAGAAGAAGTAGAAGAAGGAGAAGGAGAAGGTGAAGTCTGGAGGGTGAATCAGAAGAAGCAGAAGAAGGAGAAGGAGAAGGTGAAGTCTGGAGCGTGAATCAGAAGAAGCAGAAGAAGGAGAAGGAGAAGGTGAAGTATGCAGGGTGAATCAGAAGAAGCAGAAGAAGGAGAAGGAGAAGGTGAAGTCTGGAGGGTGAATCAGAAGAAGCAGAATAAGGAGAAGGAGAAGGTGAAGTCTGGAGGGTGAATCAGAAGAAGCAGAAGAAGGAGAAGGAGAAGGTGAAGTCTGGAGGGTGAATCAGAAGAAGTAGAAGAAGGAGAAGGAGAAGTTGAAGTCTGGAGGGTGAAGCAGAAGAATTAGAAGATGGAGAAGGAGAAGGTGAAGTCAGGAGGGTGAATCAGAAGAAGTAGAAGAAGGAGAAGGAGAAGGTGAAGTCTGGAGGGTGAATCAGAAGAAGCAGAGGAAGGAGAAGGAGAAGGTGAAGTCTGGAGGGTGAATCAGAAGAAGCAGAAGAAGTAGAAGGAGAAGGTGAAGTCTGGAGGGTGAATCAGAAGAAGCAGAAGAAGGAGAAGGAGAAGGTGAAGTCTGGAGGGTGAATGAGAAGAAGCAGAAGAAGGAGAAGGAGAAGGTGAAGTCTGGAGGGTGAAGCAGAAGAAACAGAAGAAGGAGAAGGAGAAGGTGAAGACTGGAGGGTGAATCAGAAGAAGTGGAAGAAGGAGAAGGAGAAGGTGAAGTCTGGAGGGTGAATCAGAAGAAGTAGAAGAAGGAGAAGGAGAAGGTGAAGTCTGGAGGGTGAATCAGAAGAAGCAGAAGAAGGAGAAGGAGAAGGTGAAGTCTGGAGGGTGAATCAGAAGAAGCAGAAGAAGGAGAAGGAGAAGATGAAGTCTGGAGGGTGAATCAGAAGAAGTAGAAGAAGGAGAAGGAGAAGGTGAAGTCTGGAGGGTGAATCAGAAGTAGTAGAAGAAGGAGAAGGAGAAGGTGAAGTCTGGACGGTGAATCAGAAGAAACAGAAGAAGGAGAAGGAGAAGGTGAAGTCTGGAGGGTGAATCAGAAGAAGTAGAAGAAGGAGAAGGAGAAGGTGTAGTCTGGAGGGTGAATCAGAAGAGGTAGACGAAGGAGAAGGAGAAGGTGAAGTCTGGAGGGTGAATCAGAAGAAGCAGAAGAAGGAGATGGAGAAGGTGAAGTCTGGAGGGTGAATCAGAAGAAGTAGAAGAAGGAGAAGGAGAAGGTGAAGTCTGGAGGGTGAATCAGAAGAAGCAGAAGAAGGAGAAGGAGAAGGTGAAGTCTGGAGGGTGAATC
Organism: Somniosus microcephalus; assembly: GCF_052327205.1. Lineage (NCBI taxonomy): Eukaryota > Metazoa > Chordata > Chondrichthyes > Squaliformes > Somniosidae > Somniosus > Somniosus microcephalus. The sequence goes on from NW_028225361.1 coordinate 391,813, forward strand.
AGAAGAAGCAGAAGAAGGAGAAGGAGAAGGAGAATCTGGAGGGTGAATCAGAAGAAGCAGAATAAGGAGAAGGAGAAGGTGAAGTCTGGAGGGTGAATCAGAAGAAGCAGAAGAAGGAGAAGGAGAAGGTGAAGTATGGAGGGTGAATCAGAAGAAGTAGAAGAAGGAGAAGGAGAAGGTGAAGTCTGGAGGGTGAATCAGAAGAAGTAGAAGAAGGAGAAGGAGAAGGTGAAGTCTGGAGGTTGAATCAGAAGAAGTAGAAGAAGGAGAAGGAGAAGGTGAAGTCTGGAGGGTGAAGCAGAAGAAGTAGAAGAAGGAGAAGGAGAAGGTGAAGTCAGGAGGGTGAATCAGAAGAAGTAGAAGAAGGAGAAGGAGAAGTTGAAGTCAGGAGGGTGAATCAGAAGAAGCAGAAGAAGGAGAAGGGGAAGGTGAAGTCTGGAGGGTGAATCAGAAGAATCAGAAGAAGGAGAAGGAGAATGTGAAGTCTGGAGGGTGAATCAGAAGAAGCAGAATCAGGAGAAGGAGAAGGTGAAGTCTGGAGGGTGAATCAGAAGAAGCAGAATAAGGAGAAGGAGAAGGTGAAGTCTGGAGGGTGAATCAGAAGAAGCAGAAGAAGGAGAAGGAGAAGATGAAGTCTGGAGGGTGAATCAGAAGAAGTAGAAGAAGGAGAAGGTGAAGTCTGGAGGGTGAAGCAGAAGAAGTAGAAGAAGGAGAAGGAGAAGGTGAAGTCAGGAGGGTGAATCAGAAGAAGTAGAAGAAGGAGAAGGAGAAGGTGAAGTCAGGAGGGTGAATCAGAAGAAGCAGAAGAAGGAGAAGGAGAAGGTGAAGTCTGGAGGGTGAATCAGAAGAATCAGAAGAAGGAGAAGGAGAAGGGGATGTCTGGAGGGTGAATCAGAAGAAGCAGAAGAAAGAGAAGGAGAAGGTGAAGTCTGTAGGGTGAAGCAGAAGAAACAGAAGAAGGAGAAGGAGAAGGTGAAGACTGGAGGGTGAATCAGAAGAAGTGGAAGAAGGAGAAGGAGAAGGTGAAGTCTGGAGGGTGAATCAGAAGAAGTAGAAGAAGGAGAAGGAGAAGGTGAAGTCTGGAGGGTGAATCAGAAGAAGCAGGAGAAGGAGCAGGTGAAGTCTGGAGGGTGAATCAGAAGAAGCAGAAGAAGGAGAAGGAGAAGATGAAGTCTGGAGGTTGAATCAGAAGAAGTAGAAGAAGGAGAAGGAGGAGGTGAAGTCTGGAGGGTGAATCAGAAGTAGTAGAAGAAGGAGAAGGAGAAGGTGAAGTCTGGACGGTGAATCAGAAGAAACAGAAGAAGGAGAAGGAGAAGGTGAAGTCTGGAGGGTGAATCAGAAGAAGTAGAAGAAGGAGAAGGAGAAGGTGTAGTCTGGAGGGTGAATCAGAAGAAGTAGACGAAGGAGAAGGAGAAGGTGAAGTCTGGAGGGTGAATCAGAAGAAGCAGAAGAAGGAGATGGAGAAGGTGAAGTCTGGAGGGTGAATCAGAAGAAGTAGAAGAAGGAGAAGGTGAAGGTGAAGTCTGGAGGGTGAATCAGAAGAAGCAGAAGAAGGAGAAGGAGAAGGTGAAGTCTGGAGGGTGAATCAGAAGAAGCAGAAGAAGGAGAAGGAGAAGGAGAAGTCTGGAGGGTGAATCAGAAGAAGCAGAATAAGGAGAAGGAGAAGGTGAAGTCTGGAGGGTGAATCAGAAGAAGCAGAAGAAGGAGAAGGAGAAGGTGAAGTCTGGAGGGAGAATCAGAAGAAGGAGAAGAAGGAGAAGGAGAAGGTGAAGTCTAGAGGGTGAATCAGAAGAAGTAGAAGAAGGAGAAGGAGAAGGTGAAGTCTGGAGGTTGAATCAGAAGAAGTAGAAGAAGGAGAAGGAGAAGTTGAAGTCTGGAGGGTGAAGCAGAAGAAGTAGAAGAAGGAGAAGGAGAAGGTGAAGTCAGGAGGGTGAATCAGAAGAAGTAGAAGAAGGAGAAGGAGAAGGTGAAGTCAGGAGGGTGAATCAGAAGAAGCAGAAGAAGGAGAAGGAGAAGGTGAAGTCTGGAGGGTGAATCAGAAGAATCAGAAGAAGGAGAAGGAGAATGTGAAGTCTGGAGGGTGAATCAGAAGAAGCAGAAGAAAGAGAAGGAGATGGTGAAGTCTGGAGGGTGAATCAGAAGAAGTAGAAGAAGGAGAAGGAGAAGGTGAAGTCTGGAGGGTGAATCAGAAGAAGCAGAGGAAGGAGAAGGAGAAGGTGAAGTCTGGAGGGTGAATCAGAAGAAGCAGAAGAAGTAGAAGGAGAAGGTGAAGTCTGGAGGGTGAATCAGAAGAAGCAGAAGAAGGAGAAGGAGAAGGTGAAGTCTGGAGGGTGAATGAGAAGAAGCAGAATAAGGAGAAGGAGCAGGTGAAGTCTGGAGGGTGAATCAGAAGAAGCAGAAGAAGGAGAAGGAGAAGATGAAGTCTGGAGGGTGAATCAGAAGAAGTAGAAGAAGGAGAAGGAGGAGGTGAAGTCTGGAGGGTGAATCAGAAGTAGTAGAAGAAGGAGAAGGAGAAGGTGAAGTCTGGACGGTGAATCAGAAGAAACAGAAGAAGGAGAAGGAGAAGGTGAAGTCTGGAGGGTGAATCAGAAGAAGTAGAAGAAGGAGAAGGAGAAGGTGTAGTCTGGAGGGTGAATCAGAAGAAGTAGACGAAGGAGAAGGAGAAGGTGAAGTCTGGAGGGTGAATCAGAAGAAGCAGAAGAAGGAGATGGAGAAGGTGAAGTCTGGAGGGTGAATCAGAAGAAGTAGAAGAAGGAGAAGGAGAAGGTGAAGTCTGGAGGGTGAATCAGAAGAAGCAGAAGAAGGAGAAGGAGAAGGTGAAGTCTGGAGGGTGAATCAGAAGAAGCAGAAGAAGGAGAAGGAGAAGGAGAAGTCTGGAGGGTGAATCAGAAGAAGCAGAATAAGGAGAAGGAGAAGGTGAAGTCTGGAGGGTGAATCAGAAGAAGCAGAAGAAGGAGAAGGAGAAGGTGAAGTCTGGAGGGAGAATCAGAAGAAGGAGAAGAAGGAGAAGGAGAAGGTGAAGTCTAGAGGGTGAATCAGAAGAAGTAGAAGAAGGAGAAGGAGAAGGTGAAGTCTGGAGGTTGAATCAGAAGAAGTAGAAGAAGGAGAAGGAGAAGGTGAAGTCTGGAGGGTGAAGCAGAAGAAGTAGAAGAAGGAGAAGGAGAAGGTGAAGTCAGGAGGGTGAATCAGAAGAAGTAGAAGAAGGAGAAGGAGAAGTTGAAGTCAGGAGGGTGAATCAGAAGAAGCAGAAGAAGGAGAAGGGGAAGGTGAAGTCTGGAGGGTGAATCAGAAGAATCAGAAGAAGGAGAAGGAGAATGTGAAGTCTGGAGGGTGAATCAGAAGAAGCAGAATCAGGAGAAGGAGAAGGTGAAGTCTGGAGGGTGAATCAGAAGAAGCAGAATAAGGAGAAGGAGAAGGTGAAGTCTGGAGGGTGAATCAGAAGAAGCAGAAGAAGGAGAAGGAGAAGATGAAGTCTGGAGGGTGAATCAGAAGAAGTAGAAGAAGGAGAAGGTGAAGTCTGGAGGGTGAAGCAGAAGAAGTAGAAGAAGGAGAAGGAGAAGGTGAAGTCAGGAGGGTGAATCAGAAGAAGTAGAAGAAGGAGAAGGAGAAGGTGAAGTCAGGAGGGTGAATCAGAAGAAGCAGAAGAAGGAGAAGGAGAAGGTGAAGTCTGGAGGGTGAATCAGAAGAATCAGAAGAAGGAGAAGGAGAAGGGGATGTCTGGAGGGTGAATCAGAAGAAGCAGAAGAAAGAGAAGGAGAAGGTGAAGTCTGTAGGGTGAAGCAGAAGAAACAGAAGAAGGAGAAGGAGAAGGTGAAGACTGGAGGGTGAATCAGAAGAAGTGGAAGAAGGAGAAGGAGAAGGTGAAGTCTGGAGGGTGAATCAGAAGAAGTAGAAGAAGGAGAAGGAGAAGGTGAAGTCTGGAGGGTGAATCAGAAGAAGCAGGAGAAGGAGCAGGTGAAGTCTGGAGGGTGAATCAGAAGAAGCAGAAGAAGGAGAAGGAGAAGATGAAGTCTGGAGGTTGAATCAGAAGAAGTAGAAGAAGGAGAAGGAGGAGGTGAAGTCTGGAGGGTGAATCAGAAGTAGTAGAAGAAGGAGAAGGAGAAGGTGAAGTCTGGACGGTGAATCAGAAGAAACAGAAGAAGGAGAAGGAGAAGGTGAAGTCTGGAGGGTGAATCAGAAGAAGTAGAAGAAGGAGAAGGAGAAGGTGTAGTCTGGAGGGTGAATCAGAAGAAGTAGACGAAGGAGAAGGAGAAGGTGAAGTCTGGAGGGTGAATCAGAAGAAGCAGAAGAAGGAGATGGAGAAGGTGAAGTCTGGAGGGTGAATCAGAAGAAGTAGAAGAAGGAGAAGGTGAAGGTGAAGTCTGGAGGGTGAATCAGAAGAAGCAGAAGAAGGAGAAGGAGAAGGTGAAGTCTGGAGGGTGAATCAGAAGAAGCAGAAGAAGGAGAAGGAGAAGGAGAAGTCTGGAGGGTGAATCAGAAGAAGCAGAATAAGGAGAAGGAGAAGGTGAAGTCTGGAGGGTGAATCAGAAGAAGCAGAAGAAGGAGAAGGAGAAGGTGAAGTCTGGAGGGAGAATCAGAAGAAGGAGAAGAAGGAGAAGGAGAAGGTGAAGTCTAGAGGGTGAATCAGAAGAAGTAGAAGAAGGAGAAGGAGAAGGTGAAGTCTGGAGGTTGAATCAGAAGAAGTAGAAGAAGGAGAAGGAGAAGTTGAAGTCTGGAGGGTGAAGCAGAAGAAGTAGAAGAAGGAGAAGGAGAAGGTGAAGTCAGGAGGGTGAATCAGAAGAAGTAGAAGAAGGAGAAGGAGAAGGTGAAGTCAGGAGGGTGAATCAGAAGAAGCAGAAGAAGGAGAAGGAGAAGGTGAAGTCTGGAGGGTGAATCAGAAGAATCAGAAGAAGGAGAAGGAGAATGTGAAGTCTGGAGGGTGAATCAGAAGAAGCAGAAGAAAGAGAAGGAGATGGTGAAGTCTGGAGGGTGAATCAGAAGAAGTAGAAGAAGGAGAAGGAGAAGGTGAAGTCTGGAGGGTGAATCAGAAGAAGCAGAGGAAGGAGAAGGAGAAGGTGAAGTCTGGAGGGTGAATCAGAAGAAGCAGAAGAAGTAGAAGGAGAAGGTGAAGTCTGGAGGGTGAATCAGAAGAAGCAGAAGAAGGAGAAGGAGAAGGTGAAGTCTGGAGGGTGAATGAGAAGAAGCAGAATAAGGAGAAGGAGCAGGTGAAGTCTGGAGGGTGAATCAGAAGAAGCAGAAGAAGGAGAAGGAGAAGATGAAGTCTGGAGGGTGAATCAGAAGAAGTAGAAGAAGGAGAAGGAGGAGGTGAAGTCTGGAGGGTGAATCAGAAGTAGTAGAAGAAGGAGAAGGAGAAGGTGAAGTCTGGACGGTGAATCAGAAGAAACAGAAGAAGGAGAAGGAGAAGGTGAAGTCTGGAGGGTGAATCAGAAGAAGTAGAAGAAGGAGAAGGAGAAGGTGTAGTCTGGAGGGTGAATCAGAAGAAGTAGACGAAGGAGAAGGAGAAGGTGAAGTCTGGAGGGTGAATCAGAAGAAGCAGAAGAAGGAGATGGAGAAGGTGAAGTCTGGAGGGTGAATCAGAAGAAGTAGAAGAAGGAGAAGGAGAAGGTGAAGTCTGGAGGGTGAATCAGAAGAAGCAGAAGAAGGAGAAGGAGAAGGTGAAGTCTGGAGGGTGAATCAGAAGAAGCAGAAGAAGGAGAAGGAGAAGGAGAAGTCTGGAGGGTGAATCAGAAGAAGCAGAATAAGGAGAAGGAGAAGGTGAAGTCTGGAGGGTGAATCAGAAGAAGCAGAAGAAGGAGAAGGAGAAGGTGAAGTCTGGAGGGAGAATCAGAAGAAGGAGAAGAAGGAGAAGGAGAAGGTGAAGTCTAGAGGGTGAATCAGAAGAAGTAGAAGAAGGAGAAGGAGAAGGTGAAGTCTGGAGGTTGAATCAGAAGAAGTAGAAGAAGGAGAAGGAGAAGGTGAAGTCTGGAGGGTGAAGCAGAAGAAGTAGAAGAAGGAGAAGGAGAAGGTGAAGTCAGGAGGGTGAATCAGAAGAAGTAGAAGAAGGAGAAGGAGAAGGTGAAGTCAGGAGGGTGAATCAGAAGAAGCAGAAGAAGGAGAAGGAGAAGGTGAAGTCTGGAGGGTGAATCAGAAGAATCAGAAGAAGGAGAAGGAGAATGTGAAGTCTGGAGGGTGAATCAGAAGAAGCAGAAGAAAGAGAAGGAGATGGTGAAGTCTGGAGTGTGAATCAGAAGAAGTAGAAGAAGGAGAAGGAGAAGGTGAAGTCTGGAGGGTGAATCAGAAGAAGCAGAGGAAGGAGAAGGAGAAGGTGAAGTCTGGAGGGTGAATCAGAAGAAGCAGAAGAAGTAGAAGGAGAAGGTGAAGTCTGGAGGGTGAATCAGAAGAAGCAGAAGAAGGAGAAGGAGAAGGTGAAGTCTGGAGGGTGAATGAGAAGAAGCAGAATAAGGAGAAGGAGAAGGTGAAGTCTGGAGGGTGAATCAGAAGAAGCAGAAGAAGGAGAAGGAGAAGGTGAAGTCTGGAGGGTGAATCAGAAGAAGTAGAAGAAGGAGAAGGAGAAGGTGAAGTCTGGAGGGTGAAGCAGAAGAAGGAGAAGGAGAAGGTGAAGTCAGGAGGGTGAATCAGAAGAAGTAGAAGAAGGAGAAGGAGAAGGTGAAATCAGGAGGGTGAATCAGAAGAAGCAGAAGAAGGAGAAGGAGAAGGTGAAGTCTGTAGGGTGAATCAGAAGAATCAGAAGAAGGAGAAGGAGAAGGTGAAGTCTGGAGGGTGAATCAGAAGAAGCAGAAGAAAGAGAAGGAGAAGGTGAAGTCTGGAGGGTGAAGCAGAAGATACAGAAGAAGGAAAAGGAGAAGGTGAAGACTGGAGGGTGAATCAGAAGAAGTAGAAGAAGGAGAAGGAGAAGGTGCAGTCTGGAGGGTGAATCAGAAGAAGTAGAAGAAGGAGAAGGAGAAGGTGAAGTCTGGCGGGTGAATCAGAAGAAGCAGAAGAAGGAGAAGGAGAAGGTGAAGACTGGAGGGTGAATCAGAAGAAGTGGAAGAAGGAGAAGGAGAAGGTGAAGTCTGGAGGGTGAATCAGAAGAAGTAGAAGAAGGAGAAGGAGAAGGTGAAGTCTGGAGGGTGAAGCAGAAGAAACAGAAGAAGGAGAAGGAGAAGGTGAAGACTGGAGGGTGAATCAGAAGAAGTGGAAGAAGGAGAAGGAGAAGGTGAAGTCTGGAGGGTGAATCAGAAGAAGTAGAAGAAGGAGAAGGAGAAGGTGAAGTCTGGAGGGTGAATCAGAAGAAGCAGGAGAAGGAGCAGGTGAAGTCTGGAGGGTGAATCAGAAGAAGCAGAAGAAGGAGAAGGAGAAGATGAAGTCTGGAGGTTGAATCAGAAGAAGTAGAAGAAGGAGAAGGAGGAGGTGAAGTCTGGAGGGTGAATCAGAAGTAGTAGAAGAAGGAGAAGGAGAAGGTGAAGTCTGGACGGTGAATCAGAAGAAACAGAAGAAGGAGAAGGAGAAGGTGAAGTCTGGAGGGTGAATCAGAAGAAGTAGAAGAAGGAGAAGGAGAAGGTGTAGTCTGGAGGGTGAATCAGAAGAAGTAGACGAAGGAGAAGGAGAAGGTGAAGTCTGGAGGGTGAATCAGAAGAAGCAGAAGAAGGAGATGGAGAAGGTGAAGTCTGGAGGGTGAATCAGAAGAAGTAGAAGAAGGAGAAGGTGAAGGTGAAGTCTGGAGGGTGAATCAGAAGAAGCAGAAGAAGGAGAAGGAGAAGGTGAAGTCTGGAGGGTGAATCAGAAGAAGCAGAAGAAGGAGAAGGAGAAGGAGAAGTCTGGAGGGTGAATCAGAAGAAGCAGAATAAGGAGAAGGAGAAGGTGAAGTCTGGAGGGTGAATCAGAAGAAGCAGAAGAAGGAGAAGGAGAAGGTGAAGTCTGGAGGGAGAATCAGAAGAAGGAGAAGAAGGAGAAGGAGAAGGTGAAGTCTAGAGGGTGAATCAGAAGAAGTAGAAGAAGGAGAAGGAGAAGGTGAAGTCTGGAGGTTGAATCAGAAGAAGTAGAAGAAGGAGAAGGAGAAGTTGAAGTCTGGAGGGTGAAGCAGAAGAAGTAGAAGAAGGAGAAGGAGAAGGTGAAGTCAGGAGGGTGAATCAGAAGAAGTAGAAGAAGGAGAAGGAGAAGGTGAAGTCAGGAGGGTGAATCAGAAGAAGCAGAAGAAGGAGAAGGAGAAGGTGAAGTCTGGAGGGTGAATCAGAAGAATCAGAAGAAGGAGAAGGAGAATGTGAAGTCTGGAGGGTGAATCAGAAGAAGCAGAAGAAAGAGAAGGAGATGGTGAAGTCTGGAGGGTGAATCAGAAGAAGTAGAAGAAGGAGAAGGAGAAGGTGAAGTCTGGAGGGTGAATCAGAAGAAGCAGAGGAAGGAGAAGGAGAAGGTGAAGTCTGGAGGGTGAATCAGAAGAAGCAGAAGAAGTAGAAGGAGAAGGTGAAGTCTGGAGGGTGAATCAGAAGAAGCAGAAGAAGGAGAAGGAGAAGGTGAAGTCTGGAGGGTGAATGAGAAGAAGCAGAATAAGGAGAAGGAGCAGGTGAAGTCTGGAGGGTGAATCAGAAGAAGCAGAAGAAGGAGAAGGAGAAGATGAAGTCTGGAGGGTGAATCAGAAGAAGTAGAAGAAGGAGAAGGAGGAGGTGAAGTCTGGAGGGTGAATCAGAAGTAGTAGAAGAAGGAGAAGGAGAAGGTGAAGTCTGGACGGTGAATCAGAAGAAACAGAAGAAGGAGAAGGAGAAGGTGAAGTCTGGAGGGTGAATCAGAAGAAGTAGAAGAAGGAGAAGGAGAAGGTGTAGTCTGGAGGGTGAATCAGAAGAAGTAGACGAAGGAGAAGGAGAAGGTGAAGTCTGGAGGGTGAATCAGAAGAAGCAGAAGAAGGAGATGGAGAAGGTGAAGTCTGGAGGGTGAATCAGAAGAAGTAGAAGAAGGAGAAGGAGAAGGTGAAGTCTGGAGGGTGAATCAGAAGAAGCAGAAGAAGGAGAAGGAGAAGGTGAAGTCTGGAGGGTGAATCAGAAGAAGCAGAAGAAGGAGAAGGAGAAGGAGAAGTCTGGAGGGTGAATCAGAAGAAGCAGAATAAGGAGAAGGAGAAGGTGAAGTCTAGAGGGTGAATCAGAAGAAGTAGAAGAAGGAGAAGGAGAAGGTGAAGTCTGGAGGTTGAATCAGAAGAAGTAGAAGAAGGAGAAGGAGAAGGTGAAGTCTGGAGGGTGAAGCAGAAGAAGTAGAAGAAGGAGAAGGAGAAGGTGAAGTCAGGAGGGTGAATCAGAAGAAGTAGAAGAAGGAGAAGGAGAAGGTGAAGTCAGGAGGGTGAATCAGAAGAAGCAGAAGAAGGAGAAGGAGAAGGTGAAGTCTGGAGGGTGAATCAGAAGAATCAGAAGAAGGAGAAGGAGAATGTGAAGTCTGGAGGGTGAATCAGAAGAAGCAGAAGAAAGAGAAGGAGATGGTGAAGTCTGGAGGGTGAATCAGAAGAAGTAGAAGAAGGAGAAGGAGAAGGTGAAGTCTGGAGGGTGAATCAGAAGAAGCAGAGGAAGGAGAAGGAGAAGGTGAAGTCTGGAGGGTGAATCAGAAGAAGCAGAAGAAGTAGAAGGAGAAGGTGAAGTCTGGAGGGTGAATCAGAAGAAGCAGAAGAAGGAGAAGGAGAAGGTGAAGTCTGGAGGGTGAATGAGAAGAAGCAGAATAAGGAGAAGGAGAAGGTGAAGTCTGGAGGGTGAATCAGAAGAAGCAGAAGAAGGAGAAGGAGAAGGTGAAGTCTGGAGGGTGAATCAGAAGAAGTAGAAGAAGGAGAAGGAGAAGGTGAAGTCTGGAGGGTGAAGCAGAAGAAGGAGAAGGAGAAGGTGAAGTCAGGAGGGTGAATCAGAAGAAGTAGAAGAAGGAGAAGGAGAAGGTGAAATCAGGAGGGTGAATCAGAAGAAGCAGAAGAAGGAGAAGGAGAAGGTGAAGTCTGTAGGGTGAATCAGAAGAATCAGAAGAAGGAGAAGGAGAAGGTGAAGTCTGGAGGGTGAATCAGAAGAAGCAGAAGAAAGAGAAGGAGAAGGTGAAGTCTGGAGGGTGAAGCAGAAGATACAGAAGAAGGAAAAGGAGAAGGTGAAGACTGGAGGGTGAATCAGAAGAAGTAGAAGAAGGAGAAGGAGAAGGTGCAGTCTGGAGGGTGAATCAGAAGAAGTAGAAGAAGGAGAAGGAGAAGGTGAAGTCTGGCGGGTGAATCAGAAGAAGCAGAAGAAGGAGAAGGAGAAGGTGAAGTCTGGAGGGTGAATCAGAAGAAGCAGAAGAAGGAGAAGGAGAAGATGAAGTCTGGAGGGTGAATCAGAAGAAGTAGAAGAAGGAGAAGGAGAAGGTGAGGTCTGGAGGGTGAATCAGAAGAAGCAGAAGAAGGAGAAGGAGAAGGTGAAGTCTGGAGGGTGAATCAGAAGAAGCAGAAGAAGGAGAAGGAGAAGGTGAAGTCTGGAGGGTGAATCAGAAGAAACAGAAGAAGGAGAAGGAGAAGGTGAAGTCTGGAGGGTGAATCAGAAGAAGTAGAAGAAGGAGAAGGAGAAGGTGTAGTCTGGAGGGTGAATCAGAAGAAGCAGAAGAAGGAGAAGGAGAAGGTGAAGTCTGGAGGGTGAATCAGAAGAAGCAGAAGAAGGAGAAGGAGAAGGTGAAGTCTGGAGGGTGAATCAGAAGAAGCAGAAGAAGGAGAAGGAGAAGGTGAAGTCAGGAGGGTGAATCAGAAGAAGCAGAAGAAGGAGAAGGAGAAGGTGAAGTTAGGAGGGTGAATCAGAAGAAGCAGAAGAAGGAGAAGGAGCAGGTGATGTCAGGGGGATGAAGCAGAAGAAGTAGAAGAAGGAGAAGGAGAACGTGAAGTCAGGACGGTGAAGCAGAAGAAGCAGAAGAAGGAGAAGGAGAAGGTGAAGTCTGGAGGGTGAATCAGAAGAAGTAGAAGAAGGAAAAGGAGAAGGTGAAGTCTGGAGGGTGAATCAGAAGAAGTAGAAGAAGGAGAAGGAGAAGGAGAAGTCTGGAGGGTGAAGCAGAAGAAGTAGAAGAAGGAGAAGGAGAAGGTGAAGTCAGGAGGGTGAATCAGAAGAAGTAGAAGAAGGAGAAGGAGAAGGTGAAGTCAGGAGGGTGAATCAGAAGAAGCAGAAGAAGGAGAAGGAGAAGGTGAAGTCTGGAGGGTGAATCAGAAGAATCAGAAGAAGGAGAAGGAGAAGGTGAAGTCTGGAGGGTGAATCAGAAGAAGCAGAAGAAAGAGAAGGAGAAGGTGAAGTCTGGAGGGTGAATCAGAAGAAGTAGAAGAAGGAGAAGGAGAAGGTGAAGTCTGGAGGGTGAATCAGAAGAAGCAGAAGAAGGAGAAGGAGAAGGTGAAGTCTGCAGGGTGAATCAGAAGAAGCAGAAGAAGGAGAAGGAGAAGGTGAAGTCTGCAGGGTGAATCAGAAGAAGCAGAAGAAGGAGAAGGAGAAGGTGAAGTCTGGAGGGTGAATCAGAAGAAGCAGAATAAGGAGAAGGAGAAGGTGAAGTCTGGAGGGTGAATCAGAAGAAGCAGAAGAAGGAGTAGGAGAAGGTGAAGTCTGGAGGGTGAATCAGAAGAAGTAGAAGAAGGAGAAGGAGAAGTTGAAGTCTGGAGGGTGAAGCAGAAGAATTAGAAGATGGAGAAGGAGAAGGTGAAGTCAGGAGGGTGAATCAGAAGAAGTAGAAGAAGGAGAAGGAGAAGGTGAAGTCAGGAGGGTGAATCGGAAGAAGCAGAAGATGGAGAAGGAGAAGGTGAAGTCTGGAGGGTGAATCAGAAGAATCAGAAGAAGGAGAAGGAGAAGGTGAAGTCTGGAGGGTGAATCAGAAGAAGCAGAGGAAGGAGAAGGAGAAGGTGAAGTCTGGAGGGTGAATCAGAAGAAGCAGAATAAGGAGAAGGAGAAGGTGAAGTCTGGAGGGTGAATCAGAAGAAGCAGAATAAGGAGAAGGAGAAGGTGAAGTCTGGAGGGTGAATCAGAAGAAGCAGAAGAAGGAGAAGGAGAAGGTGAATTCTGGAGGGTGAATCAGAAGAAGTAGAAGAAGGAGAAGGAGAAGGTGAAGTCTGGAGGGTGAAGCAGAAGAAGTAGAAGAAGGAGAAGGAGAAGGTGAAGTCAGGTGGGTGAATCAGAAGAAGTAGAAGAAGGAGAAGGTGAAGTCAGGAGGGTGAATCAGAAGAAGCAGAAGAAGGAGAAGGAGAAGGTGAAGTCTGGAGGGTGAATCAGAAGAATCAGAAGAAGGAGAAGGAGAAGGTGAAGTCTGGAGGGTGAATCAGAAGAAGCAGAAGAAAGAGAAGGAGAAGGTGAAGTCTGGAGGGTGAAGCAGAAGAAAGAGAAGAAGGAGAAGGAGAAGGTGAAGACTGGAGGATGAATCAGAAGAAGTAGAAGAAGAAGAAGGAGAATTTGAAGTCTGGAGGGTGAATCAGAAGAAGCAGAAGAAGGAGAAGGAGAAGGTGAAGTCTGGAGGGTGAATCAGAAGAAGCAGAAGAAGGAGAAGGAGAAGATGAAGTCTGGAGGGTGAATCAGAAGAAGTAGAAGAAGGAGAAGGAGAAGGTGAAGTCTGGAGGGTGAATCAGAAGTAGTAGAAGAAGGAGAAGGAGAAGGTGAAGTCTGGAGGGTGAATCAGAAGAAACAGAAGAAGGAGAAGGAGAAGGTGAAGTCTGGAGGGTGAATCAGAAGAAGAAGAAGTAGAAGAAGGAGAAGGAGAAGGTGTAGTCTGGAGGGTGAATCAGAAGAAGTAGACGAAGGAGAAGGAGAAGGTGAAGTCTGGAGGGTGAATCAGAAGAAGCAGAAGAAGGAGATGGAGAAGGTGAAGTCTGGAGGGTGAATCAGAAGAAGTAGAAGAAGGAGAAGGAGAAGGTGAAGTCTGGAGGGTAAATCAGAAGAAGCAGAAGAAGGAGAAGGAGAAGGTGAAGTCTGGAGGGTGAATCAGAAGAAGCAGAAGAAGGAGAAGGAGAAGGTGAAGTCTGGAGGGTGATTCAGAAGAAGCAGAATAAGGAGAAGGAGAAGGTGAAGTCTGGAGGGTGAATCAGAAGAAGCAGAAGAAGGAGAAGGAGAAGGTGAAGTCTGGAGGGTGAATCAGAAGAAGTAGAAGAAGGAGAAGGAGAAGGTGAAGTCTGGAGGGTGAATCAGAAGAAGTAGAAGAAGGAGAAGGAGAAGGTGAAGTCTGGAGGGTGAATCAGAAGAAGTAGAAGAAGGAGAAGGAGAAGCTGAAGTCTGGAGGGTGAAGCAGAAGAAGTAGAAGAAGGAGAAGGAGAAGGTGAAGTCAGGAGGGTGAATCAGAAGATGTAGAAGAAGGAGAAGGAGAAGGTGAAGTCAGGAGGGTGAATCAGAAGAAGCAGAAGAAGGAGAAGGAGAAGGTGAAGTCTGGAGGGTGAATCAGAAGAATCAGAAGAAGGAGAAGGAGAAGGTGAAGTCTGGAGGGTGAATCAGAAGAAGCAGAAGAAAGAGAAGGAGAAGGTGAAGTCTGGAGGGTGAATCAGAAGAAGTAGAAGAAGGAGAAGGAGAAGGTGAAGTCTGGAGGGTGAATCAGAAGAAGCAGAAGAAGGAGAAGGAGAAGGTGAAGTCTGGAGGGTGAATCAGAAGAGGTAGACGAAGGAGAAGGAGAAGGTGAAGTCTGGAGGGTGAATCAGAAGAAGCAGAAGAAGGAGATGGAGAAGGTGAAGTCTGGAGGGTGAATCAGAAGAAGTAGAAGAAGGAGAAGGAGAAGGTGAAGTCTGGAGGGTGAATCAGAAGAAGCAGAAGAAGGAGAAGGAGAAGGTGAAGTCTGGAGGGTGAATCAGAAGAAGCAGAAGAAGGTGAAGGAGAAGGTGAAGTCTGGAGGGTGATTCAGAAGAAGCAGAATAAGGAGAAGTAGAAGGTGAAGTCTGGAGGGTGAAACAGAAGAAGCAGAAGAAGGAGAAGGAGAAGGTGAAGTCTGGAGGGTGAATCAGAAGAAGTAGAAGAAGGAGAAGGAGGAGGTGAAGTCTGGAGGGTGAATCAGAAGAAGTAGAAGAAGGAGAAGGAGAAGGTGAAGTCTGGAGGGTGAATCAGAAGAAGTAGAAGAAGGAGAAGGAGAAGGTGAAGTCTGGAGGGTGAAGCAGAAGAAGTAGAAGAAGGAGAAGGAGAAGGTGAAGTCAGGAGGGTGAATCAGAAGATGTAGAAGAAGGAGAAGGAGAAGGTGAAGTCAGGAGGGTGAATCAGAAGAAGCAGAAGAAGGAGAAGGAGAAGGTGAAGTCTGGAGGGTGAATCAGAAGAAGTAGAAGAAGGAGAAGGAGAAGGTGAAGTCTGGAGGGTGAATCAGAAGAAGCAGAAGAAGGAGAAGGAGAAGGTGAAGTCTGGAGGGTGAATCAGAAGAAGCAGAAGAAGGAGAAGGAGAAGGTGATGTCTGGAGGGTGAATCAGAAGAAGCAGAATAAGGAGAAGGAGAAGGTGAAGTCTGGAGGGTGAATCAGAAGAAGCAGAAGAAGGAGAAGGAGAAGGTGAAGTCTGGAGGGTGAATCAGAAGAAGTAGAAGAAGGAGAAGGAGAAGGTGTAGTCTGGAGGGTGAAGCAGAAGAAGTAGAAGAAGGAGAAGGAGAAGGTGAAGTCTGGAGGGTGAATCAGAAGAAGCAGAAGAAGGAGAAGGAGAAGGTGAAGTCTGGAGGGTGAATCAGAAGAAGTAGAAGAAGCAGAAGGAGAAGGTGAAGTCTGGAGGGTGAATCAGAAGAAGCAGAAGAAGGAGAAGGAGAAGGTGAAGTCTGGAGGGTGAATCAGAAGGAGCAGAAGAAGGAGAAGGAGAAGGTGAAGTCTGCAGGGTGAATCAGAAGAAGCAGAAGAAGGAGAAGGAGAAGGTGAAGTATGGAGGGTGAATCAGAAGAAGCAGAATAAGGAGAAGGAGAAGGTGAAGTCTGGAGGGTGAATCAGAAGAAGTAGAAGAAGGAGAAGGAGAAGGTGAAGTCTGGAGGGTGAATCAGAAGAAACAGAAGAAGGAGAAGGAGAAGGTGAATTCTGGAGGGTGAATCAGAAGAAGTAGAAGAAGGAGAAGGAGAAGGTGTAGTCTGGAGGGTGAATCAGAAGAAGTAGACGAAGGAGAAGGAGAAGGTGAAGTCTGGAGGGTGAATCAGAAGAAGCAGAAGAAGGAGAAGGAGAAGGTGAAGTCTGGATGGTGAATCAGAAGAAGGAGAAGGAGAAGGTGAAGTCTGGAGGGTGAATCAGAAGAAGCAGAAGAAGGAGAAGGAGAAGGTGTAGTCTGGAGGGTGAATCAGAAGAAGCAGAAGAAGGAGAAGGAGAAGGTGAAGTCTGGAGGGTGAAACAGAAGAAGCAGAATAAGGAGAAGGAGAAGGTGTAGTTTGGAGGGTGAATCAGAAGAAGCAGAAGAAGGAGAAGGAGCAGGTGAAGTCAGGGGGGTGAAGCAGAAGAAGTGGAAGAAGGAGAAGGAGAAGGTGAAGTCAGGACGGTGAAGCAGAAGAAGCAGAAGAAGGAGAAGGAGAAGGTGAAGTCTGGAGGGCGCAGCAGAAGAAGCAGAAGAAGGAGAAGGAGAAGCTGAAGTCTGGAGGGTGAAGCAGAAGAAGCAGAAGAAGGAGAAGGAGAAGGTGAAGTCTGGAGGGTGAATCAGAAGAAGTAGAAGAAGGAGAAGGAGAAGGTGAAGTCAGGAGAGTGAAGCAGAAGAAGCAGAAGATGGAGAAGGAGAAGGTGAAGTCTGGAGGGCGAAGCAGAAGAAGCAGAAGAAGGAGAAGGAGAAGGTGAAGTCTGGAGGGTGAAGCAGAAGAAGCAGAAGAAGGAGAAGGAGAAGGTGAAGTCTGGAGGGTGAATCAGAAGAAGTAGAAGAAGGAGAAGGAGAAGGTGAAGTCAGGAGGGTAAAGCAGAAGAAGCAGAAGAAGGAGAAGGAGAAGGTGAAGTCTGGAGGGAGAATCAGAAGAAGCAGAAGAAGGAGAAGGAGAAGATGAAGTCTGGAGGGTGAATCAGAAGAAGTAGAAGAAGGAGAAGGAGAAGGTGAGGTCTGGAGGGTCAATCAGAAGAAGCAGAAGAAGGAGAAGGAGAAGGTGAAGTCTGGAGGGTGAATCAGAAGAAGCAGAAGAAGGACAAGGAGAAGGTGAAGTCTGGAGGGTGAATTAGAAGAAGCAGAAGAAGGAGAAGGAGAAGGTGAAGTCAGGAGGGTGAATCAGAAGAAGCAGAAGAAGGAGAAGGAGAAGGTAAAGTTAGGAGGGTGAATCAGAAGAAGCAGAAGAAGGAGAAGGAGCAGGTGAAGTCAGGGGGGTGAAGCAGAAGAAGTAGAAGAAGGAGAAGGAGAAGGTGAAGTCAGGAGGGTGAAGCAGAAGAAGCAGAAGAAGGAGAAGGAGATGGTGAAGTCTGGAGGGCGCAGCAGAAGAAGCAGAAGAAGGAGAAGGAGAAGGTGAAGTTTGGAGGGTGAAGCAGAAGAAGCAGAAGAAGGAGAAGGAGAAGGTGAAGTCTGGAGGGTGAATCAGAAGAAGTAGAAGAAGGTGAAGGAGAAGGTGAAGTCAGGAGAGTGAAGCAGAAGAAGCAGAAGAAGGAGAAGGAGAAGGTGAAGTCTGGAGGGTGAAGCAGAAGAAGCAGAAGAAGGAGAAGGAGAAGGTGATGTCTGGAGGGCGAAGCAGAAGAAGCAGAAGAAGGAGAAGGAGAAGGTGAAGTCTGGAGGGTGAAGCAGAAGAAGCAGAAGAAGGAGAAGGAGAAGGTGAAGTCAGGAGGGTGAAGCAGAAGAAGCAGAAGAAGGAGAAGGAGAAGGTGAAGTCAGGAGGGTGAATCGGAAGAAGTAGAAGAAGGAGAAGGAGAAGGTGAAGTCTGGAGGGTGAATCAGAAGAAGTAGAAGAAGGAGAAGGAGAAGTTGAAGTCTGGAGGGTGAATCAGAAGAAGTAGAAGAAGGAGAATGAGAAGGTGAAGTCTGGAGGGTGAATCAGAAGAAGCAGAAGAAGGAGAAGGAGAAGGTGAAGTCTGGAGGGAGAAGCAGAAGAAGTAGAAGAAGGAGAAGGAGAAGGTGAAGTCTGGAGGGTGAATCAGAAGAAGTAGAAGAAGGAGAAGGAGAAGGTGAAGTCTGGAGGGTGAATCAGAAGAAGTAGAAGAAGGAGAAGGAGAAGGTGAAGTCTGGAGGGTGAATCAGAAGAAACAGAAGAAGGAGAAGGAGAAGGTGAAGTCTGGAGTGTGAATCAGAAGAAGTAGAAGAAGGAGAAGGAGAAGGTGAAGTCTGGAGTGTGAATCAGAAGAAGTAGAAGAAGGAGAAGGAGAAGGTGAAGTCTGGAGGGTGAATCAGAAGAAACAGAAGAAGGAGAAGGAGAAGGTGAATTCTGGAGGGTGAATCAGAAGAAGTAGAAGAAGGAGAAGGAGAAGGTGTAGTCTGGAGGGTGAATCAGAAGAAGTAGACGAAGGAGAAGGAGAAGGTGAAGTCTGGAGGGTGAATCAGAAGAAGCAGAAGAAGGAGAAGGAGAAGGTGAAGTCTGGAGGGTGAATCAGAAGAAGTAGAAGAAGGAGAAGGAGAAGGTGAAGTCTGGAGGGTGAATCAGAAGAAGCAGAAGAAGGAGAAGGAGAAGGTGTAGTCTGGAGGGTGAATCAGAAGAAGCAGAAGAAGGAGAAGAAGAAGGTGAAGTCTGGAGGGTGAAACAGAAGAAGCAGAATAAGGAGAAGGAGAAGGTGTAGTTTGGAGGGTGAATCAGAAGAAGCAGAAGAAGGAGAAGGAGCAGGTGAAGTCAGGGGGGTGAAGCAGAAGAAGTAGAAGAAGGAGAAGGAGAAGGTGAAGTCAGGACGGTGAAGCAGAAGAAGCAGAAGAAGGAGAAGGAGAAGGTGAAGTCTGGAGGGCGCAGCAGAAGAAGCAGAAGAAGGAGAAGGAGAAGCTGAAGTCTGGAGGGTGAAGCAGAAGAAGCAGAAGAAGGAGAAGGAGAAGGTGAAGTCTGGAGGGTGAATCAGAAGAAGTAGAAGAAGGAGAAGGAGAAGATGAAGTCAGGAGAGTGAAGCAGAAGAAGCAGAAGATGGAGAAGGAGAAGGTGAAGTCTGGAGGGCGAAGCAGAAGAAGCAGAAGAAGGAGAAGGAGAAGGTGAAGTCTGGAGGGTGAAGCAGAAGAAGCAGAAGAAGGAGAAGGAGAAGGTGAAGTCTGGAGGGTGAATCAGAAGAAGTAGAAGAAGGAGAAGGAGAAGGTGAAGTCAGGAGGGTGAAGCAGAAGAAGCAGAAGAAGGAGAAGGAGAAGGTGAAGTCTGGAGGGAGAATCAGAAGAAGCAGAAGAAGGAGAAGGAGAAGATGAAGTCTGGAGGGTGAATCAGAAGAAGTAGAAGAAGGAGAAGGAGAAGGTGAGGTCTGGAGGGTCAATCAGAAGAAGCAGAAGAAGGAGAAGGAGAAGGTGAAGTCTGGAGGGTGAATCAGAAGAAGCAGAAGAAGGACAAGGAGAAGGTGAAGTCTGGAGGGTGAATTAGAAGAAGCAGAAGAAGGAGAAGGAGAAGGTGAAGTCAGGAGGGTGAATCAGAAGAAGCAGAAGAAGGAGAAGGAGAAGGTAAAGTTAGGAGGGTGAATCAGAAGAAGCAGAAGAAGGAGAAGGAGCAGGTGAAGTCAGGGGGGTGAAGCAGAAGAAGTAGAAGAAGGAGAAGGAGAAGGTGAAGTCAGGAGGGTGAAGCAGAAGAAGCAGAAGAAGGAGAAGGAGATGGTGAAGTCTGGAGGGCGCAGCAGAAGAAGCAGAAGAAGGAGAAGGAGAAGGTGAAGTTTGGAGGGTGAAGCAGAAGAAGCAGAAGAAGGAGAAGGAGAAGGTGAAGTCTGGAGGGTGAATCAGAAGAAGTAGAAGAAGGTGAAGGAGAAGGTGAAGTCAGGAGAGTGAAGCAGAAGAAGCAGAAGAAGGAGAAGGAGAAGGTGAAGTCTGGAGGGTGAAGCAGAAGAAGCAGAAGAAGGAGAAGGAGAAGGTGATGCCTGGAGGGCGAAGCAGAAGAAGCAGAAGAAGGAGAAGGAGAAGGTGAAGTCTGGAGGGTGAAGCAGAAGAAGCAGAAGAAGGAGAAGGAGAAGGTGAAGTCAGGAGGGTGAAGCAGAAGAAGCAGAAGAAGGAGAAGGAGAAGGTGAAGTCAGGAGGGTGAATCGGAAGAAGTAGAAGAAGGAGAAGGAGAAGGTGAAGTCTGGAGGGTGAATCAGAAGAAGTAGAAGAAGGAGAAGGAGAAGTTGAAGTCTGGAGGGTGAATCAGAAGAAGTAGAAGAAGGAGAATGAGAAGGTGAAGTCTGGAGGGTGAATCAGAAGAAGCAGAAGAAGGAGAAGGAGAAGGTGAAGTCTGGAGGGAGAAGCAGAAGAAGTAGAAGAAGGAGAAGGAGAAGGTGAAGTCTGGAGGGTGAATCAGAAGAAGTAGAAGAAGGAGAAGGAGAAGGTGAAGTCTGGAGGGTGAATCAGAAGAAGTAGAAGAAGGAGAAGGAGAAGGTGAAGTCTGGAGGGTGAATCAGAAGAAACAGAAGAAGGAGAAGGAGAAGGTGAAGTCTGGAGGGTGAATCAGAAGAAGTAGAAGAAGGAGAAGGAGAAGGTGTAGTCTGGAGGGTGAATCAGAAGAAGTAGACGAAGGAGAAGGAGAAGGTGAAGTCTGGAGGGTGAATCAGAAGAAGCAGAAGAAGGAGAAGGAGAAGGTGAAGTCTGGAGGGTGAATCAGAAGAAGTAGAAGAAGGAGAAGGGGAAGGTGAAGTCTGGAGGGTGAATCAGAAGAAGCAGAAGAAGGAGAAGGAGAAGGTGAAGTCTGGAGGGTGAATCAGAAGAAGCAGAAGAAGGAGAAGGAGAAGGTGAAATCTGGAGGGTGAAACAGAAGAAGCAGAATAAGGAGAAGGAGAAGGTGAAGTCAGGAGGGTGAATCAGAAGAAGCAGAAGAAGGAGAAGGAGAAGGTGAAGTAAGGAGGGTGAATCAGAAGAAGCAGAAGAAGGAGAAGGAGAAGGTGAAGTCTGGAGTGTGAAGCAGAAGAAGCAAAAGAAGGAGAAGGAGAAGGTGAAGTCTGGAGGGTGAATCAGAAGAAGTAGAAGAAGGAGAAGGAGAAGGTGAAGTCTGGAGGGTGAAGCAGAAGAAGTAGAAGAAGGAGAAGGAGAAGGTGAAGTCAGGAGGGTGAATCAGAAGAAGTAGAAGAAGGAGAAGGAGAAGGTGAAGTCAGGAGGGTGAATCAGAAGAAGCAGAAGAAGGAGAAGGAGAAGGTGAAGTCTGGAGGGTGAATCAGAAGAATCAGAAGAAGGAGAAGGAGAAGGTGAAGTCTGGAGGGTGAATCAGAAGAAGCAGAAGAAAGGGAAGGAGAAGGTGAAGTCTGGAGGGTGAAGCAGAAGAAACAGAAGAAGAAGAAGGAGAAGGTGAAGACTGGAGGGTGAATCTGAAGAAGTAGAAGAAGGAGAAGGAGAAGGTGAAGTCTGGAGGGTGAATCAGAAGAAGTAGAAGAAGGAGAAGGAGAAGGTGAAGTCTGGAGGGTGAATCAGAAGAAGCAGAAGAAGGAGAAGGGGAAGGTGAAGTCTGGAGGGTGAATCAGAAGAAGCAGAAGAAGGAGAAGGAGAAGATGAAGTCTGGAGGGTGAATCAGAAGAAGCAGAAGAAGGAGAAGGAGAAGGTGAAGTCTGGAGGGTGAATCAGAAGAAACAGAAGAAGGAGAAGCAGAAGGTGAAGTTTGGAGGGTGAATCAGAAGAATCAGAAGAAGGAGAAGGAGAAGTTGAAGTCTGGAGGGTGAATCAGAAGAAGCAGAAGAAAGAGAAGGAGAAGGTGAAGTCTGGAGGGTGAAGCAGAAGAAACAGAAGAAGGAGAAGGAGAAGGTGAAGACTGGAGGGTGAATCTGAAGAAGTAGAAGAAGGAGAAGGAGAAGGTGAAGTCTGGAGGGTGAATCAGAAGAAGTAGAAGAAGGAGAAGGAGAAGGTGAAGTCTGGAGGGTGAATCAGAAGAAGCAGAAGAAGGAGAAGGAGAAGGTGAAGTCTGGAGGGTGAATCAGAAGAAGCAGAAGAAGGAGAAGGAGAAGATGAAGTCTGGAGGGTGAATCAGAAGAAGCAGAAGAAGGAGAAGGAGAAGGTGAAG
This sequence comes from Somniosus microcephalus, assembly GCF_052327205.1. Classification (NCBI taxonomy): domain Eukaryota; kingdom Metazoa; phylum Chordata; class Chondrichthyes; order Squaliformes; family Somniosidae; genus Somniosus; species Somniosus microcephalus. Next base: position 412,740 of record NW_028225361.1, read on the forward strand.
TCTGGAGGGTGAAACAGAAGAAGCAGAAGAAGGAGAAGGAGAAGGTGAAGTCTGGAGGGTGAATCAGAAGAAGCAGAAGAAGGAGAAGGAGAAGGTGAAGTCAGGAGGGTGAATCAAAAGAAGCAGAAGAAGGAGAAGGAGAAGGTGAAGTTAGGAGGGTGAATCAGAAGAAGCAGAAGAAGGAGAAGGAGCAGGTGAAGTCAGGGGGGTGAAGCAGAAGAAGTAGAAGAAGGAGAAGGAGAAGGTGAAGTCAGGACGGTGAAGCAGAAGAAGCAGAAGAAGGAGAAGGAGAAGGTGAAGTCTGGAGGGCGCAGCAGAAGAAGCAGAAGAAGGAGAAGGAGAAGCTGAAGTCTGGAGGGTGAAGCAGAAGAAGCAGAAGAAGGAGAAGGAGAAGGTGAAGTCTGGAGGGTGAATCAGAAGAAGTAGAAGAAGGAGAAGGAGAAGGTGAAGTCAGGAGAGTGAAGCAGAAGAAGCAGAAGATGGAGATGGAGAAGGTGAAGTCTGGAGGGCGAAGCAGAAGAAGCAGAAGAAGGAGAAGGAGAAGGTGAAGTCTGGAGGGTGAAGCAGAAGAAGCAGAAGAAGGAGAAGGAGAAGGTGAAGTCTGGAGGGTGAATCAGAAGAAGTAGAAGAAGGAGAAGGTGAAGTCAGGAGGGTGAAGCAGAAGAAGCAGAAGAAGGAGAAGGAGAAGGTGAAGTCTGGAGGGTGAAGCAGAAGAAGCAGAAGAAGGAGCAGGAGAAGGTGAAGTCTGGAGGGTGAAGCAGAAGAAGCAGAAGAAGGAGAAGGAGAAGGTGAAGTCAGGAGGGTGAATCAGAAGAAGTAGAAGAAGGAGAAGGAGAAGGTGAAGTCTGGAGGGTGAATCAGAAGAAGCAGAAGAAGGAGAAGGAGAAGGTGAAGTCTGGAGGGTGAATCAGAAGAAGCAGAAGAAGGAGAAGGAGAAGATGAAGTCTGGTGGGTGAATCAGAAGAAGTAGAAGAAGGAGAAGGAGAAGGTGAGGTCAGGAGGGTCAATCAGAAGAAGCAGAAGAAGGAGAAGGAGAAGGTGAAGTCTGGAGAGTGAATCAGAAGAAGCAGAAGAAGGAGAAGGAGAAGGTGAAGTCTGGAGGGTGAATTAGAAGAAGCAGAAGAAGGAGAAGGAGAAGGTGAAGTCAGGAGGGTGAATCAGAAGAAGCAGAAGAAGGAGAAGGAGAAGGTAAAGTTAGGAGGGTGAATCAGAAGAAGCAGAAGAAGGAGAAGGAGCAGGTGAAGTCAGGGGGGAGAAACAGAAGAAGTAGAAGAAGGAGAAGGAGAAGGTGAAGTCAGGAGGGTGAAGCAGAAGAAGCAGAAGAAGGAGAAGGAGAAGGTGAAGTCTGGAGGGCGCAGCAGAAGAAGCAGAAGAAGGAGAAGGAGAAGGTGAAGTCTGGAGGGTGAAGCAGAAGAAGCAGAAGAAGGAGAAGGAGAAGGTGAAGTCTGGAGGGTGAATCAGATGAAGTAGAAGAAGGAGAAGGAGAAGGTGAAGTCAGGAGAGTGAAGCAGAAGAAGCAGAAGAAGGAGAAGGAGAAGGTGAAGTCTGGAGGGTGAAGCAGAAGAAGCAGAGTAAGGAGAAGGAGAAGGTGATGTCTGGAGGGCGAATCAGAAGAAGCAGAAGAAGGAGAAGGAGAAGGTGAAGTCTGGAGGGTGAAGCAGAAGAAGCAGAAGAAGGAGAAGGAGAAGGTGAAGTCTGGAGGGTGAATCAGAAGAAGTAGAAGAAGGAGAAGGAGAAGGTGAAGTCAGGAGGGTGAAGCAGAAGAAGCAGAAGAAGGAGAAGGAGAAGGTGAAGTCAGGAGGGTGAATCGGTAGAAGTAGAAGAAGGAGAAGGAGAAGGTGAAGTCTGGAGGGTGAATCAGAAGAAGTAGAAGAAGGAGAAGGAGAAGGTGAAGTCTGGAGGGTGAATCAGAAGAAGTAGAAGAAGGAGAAGGGGAAGGTGAAGTCTGGAGGGTGAATCAGAAGAAGCAGAAGAAGGAGAAGGAGAAGGTGAAGTCTGGAGGGAGAAGCAGAAGAAGTAGAAGAAGGAGAAGGAGAAGGTGAAGTCTGGAGGGTGAATCAGAAGAAGTAGAAGAAGGAGAAGGAGAAGGTGAAGTCTGGAGTGTGAATCAGAAGAGGTAGAAGAAGGAGAAGGAGAAGGTGAAGTCTGGAGGGTGAATCAGAAGAAACAGAAGAAGGAGAAGGAGAAGGTGAAGTCTGGAGGGTGAATCAGAAGAAGTAGAAGAAGGAGAAGGAGAAGGTGTAGTCTGGAGGGTGAATCAGAAGAAGTAGACGAAGGAGAAGGAGAAGGTGAAGTCTGGAGGGTGAATCAGAAGAAGCAGAAGAAGGAGAAGGAGAAGGTGAAGTCTGGAGGGTGAATCAGAAGAAGTAGAAGAAGGAGAAGGAGAAGGTGAAGTCTGGAGGGTGAATCAGAAGAAGCAGAAGAAGGAGAAGGAGAAGGTGAAGTCTGGAGGGTGAATCAGAAGAAGCAGAAGAAGGAGAAGGAGAAGGTGAAGTCTGGAGGGTGAAACAGAAGAAGCAGAATAAGGAGAAGGAGAAGGTGAAGTCAGGAGGGTGAATCAGAAGAAGCAGAAGAAGGAGAAGGAGAAGGTGAAGTAAGGAGGGTGAATCAGAAGAAGCAGAAGAAGGAGAAGGAGAAGGTGAAGTCTGGAGTGTGAAGCAGAAGAAGCAAAAGAAGGAGAAGGAGAATGTGAAGTCTGGAGGGTGAATCAGAAGAAGTAGAAGAAGGAGAAGGAGAAGGTGAAGTCTGGAGGGTGAAGCAGAAGAAGTAGAAGAAGGAGAAGGAGAAGGTGAAGTCAGGAGGGTGAATCAGAAGAAGTAGAAGAAGGAGAAGGAGAAGGTGAAGTCAGGAGGGTGAATCAGAAGAAGCAGAAGAAGGAGAAGGAGAAGGTGAAGTCTGGAGGGTGAATCAGAAGAATCAGAAGAAGGAGAAGGAGAAGTTGAAGTCTGGAGGGTAAATCAGAAGAAGCAGAAGAAAGAGAAGGAGAAGGTGAAGTCTGGAGGGTGAAGCAGAAGAAACAGAAGAAGGAGAAGGAGAAGGTGAAGACTGGAGGGTGAATCTGAAGAAGTAGAAGAAGGAGAAGGAGAAGGTGAAGTCTGGAGGGTGAATCAGAAGAAGTAGAAGAAGGAGAAGGAGAAGGTGAAGTCTGGAGGGTGAATCAGAAGAAGCAGAAGAAGGAGAAGGAGAAGGTGAAGTCTGGAGGGTGAATCAGAAGAAGCAGAAGAAGGATAAGGAGAAGATGAAGTCTGGAGGGTGAATCAGAAGAAGCAGAAGAAGGAGAAGGAGAAGGTGAAGTCTGGAGGGTGAATCAGAAGAAGCAGAAGAAGGAGAAGGAGAAGGTGAAGTCTGGAGGGTGAATCAGAAGAATCAGAAGAAGGAGAAGGAGAGGGTGAAGCCTGGAGGGTGAATCAGAAGAAGCAGAAGTAAGAGAAGGAGAAGGTGAAGTCTGGAGGGTGAAGCAGAAGAAACAGAAGAAGGAAGAGGAGAAGGTGAAGACTGGAGGGTGAATCTGAAGAAGTAGAAGAAGGAGAAGGAGAAGGTGAAGTCTGGAGGGTGAATCAGAAGAAGTAGAAGAAGGAGAAGGAGAAGGTGATGTCTGGAGGGCGAATCAGAAGAAGCAGAAGAAGGAGAAGGAGAAGGTGAAGTCTGGAGGGTGAAGCAGAAGAAGCAGAAGAAGGAGAAGGAGAAGGTGAAGTCTGGAGGGTGAATCAGAAGAAGTAGAAGAAGGAGAAGGAGAAGGTGAAGTCAGGAGGGTGAAGCAGAAGAAGCAGAAGAAAGAGTAGGAGAAGGTGAAGTCAGGAGGGTGAATCGGTAGAAGTAGAAGAAGGAGAAGGAGAAGGTGAAGTCTGGAGGGTGAATCAGAAGAAGTAGAAGAAGGAGAAGGAGAAGGTGAAGTCTGGAGGGTGAATCAGAAGAAGTAGAAGAAGGAGAAGGGGAAGGTGAAGTCTGGAGGGTGAATCAGAAGAAGCAGAAGAAGGAAAAGGAGAAGGTGAAGTCTGGAGGGAGAAGCAGAAGAAGTAGAAGAAGGAGAAGGAGAAGGTGAAGTCTGGAGGGTGAATCAGAAGAAGTAGAAGAAGGAGAAGGAGAAGGTGAAGTCTGGAGTGTGAATCAGAAGAAGTAGAAGAAGGAGAAGGAGAAGGTGAAGTCTGGAGGGTGAATCAGAAGAAACAGAAGAAGGAGAAGGAGAAGGTGAAGTCTGGAGGGTGAATCAGAAGAAGTAGAAGAAGGAGAAGGAGAAGGTGTAGTCTGGAGGGTGAATCAGAAGAAGTAGACGAAGGAGAAGGAGAAGGTGAAGTCTGGAGGGTGAATCAGAAGAAGCAGAAGAAGGAGAAGGAGAAGGTGAAGTCTGGAGGGTGAATCAGAAGAAGTAGAAGAAGGAGAAGTAGAAGGTGAAGTCTGGAGGGTGAATCAGAAGAAGCAGAAGAAGGAGAAGGAGAAGGTGAAGTCTGGAGGGTGAATCAGAAGAAGCAGAAGAAGGAGAAGGAGAAGGTGAAGTCTGGAGGGTGAAACAGAAGAAGCAGAATAAGGAGAAGGAGAAGGTGAAGTCAGGAGGGTGAATCAGAAGAAGCAGAAGAAGGAGAAGGAGAAGGTGAAGTAAGGAGGGTGAATCAGAAGAAGCAGAAGAAGGAGAAGGAGAAGGTGAAGTCTGGAGTGTGAAGCAGAAGAAGCAAAAGAAGGAGAAGGAGAATGTGAAGTCTGGAGGGTGAATCAGAAGAAGTAGAAGAAGGAGAAGGAGAAGGTGAAGTCTGGAGGGTGAAGCAGAAGAAGTAGAAGAAGGAGAAGGAGAAGGTGAAGTCAGGAGGGTGAATCAGAAGAAGTAGAAGAAGGAGAAGGAGAAGGTGAAGTCAGGAGGGTGAATCAGAAGAAGCAGAAGAAGGAGAAGGAGAAGGTGAAGTCTGGAGGGTGAATCAGAAGAATCAGAAGAAGGAGAAGGAGAAGTTGAAGTCTGGAGGGTGAATCAGAAGAAGCAGAAGAAAGAGAAGGAGAAGGTGAAGTCTGGAGGGTGAAGCAGAAGAAACAGAAGAAGGAGAAGGAGAAGGTGAAGACTGGAGGGTGAATCTGAAGAAGTAGAAGAAGGAGAAGGAGAAGGTGAAGTCTGGAGGGTGAATCAGAAGAAGTAGAAGAAGGAGAAGGAGAAGGTGAAGTCTGGAGGGTGAATCAGAAGAAGCAGAAGAAGGAGAAGGAGAAGGTGAAGTCTGGAGGGTGAATCAGAAGAAGCAGAAGAAGGAGAAGGAGAAGATGAAGTCTGGAGGGTGAATCAGAAGAAGCAGAAGAAGGAGAAGGAGAAGGTGAAGTCTGGAGGGTGAATCAGAAGTAGCAGAAGAAGGAGAAGGAGAAGGTGAAGTCTGGAGGGCGAATCAGAAGAATCAGAAGAAGGAGAAGGAGAGGGTGAAGCCTGGAGGGTGAATCAGAAGAAGCAGAAGAAAGAGAAGGAGAAGGTGAAGTCTGGAGGGTGAAGCAGAAGAAACAGAAGAAGGAGAAGGAGAAGGTGAAGACTGGAGGGTGAATCTGAAGAAGTAGAAGAAGGAGAAGGAGATGGTGAAGTCTGGAGGGTGAATCAGAAGAAGTAGAAGAAGGAGAAGGAGCAGGTGAAGTCTGGAGGGTGAATCAGAAGAAGCAGAAGAAGGAGAAGGAGAAGGTGAAGTCTGGAGGGTGAATCAGAAGAAGCAGAAGAAGGAGAAGGAGAAGATGAAGTCTGGAGGGTGAATCAGAAGAAGCAGAAGAAGGAGAAGGAGAAGGTGAAGTCTGGAGGGTGAAACAGAAGAAGCAGAAGAAGGAGAAGGAGAAGGTGAAGTCTGGAGGGTGAATCAGAAGAAGCAGAAGAAGGAGAAGGAGAAGGTGAAGTCAGGAGGGTGAATCAGAAGAAGCAGAAGAAGGAGAAGGAGAAGGTGAAGTTAGGAGGGTGAATCAGAAGAAGCAGAAGAAGGAGAAGGAGCAGGTGAAGTCAGGGGGGTGAAGCAGAAGAAGTAGAAGAAGGAGAAGGAGAAGGTGAAGTCAGGACGGTGAAGCAGAAGAAGCAGAAGAAGGAGAAGGAGAAGGTGAAGTCTGGAGGGCGCAGCAGAAGAAGCAGAAGAAGGAGAAGGAGAAGTTGAAGTCTAGAGGGTGAAGCAGAAGAAGCAGAAGAAGGAGAAGGAGAAGGTGAAGTCTGGAGGGTGAATCAGAAGAAGTAGAAGAAGGAGAAGGAGAAGGTGAAGTCAGGAGAGTGAAGCAGAAGAAGCAGAAGATGGAGAAGGAGAAGGTGAAGTCTGGAGGGCGAAGCAGAAGAAGCAGAAGAAGGAGAAGGAGAAGGTGAAGTCTGGAGGGTGAAGCAGAAGAAGCAGAAGAAGGAGAAGGAGAAGGTGAAGTCTGGAGGGTGAATCAGAAGAAGTAGAAGAAGGAGAAGGAGAAGGTGAAGTCAGGAGGGTGAAGCAGAAGAAGCAGAAGAAGGAGAAGGAAAAGGTGAAGTCTGGAGGGTGAAGCAGAAGAAGCAGAAGAAGGAGCAGGAGAAGGTGAAGTCTGGAGGGTGAAGCAGAAGAAGCAGAAGAAGGAGAAGGAGAAGGTGAAGTCAGGAGGGTGAATCAGAAGAAGTAGAAGAAGGAGAAGGAGAAGGTGAAGTCTGGAGGGTGAATCAGAAGAAGCAGAAGAAGGAGAAGGAGAAGGTGAAGTCTGGAGGGTGAATCAGAAGAAGCAGAAGAAGGAGAAGGAGAAGATGAAGTCTGGAGGGTGAATCAGAAGAAGTAGAAGAAGGAGAAGGAGAAGGTGAGGTCTGGGGGGTCAATCAGAAGAAGCAGAAGAAGGAGAAGGAGAAGGTGAAGTCAGGAGGGTGAATCAGAAGAAGCAAAAGAAGGAGAAGGAGTAGGTGAAGTCTGGAGGGTGAATTGAAGAAGCAGAAGAAGGAGAAGGAGAAGGTGAAGTCAGGAGGGTGAATCAGAAGAAGCAGAAGAAGGAGAAGGAGAAGGTAAAGTTAGGAGGGTGAATCAGAAGAAGCAGAAGAAGGAGAAGGAGCAGGTGAAGTCAGGGGGGTGAAACAGAAGAAGTAGAAGAAGGAGAAGGAGAAGGTGAAGTCAGGAGGGTGAAGCAGAAGAAGCAGAAGAAGGAGAAGGAGAAGGTAAAGTCTGGAGGGCGCAGCAGAAGAAGCAGAAGAAGGAGAAGGAGAAGGTGAAGTCTGGAGGGTGAAGCAGAAGAAGCAGAAGAAGGAGAAGGAGAAGGTGAAGTCTGGAGGGTGAAGCAGAAGAAGCAGAAGAAGGAGAAGGAGAAGGTGATGTCTGGAGGGCGAAGCAGAAGAAGCAGAAGAAGGAGAAGGAGAAGGTGAAGTCTGGAGGGTGAAGCAGAGGAAGCAGAAGAAGGAGAAGGAGAAGGTGAAGTCTGGAGGGTGAATCAGAAGAAGTAGAAGAAGGAGAAGGAGAAGGTGAAGTCAGGAGGGTGAAGCAGAAGAAGGAGAAGGAGAAGGTGAAGTCAGGAGTGTGAATCGGAAGAAGTAGAAGAAGGAGAAGGAGAAGGTGAAGTCTGGAGGGTGAATCAGAAGAAGTAGAAGAAGGAGAAGTAGAAGGTGAAGTCTGGAGGGTGAATCAGAAGAAGTAGAAGAAGGAGAAGGAGAAGGTGAAGTCTGGAGGGTGAATCAGAAGAAGCAGAAGAAGGAGAAGGAGAAGGTGAAGTCTGGAGGGAGAAGCAGAAGAAGTAGAAGAAGGAGAAGGAGAAGGTGAAGTCTGGAGGGTGAATCAGAAGAAGTAGAAGAAGGAGAAGGAGAAGGTGAAGTCTGGAGGGTGAATCAGAAGAAGCAGAAGAAGGAGAAGGAGAAGGTGAAGTCTGGAGGGTGAATCAGAAGAAGCAGAAGAAGGAGAAGGAGAAGGTGAAGTCTGGAGGGTGAAACAGAAGAAGCAGAATAAGGAGAAGGAGAAGGTGAAGTCAGGAGGGTGAATCTGAAGAAGCAGAAGAAGGAGAAGGAGAAGGTGAAGTAAGGAGGGTGAATCAGAAGAAGCAGAAGAAGGAGAAGGAGAAGGTGAAGTCTGGAGTGTGAAGCAGAAGAAGCAAAAGAAGGAGAAGGAGAAGGTGAAGTCTGGAGGGTGAATCAGAAGAAGTAGAAGAAGGAGAAGGAGAAGGTGAAGTCTGGAGGGTGAAGCAGAAGAAGTAGAAGAAGGAGAAGGAGAAGGTGAAGTCAGGAGGGTGAATCAGAAGAAGTAGAAGAAGGAGAAGGAGAAGGTGAAGTCAGGAGGGTGAATCAGAAGAAGCAGAAGAAGGAGAAGGAGAAGGTGAAGTCTGGAGGGTGAAACAGAAGAATCAGAAGAAGGAGAAGGAGAAGGTGAAGTCTGGAGGGTGAATCAGAAGAAGCAGAAGAAAGAGAAGGAGAAGGTGAAGTCTGGAGGGTGAATCAGAAGAAGCAGAAGAAGGAGATGGAGAAGGTGAAGTCTGGAGGGAGAAGCAGAAGAAGTAGAAGAAGGAGAAGGAGAAGGTGAAGTCTGGAGGGTGAATCAGAAGAAGTAGAAGAAGGAGAAGGAGAAGGTGAAGTCTGGAGGGTGAATCAGAAGAAGTCGAAGAAGGAGAAGGAGAAGGTGAAGTCTGGAGGGTGAATCAGAAGAAACAGAAGAAGGAGAAGGAGAAGGTGAAGTCTGGAGGGTGAATCAGAAGAAGTAGAAGAAGGAGAAGGAGAAGGTGTAGTCTGGAGGGTGAATCAGAAGAAGTAGACGAAGGAGAAGCAGAAGGTGAAGTCTGGAGGGTGAACCAGAAGAAGCAGAAGAAGGAGAAGGAGAAGGTGAAGTCTGGAGTGTGAATCAGAAGAAGTAGAAGAAGGAGAAGGAGAAGGTGAAGTCTGGAGGGTGAATCAGAAGAAGCAGAAGAAGGAGAAGGAGAAGGTGAAGTCTGGAGGGTGAATCAGAAGAAGCAGAAGAAGGAGAAGGAGAAGGTGAAGTCTGGAGGGTGAAACAGAAGAAGCAGAATAAGGAGAAGGAGAAGGTGAAGTCAGGAGGGTGAATCAGAAGAAGCAGAAGAAGGAGAAGGAGAAGGTGAAGTCTGGAGGGTGAATCAGAAGAAGTAGAAGAAGGAGAAGGAGAAGGTGAAGTCAGGAGGGTGAAGCAGAAGAAGCAGAAGAAGGAGAAGGAGAAGGTGAAGTCTGGAGGGTGAAGCAGAAGAAGCAGAAGAAGGAGCAGGAGAAGGTGAAGTCTGGAGGGTGAAGCAGAAGAAGCAGAAGAAGGAGAAGGAGAAGGTGAAGTCAGGAGGGTGAATCAGAAGAAGTAGAAGAAGGAGAAGGAGAAGGTGAAGTCTGGAGGGTGAATCAGAAGAAGCAGAAGAAGGAGAAGGAGAAGGTGAAGTCTGGAGGGTGAATCAGAAGAAGCAGAAGAAGGAGAAGGAGAAGATGAAGTCTGGTGGGTGAATCAGAAGAAGTAGAAGAAGGAGAAGGAGAAGGTGAGGTCAGGAGGGTCAATCAGAAGAAGCAGAAGAAGGAGAAGGAGAAGGTGAAGTCTGGAGAGTGAATCAGAAGAAGCAGAAGAAGGAGAAGGAGAAGGTGAAGTCTGGAGGGTGAATTAGAAGAAGCAGAAGAAGGAGAAGGAGAAGGTGAAGTCAGGAGGGTGAATCAGAAGAAGCAGAAGAAGGAGAAGGAGAAGGTAAAGTTAGGAGGGTGAATCAGAAGAAGCAGAAGAAGGAGAAGGAGCAGGTGAAGTCAGGGGGGAGAAACAAAAGAAGTAGAAGAAGGAGAAGGAGAAGGTGAAGTCAGGAGGGTGAAGCAGAAGAAGCAGAAGAAGGAGAAGGAGAAGGTGAAGTCTGGAGGGCGCAGCAGAAGAAGCAGAAGAAGGAGAAGAAGAAGGTGAAGTCTGGAGGGTGAAGCAGAAGAAGCAGAAGAAGGAGAAGGAGAAGGTGAAGTCTGGAGGGTGAATCAGATGAAGTAGAAGAAGGAGAAGGAGAAGGTGAAGTCAGGAGAGTGAAGCAGAAGAAGCAGAAGAAGGAGAAGGAGAAGGTGAAGTCTGGAGGGTGAAGCAGAAGAAGCAGAAGAAGGAGAAGGAGAAGGTGATGTCTGGAGGGCGAATCAGAAGAAGCAGAAGAAGGAGAAGGCGAAGGTGAAGTCTGGAGGGTGAAGCAGAAGAAGCAGAAGAAGGAGAAGGAGAAGGTGAAGTCTGGAGGGTGAATCAGAAGAAGTAGAAGAAGGAGAAGGAGAAGGTGAAGTCAGGAGGGTGAAGCAGAAGAAGCAGAAGAAGGAGAAGGAGAAGGTGAAGTCAGGAGGGTGAATCGGTAGAAGTAGAAGAAGGAGAAGGAGAAGGTGAAGTCTGGAGGGTGAATCAGAAGAAGTAGAAGAAGGAGAAGGAGAAGGTGAAGTCTGGAGGGTGAATCAGAAGAAGTAGAAGAAGGAGAAGGGGAAGGTGAAGTCTGGAGGGTGAATCAGAAGAAGCAGAAGAAGGAGAAGGAGAAGGTGAAGTCTGGAGGGAGAAGCAGAAGAAGTAGAAGAAGGAGAAGGAGAAGGTGAAGTCTGGAGGGTGAATCAGAAGAAGTAGAAGAAGGAGAAGGAGAAGGTGAAGTCTGGAGTGTGAATCAGAAGAAGTAGAAGAAGGAGAAGGAGAAGGTGAAGTCTGGAGGGTGAATCAGAAGAAACAGAAGAAGGAGAAGGAGAAGGTGAAGTCTGGAGGGTGAATCAGAAGAAGTAGAAGAAGGAGAAGGAGAAGGTGTAGTCTGGAGGGTGAATCAGAAGAAGTAGACGAAGGAGAAGGAGAAGGTGAAGTCTGGAGGGTGAATCAGAAGAAGCAGAAGAAGGAGAAGGAGAAGGTGAAGTCTGGAGGGTGAATCAGAAGAAGTAGAAGAAGGAGAAGGAGAAGGTGAAGTCTGGAGGGTGAATCAGAAGAAGCAGAAGAAGGAGAAGGAGAAGGTGAAGTCTGGAGGGTGAATCAGAAGAAGCAGAAGAAGGAGAAGGAGAAGGTGAAGTCTGGAGGGTGAAACAGAAGAAGCAGAATAAGGAGAAGGAGAAGGTGAAGTCAGGAGGGTGAATCAGACGAAGCAGAAGAAGGAGAAGGAGAAGTTGAAGTAAGGAGGGTGAATCAGAAGAAGCAGAAGAAGGAGAAGGAGAAGGTGAAGTCTGGAGTGTGAAGCAGAAGAAGCAAAAGAAGGAGAAGGAGAATGTGAAGTCTGGAGGGTGAATCAGAAGAAGTAGAAGAAGGAGAAGGAGAAGGTGAAGTCTGGAGGGTGAAGCAGAAGAAGTAGAAGAAGGAGAAGGAGAAGGTGAAGTCAGGAGGGTGAATCAGAAGAAGTAGAAGAAGGAGAAGGAGAAGGTGAAGTCAGGAGGGTGAATCAGAAGAAGCAGAAGAAGGAGAAGGAGAAGGTGAAGTCTGGAGGGTGAATCAGAAGAATCAGAAGAAGGAGAAGGAGAAGTTGAAGTCTGGAGGGTGAATCAGATGAAGCAGAAGAAAGAGAAGGAGAAGGTGAAGTCTGGAGGGTGAAGCAGAAGAAACAGAAGAAGGAGAAGGAGAAGGTGAAGACTGGAGGGTGAATCTGAAGAAGTAGAAGAAGGAGAAGGAGAAGGTGAAGTCTGGAGGGTGAATCAGAAGAAGTAGAAGAAGGAGAAGGAGAAGGTGAAGTCTGGAGGGTGAATCAGAAGAAGCAGAAGAAGGAGAAGGAGAAGGTGAAGTCTGGAGGGTGAATCAGAAGAAGCAGAAGAAGGAGAAGGAGGAGATGAAGTCTGGAGGGTGAATCAGAAGAAGCAGAAGAAGGAGAAGGAGAAGGAGAAGTCTGGAGGGTGAATCAGAAGAAGCAGAAGAAGGAGAAGGAGAAGGTGAAGTCTGGAGGGTGAATCAGAAGAATCAGAAGAAGGAGAAGGAGAGGGTGAAGCCTGGAGGGTGAATCAGAAGAAGCAGAAGAAAGAGAAGGAGAAGGTGAAGTCTGGAGGGTGAAGCAGAAGAAACAGAAGAAGGAGAAGGAGAAGGTGAAGACTGGAGGGTGAATCTGAAGAAGTAGAAGAAGGAGAAGGAGAAGGTGAAGTCTGGAGGGTGAATCAGAAGAAGTAGAAGAAGGAGAAGGAGAAGGTGAAGTCTGGAGGGTGAATCAGAAGAAGCAGAAGAAGGAGAAGGAGAAGGTGAAGTCTGGAGGGTGAATCAGAAGAAGCAGAAGAAGGAGAAGGAGAAGATGAAGTCTGGAGGGTGAATCAGAAGAAGCAGAAGAAGGAGAAGGAGAAGGTGAAGACTGGAGGGTGAAACAGAAGAAGCAGAAGAAGGAGAAGGAGAAGGTGAAGTCTGGAGGGTGAATCAGAAGAAGCAGAAGAAGGAGAAGGAGAATGTGAAGTCAGGAGGGTGAATCAGAAGAATCAGAAGAAGGAGAAGGAGAAGGTGAAGTCTGGAGGGTGAATCAGAAGAAGCAGAAGAAGGAGAAGGAGCAGGTGAAGTCAGGGGGGTGAAGCAGAAGAAGTAGAAGAAGGAGAAGGAGAAGGTGAAGCCAGGACGGTGAAGCAGAAGAAGCAGAAGAAGGAGAAGGAGAAGGTGAAGTCTGGAGGGCGCAGCAGAAGAAGCAGAAGAAGGAGAAGGAGAAGTTGAAGTCTAGAGGGTGAAGCAGAAGAAGCAGAAGAAGGAGAAGGAGAAGGTGAAGTCTGGAGGGTGAATCAGAAGAAGTAGAAGAAGGAGAAGGAGAAGGTGAAGTCAGGAGAGTGAAGCAGAAGAAGCAGAAGATGGAGAAGGAGAAGGTGAAGTCTGGAGGGCGAAGCAGAAGAAGCAGAAGAAGGAGAAGGAGAAGGTGAAGTCTGGCGGGTGAAGCAGAAGAAGCAGAAGAAGGAGAAGGAGAAGATGAAGTCTGGAGGTTGAATCAGAAGAAGTAGAAGAAGGAGAAGGAGAAGGTGAAGTCAGGAGGGTGAAGCAGAAGAAGCAGAAGAAGGAGAAGGAGAAGGTGAAGTCTGGAGGGTGAAGCAGAAGAAGCAGAAGAAGGAGCAGGAGAAGGTGAAGTCTGGAGGGTGAAGCAGAAGAAGCAGAAGAAGGAGAAGGAGAAGGTGAAGTCAGGAGGGTGAATCAGAAGAAGTAGAAGAAGGAGAAGGAGAAGGTGAAGTCTGGAGGGTGAATCAGAAGAAGCAGAAGAAGGAGAAGGAGAAGGTGAAGTCTGGAGGGTGAATCAGAAGAAGCAGAAGAAGGAGAAGGAGAAGATGAAGTCTGGAGGGTGAATCAGAAGAAGTAGAAGAAGGAGAAGGAGAAGGTGAGGTCTGGAGGGTCAATCAGAAGAAGCAGAAGAAGGAGAAGGAGAAGGTGAAGTCAGCAGGGTGAATCAGAAGAAGCAGAAGAAGGAGAAGGAGTAGGTGAAGTCTGGAGGGTGAATTGAAGAAGCAGAAGAAGGAGAAGGAGAAGGTGAAGTCAGGAGGGTGAATCAGAAGAAGCAGAAGAAGGAGAAGGAGAAGGTAAAGGTAGGAGGCTGAATCAGAAGAAGCAGAAGAAGGAGAAGGAGCAGGTGAAGTCAGGGGTTGAAACAGAAGAAGTAGAAGAAGGAGAAGGAGAAGGTGAAGTCAGGAGGGTGAAGCAGAAGAAGCAGAAGAAGGAGAAGGAGAAGGTGAAGTCTGGAGGGTGCAGCAGAAGAAGCAGAAGAAGGAGAAGGAGAAGGTGAAGTCTGGAGGGTGAAGCAGAAGAAGCAGAAGAAGGAGAAGGAGAAGGTGAAGTCTGGAGGGTGAATCAGAAGAAGTAGAAGAAGGAGAAGGAGAAGGTGAAGTCAGGAGAGTGAAGCAGAAGAAGCAGAAGAAGGAGAAGGAGAAGGTGAAGTCTGGAGGGTGAAGCAGAAGAAGCAGAAGAAGGAGAAGGAGAAGGTGATGTCTGGAGGGCGAAGCAGAAGAAGGAGAAGGAGAAGGTGAAGTCTGGAGGGTGAAGCAGAGGAAGCAGAAGAAGGAGAAGGAGAAGGTGAAGTCTGGAGGGTGAATCAGAAGAAGTAGAAGAAGGAGAAGGAGAAGGTGAAGTCAGGAGGGTGAAGCAGAAGAAGGAGAAGGAGAAGGTGAAGTCAGGAGGGTGAATCGGAAGAAGTAGAAGAAGGAGAAGGAGAAGGTGAAGTCTGGAGGGTGAATCAGAAGAAGTAGAAGAAGGAGAAGTAGAAGGTGAAGTCTGGAGGGTGAATCAGAAGAAGTAGAAGAAGGAGAAGGAGAAGGTGAAGTCTGGAGGGTGAATCAGAAGAAGCAGAAGAAGGAGAAGGAGAAGGTGAAGTCTGGAGGGAGAAGCAGAAGAAGTAGAAGAAGGAGAAGGAGAAGGTGAAGTCTGGAGGGTGAATCAGAAGAAGTAGAAGAAGGAGAAGGAGAAGGTGAAGTCTGGAGGGTGAATCAGAAGAAGCAGAAGAAGGAGAAGGAGAAGGTGAAGTCTGGAGGGTGAATCAGAAGAAGCAGAAGAAGGAGAAGGAGAAGGTGAAGTCTGGAGGGTGAAACAGAAGAAGCAGAATAAGGAGAAGGAGAAGGTGAAGTCAGGAGGGTGAATCAGAAGAAGCAGAAGAAGGAGAAGGAGAAGTTGAAGTAAGGAGGGAGAATCAGAAGAAGCAGAAGAAGGAGAAGGAGAAGGTGAAGTCTGGAGTGTGAAGCAGAAGAAGCAAAATAAGGAGAAGGAGAAGGTGAAGTCTGGAGGGTGAATCAGAAGAAGTAGAAGAAGGAGAAGGAGAAGGTGAAGTCTGGAGGGTGAAGCAGAAGAAGTAGAAGAAGGAGAAGTAGAAGGTGAAGTCAGGAGGGTGAATCAGAATAAGTAGAAGAAGGAGAAGGAGAAGGTGAAGTCAGGAGGGTGAATCAGAAGAAGCAGAAGAAGGAGAAGGAGAAGGTGAAGTCTGGAGGGTGAAACAGAAGAATCAGAAGAAGGAGAAGGAGAAGGTGAAGTCTGGAGGGTGAATCAGAAGAAGCAGAAGAAAGGGAAGGAGAAGGTGAAGTCTGGAGGGTGAATCAGAAGAAGCAGAAGAAGGAGAAGGAGAAGGTGAAGTCTGGAGGGAGAAGCAGAAGAAGTAGAAGAAGGAGAAGGAGAAGGTGAAGTCTGGAGGGTGAATCAGAAGAAGTAGAAGAAGGAGAAGGAGAAGGTGAAGTCTGGAGGGTGAATCAGAAGAAGTCGAAGAAGGAGAAGGAGAAGGTGAAGTCTGGAGGGTGAATCAGAAGAAACAGAAGAAGGAGAAGGAGAAGGTGAAGTCTGGAGGGTGAATCAGAAGAAGTAGAAGAAGGAGAAGGAGAAGGTGTAGTCTGGAGGGTGAATCAGAAGAAGTAGACGAAGGAGAAGCAGAAGGTGAAGTCTGGAGGGTGAACCAGAAGAAGCAGAAGAAGGAGAAGGAGAAGGTGAAGTCTGGAGGGTGAATCAGAAGAAGTAGAAGAAGGAGAAGGAGAAGGTGAAGTCTGGAGGGTGAATCAGAAGAAGCAGAAGAAGGAGAAGGAGAAGGTGAAGTCTGGAGGGTGAATCAGAAGAAGCAGAAGAAGGAGAAGGAGATTGTGAAGTCTGGAGGGTGAAACAGAAGAAGCAGAATAAGGAGAAGGAGAAGGTGAAGTCAGGAGGGTGAATCAGAAGAAGCAGAAGAAGGAGAAGGAGAAGGTGAAGTAAGGAGGGTGAATCAGAAGAAGCAGAAGAAGGAGAAGGAGAAGGTGAAGTCTGGAGTGTGAAGCAGAAGAAGCAAAAGAAGGAGAAGGAGAAGGTGAAGTCTGGAGGGTGAATCAGAAGAAGTAGAAGAAGGAGAAGGAGAAGGTGAAGTCTGCAGGGGGAAGCAGAAGAAGTAGAAGAAGGAGAAGGAGAAGGTGAAGTCAGGAGGGTGAATCAGAAGAAATAGAAGAAGGAGAAGGAGAAGGTGAAGTCAGGAGGGTGAATCAGAAGAAGCAGAAGAAGGAGAAGGAGAAGGTGAAGTCTGGAGGGTGAATCAGAAGAATCAGAAGAAGGAGAAGGAGAAGGTGAAGTCTGGAGGGTGAATCAGAAGAAGCAGAAGAAAGAGAAGGAGAAGGTGAAGTCTGGAGGGTGAATCAGAAGAAGTAGAAGAAGGAGAAGGAGAAGGTGAAGTCTGGAGGGTGAATCAGAAAAAGCCGAAGAAGGAGAAGGAGAAGGTGAAGTCTGGAGGGTGAATCAGAAGAAGCAGAAGAAGGAGAAGGAGAAGGTGAAGTCTGGAGGGTGAATCAGAAGAAGCAGAAGAAGGAGAAGGAGAAGGTGAAGTCTGGAGGGTGAATCAGAAGAAGCAGAATAAGGAGAAGGAGAAGGTGAAGTCTGGAGGGTGAATCAGAAGAAGCAGAAAAAGGAGAAGCAGAAGGTGAAGTCTGAAGGGTGAATCAGAAGAAGTAGAAGAAGGAGAAGGAGAAGGTGAAGTCTGCAGGGTGAAGCAGAAGAAGTAGAAGAAGGAGAAGGAGAAGGTGAAGTCAGGAGGGTGAATCAGAAGAAGTAGAAGAAGGAGAAGGAGAAGGTGAAGTCAGGAGGGTGAATCAGAAGAAGCAGAAGAAGGAGAAGGAGAAGGTGAAGTCTGGAGGGTGAATCAGAAGAATCAGAAGAAGGAGAAGGAGAAGGTGAAGTCTGGAGGGTGAATCAGAAGAAGCAGAAGAAAGAGAAGGAGAAGGTGTAGTCTGGAGGGTGAATCAGAAGAAGTAGAAGAAGGAGAAGGAGAAGGTGAAGTCTGGAGGGTGAATCAGAAAAAGCAGAAGAAGGAGAAGGAGAAGGTGAAGTCTGGAGGCTGAATCAGAAGAAGCAGAAGAAGGAGAAGGAGGAGGTGAAGTCTGGAGGGTGAATCAGAAGAAGCAGAATAAGGAGAAGGAGAAGGTGAAGTCTGGAGGGTGAATCAGAAGAAGCAGATAAAGGAGAAGCAGAAGGTGAAGTCTGAAGGGTGAATCAGAAGAAGTAGAAGAAGGAGAAGGAGAAGGTGAAGTCTGGAGGGTGAAGCAGAAGATGCAGAAGAAGGAGAAGGAGAAGGTGAAGTCAGGAGGGTGAATCAGAAGAAGTAGAAGAAGGAGAAGGAGAAGGTGAAGTCAGGAGGGTGAATCAGAAGAAGCAGAAGAAGGAGAAGGAGAAGGTGAAGTCTGGAGGGTGAATCAGAAGAATCAGAAGAAGGAGAAGGAGAAGGTGAAGTCTGGAGGGTGAATCAGAAGAAGCAGAAGAAAGAGAAGGAGAAGGTGAAGTCTGGAGGGTGAAGCAGAAGAAACAGAAGAAGGAGAAGGAGAAGGTGAAGACTGGAGGGTGAATCAGAAGAAGTAGAAGAAGGAGAAGGAGAAGGTGAAGTCTGGAGGGTGAATCAGAAGAAGTAGAAGAAGGAGAAGGAGAAGGTGAAGTCTGGAGGGTGAATCAGAAGAAGCAGAAGAAGGAGAAGGAGAAGGTGAAGTCTGGAGGGTGAATCAGAAGAAGCAGAAGAAGGAGAAGGAGAAGATGAAGTCTGGAGGGTGAATCAGAAGAAGTAGAAGAAGGAGAAGGAGAAGGTGAGGTCTGGAGGGTGAATCAGAAGAAGCAGAAGAAGGAGAAGGAGAAGGTGAAGTCTGGAGGGTGAATCAGAAGAAGTAGAAGAAGGCGAAGGAGAAGGTGAAGTCAGGAGGGTGAATCAGAAGAAGTAGAAGAAGGAGAAGGAGAAGGTGAAGTCAGGAGGGTGAATCAGAAGAAGCAGAAGAAGGAGAAGGAGAAGGTGAAGTAAGGAGGGTGAATCAGAAGAAGCAGAAGAAGGAGAAGGAGAAGGTGAAGTCTGGAGTGTGAAGCAGAAGAAGCAAAAGAAGGATAAGGAGAAGGTGAAGTCTGGAGGGTGAATCAGAAGAAGTTGAAGAAGGAGAAGGAGAAGGTGAAGTCTGCAGGGGGAAGCAGAAGAAGTAGAAGAAGGAGAAGGAGAAGGTGAAGTCAGGAGGGTGAATCAGAAGAAGTAGAAGAAGGAGAAGGAGAAGGTGAAGTCAGGAGGGTGAATCAGAAGAAGCAGAAGAAGGAGAAGGAGAAGGTGAAGGCTGGAGGGTGAATCAGAAGAATCAGAAGAAGGAGAAGGAGAAGGTGAAGTCTGGAGGGTGAATCAGAAGAAGCAGAAGAAAGAGAAGGAGAAGGTGAAGTCTGGAGGGTGAATCAGAAGAAGTAGAAGAAGGAGAAGGAGAAGGTGAAGTCTGGAGGGTGAATCAGA
Organism: Somniosus microcephalus; assembly: GCF_052327205.1. Taxonomy (NCBI): domain Eukaryota; kingdom Metazoa; phylum Chordata; class Chondrichthyes; order Squaliformes; family Somniosidae; genus Somniosus; species Somniosus microcephalus. The sequence goes on from NW_028225361.1 coordinate 430,722, forward strand.
AAAAGCAGAAGAAGGAGAAGGAGAAGGTGAAGTCTGGAGGGTGAATCAGAAGAAGCAGAAGAAGGAGAAGGAGAAGGTGAAGTCTGGAGGGTGAATCAGAAGAAGCAGAAGAAGGAGAAGGAGAAGGTGAAGTCTGGAGGGTGAATCAGAAGAAGCAGAATAAGGAGAAGGAGAAGATGAAGTCTGGAGGGTGAATCAGAAGAAGCAGAAAAAGGAGAAGCAGAAGGTGAAGTCTGAAGGGTGAATCAGAAGAAGTAGAAGAAGGAGAAGGAGAAGGTGAAGTCTGGAGGGTGAAGCAGAAGAAGTAGAAGAAGGAGAAGGAGAAGGTGAAGTCAGGAGGGTGAATCAGAAGCAGTAGAAGAAGGAGAAGGAGAAGGTGAAGTCAGCAGGGTGAATCAGAAGAAGCAGAAGAAGGAGAAGGAGAAGGTGAAGTCTGGAGGGTGAATCAGAAGAAGCAGAAGAAAGAGAAGGAGAAGGTGAAGTCTGGAGGGTGAAGCAGAAGAAACAGAAGAAGGAGAAGGAGAAGGTGAGGTCTGGAGGGTGAATCAGAAGAAGCAGAAGAAGGAGAAGGAGAAGGTGAAGTCTGGAGGGTGAATCAGAAGATGCAGAAGAAGGAGAAGGAGAAGGTGAAGTCAGGAGGGTGAATCAGAAGAAGCAGAAGAAGGAGAAGGAGAAGGTGAAGTTAGGAGGGTGAATCAGAAGAAGCAGAAGAAGGAGAAGGAGCAGGTGATGTCAGGGGGATGAAGCAGAAGAAGTAGAAGAAGGAGAAGGAGAAGGTGAAGTCAGGACGGTGAAGCAGAAGAAGCAGAAGAAGGAGAAGGAGAAGGTGAAGTCTGGAGGGTGAATCAGAAGAAGTAGAAGAAGGAGAAGGAGAAGGTGAAGTCTGGAGGGTGAATCAGAAGAAGCAGAAGAAGGAGAAGGAGAAGGTGAAGTCAGGAGGGTGAATCAGAAGAAGCAGAAGAAGGAGAAGGAGAAGGTGAAGTTAGGAGGGTGAATCAGAAGAAGCAGAAGAAGGAGAAGGAGCAGGTGATGTCAGGGGGATGAAGCAGAAGAAGTAGAAGAAGGAGAAGGAGAAGGTGAAGTCAGGACGGTGAAGCAGAAGAAGCAGAAGAAGGAGAAGGAGAAGGTGAAGTCTGGAGGGTGAATCAGAAGAAGTAGAAGAAGGAGAAGGAGAAGGTCAAGTCTGGAGGGTGAAGCAGAAGAAGTAGAAGAAGGAGAAGGAGAAGGTGAAGTCAGGAGGGTGAATCAGAAGAAGTAGAAGAAGGAGAAGGAGAAGGTGAAGTCAGGAGGGTGAATCAGAAGAAGCAGAAGAAGGAGAAGGAGAAGGTGAAGTCTGGAGGGTGAATCAGAAGAATCAGAAGAAGGAGAAGGAGAAGGTGAAGTCTGGAGGGTGAATCAGAAGAAGCAGAAGAAAGAGAAGGAGAAGGTGAAGTCTGGAGGGTGAATCAGAAGAAGTAGAAGAAGGAGAAGGAGAAGGTGAAGTCTGGAGTGTGAATCGGAAGAAGCAGAAGAAGGAGAAGGAGAAGGTGAAGTCTAGAGGGTGAATCAGAAGAAGCAGAATAAGGAGAAGGAGAAGGTGAAGTCTGGAGGGTGAATCAGAAGAAGCAGAAGAAGGAGAAGGAGAAGGTGAAGTCTGGAGGGTGAATCAGAAGAAGTAGAAGAAGGAGAAGGAGAAGGTGAAGTCTGGAGGGTGAAGCAGAAGAAGTAGAAGAAGGAGAAGGAGAAGGTGAAGTCAGGAGGGTGAATCAGAAGAAGTAGAAGAAGGAGAAGGAGAAGGTGAAGTCAGGAGGGTGAATCAGAAGAAGCAGAAGAAGGAGAAGGAGAAGGTGAAGTCTGGAGGGTGAATCAGAAGAATCAGAAGAAGGAGAAGGAGAAGGTGAAGTCTGGAGGGTGAATCAGAAGAAGCAGAGGAAGGAGAAGGAGAAGGTGAAGTCTGGAGGGTGAATCAGAAGAAGCAGAATAAGGAGAAGGAGAAGGTGAAGTTTGAAGGTGAATCAGAAGAAGCAGAATAAGGAGAAAGAGAAGGTGAAGTCTGGAGGGTGAATCAGAAGAAGCAGAAGAAGGAGAAGGAGAAGATGGAGTCTGGAGGGTGAATCAGAAGAAGTAGAAGAAGGAGAAGGAGAAGGTGAAGTCAGGAGGGTGAATCAGAAGAAGTAGAAGAAGAAGTAGGAGAAGGTGAAGTCAGGAGGGTGAATCAGAAGAAGCAGAAGAAGGAGAAGGAGAAGGTGAAGTCTGGAGGGTGAATCAGAAGAATCAGAAGAAGGAGAAGTAGAAGGTGAAGTCTGGAGGGTGAATCAGAAGAAGCAGAAGAAAGAGAAGGAGAAGGTGAAGTCTGGAGGGTGAAGCAGAAGAAACAGAAGAAGGAGAAGGAGAAGGTGAAGACTGGAGGGTGAATCAGAAGAAGTAGAAGAAGGAGAAGGAGAAGGTGAAGTCTGGAGGGTGAATCAGAAGAAGTAGAAGAAGGAGAAGGATAAGGTGAAGTCTGGAGGGTGAATCAGAAGAAGCAGAAGAAGGAGAAGGAGAAGGTGAAGTCTGGAGGGTGAATCAGAAGAAGCAGAAGAAGGAGAAGGAGAAGATGAAGTCTGGAGGGTGAATCAGAAGAAGTAGAAGAAGGAGAAGGAGAAGGTGAAGTCTGGAGGGTGAATCAGAAGTAGTAGAAGAAGGAGAAGGAGAAGGTGAAGTCTGGACGGTGAATCAGAAGAAACAGAAGAAGGAGAAGGTGAAGTCTGGAGGGTGAATCAGAAGAAGTAGAAGAAGGAGAAGGAGAAGGTGTAGTCTGGAGGGTGAATCAGAAGAAGTAGACGAAGGAGAAGGAGAAGGTGAAGTCTGGAGGGTGAATCAGAAGAAGCAGAAGAAGGAGAAGGAGAAGGTGAAGTCTGGAGGGTGAATCAGAAGAAGCAGAAGAAGGAGAAGGAGAAGGTGAAGTCTGGAGGGTGAATCAGAAGAAGCAGAATAAGGAGAAGTAGAAGGTGAAGTCTGGAGGGTGAATCAGAAGAAGCAGAAAAAGGAGAAGGAGAAGGTGAAGTCTGAAGGGTGAATCAGAAGAAGTAGAAGAAGGAGAAGGAGAAGGTGAAGTCTGGAGGGTGAAGCAGAAGAAGTAGAAGAAGGAGCAGGAGAAGGTGAAGTCAGGAGGGTGAATCAGAAGAAGTAGAAGAAGGAGAAGGAGAAGATGAAGTCAGGAGGGTGAATCATAAGAAGCAGAAGAAGGAGAAGGAGAAGGTGAAGTCTGGAGGGTGAATCAGAAGATCAGAAGAAGGAGAAGGAGAAGGTGAAGTCTGGAGGGTGAATCAGAAGAAGCAGAAGAAGGAGAAGGAGAAGGTGAAGTCTGGAGGGTGAATCAGAAGAAGTAGAAGAAGGAGAAGTAGAAGGTGAAGTCTGGAGGGTGAATCAGAAAAAGCAGAAGAAGGAGAAGGAGAAGGTGAAGTCTGGAGGGTGAATCAGAAGAAGCAGAAGAAGGAGAAGGAGAAGGTGAAGTCTGGAGGGTGAATCAGAAGAAGCAGAAGAAGGAGAAGGAGAAGGTGAAGTCTGGAGGGTGAATCAGAGGAAGCAGAATAAGGAGAAGGAGAAGGTGAAGTCTGGAGGGTGAATCAGAAGAAGCAGAAAAAGGAGAAGCAGAAGGTGAAGTCTGAAGGGTGAATCAGAAGAAGTAGAAGAAGGAGAAGTAGAAGGTGAAGTCTGCAGGGGGAAGCAGAAGAAGTAGAAGAAGGAGAAGGAGAAGGTGAAGTCAGGAGGGTGAATCAGAAGAAGTAGAAGAAGGAGAAGGAGAAGGTGAAGTCAGGAGGGTGAATCAGAAGAAGCAGAAGAAGGAGAAGGAGAAGGTGAAGTCTGGAGGGTGAATCAGAAGAATCAGAAGAAGGAGAAGGAGAAGGTGAAGTCTGGAGGGTGAATCAGAAGAAGCAGAAGAAAGAGAAGGAGAAGGTGAAGTCTGGAGGGTGAATCAGAAGAAGTAGAAGAAGGAGAACGAGAAGGTGAAGTCTGGAGGGTGAATCAGAAAAAGCAGAAGAAGGAGAAGGAGAAGGTGAAGTCTGGAGGGTGAATCAGAAGAAGCAGAAGAAGGAGAAGGAGAAGGTGAAGTCTGGAGGGTGAATCAGAAGAAGCAGAATAAGGAGAAGGAGAAGGTGAAGTCTGGAGGGTGAATCAGAAGAAGCAGAAAAAGGAGAAGCAGAAGGTGAAGTCTGAAGGGTGAATCAGAAGAAGTAGAAGAAGGAGAAGGAGAAGGTGAAGTCTGGAGGGTGAAGCAGAAGAAGTAGAAGAAGGAGAAGGAGAAGGTGAAGTCAGGAGGGTGAATCAGAAGAAGTAGAAGAAGGAGAAGGAGAATGTGAAGTCAGGAGGGTGAATCAGAAGAAGTAGAAGAAGGAGAAGGAGAAGGTGAAGTCTGGAGGGTGAATCAGAAGAATCAGAAGAAGGAGAAGGAGAAGGTGAAGTCTGGAGGGTGAATCAGAAGAAGCAGAAGAAAGAGAAGGAGAAGGTGAAGTCTGGAGGGTGAAGCAGAAGAAACAGAAGAAGGAGAAGGAGAAGGTGAAGACTGGAGGGTGAATCAGAAGAAGTAGAAGAAGGAGAAGGAGAAGGTGAAGTCTGGAGGGTGAATCAGAAGAAGTAGAAGAAGGAGAAGGAGAAGGTGAAGTCTGGAGGGTGAATCAGAAGAAGCAGAAGAAGGAGCATGAGAAGGTGAAGTTTGGAGGGTGAATCAGAAGAAGCAGAAGAAGGAGAAGGAGAAGATGAAGTCTGGAGGGTGAATCAGAAGAAGTCGAAGAAGGAGAAGGAGAAGGTGAGGTCTGGAGGGTGAATCAGAAGAAGCAGAAGAAGGAGAAGGAGAAGGTGAAGTCTGGAGGGTGAATCAGAAGAAGTAGAAGAAGGAGAAGGAGAAGGTGAAGTCAGGAGGGTGAATCAGAAGAAGTAGAAGAAGGAGAAGGAGAAGGTGAAGTCAGGAGGGTGAATCAGAAGAAGCAGAAGAAGGAGAAGGAGAAGGTGAAGTAAGGAGGGTGAATCAGAAGAAGCAGAAGAAGGAGAAGGAGAAGGTGAAGTCTGGAGTGTGAAGCAGAAGAAGCAAAAGAAGGAGAAGGAGAAGGTGAAGTCTGGAGGGTGAATCAGAAGAAGTAGAAGAAGGAGAAGGAGAAGGTGAAGTCTGCAGGGGGAAGCAGAAGAAGTAGAAGAAGGAGAAGGAGAAGGTGAAGTCAGGAGGGTGAATCAGAAGAAGTAGAAGAAGGAGAAGGAGAAGGTGAAGTCAGGAGGGTGAATCAGAAGAAGCAGAAGAAGGAGAAGGAGAAGGTGAAGTCTGGAGGGTGAATCAGAAGAATCAGAAGAAGGAGAAGGAGAAGGTGAAGTCTGGAGGGTGAATCAGAAGAAGCAGAAGAAAGAGAAGGAGAAGGTGAAGTCTGGAGGGTGAATCAGAAGAAGTAGAAGAAGGAGAAGGAGAAGGTGAAGTCTGGAGGGTGAATCAGAAAAAGCAGAAGAAGGAGAAGGAGAAGGTGAAGTCTGGAGGGTGAATCAGAAGAAGCAGAAGAAGGAGAAGGAGAAGGTGAAGTCTGGAGGGTGAATCAGAAGAAGCAGAAGAAGGAGAAGGAGAAGGTGAAGTCTGGAGGGTGAATCAGAAGAAGCAGAATAAGGAGAAGGAGAAGGTGAAGTCTGGAGGGTGAATCAGAAGAAGTAGAAGAAGGAGAAGGATAAGGTGAAGTCTGGAGGGTGAATCAGAAGAAGCAGAAGAAGGAGAAGGAGAAGGTGAAGTCTGGAGGGTGAATCAGAAGAAGCAGAAGAAGGAGAAGGAGAAGATGAAGTCTGGAGGGTGAATCAGAAGAAGTAGAAGAAGGAGAAGGAGAAGGTGAAGTCTGGAGGGTGAATCAGAAGTAGTAGAAGAAGGAGAATGAGAAGGTGAAGTCTGGACGGTGAATCAGAAGAAACAGAAGAAGGAGAAGGTGAAGTCTGGAGGGTGAATCAGAAGAAGTAGAAGAAGGAGAAGGAGAAGGTGTAGTCTGGAGGGTGAATCAGAAGAAGTAGACGAAGGAGAAGGAGAAGGTGAAGTCTGGAGGGTGAATCAGAAGAAGCAGAAGAAGGAGAAGGAGAAGGTGAAGTCTGGAGGGTGAATCAGAAGAAGCAGAAGAAGGAGAAGGAGAAGGTGAAGTCTGGAGGGTGAATCAGAAGAAGCAGAATAAGGAGAAGTAGAAGGTGAAGTCTGGAGGGTGAATCAGAAGAAGCAGAAAAAGGAGAAGGAGAAGGTGAAGTCTGAAGGGTGAATCAGAAGAAGTAGAAGAAGGAGAAGGAGAAGGTGAAGTCTGGAGGGTGAAGCAGAAGAAGTAGAAGAAGGAGCAGGAGAAGGTGAAGTCAGGAGGGTGAATCAGAAGAAGTAGAAGAAGGAGAAGGAGAAGATGAAGTCAGGAGGGTGAATCATAAGAAGCAGAAGAAGGAGAAGGAGAAGGTGAAGTCTGGAGGGTGAATCAGAAGATCAGAAGAAGGAGAAGGAGAAGGTGAAGTCTGGAGGGTGAATCAGAAGAAGCAGAAGAAGGAGAAGGAGAAGGTGAAGTCTGGAGGGTGAATCAGAAGAAGTAGAAGAAGGAGAAGGAGAAGGTGAAGTCTGGAGGGTGAATCAGAAAAAGCAGAAGAAGGAGAAGGAGAAGGTGAAGTCTGGAGGGTGAATCAGAAGAAGCAGAAGAAGGAGAAGGAGAAGGTGAAGTCTGGAGGGTGAATCAGAAGAAGCAGAAGAAGGAGAAGGAGAAGGTGAAGTCTGGAGGGTGAATCAGAGGAAGCAGAATAAGGAGAAGGAGAAGGTGAAGTCTGGAGGGTGAATCAGAAGAAGCAGAAAAAGGAGAAGCAGAAGGTGAAGTCTGAAGGGTGAATCAGAAGAAGTAGAAGAAGGAGAAGGAGAAGGTGAAGTCTGCAGGGGGAAGCAGAAGAAGTAGAAGAAGGAGAAGGAGAAGGTGAAGTCAGGAGGGTGAATCAGAAGAAGTAGAAGAAGGAGAAGGAGAAGGTGAAGTCAGGAGGGTGAATCAGAAGAAGCAGAAGAAGGAGAAGGAGAAGGTGAAGTCTGGAGGGTGAATCAGAAGAATCAGAAGAAGGAGAAGGAGAAGGTGAAGTCTGGACGGTGAATCAGAAGAAGCAGAAGAAAGAGAAGGAGAAGGTGAAGTCTGGAGGGTGAATCAGAAGAAGTAGAAGAAGGAGAACGAGAAGGTGAAGTCTGGAGGGTGAATCAGAAAAAGCAGAAGAAGGAGAAGGAGAAGGTGAAGTCTGGAGGGTGAATCAGAAGAAGCAGAAGAAGGAGAAGGAGAAGGTGAAGTCTGGAGGGTGAATCAGAAGAAGCAGAATAAGGAGAAGGAGAAGGTGAAGTCTGGAGGGTGAATCAGAAGAAGCAGAAAAAGGAGAAGCAGAAGGTGAAGTCTGAAGGGTGAATCAGAAGAAGTAGAAGAAGGAGAAGGAGAAGGTGAAGTCTGGAGGGTGAAGCAGAAGAAGTAGAAGAAGGAGAAGGAGAAGGTGAAGTCAGGAGGGTGAATCAGAAGAAGTAGAAGAAGGAGAAGGAGAATGTGAAGTCAGGAGGGTGAATCAGAAGAAGCAGAAGAAGGAGAAGGAGAAGGTGAAGTCTGGAGGGTGAATCAGAAGAATCAGAAGAAGGAGAAGGAGAAGGTGAAGTCTGGAGGGTGAATCAGAAGAAGCAGAAGAAAGAGAAGGAGAAGGTGAAGTCTGGAGGGTGAAGCAGAAGAAACAGAAGAAGGAGAAGGAGAAGGTGAAGACTGGAGGGTGAATCAGAAGAAGTAGAAGAAGGAGAAGGAGAAGGTGAAGTCTGGAGGGTGAATCAGAAGAAGTAGAAGAAGGAGAAGGAGAAGGTGAAGTCTGGAGGGTGAATCAGAAGAAGCAGAAGAAGGAGCATGAGAAGGTGAAGTTTGGAGGGTGAATCAGAAGAAGCAGAAGAAGGAGAAGGAGAAGATGAAGTCTGGAGGGTGAATCAGAAGAAGTCGAAGAAGGAGAAGGAGAAGGTGAGGTCTGGAGGGTGAATCAGAAGAAGCAGAAGAAGGAGAAGGAGAAGGTGAAGTCTGGAGGGTGAATCAGAAGAAGTAGAAGAAGGAGAAGGAGAAGGTGAAGTCAGGAGGGTGAATCAGAAGAAGTAGAAGAAGGAGAAGGAGAAGGTGAAGTCAGGAGGGTGAATCAGAAGAAGCAGAAGAAGGAGAAGGAGAAGGTGAAGTAAGGAGGGTGAATCAGAAGAAGCAGAAGAAGGAGAAGGAGAAGGTGAAGTCTGGAGTGTGAAGCAGAAGAAGCAAAAGAAGGAGAAGGAGAAGGTGAAGTCTGGAGGGTGAATCAGAAGAAGTAGAAGAAGGAGAAGGAGAAGGTGAAGTCTGCAGGGGGAAGCAGAAGAAGTAGAAGAAGGAGAAGGAGAAGGTGAAGTCAGGAGGGTGAATCAGAAGAAGTAGAAGAAGGAGAAGGAGAAGGTGAAGTCAGGAGGGTGAATCAGAAGAAGCAGAAGAAGGAGAAGGAGAAGGTGAAGTCTGGAGGGTGAATCAGAAGAATCAGAAGAAGGAGAAGGAGAAGGTGAAGTCTGGAGGGTGAATCAGAAGAAGCAGAAGAAAGAGAAGGAGAAGGTGAAGTCTGGAGGGTGAATCAGAAGAAGTAGAAGAAGGAGAAGGAGAAGGTGAAGTCTGGAGGGTGAATCAGAAAAAGCAGAAGAAGGAGAAGGAGAAGGTGAAGTCTGGAGGGTGAATCAGAAGAAGCAGAAGAAGGAGAAGGAGAAGGTGAAGTCTGGAGGGTGAATCAGAAGAAGCAGAAGAAGGAGAAGGAGAAGGTGAAGTCTGGAGGGTGAATCAGAAGAAGCAGAATAAGGAGAAGGAGAAGGTGAAGTCTGGAGGGAGAATCAGAAGAAGCAGAAAAAGGAGAAGCAGAAGGTGAAGTCTGAAGGGTGAATCAGAAGAAGTAGAAGAAGGAGAAGGAGAAGGTGAAGTCTGGAGGGTGAAGCAGAAGAAGTAGAAGAAGGAGAAGGAGAAGGTGAAGTCAGGAGGGTGAATCAGAAGAAGTAGAAGAAGGAGAAGGAGAAGGTGAAGTCAGGAGGGTGAATCAGAAGAATCAGAAGAAGGAGAAGGAGAAGGTGAAGTCTGGAGGGTGAATCAGAAGAAGCAGAAGAAAGAGAAGGAGAAGGTGAAGTCTGGAGGGTGAAGCAGAAGAAACAGAAGAAGGAGAAGGAGAAGGTGAAGACTGGAGGGTGAGTCAGAAGAAGTAGAAGAAGGAGAAGGAGAAGGTGAGGTCTGTAGGGTAAATCAGAAGAAGTAGAAGAAGGAGAAGGAGAAGGTGAAGTCTGGAGGGTGAATCAGAAGAAGCAGAAGAAGGAGAAGGAGAAGGTGAAGTCTGGAGGGTGAATCAGAAGAAGCAGAAGAAGGAGAAGGAGAAGATGAAGTCTGGAGGGTGAATCAGAAGAAGTAGAAGAAGGAGAAGGAGAAGGTGAGGTCTGGAGGGTGAATCAGAAGAAGCAGAAGAAGGAGAAGGAGAAGGTGAAGTCTGGAGGGTGAATCAGAAGAATCAGAAGAAGGAGAAGGAGAAGGTGAAGTCTGGAGGGTGAATCAGAAGAAGCAGAAGAAAGAGAAGGAGAAGGTGAAGTCTGGAGGGTGAAGCAGAAGAAACAGAAGAAGGAGAAGGAGAAGGTGAAGACTGGAGGGTGAATCAGAAGAAGTAGAAGAAGGAGAAGGAGAAGGTGAAGTCTGTAGGGTGAATCAGAAGAAGTAGAAGAAGGAGAAGGAGAAGGTGAAGTCTGGAGGGTGAATCAGAAGAAGCAGAAGAAGGAGAAGGAGAAGGTGAAGTCTGGAGGGTGAATCAGAAGAAGCAGAAGAAGGAGAAGGAGAAGGTGAAGTCTGGAGGGTGAATCAGAAGAAGTAGAAGAAGGAGAAGGAGAAGGTGAAGTCTGGAGGGTGAATCAGAAGAAGCAGAAGAAGGAGAAGGAGAAGGTGAAGTCAGGAGGGTGAATCAGAAGAAGCAGAAGAAGGAGAAGGAGAAGGTGAAGTTAGGAGGGTGAATCAGAAGAAGCAGAAGAAGGAGAAGGAGCAGGTGATGTCAGGGGGATGAAGCAGAAGAAGTAGAAGAAGGAGAAGGAGAAGGTGAAGTCAGGACGGTGAAGCAGAAGAAGCAGAAGAAGGAGAAGGAGAAGGTGAAGTCTGGAGGGTGAATCAGAAGAAGTAGAAGAAGGAGAAGGAGAAGGTCAAGTCTGGAGGGTGAATCAGAAGAAGTAGAATAAGGAGAAGGAGAAGGTGAAGTCTGGAGGGTGAAGCAGAAGAAGTAGAAGAAGGAGAAGGAGAAGGTGAAGTCAGGAGGGTGAATCAGAAGAAGTAGAAGAAGGAGAAGGAGAAGGTGAAGTCAGGAGGGTGAATCAGAAGAAGCAGAAGAAGGAGAAGGAGAAGGTGAAGTCTGGAGGGTGAATCAGAAGAATCAGAAGAAGGAGAAGGAGAAGGTGAAGTCTGGAGGGTGAATCAGAAGAAGCAGAAGAAAGAGAAGGAGAAGGTGAAGTCTGGAGGGTGAATCAGAAGAAGTAGAAGAAGGAGAAGGAGAAGGTGAAGTCTGGAGTGTGAATCAGAAGAAGCAGAAGAAGGAGAAGGAGAAGGTGAAGTCTAGAGGGTGAATCAGAAGAAGCAGAATAAGGAGAAGGAGAAGGTGAAGTCTGGAGGGTGAATCAGAAGAAGCAGAAGAAGGAGAAGGAGAAGGTGAAGTCTGGAGGGTGAATCAGAAGAAGTAGAAGAAGGAGAAGGAGAAGGTGAAGTCTGGAGGGTGAAGCAGAAGAAGTAGAAGAAGGAGAAGGAGAAGGTGAAGTCAGGAGGGTGAATCAGAAGAAGTAGAAGAAGGAGAAGGAGAAGGTGAAGTCAGGAGGGTGAATCAGAAGAAGCAGAAGAAGGAGAAGGAGAAGGTGAAGTCTGGAGGGTGAATCAGAAGAATCAGAAGAAGGAGAAGGAGAAGGTGAAGTCTGGAGGGTGAATCAGAAGAAGCAGAGGAAGGAGAAGGAGAAGGTGAAGTCTGGAGGGTGAATCAGAAGAAGCAGAATAAGGAGAAGGAGAAGGTGAAGTCTGGAGGGTGAATCAGAAGAAGCAGAATAAGGAGAAAGAGAAGGTGAAGTCTGGAGGGTGAATCAGAAGAAGCAGAAGAAGGAGAAGGAGAAGATGAAGTCTGGAGGGTGAATCAGAAGAAGTAGAAGAAGGAGAAGGAGAAGGTGAAGTCTGGAGGGTGAAGCAGAAGAAGTAGAAGAAGGAGAAGGAGAAGGTGAAGTCAGGAGGGTGAATCAGAAGAAGCAGAAGAAGGAGAAGGAGAAGGTGAAGTCTGGAGGGTGAATCAGAAGAATCAGAAGAAGGAGAAGTAGAAGGTGAAGTCTGGAGGGTGAATCAGAAGAAGCAGAAGAAAGAGAAGGAGAAGGTGAAGTCTGGAGGGTGAAGCAGAAGAAACAGAAGAAGGAGAAGGAGAAGGTGAAGACTGGAGGGTGAATCAGAAGAAGTAGAAGAAGGAGAAGGAGAAGGTGAAGTCTGGAGGGTGAATCAGAAGAAGTAGAAGAAGGAGAAGGATAAGGTGAAGTCTGGAGGGTGAATCAGAAGAAGCAGAAGAAGGAGAAGGAGAAGGTGAAGTCTGGAGGGTGAATCAGAAGAAGCAGAAGAAGGAGAAGGAGAAGTTGAAGTCTGGAGGGTGAATCAGAAGAAGTAGAAGAAGGAGAAGGAGAAGGTGAAGTCTGGAGGGTGAATCAGAAGTAGTAGAAGAAGGAGAAGGAGAAGGTGAAGTCTGGACGGTGAATCAGAAGAAACAGAAGAAGGAGAAGGTGAAGTCTGGAGGGTGAATCAGAAGAAGTAGAAGAAGGAGAAGGTGAAGGTGTAGTCTGGAGGGTGAATCAGAAGAAGTAGACGAAGGAGAAGGAGAAGGTGAAGTCTGGAGGGTGAATCAGAAGAAGCAGAAGAAGGAGAAGGAGAAGGTGAAGTCAGGAGGGTGAATCAGAAGAAGCAGAAGAAGGAGAAGGAGAAGGTGAAGTCTGGAGGGTGAATCAGAAGAAGCAGAATAAGGAGAAGGAGAAGGTGAAGTCTGGAGGGTGAATCAGAAGAAGCAGAAAAAGGAGAAGGAGAAGGTGAAGTCTGGAGGGTGAATCAGAAGAAGCAGAAGAAGGAGAAGGAGAAGGTGAAGTCTGGAGGGTGAATCAGAAGAAGTAGAAGAAGGAGAAGGAGAAGGTGAAGTCTGGAGGGTGAATCAGAAAAAGCAGAAGAAGGAGAAGGAGAAGGTGAAGTCTGGAGGGTGAATCAGAATAAGCAGAAGAAGGAGAAGGAGAAGGTGAAGTCTGGAGGCTGAATCAAAAGAAGCAGAAGAAGGAGAAGGAGAAGGTGAAGTCTGGAGGGTGAATCAGAAGTAGCAGAATAAGGAGAAGGAGAAGGTGAAGTCTGGAGGGTGAATCAGAAGAAGCAGAAAAAGGAGAAGCAGAAGGTGAAGTCTGAAGGGTGTATCAGAAGAAGTAGAAGAAGGAGAAGGAGAAGGTGAAGTCTGCAGGGGGAAGCAGAAGAAGTAGAAGAAGGAGAAGGAGAAGGTGAAGTCAGGAGGGTGAATCAGAAGAAGTAGAAGAAGGAGAAGGAGAAGGTGAAGTCAGGAGGGTGAATCAGAAGAAGCAGAAGAAGGAGAAGGAGAAGGTGAAGTCTGGAGGCTGAATCAGAAGAATCAGAAGAAGGAGAAGGAGAAGGTGAAGTCTGGAGGGTGAATCAGAAGAAGCAGAAGAAAGAGAAGGAGAAGGTGAAGTCTGGAGGGTGAATCAGAAGAAGTAGAAGAAGGAGAAGGAGAAGGAGAAGTCTGGAGGGTGAATCAGAAAAAGCAGAAGAAGGAGAAGGAGAAGGTGAAGTCTGGAGGGTGAATCAGAAGAAGCAGAATAAGGAGAAGGAGAAGGTGAAGTCTGGAGGGTGAATCAGAAGAAGCAGAATAAGGAGAAGGAGAAGGTGAAGTCTGGAGGGTGAATCAGAAGAAGCAGAAAAAGGAGAAGCAGAAGGTGAAGTCTGAAGGGTGAATCAGAAGAAGCAGAAGAAGGAGAGGAGAAGGTGAAGTCTGGAGTGTGAAGCAGAAGAAGTAGAAGAAGGAGAAGGAGAAGGTGAAGTCAGGAGGGTGAATCAGAAGAAGTAGAAGAAGGAGAAGGAGAAGGTGAAGTCAGGAGGGTGAATCAGAAGAAGCAGAAGAAGGAGAAGGAGAAGGTGAAGTCTGGAGGGTGAATCAGAAGAATCAGAAGAAGGAGAAGGAGAAGGTGAAGTCTGGAGGGTGAATCAGAAGAAGCAGAAGAAAGAGAAGGAGAAGGTGAAGTCTGGAGGGTGAAGCAGAAGAAACAGAAGAAGGAGAAGGAGAAGGTGAAGACTGGAGGGTGAATCAGAAGAAGTAGAAGAAGGAGAAGGAGAAGGTGAAGTCTGGAGGGTGAATCAGAAGAAGTAGAAGAAGGAGAAGGAGAAGGTGAAGTCTGGAGGGTGAATCAGAAGAAGCAGAAGAAGGAGAAGGAGAAGGTGAAGTCTGGAGGGTGAATCAGAAGAAGCAGAAGAAGGAGAAGGAGAAGATGAAGTCTGGAGGGTGAATCAGAAGAAGTAGAAGAAGGAGAAGGAGAAGGTGAGGTCTGGAGGGTGAATCAGAAGAAGCAGAAGAAGGAGAAGGAGAAGGTGAAGTCTGGAGGGTGAATCAGAAGAAGTAGAAGAAGGAGAAGGAGAAGGTGAAGTCAGGAGGGTGAATCAGAAGAAGTAGAAGAAGGAGAAGGAGAAGGTGAAGTCAGGAGGGTGAATCAGAAGAAGCAGAAGAAGGAGAAGGAGAAGGTGAAGTAAGGAGGGTGAATCAGAAGAAGCAGAAGAAGGAGAAGGTGAAGGTGAAGTCTGGAGTGTGAAGCAGAAGAAGCAAAAGAAGGAGAAGGAGAAGGTGAAGTCTGGAGGGTGAATCAGAAGAAGTAGAAGAAGGAGAAGGAGAAGGTGAAGTCTGCAGGGGGAAGCAGAAGAAGTAGAAGAAGGAGAAGGAGAAGGTGAAGTCAGGAGGGTGAATCAGAAGAAGTAGAAGAAGGAGAAGGAGAAGGTGAAGTCAGGAGGGTGAATCAGAAGAAGCAGAAGAAGGAGAAGGAGAAGGTGAAGTCTGGAGGGTGAATCAGAAGAATCAGAAGAAGGAGAAGGAGAAGGTGAAGTCTGGAGTGTGAATCAGAAGAAGCAGAAGAAAGAGAAGGAGAAGGTGAAGTCTGGAGGGTGAATCAGAAGAAGTAGAAGAAGGAGAAGGAGAAGGTGAAGTCTGGAGGGTGAATCAGAAAAAGCAGAAGAAGGAGAAGGAGAAGGTGAAGTCTGGAGGGTGAATCAGAAGAAGCAGAAGAAGGAGAAGGAGAAGGTGAAGACTGGAGGGTGAATCAGAAGAAGTAGAAGAAGGAGAAGGAGAAGGTGAAGTCTGGAGGGTGAATCAGAAGAAGTAGAAGAAGGAGAAGGATAAGGTGAAGTCTGGAGGGTGAATCAGAAGAAGCAGAAGAAGGAGAAGGAGAAGGTGAAGTCTGGAGGGTGAATCAGAAGAAGCAGAAGAAGGAGAAGGAGAAGTTGAAGTCTGGAGGGTGAATCAGAAGAAGTAGAAGAAGGAGAAGGAGAAGGTGAAGTCTGGAGGGTGAATCAGAAGTAGTAGAAGAAGGAGAAGGAGAAGGTGAAGTCTGGACGGTGAATCAGAAGAAACAGAAGAAGGAGAAGGTGAAGTCTGGAGGGTGAATCAGAAGAAGTAGAAGAAGGAGAAGGTGAAGGTGTAGTCTGGAGGGTGAATCAGAAGAAGTAGACGAAGGAGAAGGAGAAGGTGAAGTCTGGAGGGTGAATCAGAAGAAGCAGAAGAAGGAGAAGGAGAAGGTGAAGTCTGGAGGGTGAATCAGAAGAAGCAGAAGAAGGAGAAGGAGAAGGTGAAGTCTGGAGGGTGAATCAGAAGAAGCAGAATAAGGAGAAGGAGAAGGTGAAGTCTGGAGGGTGAATCAGAAGAAGCAGAAAAAGGAGAAGGAGAAGGCGAAGTCTGAAGGGTGAATCAGAAGAAGTAGAAGAAGGAGAAGGAGAAGGTGAAGTCTGGAGGGTGAAGCAGAAGAAGTAGAAGAAGGAGCAGGAGAAGGTGAAGTCAGGAGGGTGAATCAGAAGAAGTAGAAGAAGGAGAAGGAGAAGATGAAGTCAGGAGGGTGAATCATAAGAAGCAGAAGAAGGAGAAGATGAAGGTGAAGTCTGGAGGGTGAATCAGAAGAATCAGAAGAAGGAGAAGGAGAAGGTGAAGTCTGGAGGGTGAATCAGAAGAAGCAGAAGAAGGAGAAGGAGAAGGTGAAGTCTGGAGGGTGAATCAGAAGAAGTAGAAGAAGGAGAAGGAGAAGGTGAAGTCTGGAGGGTGAATCAGAAAAAGCAGAAGAAGGAGAAGGAGAAGGTGAAGTCTGGAGGGTGAATCAGAATAAGCAGAAGAAGGAGAAGGAGAAGGTGAAGTCTGGAGGCTGAATCAAAAGAAGCAGAAGAAGGAGAAGTAGAAGGTGAAGTCTGGAGGGTGAATCAGAAGTAGCAGAATAAGGAGAAGGAGAAGGTGAAGTCTGGAGGGTGAATCAGAAGAAGCAGAAAAAGGAGAAGCAGAAGGTGAAGTCTGAAGGGTGTATCAGAAGAAGTAGAAGAAGGAGAAGGAGAAGGTGAAGTCTGCAGCGGGAAGCAGAAGAAGTAGAAGAAGGAGAAGGAGAAGGTGAAGTCAGGAGGGTGAATCAGAAGAAGTAGAAGAAGGAGAAGGAGAAGGTGAAGTCAGGAGGGTGAATCAGAAGAAGCAGAAGAAGGAGAAGGAGAAGGTGAAGTCTGGAGGCTGAATCAGAAGAATCAGAAGAAGGAGAAGGAGAAGGTGAAGTCTGGAGGGTGAATCAGAAGAAGCAGAAGAAAGAGAAGGAGAAGGTGAAGTCTGGAGGGTGAATCAGAAGAAGTAGAAGAAGGAGAAGGAGAAGGTGAAGTCTGGAGGGTGAATCAGAAAAAGCAGAAGAAGGAGAAGGAGAAGGTGAAGTCTGGAGGGTGAATCAGAAGAAGCAGAAGAAGGAGAAGGAGAAGGTGAAGTCTGGAGGGTGAATCAGAAGAAGCAGAATAAGGAGAAGGAGAAGGTGAAGTCTGGAGGGTGAATCAGAAGAAGCAGAAAAAGGAGAAGCAGAAGGTGAAGTCTGAAGGGTGAATCAGAAGAAGTAGAAGAAGGAGAAGGAGAAGGTGAAGTCTGGAGGGTGAAGCAGAAGAAGTAGAAGAAGGAGAAGGAGAAGGTGAAGTCAGGAGGGTGAATCAGAAGAAGTAGAAGAAGGAGAAGGAGAAGGTGAAGTCAGGAGGGTGAATCAGAAGAAGCAGAAGAAGGAGAAGGAGAAGGTGAAGTCTGGAGGGTGAATCAGAAGAATCAGAAGAAGGAGAAGGAGAAGGTGAAGTCTGGAGGGTGAATCAGAAGAAGCAGAAGAAAGAGAAGGAGAAGGTGAAGTCTGAAGGGTGAAGCAGAAGAAACAGAAGAAGGAGAAGGAGAAGGTGAAGACTGGAGGGTGAATCAGAAGAAGTAGAAGAAGGAGAAGGAGAAGGTGAAGTCTGGAGGGTGAATCAGAAGAAGTAGAAGAAGGAGAAGGAGAAGGTGAAGTCTGGAGGGTGAATCAGAAGAAGCAGAAGAAGGA
Organism: Somniosus microcephalus; assembly: GCF_052327205.1. Classification (NCBI taxonomy): domain Eukaryota; kingdom Metazoa; phylum Chordata; class Chondrichthyes; order Squaliformes; family Somniosidae; genus Somniosus; species Somniosus microcephalus. Next base: position 447,310 of record NW_028225361.1, read on the forward strand.
GAAGGAGAAGGTGAAGTCTGGAGGGTGAATCAGAAGAAGCAGAAGAAGGAGAAGGAGAAGATGAAGTCTGGAGGGTGAATCAGAAGAAGTAGAAGAGGGAGAAGGAGAAGGTGAGGTCTGGAGGGTGAATCAGAAGAAGCAGAAGAAGGAGAAGGAGAAGGTGAAGTCTGGAGGGTGAATCAGAAGAAGTAGAAGAAGGAGAAGGAGAAGGTGAAGTCAGGAGGGTGAATCAGAAGAAGTAGAAGAAGGAGAAGGAGAAGGTGAAGTCAGGAGGGTGAATCAGAAGAAGCAGAAGAAGGAGAAGGAGAAGGTGAAGTAAGGAGGGTGAATCAGAAGAAGCAGAAGAAGGAGAAGGTGAAGGTGAAGTCTGGAGTGTGAAGCAGAAGAAGCAAAAGAAGGAGAAGGAGAAGGTGAAGTCTGGAGGGTGAATCAGAAGAAGTAGAAGAAGGAGAAGGAGAAGGTGAAGTCTGCAGGGGGAAGCAGAAGAAGTAGAAGAAGGAGAAGGAGAAGGTGAAGTCAGGAGGGTGAATCAGAAGAAGTAGAAGAAGGAGAAGGAGAAGGTGAAGTCAGGAGGGTGAATCAGAAGAAGCAGAAGAAGGAGAAGGAGAAGGTGAAGTCTGGAGGGTGAATCAGAAGAATCAGAAGAAGGAGAAGGAGAAGGTGAAGTCTGGAGGGTGAATCAGAAGAAGCAGAAGAAAGAGAAGGAGAAGGTGAAGTCTGGAGGGTGAATCAGAAGAAGTAGAAGAAGGAGAAGGAGATGGTGAAGTCTGGAGGGTGAATCAGAAAAAGCAGAAGAAGGAGAAGGAGAAGGTGAAGTCTGGAGGGTGAATCAGAAGAAGCAGAAGAAGGAGAAGGAGAAGGTGAAGTCTGGAGGGTGAATCAGAAGAAGCAGAAGAAGGAGAAGGAGAAGGTGAAGTCTGGAGGGTGAATCAGAAGAAGCAGAATAAGGAGAAGGAGAAGGTGAAGTCTGGAGGGTGAATCAGAAGAAGCAGAAAAAGGAGAAGCAGAAGGTGAAGTCTGAAGGGTGAATCAGAAGAAGTAGAAGAAGGAGAAGGAGAAGGTGAAGTCTGGAGGGTGAAGCAGAAGAAGTAGAAGAAGGAGAAGGAGAAGGTGAAGTCAGGAGGGTGAATCAGAAGAAGTAGAAGAAGGAGAAGGAGAAGGTGAAGTCAGGCGGGTGAATCAGAAGAAGCAGAAGAAGGAGAAGGAGAAGGTGAAGTCTGGAGGGTGAATCAGAAGAATCAGAAGAAGGAGAAGGAGAAGGTGAAGTCTGGAGGGTGAATCAGAAGAAGCAGAAGAAAGAGAAGGAGAAGGTGAAGTCTGGAGGGTGAAGCAGAAGAAACAGAAGAAGGAGAAGGAGAAGGTGAAGACTGGAGGGTGAATCAGAAGAAGTAGAAGAAGGAGAAGGAGAAGGTGAGGTCTGTAGGGTGAATCAGAAGAAGTAGAAGAAGGAGAAGGAGAAGGTGAAGTCTGGAGGGTGAATCAGAAGAAGCAGAAGAAGGAGAAGGAGAAGGTGAAGTCTGGAGGGTGAATCAGAAGAAGCAGAAGAAGGAGAAGGAGAAGATGAAGTCTGGAGGGTGAATCAGAAGAAGTAGAAGAAGGAGAAGGAGAAGGTGAGGTCTGGAGGGTGAATCAGAAGAAGCAGAAGAAGGAGAAGGAGAAGGTGAAGTCTGGAGGGTGAATCAGAAGATGCAGAAGAAGGAGAAGGAGAAGGTGAAGTCTGGAGGGTGAATCAGAAGAAGCAGAAGAAGGAGAAGGAGAAGGTGAAGTCAGGAGGGTGAATCAGAAGAAGCAGAAGAAGGAGAAGGAGAAGGTGAAGTTAGGAGGGTGAATCAGAAGAAGCAGAAGAAGGAGAAGGAGCAGGTGATGTCAGGGGGATGAAGCAGAAGAAGTAGAAGAAGGAGAAGGAGAAGGTGAAGTCAGGACGGTGAAGCAGAAGAAGCAGAAGAAGGAGAAGGAGAAGGTGAAGTCTGGAGGGTGAATCAGAAGAAGTAGAAGAAGGAGAAGGAGAAGGTCAAGTCTGGAGGGTGAATCAGAAGAAGTAGAATAAGGAGAAGGAGAAGGTGAAGTCTGGAGGGTGAAGCAGAAGAAGTAGAAGAAGGAGAAGGAGAAGGTGAAGTCAGGAGGGAGAATCAGAAGAAGTAGAAGAAGGAGAAGGAGAAGGTGAAGTCAGGAGGGTGAATCAGAAGAAGCAGAAGAAGGAGAAGGAGAAGGTGAAGTCTGGAGGGTGAATCAGAAGAATCAGAAGAAGGAGAAGGAGAAGGTGAAGTCTGGAGGGTGAATCAGAAGAAGCAGAAGAAAGAGAAGGAGAAGGTGAAGTCTGGAGGGTGAATCAGAAGAAGTAGAAGAAGGAGAAGGAGAAGGTGAAGTCTGGAGTGTGAATCAGAAGGAGCAGAAGAAGGAGAAGGAGATGGTGAAGTCTAGAGGGTGAATCAGAAGAAGCAGAATAAGGAGAAGGAGAAGGTGAAGTCTGGAGGGAGAATCAGAAGAAGCAGAAGAAGGAGAAGGAGAAGGTGAAGTCTGGAGGGTGAATCAGAAGAAGTAGAAGAAGGAGAAGGAGAAGGTGAAGTCTGGAGGGTGAAGCAGAAGAAGTAGAAGAAGGAGAAGGAGAAGGTGAAGTCAGGAGGGTGAATCAGAAGAAGTAGAAGAAGGAGAAGGAGAAGGTGAAGTCAGGAGGGTGAATCAGAAGAAGCAGAAGAAGGAGAAGGAGAAGGTGAAGTCTGGAGGGTGAATCAGAAGAATCAGAAGAAGGAGAAGGAGAAGGTGAAGTCTGGAGGGTGAATCAGAAGAAGCAGAGGAAGGAGAAGGAAAAGGTGAAGTCTGGAGGGTGAATCAGAAGAAGCAGAATAAGGAGAAGGAGAAGGTGAAGTCTGGAGGGTGAATCAGAAGAAGCAGAATAAGGAGAAAGAGAAGGTGAAGTCTGGAGGGTGAATCAGAAGAAGCAGAAGAAGGAGAAGGAGAAGATGAAGTCTGGAGGGTGAATCAGAAGAAGTAGAAGAAGGAGAAGGAGAAGGTGAAGTCTGGAGGGTGAAGCAGAAGAAGTAGAAGAAGGAGAAGGAGAAGGTGAAGTCAGGAGGGTGAATCAGATGAAGTAGAAGAAGAAGTAGGAGAAGGTGAAGTCAGGAGGGTGAATCAGAAGAAGCAGAAGAAGGAGAAGGAGAAGGTGAAGTCTGGAGGGTGAATCAGAAGAATCAGAAGAAGGAGAAGTAGAAGGTGAAGTCTGGAGGGTGAATCAGATGAAGCAGAAGAAAGAGAAGGAGAAGGTGAAGTCTGGAGGGTGAAGCAGAAGAAACAGAAGAAGGAGAAGGAGAAGGTGAAGACTGGAGGGTGAATCAGAAGAAGTAGAAGAAGGAGAAGGAGAAGGTGAAGTCTGGAGGGTGAATCAGAAGAAGCAGAAGAAGGAGAAGGAGAAGGTGAAGTCTGGAGGGTGAATCAGAAGAAGCAGAAGAAGGAGAAGGAGAAGATGAAGTCTGGAGGGTGAATCAGAAGAAGTAGAAGAAGGAGAAGGAGAAGGTGAAGTCTGGAGGGTGAATCAGAAGTAGTAGAAGAAGGAGAAGGAGAAGGTGAAGTCTGGACGGTGAATCAGAAGAAACAGAAGAAGGAGAAGGTGAAGTCTGGAGGGTGAATCAGAAGAAGTAGAAGAAGGAGAAGGAGAAGGTGTAGTCTGGAGGGTGAATCAGAAGAAGTAGACGAAGGAGAAGGAGAAGGTGAAGTCTGGAGGGTGAATCAGAAGAAGCAGAAGAAGGAGAAGGAGAAGGTGAAGTCTGGAGGGTGAATCAGAAGAAGCAGAAGAAGGAGAAGGAGAAGGTGAAGTCTGGAGGGTGAATCAGAAGAAGCAGAATAAGGAGAAGGAGAAGGTGAAGTCTGGAGGGTGAATCAGAAGAAGCAGAAAAAGGAGAAGGAGAAGGTGAAGTCTGGAGGGTGAATCAGAAGAAGTAGAAGAAGGAGAAGGATAAGGTGAAGTCTGGAGGGTGAATCAGAAGAAGCAGAAGAAGGAGAAGGAGAAGGTGAAGTCTGGAGGGTGAATCAGAAGAAGCAGAAGAAGGAGAAGGAGAAGATGAAGTCTGGAGGGTGAATCAGAAGAAGTAGAAGAAGGAGAAGGAGAAGGTGAAGTCTGGAGGGTGAATCAGAAGTAGTAGAAGAAGGAGAAGGAGAAGGTGAAGTCTGGACGGTGAATCAGAAGAAACAGAAGAAGGAGAAGGTGAAGTCTGGAGGGTGAATCAGAAGAAGTAGAAGAAGGAGAAGGAGAAGGTGTAGTCTGGAGGGTGAATCAGAAGAAGTAGACGAAGGAGAAGGAGAAGGTGAAGTCTGGAGGGTGAATCAGAAGAAGCAGAAGAAGGAGAAGGAGAAGGTGAAGTCTGGAGGGTGAATCAGAAGAAGCAGAAGAAGGAGAAGGAGAAGGTGAAGTCTGGAGGGTGAATCAGAAGAAGCAGAATAAGGAGAAGGAGAAGGTGAAGTCTGGAGGGTGAATCAGAAGAAGCAGAAAAAGGAGAAGGAGAAGGTGAAGTCTGAAGGGTGAATCAGAAGAAGTAGAAGAAGGAGAAGGAGAAGGTGAAGTCTGGAGGGTGAAGCAGAAGAAGTAGAAGAAGGAGCAGGAGAAGGTGAAGTCAGGAGGGTGAATCAGAAGAAGTAGAAGAAGGAGAAGGAGAAGATGAAGTCAGGAGGGTGAATCATAAGAAGCAGACGAAGGAGAAGGAGAAGGTGAAGTCTGGAGGGTGAATCAGAAGAATCAGAAGAAGGAGAAGGAGAAGGTGAAGTCTGGAGGGTGAATCAGAAGAAGCAGAAGAAGGAGAAGGAGAAGGTGAAGTCTGGAGGGAGAAGCAGAAGAAGTAGAAGAAGGAGAAGGAGAAGGTGAAGTCTGGAGGGTGAATCAGAAGAAGTAGAAGAAGGAGAAGGAGAAGGTGAAGTCTGGAGGGTGAATCAGAAGAAGCAGAAGAAAGAGAAGGAGAAGGTGAAGTCTGGAGGGTGAATCAGAAGAAGCAGAAGAAGGAGAAGGAGAAGGTGAAGTCTGGAGGGAGAAGCAGAAGAAGTAGAAGAAGGAGAAGGAGAAGTTGAAGTCTGGAGGGTGAATCAGAAGAAGTAGAAGAAGGAGAAGGAGAAGGTGAAGTCTGGAGGGTGAATCAGAAGAAGTAGAAGAAGGAGAAGGAGAAGGTGAAGTCTGGAGGGTGAATCAGAAGAAACAGAAGAAGGAGAAGGAGAAGGTGAAGTCTGGAGGGTGAATCAGAAGAAGTAGAAGAAGGAGAAGGAGAAGGTGTAGTCTGGAGGGTGAATCAGAAGAAGTAGACGAAGGAGAAGGAGAAGGTGAAGTCTGGAGGGTGAACCAGAAGAAGCAGAAGAAGGAGAAGGAGAAGGTGAAGTCTGGAGGGTGAATCAGAAGAAGTAGAAGAAGGAGAAGGAGAAGGTGAAGTCTGGAGGGTGGATCAGAAGAAGCAGAAGAAGGAGAAGGAGAAGGTGAAGTCTGGAGGGTGAATCAGAAGAAGCAGAAGAAGGAGAAGGAGAAGGTGAAGTCTGGAGGGTGAAACAGAAGAAGCAGAATAAGGAGAAGGAGAAGGTGAAGTCAGGAGGGTGAATCAGAAGAAGCAGAAGAAGGAAAAGGAGAAGGTGAAGTAAGGAGGGTGAATCTGAAGAAGCAGAAGAAGGAGAAGGAGAAGGTGAATTCTGGAGTGTGAAGCAGAAGAAGCAAAAGAAGGAGAAGGAGAAGGTGAAGTCTGGAGGGTGAATCAGAAGAAGTAGAAGAAGGAGAAGGAGAAGGTGAAGTCTGCAGGGTGAAGCAGAAGAAGTAGAAGAAGGAGAAGGAGAAGGTGAAGTCAGGAGGGTGAATCAGAAGAAGTAGAAGAAGGAGAAGGAGAAGGTGAAGTCAGGAGGGTGAATCAGAAGAAGCAGAAGAAGGAGAAGGAGAAGGTGAAGTCTGGAGGGTGAATCAGAAGAAGCAGAAGAAGGAGAAGGAGAAGGTGAAGTCTGGAGGGTGAATCAGAAGAAGCAGAAGAAAGAGAAGGAGAAGGTGAAGTCTGGAGGGTGAATCAGAAGAAGTAGAAGAAGGAGAAGGAGAAGGTGAAGTCTGGAGGGTGAATCAGAAAAAGCAGAAGAAGGAGAAGGAGAAGGTGAAGTCTGGAGGGTGAATCAGAAGAAGCAGAAGAAGGAGAAGGAGAAGGTGAAGTCTGGAGGGTGAATCAGAAGAAGCAGAAGAAGGAGAAGGAGAAGGTGAAGTCTGGAGGGTGAATCAGAAGAAGCAGAATAAGGAGAAGGAGAAGGTGAAGTCTGGAGGGTGAATCAGAAGAAGCAGAAAAAGGAGAAGGAGAAAGTGAAGTCTGAAGGGTGAATCAGAAGAAGTAGAAGAAGGAGAAGGAGAAGGTGAAGTCTGGAGGGTGAAGCAGAAGAAGTAGAAGAAGGAGAAGGAGAAGGTGAAGTCAGGAGGGTGAATCAGAAGAAGTAGAAGAAGGAGAAGGAGAAGGTGAAGTCAGGAGGGTGAATCAGAAGAAGCAGAAGAAGGAGAAGGAGAAGGTGAAGTCTGGAGGGTGAATCAGAAGAATCAGAAGAAGGAGAAGGAGAAGGTGAAGTCTGGAGGGTGAATCAGAAGAAGCAGAAGAAAGAGAAGGAGAAGGTGAAGTCTGGAGGGTGAAGCAGAAGAAACAGAAGAAGGAGAAGGAGAAGGTGGAGACTGGAGGGTGAATCAGAAGAAGTAGAAGAAGGAGAAGGAGAAGGTGAAGTCTGGAGGGTGAATCAGAAGAAGTAGAAGAAGGAGAAGGAGAAGGTGAAGTCTGGAGGGTGAATCAGAAGAAGCAGAAGAAGGAGAAGGAGAAGGTGAAGTCTGGAGGGTGAATCAGAAGAAGCAGAAGAAGGAGAAGGAGAAGATGAAGTCTGGAGGGTGAATCAGAAGAAGTAGAAGAAGGAGAAGGAGAAGGTGAGGTCTGGAGGGTGAATCAGAAGAAGCAGAAGAAGGAGAAGGAGAAGGTGAAGTCTGGATGGTGAATCAGAAGAAGCAGAAGAAGGAGAAGGAGAAGGTGAAGTCTGGAGGGTGAATCAGAAGACGCAGAAGAAGGAGAAGGAGAAGGTGAAGTCAGGAGGGTGAATCAGAAGAAGCAGAAGAAGGAGAAGGAGAAGGTGAAGTTAGGAGGGTGAATCAGAAGAAGCAGAAGAAGGAGAAGGAGCAGGTGATGTCAGGGGGATGAAGCAGAAGAAGTAGAAGAAGGAGAAGGAGAAGGTGTAGTCAGGACGGTGAAGCAGAAGAAGCAGAAGAAGGAGAAGGAGAAGGTGAAGTCTGGAGGGTGAATCAGAAGAAGTAGAAGAAGGAGAAGGAGAAGGTCAAGTCTGGAGGGTGAATCAGAAGAAGTAGAATAAGGAGAAGGAGAAGGTGAAGTCTGGAGGGTGAAGCAGAAGAAGGAGAAGGAGAAGGTGAAGTCAGGAGGGTGAATCAGGAGAAGTAGAAGAAGGAGAAGGAGAAGGTGAAGTCAGGAGGGTGAATCAGAAGAAGCAGAAGAAGGAGAAGGAGAAGGTGAAGTCTGGAGGGTGAATCAGAAGAAGTAGAAGAAGGAGAAGGAGAAGGTGAAGTCTCGAGTTTGAATCAGAAGAAGCAGAAGAAGGAGAAGGAGAAGGTGAAGTCTAGAGGGTGAATCAGAAGAAGCAGAATAAGGAGAAGGAGAAGGTGAAGTCTGGAGGGTGAATCAGAAGAAGCAGAAGAAGGAGAAGGAGAAGGTGAAGTCTGGAGGGTGAATCAGAAGAAGTATAAGAAGGAGAAGGAGGAGGTGATGTCTGGGGGTTGAAGCAGAAGAAGTAGAAGAAGGAGAAGGAGAAGGTGAAGTCAGGAGGGTGAATCAGAAGAAGTAGAAGAAGGAGAAGGAGAAGGTGAAGTCAGGAGGGTGAATCAGAAGAAGCAGAAGAAGGAGAAGGAGAAGGTGAAGTCTGGAGGGTGAATCAGAAGAATCAGAAGAAGGAGAAGGAGAAGGTGAATTCTGGAGGGTGAATCAGAAGAAGCAGAGGAAGGAGAAGGAGAAGGTGAAGTCTGGAGGGTGAATCAGAAGAAGCAGAATAAGGAGAAGGAGAAGGTGAAGTCTGGAGGGTGAATCAGAAGAAGCAGAATAAGGAGAAGGAGAAGGTGAAGTCTGGAGGGTGAATCAGAAGAAGCAGAAGAAGGAGAAGGAGAAGATGAAGTCTGGAGGGTGAATCAGAAGAAGTAGAAGAAGGAGAAGGAGAAGGTGAAGTCTGGAGGGTGAAGCAGAAGAAGTAGAAGAAGGAGAAGGAGAAGGTGAAGTCAGGAGGGTGTATCAGAAGAAGTAGAAGAAGAAGTAGGAGAAGGTGAAGTCAGGAGGGTGAGTCAGAAGAAGCAGAAGAAGGAGAAGGAGAAGGTGAAGTCTGGAGGGTGAATCAGAAGAATCAGAAGAAGGAGAAGTAGAAGGTGAAGTCTGGAGTGTGAATCAGAAGAAGCAGAAGAAAGAGAAGGAGAAGGTGAAGTCTGGAGGGTGAAGCAGAAGAAACAGAAGAAGGAGAAGGAGAAGGTGAAGACTGGAGGGTGAATCAGAAGAAGTAGAAGAAGGAGAAGGAGAAGGTGAAGTCTGGAGGGTGAATCAGAAGAAGTAGAAGAAGGAGAAGGAGAAGGTGAAGTCTGGAGGGTGAATCAGAAGAAGCAGAAGAAGGAGAAGGAGAAGGTGAAGTCTGGAGGGTGAATCAGAAGAAGCAGAAGAAGGAGAAGGAGAAGATGAAGTCTGGAGGGTGAATCAGAAGAAGTAGAAGAAGGAGAAGGAGAAGGTGAAGTCTGGAGGGTGAATCAGAAGTAGGAGAAGAAGGAGAAGGAGAAGGTGAAGTCTGGACGGTGAATCAGAAGAAACAGAAGAAGGAGAAGGAGAAGGTGAAGTCTGGAGGGTGAATCAGAAGAAGTAGAAGAAGGAGAAGGAGAAGGTGTAGTCTGGAGGGTGAATCAGAAGAAGTAGACGAAGGAGAAGGAGAAGGTGAAGTCTGGAGGGTGAATCAGAAGAAGCAGAAGAAGGAGAAGGAGATGGTGAAGTCTGGAGGGTGAATCAGAAGAAGCAGAAGAAGGAGAAGGAGAAGGTGAAGTCTGGAGGGTGAATCAGAAGAAGCAGAAGAAGGAGAAGGAGAAGGTGAAGTCTGGAGGGTGAATCAGAAGAAGCAGAAAAAGGAGAAGGAGAAGGTGAAGTCTGAAGGGTGAATCAGAAGAAGTAGAAGAAGGAGAAGGAGAAGGTGAAGTCTGGAGGGTGAAGCAGAAGAAGTAGAAGAAGGAGCAGGAGAAGGTGAAGTCAGGAGGGTGAAACAGAAGAAGTAGAAGAAGGAGAAGGAGAAGATGAAGTCAGGAGGGTGAATCATAAGAAGCAGAAGAAGGAGAAGGAGAAGGTGAAGTCTGGAGGGTGAATCAGAAGAATCAGAAGAAGGAGAAGGAGAAGGTGAAGTCTGGAGGGTGAATCAGAAGAAGCAGAAGAAGGAGAAGGAGAAGGTGAAGTCTGGAGGGAGAAGCAGAAGGAGTAGAAGAAGGAGAAGGAGAAGGTGAAGTCTGGAGGGTGAATCAGAAGAAGTAGAAGAAGGAGAAGGAGAAGGTGAAGTCTGGAGGGTGAATCAGAAGAAGCAGAAGAAGGAGAAGGAGAAGGTGAAGTCTGGAGGGTGGATCAGAAGAAGCAGAAGAAGGAGAAGGAGAAGGTGAAGTCTGGAGGGTGAAACAGAAGAAGCAGAATAAGGAGAAGGAGAAGGTGAAGTCAGGAGGGTGAATCAGAAGAAGCAGAAGAAGGAGAAGGAGAAGGTGAAGAAAGGAGGGTGAATCAGAAGAAGCAGAAGAAGGAGAAGGAGAAGGTGAAGTCTGGAGTGTGAAGCAGAAGAAGCAAAAGAAGGAGTAGGAGAAGGTGAAGTCTGGAGGGTGAATCAGAAGAAGTAGAAGAAGGAGAAGGAGAAGGTGAAGTCTGGAGGGTGAAGCAGAAGAAGTAGAAGAAGGAGAAGGAGAAGGTGAAGTCAGGAGGGTGAATCAGAAGAAGTAGAAGAAGGAGAAGGAGAAGGTGAAGTCAGGAGGGTGAATCAGAAGAAGCAGAAGAAGGAGAAGGAGAAGGTGAAGTAAGGAGGGTGAATCAGAAGAAGCAGAAGAAGGAGAAGGAGAAGGTGAAGTCTGGAGTGTGAAGCAGAAGAAGCAAAAGAAGGAGAAGGAGAAGGTGAAGTCTGGAGGGTGAATCAGAAGAAGTAGAAGAAGGAGAAGGAGAAGGTGAAGTCTGCAGGGGGAAGCAGAAGAAGTAGAAGAAGGAGAAGGAGAAGGTGAAGTCTGGAGGGTGAATCAGAAGAAGCAGAAGAAGGAGAAGGAGAAGGTGAAGTCAGGAGGGTGAATCAGAAGAAGCAGAAGAAGGAGAAGGAGAAGGTGAAGTCTGGAGGGTGAATCAGAAGACGCAGAAGAAGGAGAAGGAGAAGGTGAAGTCAGGAGGGTGAATCAGAAGAAGCAGAAGAAGGAGAAGGAGAAGGTGAAGTTAGGAGGGTGAATCAGAAGAAGCAGAAGAAGGAGAAGGAGCAGGTGATGTCAGGGGGATGAAGCAGAAGAAGTAGAAGAAGGAGAAGGAGAAGGTGTAGTCAGGACGGTGAAGCAGAAGAAGCAGAAGAAGGAGAAGGAGAAGGTGAAGTCTGGAGGGTGAATCAGAAGAAGTAGAAGAAGGAGAAGGAGAAGGTCAAGTCTGGAGGGTGAATCAGAAGAAGTAGAATAAGGAGAAGGAGAAGGTGAAGTCTGGAGGGTGAAGCAGAAGAAGGAGAAGGAGAAGGTGAAGTCAGGAGGGTGAATCAGGAGAAGTAGAAGAAGGAGAAGGAGAAGGTGAAGTCAGGAGGGTGAATCAGAAGAAGCAGAAGAAGGAGAAGGAGAAGGTGAAGTCTGGAGGGTGAATCAGAAGAAGTAGAAGAAGGAGAAGGAGAAGGTGAAGTCTCGAGTTTGAATCAGAAGAAGCAGAAGAAGGAGAAGGAGAAGGTGAAGTCTAGAGGGTGAATCAGAAGAAGCAGAATAAGGAGAAGGAGAAGGTGAAGTCTGGAGGGTGAATCAGAAGAAGCAGAAGAAGGAGAAGGAGAAGGTGAAGTCTGGAGGGTGAATCAGAAGAAGTATAAGAAGGAGAAGGAGGAGGTGATGTCTGGGGGTTGAAGCAGAAGAAGTAGAAGAAGGAGAAGGAGAAGGTGAAGTCAGGAGGGTGAATCAGAAGAAGTAGAAGAAGGAGAAGGAGAAGGTGAAGTCAGGAGGGTGAATCAGAAGAAGCAGAAGAAGGAGAAGGAGAAGGTGAAGTCTGGAGGGTGAATCAGAAGAATCAGAAGAAGGAGAAGGAGAAGGTGAAGTCTGGAGGGTGAATCAGAAGAAGCAGAGGAAGGAGAAGGAGAAGGTGAAGTCTGGAGGGTGAATCAGAAGAAGCAGAATAAGGAGAAGGAGAAGGTGAAGTCTGGAGGGTGAATCAGAAGAAGCAGAATAAGGAGAAGGAGAAGGTGAAGTCTGGAGGGTGAATCAGAAGAAGCAGAAGAAGGAGAAGGAGAAGATGAAGTCTGGAGGGTGAATCAGAAGAAGTAGAAGAAGGAGAAGGAGAAGGTGAAGTCTGGAGGGTGAAGCAGAAGAAGTAGAAGAAGGAGAAGGAGAAGGTGAAGTCAGGAGGGTGTATCAGAAGAAGTAGAAGAAGAAGTAGGAGAAGGTGAAGTCAGGAGGGTGAGTCAGAAGAAGCAGAAGAAGGAGAAGGAGAAGGTGAAGTCTGGAGGGTGAATCAGAAGAATCAGAAGAAGGAGAAGTAGAAGGTGAAGTCTGGAGTGTGAATCAGAAGAAGCAGAAGAAAGAGAAGGAGAAGGTGAAGTCTGGAGGGTGAAGCAGAAGAAACAGAAGAAGGAGAAGGAGAAGGTGAAGACTGGAGGGTGAATCAGAAGAAGTAGAAGAAGGAGAAGGAGAAGGTGAAGTCTGGAGGGTGAATCAGAAGAAGTAGAAGAAGGAGAAGGAGAAGGTGAAGTCTGGAGGGTGAATCAGAAGAAGCAGAAGAAGGAGAAGGAGAAGGTGAAGTCTGGAGGGTGAATCAGAAGAAGCAGAAGAAGGAGAAGGAGAAGATGAAGTCTGGAGGGTGAATCAGAAGAAGTAGAAGAAGGAGAAGGAGAAGGTGAAGTCTGGAGGGTGAATCAGAAGTAGGAGAAGAAGGAGAAGGAGAAGGTGAAGTCTGGACGGTGAATCAGAAGAAACAGAAGAAGGAGAAGGAGAAGGTGAAGTCTGGAGGGTGAATCAGAAGAAGTAGAAGAAGGAGAAGGAGAAGGTGTAGTCTGGAGGGTGAATCAGAAGAAGTAGACGAAGGAGAAGGAGAAGGTGAAGTCTGGAGGGTGAATCAGAAGAAGCAGAAGAAGGAGAAGGAGATGGTGAAGTCTGGAGGGTGAATCAGAAGAAGCAGAAGAAGGAGAAGGAGAAGGTGAAGTCTGGAGGGTGAATCAGAAGAAGCAGAAGAAGGAGAAGGAGAAGGTGAAGTCTGGAGGGTGAATCAGAAGAAGCAGAAAAAGGAGAAGGAGAAGGTGAAGTCTGAAGGGTGAATCAGAAGAAGTAGAAGAAGGAGAAGGAGAAGGTGAAGTCTGGAGGGTGAAGCAGAAGAAGTAGAAGAAGGAGCAGGAGAAGGTGAAGTCAGGAGGGTGAAACAGAAGAAGTAGAAGAAGGAGAAGGAGAAGATGAAGTCAGGAGGGTGAATCATAAGAAGCAGAAGAAGGAGAAGGAGAAGGTGAAGTCTGGAGGGTGAATCAGAAGAATCAGAAGAAGGAGAAGGAGAAGGTGAAGTCTGGAGGGTGAATCAGAAGAAGCAGAAGAAGGAGAAGGAGAAGGTGAAGTCTGGAGGGAGAAGCAGAAGGAGTAGAAGAAGGAGAAGGAGAAGGTGAAGTCTGGAGGGTGAATCAGAAGAAGTAGAAGAAGGAGAAGGAGAAGGTGAAGTCTGGAGGGTGAATCAGAAGAAGCAGAAGAAGGAGAAGGAGAAGGTGAAGTCTGGAGGGTGGATCAGAAGAAGCAGAAGAAGGAGAAGGAGAAGGTGAAGTCTGGAGGGTGAAACAGAAGAAGCAGAATAAGGAGAAGGAGAAGGTGAAGTCAGGAGGGTGAATCAGAAGAAGCAGAAGAAGGAGAAGGAGAAGGTGAAGAAAGGAGGGTGAATCAGAAGAAGCAGAAGAAGGAGAAGGAGAAGGTGAAGTCTGGAGTGTGAAGCAGAAGAAGCAAAAGAAGGAGTAGGAGAAGGTGAAGTCTGGAGGGTGAATCAGAAGAAGTAGAAGAAGGAGAAGGAGAAGGTGAAGTCTGGAGGGTGAAGCAGAAGAAGTAGAAGAAGGAGAAGGAGAAGGTGAAGTCAGGAGGGTGAATCAGAAGAAGTAGAAGAAGGAGAAGGAGAAGGTGAAGTCAGGAGGGTGAATCAGAAGAAGCAGAAGAAGGAGAAGGAGAAGGTGAAGTAAGGAGGGTGAATCAGAAGAAGCAGAAGAAGGAGAAGGAGAAGGTGAAGTCTGGAGTGTGAAGCAGAAGAAGCAAAAGAAGGAGAAGGAGAAGGTGAAGTCTGGAGGGTGAATCAGAAGAAGTAGAAGAAGGAGAAGGAGAAGGTGAAGTCTGCAGGGGGAAGCAGAAGAAGTAGAAGAAGGAGAAGGAGAAGGTGAAGTCAGGAGAGTGAATCAGAAGAAGTAGAAGAAGGAGAAGGAGAAGGTGAAGTCAGGAGGGTGAATCAGAAGAAGCAGAAGAAGGAGAAGGAGAAGGTGAAGTCTGGAGGGTGAATCAGAAGAATCAGAAGAAGGAGAAGGAGAAGGTGAAGTCTGGAGGGTGAATCAGAAGAAGCAGAAGAAAGAGAAGGAGAAGGTGAAGTCTGGAGGGTGAATCAGAAGAAGTAGAAGAAGGAGAAGGAGAAGGTGAAGTCTGGAGGGTGAATCAGAAAAAGCAGAAGAAGGAGAAGGAGAAGGTGAAGTCTGGAGGGTGAATCAGAAGAAGCAGAAGAAGGAGAAGGAGAAGGTGAAGTCTGGAGGGTGAATCAGAAGAAGCAGATGAAGGAGAAGGAGAAGGTGAAGTCTGGAGGGTGAATCAGAAGAAGCAGAATAAGGAGAAGGAGAAGGTGAAGTCTGGAGGGTGAATCAGAAGAAGCAGAAAAAGGAGAAGCAGAAGGTGAAGTCTGAAGGGTGAATCAGAAGAAGTAGAAGAAGGAGAAGGAGAAGGTGAAGTCTGGAGGTTGAAGCAGAAGAAGTAGAAGAAGGAGAAGGAGAAGGTGAAGTCAGGAGGGTGAATCAGAAGAAGTAGAAGAAGGAGAAGGAGAAGGTGAAGTCAGGAGGGTGAATCAGAAGAAGCAGAAGAAGGAGAAGGAGAAGGTGAAGTCTGGAGGGTGAATCAGAAGAATCAGAAGAAGGAGAAGGAGAAGGTGAAGTCTGGAGGGTGAATCAGAAGAAGCAGAAGAAAGAGAAGGAGAAGGTGAAGTCTGGAGGGTGAAGCAGAAGAAACAGAAGAAGGAGAAGGAGAAGGTGAAGACTGGAGGGTGAATCAGAAGAAGTAGAAGAAGGAGAAGGAGAAGGTGAAGTCTGTAGGGTGAATCAGAAGAAGTAGAAGAAGGAGAAGGAGAAGGTGAAGTCTGGAGGGTGAATCAGAAGAAGCAGAAGAAGGAGAAGGAGAAGGTGAAGTCTGGAGGGTGAATCAGAAGAAGCAGAAGAAGGAGAAGGAGAAGATGAAGTCTGGAGGGTGAATCAGAAGAAGTAGAAGAAGGAGAAGGAGAAGGTGAGGTCTGGAGGGTGAATCAGAAGAAGCAGAAGAAGGAGAAGGAGAAGGTGAAGTCTGGAGGGTGAATCAGAAGATGCAGAAGAAGGAGAAGGAGAAGGTGAAGTCTGGAGGGTGAATCAGAAGAAGCAGAAGAAGGAGAAGGAGAAGGTGAAGTCAGGAGGGTGAATCAGAAGAAGCAGAAGAAGGAGAAGGAGAAGGTGAAGTTAGGAGGGTGAATCAGAAGAAGCAGAAGAAGGAGAAGGAGCAGGTGATGTCAGGGGGATGAAGCAGAAGAAGTAGAAGAAGGAGAAGGAGAAGGTGAAGTCTGGAGGGTGAAGCAGAAGAAGTAGAAGAAGGAGAAGGAGAAGGTGAAGTCAGGAGGGTGAATCAGAAGAAGTAGAAGAAGGAGAAGGAGAAGGTGAAGTCAGGAGGGTGAATCAGAAGAAGCAGAAGAAGGAGAAGGAGAAGGTGAAGTCTGGAGGGTGAATCAGAAGAATCAGAAGAAGGAGAAGGAGAAGGTGAAGTCTGGAGGGTGAATCAGAAGAAGCAGAAGAAAGAGAAGGAGAAGGTGAAGTCTGGAGGGTGAATCAGAAGAAGTAGAAGAAGGAGAAGGTGAAGTCTGGAGTGTGAATCAGAAGAAGCAGAAGAAGGAGAAGGAGAAGGTGAAGTCTAGAGGGTGAATCAGAAGAAGCAGAATAAGGAGAAGGAGAAGGTGAAGTCTGGAGGGTGAATCAGAAGAAGCAGAAGAAGGAGAAGGAGAAGGTGAAGTCTGGAGGGTGAATCAGAAGAAGTAGAAGAAGGAGAAGGAGAAGGTGAAGTCTGGAGGGTGAAGCAGAAGAAGTAGAAGAAGGAGAAGGAGAAGGTGAAGTCAGGAGGGTGAATCAGAAGAAGTAGAAGAAGGAGAAGGAGAAGGTGAAGTCAGGAGGGTGAATCAGAAGAAGCAGAAGAAGGAGAAGGAGAAGGTGAAGTCTGCAGGGTGAATCAGAAGAATCAGAAGAAGGAGAAGGAGAAGGTGAAGTCTGGAGGGTGAATCAGAAGAAGCAGAGGAAGGAGAAGCAGAAGGTGAAGTCTGGAGGGTGTATCAGAAGAAGCGGAATAAGGAGAAGGAGAAGGTGAAGTCTGGAGGGTGAATCAGAAGAAGCAGAATAAGGAGAAAGAGAAGGTGAAGTCTGGAGGGTGAATCAGAAGAAGCAGAAGAAGGAGAAGGAGAAGATGAAGTCTGGAGGGTGAATCAGAAGAAGTAGAAGAAGGAGAAGGAGAAGGTGAAGTCTGGAGGGTGAAGCAGAAGAAGTAGAAGAAGGAGAAGGAGAAGGTGAAGTCAGGAGGGTGAATCAGAAGAAGTAGAAGAAGAAGTAGGAGAAGTTGAAGTCAGGAGGGTGAATCAGAAGAAGCAGAAGATGGAGAAGGAGAAGGTGAAGTCTGGAGGGTGAATCAGAAGAATCAGAAGAAGGAGAAGTAGAAGGTGAAGTCTGGAGGGTGAATCAGAAGAAGCAGAAGAAAGAGAAGGAGAAGGTGAAGTCTGGAGGGTGAAGCAGAAGAAACAGAAGAAGGAGAAGGAGAAGGTGAAGACTGGAGGGTGAATCAGAAGAAGTAGAAGAAGGAGAAGGAGAAGGTGAAGTCTGGAGGGTGAATCAGAAGAAGTAGAAGAAGGAGAAGGATAAGGTGAAGTCTGGAGGGTGAATCAGAAGAAGCAGAAGAAGGAGAAGGAGAAGGTGAAGTCTGGAGGGTGAATCAGAAGAAGCAGAAGAAGGAGAAGGAGAAGATGAAGTCTGGAGGGTGAATCAGAAGAAGGAGAAGGAGAAGGTGAAGTCTGGACGGTGAATCAGAAGTAGTAGAAGAAGGAGAAGGAGAAGGTGAAGTCTGGACGGTGAATCAGAAGAAACAGAAGAAGGAGAAGGTGAAGTCTGGAGGGTGAATCAGAAGAAGTAGAAGAAGGAGAAGGAGAAGGTGTAGTCTGGAGGGTGAATCAGAAGAAGTAGACGAAGGAGAAGGAGAAGGTGAAGTCTGGAGGGTGAATCAGAAGAAGCAGAAGAAGGAGAAGTAGAAGGTGAAGTCTGGAGGGTGAATCAGAAGAAGCAGAAGAAGGAGAAGGAGAAGGTGAAGTCTGGAGGGTGAATCAGAAGAAGCAGAATAAGGAGAAGGAGAAGGTGAAGTCTGGAGGGTGAATCAGAAGAAGCAGAAAAAGGAGAAGGAGAAGGTGAAGTCTGAAGGGTGAATCAGAAGAAATAGAAGAAGGAGAAGGAGAAGGTGAAGTCTGGAGGGTGAAGCAGAAGAAGTAGAAGAAGGAGCAGGAGAAGGTGAAGTCAGGAGGGTGAATCAGAAGAAGTAGAAGAAGGAGAAGGAGAAGATGAAGTCAGGAGGGTGAATCATAAGAAGCAGAAGAAGGAGAAGGAGAAGGTGAAGTCTGGAGGGTGAATCAGAAGAATCAGAAGAAGGAGAAGGAGAAGGTGAAGTCTGGAGGGTGAATCAGAAGAAGCAGAAGAAGGAGAAGGAGAAGGTGAAGTCTGGAGGGAGAAGCAGAAGAAGTAGAAGAAGGAGAAGGAGAAGGTGAAGTCTGGAGGGTGAATCAGAAGAAGTAGAAGAAGGAGAAGGAGAAGGTGAAGTCTGGAGGGTGAATCAGAAGAAGCAGAAGAAAGAGAAGGAGAAGGTGAAGTCTGGAGGGTGAATCAGAAGAAGCAGAAGAAGTAGAAGGAGAAGGTGAAGTCTGGAGGGAGAAGCAGAAGAAGTAGAAGAAGGAGAAGGAGAAGGTGAAGTCTGGAGGGTGAATCAGAAGAAGTAGAAGAAGGAGAAGGAGAAGGTGAAGTCTGGAGGGTGAATCAGAAGAAACAGAAGAAGGAGAAGGAGAAGGTGAAGTCTGGAGGGTGAATCAGAAGAAGTAGAAGAAGGAGAAGGAGAAGGTGTAGTCTGGAGGGTGAATCAGAAGAAGTAGACGAAGGAGAAGGAGAAGGTGAAGTCTGGAGGGTGAACTAGAAGAAGCAGAAGAAGGAGAAGGAGAAGGTGAAGTCTGGAGGGTGAATCAGAAGAAGTAGAAGAAGGAGAAGGAGAAGGTGAAGTCTGGAGGGTGGATCAGAAGAAGCAGAAGAAGGAGAAGGAGAAGGTGAAGTCTGGAGGGTGAATCAGAAGAAGCAGAAGAAGGAGAAGGAGAAGGTGAAGTCTGGAGGGTGAAACAGAAGCAGAATAAGGAGAAGGAGAGGTGAAGTCAGGAGGCAGAATCAGAAGAAGCAGAAGAAGGAGAAGGAGAAGGTGAAGTAAGGAGGGTGAATCAGAAGAAGCAGAAGAAGGAGAAGGAGAAGGTGAATTCTGGAGTGTGAAGCAGAAGAAGCAAAAGAAGGAGAAGGAGAAGGTGAAGTCTGGAGGGTGAATCAGAAGAAGTAGAAGAAGGAGAAGGAGAAGGTGAAGTCTGCAGGGTGAAGCAGAAGAAGTAGAAGAAGGAGAAGGAGAAGGTGAAGTCAGGAGGGTGAATCTGAAGAAGTAGAAGAAGGAGAAGGAGAAGGTGAAGTCAGGAGGGTGAATCAGAAGAAGCAGAAGAAGGAGAAGGAGAAGGTGAAGTCTGGAGGGTGAATCAGAAGAATCAGAAGAAGGAGAAGGAGAAGGTGAAGTCTGGAGGGTGAATCAGAAGAAGCAGAAGAAAGAGAAGGAGAAGGTGAAGTCTGGAGGGTGAATCAGAAGAAGTAGAAGAAGGAGAAGGAGAAGGTGAAGTCTGGAGGGTGAATCAGAAAAAGCAGAAGAAGGAGAAGTAGATGGTGAAGTCTGGAGGGTGAATCAGAAGAAGCAGAAGAAGGAGAAGGAGAAGGTGAAGTCTGGAGGGTGAATCAGAAGAAGCAGAAGAAGGAGAAGGAGAAGGTGAAGTCTGGAGGGTGAATCAGAAGAAGCAGAATAAGGAGAAGGAGAAGGTGAAGTCTGGAGGGTGAATCAGAAGAAGCAGAAAAAGGAGAAGGAGAAAGTGAAGTCTGAAGGGTGAATCAGAAGAAGTAGAAGAAGGAGAAGGAGAAGGTGAAGTCAGGCGGGTGAATCAGAAGAAGTAGAAGAAGGAGAAGGAGAAGGTGAAGTCAGGAGGGTGAATCAGAAGAAGCAGAAGAAGGAGAAGGAGAAGGTGAAGTCTGGAGGGTGAATCAGAAGAATCAGAAGAAGGAGAAGGAGAAGGTGAAGTCTGGAGGGTGAAGCAGAAGAAACAGAAGAAGGAGAAGGAGAAGGTGAAGACTGGAGGGTGAATCAGAAGAAGTAGAAGAAGGAGAAGGAGAAGGTGAAGTCTGGAGGGTGAATCAGAAGAAGTAGAAGAAGGAGAAGGAGAAGGTGAAGTCTGGAGGGTGAATCAGAAGAAGCAGAAGAAGGAGAAGGAGAAGGTGAAGTCTGGAGGGTGAATCAGAAGAAGCAGAAGAAGGAGAAGGAGAAGATGAAGTCTGGAGGGTGAATCAGAAGAAGTAGAAGAAGGAGAAGGAGAAGGTGAGGTCTGGAGGGTGAATCAGAAGAAGCAGAAGAAGGAGAAGGAGAAGGTGAAGTCTGGAGGGTGAATCAGAAGAAGCAGAAGAAGGAGAAGGAGAAGGTGAAGTCTGGAGGGTGAATCAGAAGAAGCAGAAGAAGGAGAAGGAGAAGGTGAAGTCTGGAGGGTGAATCAGAAGAAGCAGAAGATGGAGAAGGAGAAGGTGAAGTTAGGAGGGTGAATCAGAAGAAGCAGAAGAAGGAGAAGGAGCAGGTGATGTCAGGGGGATGAAGCAGAAGAAGTAGAAGAAGGAGAAGGAGAAGGTGAAGTCAGGACGGTGAAGCAGAAGAAGCAGAAGAAGGAGAAGGAGAAGGTGAAGTCTGGAGGGTGAATCAGAAGAAGTAGAAGAAGGAGAAGGAGAAGGTCAAGTCTGGAGGGTGAATCAGAAGAAGTAGAATAAGGAGAAGGAGAAGGTGAAGTCTGGAGGGTGAAGCAGAAGAAGGAGAAGGAGAAGGTGAAGTCAGGAGGGTGAATCAGAAGAAGTAGAAGAAGGAGAAGGAGAAGGTGAAGTCAGGAGGGTGAATCAGAAGAAGCAGAAGAAGGAGAAGGAGAAGGTGAAGTCTGGAGGGTGAATCAGAAGAAGTAGAAGAAGGAGAAGGAGAAGGTGAAGTCTGGAGTGTGAATCAGAAGAAGCAGAAGAAGGAGAAGGAGAAGGTGAAGTCTAGAGGGTGAATCAGAAGAAGCAGAATAAGGAGAAGGAGAAGGTGAAGTCTGGAGGGTGAATCAGAAGAAGCAGAAGAAGGAGAAGGAGAAGGTGAAGTCTGGAGGGTGAATCAGAAGAAGTAGAAGAAGGAGAAGGAGTAGGTGAAGTCTGGGGGGTGAAGCAGAAGAAGTAGAAGAAGGAGAAGGAGAAGGTGAAGTCAGGAGGGTGAATCAGAAGAAGTAGAAGAAGGAGAAGGAGAAGGTGACGTCAGGAGGGTGAATCAGAAGAAGCAGAAGAAGGAGAAGGAGAAGGTGAAGTCTGGAGTGTGAATCAGAAGAAGCAGAAGAAGGAGAAGGAGAAGGTGAAGTCTAGAGGGTGAATCAGAAGAAGCAGAATAAGGAGAAGGAGAAGGTGAAGTCTGGAGGGTGAATCAGAAGAAGCAGAAGAAGGAGAAGGAGAAGGTGAAGTCTGGAGGGTGAATCAGAAGAAGTAGAAGAAGGAGAAGGAGAAGGTGAAGTCTGGAGGGTGAAGCAGAAGAAGTAGAAGAAGGAGAAGGAGAAGGTGAAGTCAGGAGGGTGAATCAGAAGAAGTAGAAGAAGGAGAAGGAGAAGGTGAAGTCAGGAGGGTGAATCAGAAGAAGCAGAAGAAGGAGAAGGAGAAGGTGAAGTCTGCAGGGTGAATCAGAAGAATCAGAAGAAGGAGAAGGAGAAGGTGAAGTCTGGAGGGTGAATCAGAAGAAGCAGAGGAAGGAGAAGCAGAAGGTGAAGTCTGGAGGGTGTATCAGAAGAAGCAGAATAAGGAGAAGGAGAAGGTGAAGTCTGGAGGGTGAATCAGAAGAAGCAGAATAAGGAGAAAGAGAAGGTGAAGTCTGGAGGGTGAATCAGAAGAAGCAGAAGAAGGAGAAGAAGAAGATGAAGTCTGGAGGGTGAATCAGAAGAAGTAGAAGAAGGAGAAGGAGAAGGTGAAGTCTGGATGGTGAAGCAGAAGAAGTAGAAGAAGGAGAAGGAGAAGGTGAAGTCAGGAGGGTGAATCAGAAGAAGTAGAAGAAGAAGTAGGAGAAGGTGAAGTCAGGAGGGTGAATCAGAAGAAGCAGAAGAAGGAGAAGGAGAAGGTGAAGTCTGGAGGGTGAATCAGAAGAATCAGAAGAAGGAGAAGTAGAAGGTGAAGTCTGGAGGGTGAATCAGAAGAAGCAGAAGAAAGAGAAGGAGAAGGTGAAGTCTGGAGGGTGAAGCAGAAGAAACAGAAGAAGGAGAAGGAGAAGGTGAAGACTGGAGGGTGAATCAGAAGAAGTAGAAGAAGGAGAAGGAGAAGGTGAAGTCTGGAGGGTGAATCAGAAGAAGTAGAAGAAGGAGAAGGATAAGGTGAAGTCTGGAGGGTGAATCAGAAGAAGCAGAAGAAGGAGAAGGAGAAGGTGAAGTCTGGAGGGTGAATCAGAAGAAGCAGAAGAAGGAGAAGGAGAAGATGAAGTCTGGAGGGTGAATCAGAAGAAGTAGAAGAAGGAGAAGGAGAAGGTGAAGTCTGGAGGGTGAATCAGAAGTAGTAGAAGAAGGAGAAGGTGAAGTCTGGACGGTGAATCAGAAGAAACAGAAGAAGGAGAAGGTGAAGTCTGGAGGGTGAATCAGAAGAAGTAGAAGAAGGAGAAGGAGAAGGTGTAGTCTGGAGGGTGAATCAGAAGAAGTAGACGAAGGAGAAGGAGAAGGTGAAGTCTGGAGGGTGAATCAGAAGAAGCAGAAGAAGGAGAAGGAGAAGGTGAAGTCTGGAGGGTGAATCAGAAGAAGCAGAAGAAGGAGAAGGAGAAGGTGAAGTCTGGAGGGTGAATCAGAAGAAGCAGAATAAGGAGAAGGAGAAGGTGAAGTCTGGAGGGTGAATCAGAAGAAGCAGAAAAAGGAGAAGGAGAAGGTGAAGTCTGAAGGGTGAATCAGAAGAAGTAGAAGAAGGAGAAGGAGAAGGTGAAGTCTGGAGGGTGAAGCAGAAGAAGTAGAAGAAGGAGCAGGAGAAGGTGAAGTCAGGAGGGTGAATCAGAAGAAGTAGAAGAAGGAGAAGGAGAAGATGAAGTCAGGAGGGTGAATCATAAGAAGCAGAAGAAGGAGAAGGAGAAGGTGAAGTCTGGAGGGTGAATCAGAAGAATCAGAAGAAGGAGAAGGAGAAGGTGAAGTCTGGAGGGTGAATCAGAAGAAGCAGAAGAAGGAGAAGGAGAAGGTGAAGTCTGGAGGGAGAAGCAGAAGAAGTAGAAGAAGGAGAAGGAGAAGGTGAAGTCTGGAGGGTGAATCAGAAGAAGTAGAAGAAGGAGAAGGAGAAGGTGAAGTCTGGAGGGTGAATCAGAAGAAGCAGAAGAAAGAGAAGGAGAAGGTGAAGTCTGGAGGGTGAATCAGAAGAAGCAGAAGAAGTAGAAGGAGAAGGTGAAGTCTGGAGGGAGAAGCAGAAGAAGTAGAAGAAGGAGAAGGAGAAGGTGAAGTCTGGAGGGTGAATCAGAAGAAGTAGAAGAAGGAGAAGGAGAAGGTGAAGTCTGGAGGGTGAATCAGAAGAAACAGAAGAAGGAGAAGGAGAAGGTGAAGTCTGGAGGGTGAATCAGAAGAAGTAGAAGAAGGAGAAGGAGAAGGTGTAGTCTGGAGGGTGAATCAGAAGAAGTAGACGAAGGAGAAGGAGAAGGTGAAGTCTGGAGGGTGAACTAGAAGAAGCAGAAGAAGGAGAAGGAGAAGGTGAAGTCTGGAGGGTGAATCAGAAGAAGTAGAAGAAGGAGAAGGAGAAGGTGAAGTCTGGAGGGTGGATCAGAAGAAGCAGAAGAAGGAGAAGGAGAAGGTGAAGTCTGGAGGGTGAATCAGAAGAAGCAGAAGAAGGAGAAGGAGAAGGTGAAGTCTGGAGGGTGAAACAGAAGAAGCAGAATAAGGAGAAGGAGAAGGTGAAGTCAGGAGGGTGAATCAGAAGAAGCAGAAGAAGGAGAAGGAGAAGGTGAAGTAAGGAGGGTGAATCAGAAGAAGCAGAAGAAGGAGAAGGAGAAGGTGAATTCTGGAGTGTGAAGCAGAAGAAGCAAAAGAAGGAGAAGGAGAAGGTGAAGTCTGGAGGGTGAATCAGAAGAAGCAGAAGAAGGAGAAGGAGAAGGTGAAGTCTGGAGGGTGAATCAGAGGAATCAGAAGAAGGAGAAGGAGAAGGTGAAGTCTGGAGGGTGAATCAGAAGAAGCAGAAGAAAGAGAAGGAGAAGGTGAAGTCTGGAGGGTGAATCAGAAGAAGTAGAAGAAGGAGAAGGAGAAGGTGAAGTCTGGAGGGTGAATCAGAAAAAGCAGAAGAAGGAGAAGGAGAAGGTGAAGTCTGGAGGGTGAATCAGAAGAAGCAGAAGAAGGAGAAGGAGAAGGTGAAGTCTGGAGGGTGAATCAGAAGAAGCAGAAGAAGGAGAAGGAGAAGGTGAAGTCTGGAGGGTGAATCAGAAGAAGCAGAATAAGGAGAAGGAGAAGGTGAAGTCTGGAGGGTGAATCAGAAGAAGCAGAAAAAGGAGAAGGAGAAAGTGAAGTCTGAAGGGTGAATCAGAAGAAGTAGAAGAAGGAGAAGGAGAAGGTGAAGTCTGGAGGGTGAAGCAGAAGAAGTAGAAGAAGGAGAAGGAGAAGGTGAAGTCAGGCGGGTGAATCAGAAGAAGTAGAAGAAGGAGAAGGAGAAGGTGAAGTCAGGAGGGTGAATCAGAAGAAGCAGAAGAAGGAGAAGGAGAAGGTGAAGTCTGGAGGGTGAATCAGAAGAATCAGAAGGAGGAGAAGGAGAAGGTGAAGTCTGGAGGGTGAATCAGAAGAAGCAGAAGAAAGAGAAGGAGAAGGTGAAGCCTGGAGGGTGAAGCAGAAGAAACAGAAGAAGGAGAAGGAGAAGGTGAAGACTGGAGGGTGAATCAGAAGAAGTAGAAGAAGGAGAAGGAGAAGGTGAAGTCTGGAGGGTGAATCAGAAGAAGTAGAAGAAGGAGAAGGAGAAGGTGAAGTCTGGAGGGTGAATCAGAAGAAGCAGAAGAAGGAGAAGGAGAAGGTGAAGTCTGGAGGGTGAATCAGAAGAAGCAGAAGAAGGAGAAGGAGAAGATGAAGTCTGGAGGGTGAATCAGAAGAAGTAGAAGAAGGAGAAGGAGAAGATGAGGTCTGGAGGGTGAATCAGAAGAAGCAGAAGAAGGAGAAGGAGAAGGTGAAGTCTGGAGGGTGAATCAGAAGAAGCAGAAGAAGGAGAAGGAGAAGGTGAAGTCTGGAGGGTGAATCAGAAGAAGCAGAAGAAGGAGAAGGAGAAGGTGAAGTCAGGAGGGTGAATCAGAAGAAGCAGAAGAAGGAGAAGGAGAAGGTGAAGTTAGGAGGGTGAATCAGAAGAAGCAGAAGAAGGAGAAGGAGCAGGTGATGTCAGGGGGATGAAGCAGAAGAAGCAGAAGAAGGAGAAGGAGAAGGTGAAGTCAGGACGGTGAAGCAGAAGAAGCAGAAGAAGGAGAAGGAGAAGGTGAAGTCTGAAGGGTGAATCAGAAGAAGTAGAAGAAGGAGAAGGAGAAGGTCAAGTCTGGAGGGTGAATCAGAAGAAGTAGAATAAGGAGAAGGAGAAGGTGAAGTCTGGAGGGTGAAGCAGAAGAAGGAGAAGGAGAAGGTGAAGTCAGGAGGGTGAATCAGAAGAAGTAGAAGAAGGAGAAGGAGAAGGTGAAGTCAGGAGGGTGAATCAGAAGAAGCAGAAGAAGGAGAAGGAGAAGGTGAAGTCTGGAGGGTGAATCAGAAGAAGTAGAAGAAGGAGAAGGAGAAGGTGAAGTCTGGAGTGTGAATCAGAAGAAGCAGAAGAAGGAGAAGGAGAAGGTGAAGTCTCGAGGGTGAATCAGAAGAAGCAGAATAAGGAGAAGGAGAAGGTGAAGTCTGGAGGGTGAATCAGAAGAAGCAGAAGAAGGAGAAGGAGAAGGTGAAGTCTGGAGGGTGAATCAGAAGAAGTAGAAAAAGGAGAAGGAGAAGGTGAAGTCTGGGGGGTGAAGCAGAAGAAGTAGAAGAAGGAGAAGGAGAAGGTGAAGTCAGGAGGGTGAATCAGAAGAAGTAGAAGAAGGAGAAGGAGAAGGTGAAGTCAGGAGGGTGAATCAGAAGAAGCAGAAGAAGGAGAAGGAGAAGGTGAAGTCTGGAGGGTGAATCAGAAGAATCAGAAGAAGGAGAAGGAGAAGGTGAAGTCTGGAGGGTGAATCAGAAGAAGCAGAGGAAGGAGAAGGAGAAGGTGAAGTCTGGAGGGTGAATCAGAAGAAGCAGAATAAGGAGAAGGAGAAGGTGAAGTCTGGAGGGTGAATCAGAAGAAGCAGAATAAGGAGAAGGAGAAGGTGAAGTCTGGAGGGTGAATCAGAAGAAGCAGAAGAAGGAGAAGGAGAAGATGAAGTCTGGAGGGTGAATCAGAAGAAGTAGAAGAAGGAGAAGGAGAAGGTGAAGTCTGGAGGGTGAAGCAGAAGAAGTAGAAGAAGGAGAAGGAGAAGGTGAAGTCAGGAGGGTGTATCAGAAGAAGTAGAAGAAGAAGTAGGAGAAGGTGAAGTCAGGAGGGTGAATCAGAAGAAGCAGAAGAAGGAGAAGGAGAAGGTGAAGTCTGGAGGGTGAATCAGAAGAATCAGAAGAAGGAGAAGTAGAAGGTGAAGTCTGGAGGGTGAATCAGAAGAAGCAGAAGAAAGAGAAGGAGAAGGTGAAGTCTGGAGGGTGAAGCAGAAGAAACAGAAGAAGGAGAAGGAGAAGGTGAAGACTGGAGGGTGAATCAGAAGAAGTAGAAGAAGGAGAAGGAGAAGGTGAAGTCTGGAGGGTGAATCAGAAGAAGTAGAAGAAGGAGAAGGAGAAGGTGAAGTCTGGAGGGTGAATCAGAAGAAGCAGAAGAAGGAGAAGGAGAAGGTGAAGTCTGGAGGGTGAATCAGAAGAAGCAGAAGAAGGAGAAGGAGAAGATGAAGTCTCGAGGGTGAATCAGAAGAAGTAGAAGAAGGAGAAGGAGAAGGTGAAGTCTGGAGGGTGAATCAGAAGTAGGAGAAGAAGGAGAAGGAGAAGGTGAAGTCTGGACGGTGAATCAGAAGAAACAGAAGAAGGTGAAGGAGAAGGTGAAGTCTGGAGGGTGAATCAGAAGAAGTAGAAGAAGGAGAAGGAGAAGGTGTAGTCTGGAGGGTGAATCAGAAGAAGTAGACGAAGGAGAAGGAGAAGGTGAAGTCTGGAGGGTGAATCAGAAGAAGCAGAAGAAGGAGAAGGAGAAGGTGAAGTCTGGAGGGTGAATCAGAAGAAGCAGAAGAAGGAGAAGGAGAAGGTGAAGTCTGGAGGGTGAATCAGAAGAAGCAGAATAAGGAGAAGGAGAAGGTGAAGTCTGGAGGGTGAATCAGAAGAAGCAGAAAAAGGAGAAGGAGAAGGTGAAGTCTGAAGGGTGAATCAGAAGAAGTAGAAGAAGGAGAAGGAGAAGGTGAAGTCTGGAGGGTGAATCAGAAGAAGCAGAAGAAGGAGAAGGAGAAGGTGAAGTCTGGAGGGTGAAACAGAAGAAGCAGAATAAGGAGAAGGAGAAGGTGAAGTCAGGAGGGTGAATCAGAAGAAGCAGAAGAAGGAGAAGGAGAAGGTGAAGTAAGGAGGGTGAATCAGAAGAAGCAGAAGAAGGAGAAGGAGAAGGTGAAGTCTGGAGGGTGAATCAGAAGAATCAGAAGAAGGAGAAGGAGAAGGTGAAGTCTGGAGGGTGAATCAGAAGAAGCAGAAGAAGGAGAAGGAGAAGGTGAAGTCTGGAGGGAGAAGCAGAAGAAGTAGAAGAAGGAGAAGGAGAAGGTGAAGTCTGGAGGGTGAATCAGAAGAAGTAGAAGAAGGAGAAGGAGAAGGTGAAGTCTGGAGGGTGAATCAGAAGAAGCAGAAGAAGGAGAAGGAGAAGGTGAAGTCTGGAGGGTGAATCAGAAGAAGCAGAAGAAGGAGAAGGAGAAGGTGAAGTCTGGAGGGTGAAACAGAAGAAGCAGAATAAGGAGAAGGAGAAGGTGAAGTCAGGAGGGTGAATCAGAAGAAGCAGAAGAAGGAGAAGGAGAAGGTGAAGTAAGGAGGGTGAATCAGAAGAAGCAGAAGAAGGAGAAGGAGAAGGTGAAGTCTGGAGTGTGAAGCAGAAGAAGCAAAAGAAGGAGTAGGAGAAGGTGAAGTCTGGAGGGTGAATCAGAAGAAGTAGAAGAAGGAGAAGGAGAAGGTGAAGTCTGGAGGGTGAAGCAGAAGAAGTAGAAGAAGGAGAAGGAGAAGGTGAAGTCAGGAGGGTGAATCAGAAGAAGTAAAAGAAGGAGAAGGAGAAGGTAAAGTCAGGAGGGTGAATCAGAAGAAGCAGAAGAAGGAGAAGGAGAAGGTGAAGTCTGGAGGGTGAATCAGAAGAATCAGAAGAAGGAGAAGGAGGAGGTGAAGTCTGGAGGGTGAATCAGAAGAAGCAGAAGAAAGAGAAGGAGAAGGTGAAGTCTGGAGGGTGAATCAGAAGAAGCAGAAGAAGGAGAAGGAGAAGGTGAAGTCTGGAGGGAGAAGCAGAAGAAGTAGAAGAAGGAGAAGGAGAAGGTGAAGTCTGGAGGGTGAATCAGAAGAAGTAGAAGAAGGAGAAGGAGAAGGTGAAGTCTGGAGGGTGAATCAGAAGAAACAGAAGAAGGAGAAGGAGAAGGTGAAGTCTGGAGGGTGAATCAGAAGAAGTAGAAGAAGGAGAAGGAGAAGGTGTAGTCTGGAGGGTGAATCAGAAGAATTAGACGAAGGAGAAGGAGAAGGTGAAGTCTGGAGGGTGAACCAGAAGAAGCAGAAGAAGGAGAAGGAGAAGGTGAAGTCTGGAGGGTGAATCAGAAGAAGTAGAAGAAGGAGAAGGAGAAGGTGAAGTCTGGAGGGTGAATCAGAAGAAGCAGAAGAAGGAGAAGGAGAAGGTGAAGTCTGGAGGGTGAATCAGAAGAAGCAGAAGAAGGAGAAGGAGAAGGTGAAGTCTGGAGGGTGAAACAGAAGAAGCAGAATAAGGAGAAGGAGAAGGTGAAGTCAGGAGGGTGAATCAGAAGAAGCAGAAGAAGGAGAAGGAGAAGGTGAAGTAAGGAGGGTGAATCAGAAGAAGCAGAAGAAGGAGAAGGAGAAGGTGAAGTCTGGAGTGTGAAGCAGAAGAAGCAAAAGAAGGAGAAGGAGAAGGTGAAGTCTGGAGGGTGAATCAGAAGAAGTAGAATAAGGAGAAGGAGAAGGTGAAGTCTGGAGGGTGAAGCAGAAGAAGTAGAAGAAGGAGAAGGAGAAGGTGAAGTCAGGAGGGTGAATCAGAAGAAGTAGAAGAAGGAGAAGGAGAAGGTGAAGTCAGGAGGGTGAATCAGAAGAAGCAGCAGAAGGAGAAGGAGAAGGTGAAGTCTGGAGGGTGAATCAGAAGAATCAGAAGAAGGAGAAGGAGAAGGTGAAGTCTGGAGGGTGAATCAGAAGAAGCAGAAGAAAGAGAAGGAGAAGGTGAAGTCTGGAGGGTGAATCAGAAGAAGCAGAAGAAGGAGAAGGAGAAGGTGAAGTCAGGAGGGTGAATCAGAAGAAGCAGAAGAAGGAGAAGGAGAAGGTGAAGTTTGGAGGGTGAATCAGAAGAAGCAGAAGAAGGAGAAGGAGCAGGTGATGTCAGGGGGATGAAGCAGAAGAAGTAGAAGAAGGAGAAGGAGAAGGTGAAGTCAGGACGGTGAAGCAGAAGAAGCAGAAGAAGGAGAAGGAGAAGGTGAAGTCTGGAGGGTGAATCAGAAGAAGTAGAAGAAGGAGAAGGAGAAGGTCAAGTCTGGAGGGTGAATCAGAAGAAGTAGAATAAGGAGAAGGAGAAGGTGCAGTCTGGAGGGTGAAGCAGAAGAAGTAGAAGAAGGAGAAGGAGAAGGTGAAGTCAGGAGGGTGAATCAGAAGAAGTAGAAGAAGGAGAAGGAGAAGGTGAAGTCAGGAGGGTGAATCAGAAGAAGCAGAAGAAGGAGAAGGAGAAGGTGAAGTCTGGAGGGTGAATCAGAAGAATCAGAAGAAGGAGAAGGAGAATGTGAAGTCTGGAGGGTGAATCAGAAGAAGCAGAAGAAAGAGAAGGAGTAGGTGAAGTCTGGAGGGTGAATCAGAAGAAGTAGAAGAAGGAGAAGGAGAAGGTGAAGTCTGGAGTGTGAATCAGAAGAAGCAGAAGAAGGAGAAGGAGAAGGTGAAGTCTAGAGGGTGAATCAGAAGAAGCAGAATAAGGAGAAGGAGAAGGTGAAGTCTGGAGGGAGAATCAGAAGAAGCAGAAGTAGGAGAAGGAGAAGGTGAAGTCTGGAGGGTGAACCAGAAGAAGCAGAAGAAGGAGAAGGAGAAGGTGAAGTCTGGAGGGTGAATCAGAAGAAGTAGAAGAAGGAGAAGGAGAAGGTGAAGTCTGGAGGGTGAATCAGAAGAAGCAGAAGAAGGAGAAGGAGAAGGTGAAGTCTGAAGGTGAATCAGAAGAAGCAGAAGAAGGAGAAGGAGAAGGTGAAGTCTGGAGGGTGAAACAGAAGAAGCAGAATAAGGAGAAGGAAAAGGTGAAGTCAGGAGGGTGAATCAGAAGAAGCAGAAAAAGGAGAAGGAGAAGGTGAAGTAAGGAGGGTGAATCAGAAGAAGCAGAAGAAGGAGAAGGAGAAGGTGAAGTCTGGAGTGTGAAGCAGAAGAAGCAAAAGAAGGAGAAGGAGAAGGTGAAGTCTGGAGGGTGAATCAGAAGAAGTAGAATAAGGAGAAGGAGAAGGTGAAGTCTGGAGGGTGAAGCAGAAGAAGTAGAAGAAGGAGAAGGAGAAGGTGAAGTCAGGAGGGTGAATCAGAAGAAGTAGAAGAAGGAGAAGGAGAAGGTGAAGTCAGGAGGGTGAATCAGAAGAAGCAGAAGAAGGAGAAGGAGAAGGTGAAGTCTGGAGGGTGAATCAGAAGAATCAGAAGAAGGAGAAGGAGAAGGTGAAGTCTGGAGGGTGAATCAGAAGAAGCAGAAGAAAGAGAAGGAGAAGGTGAAGTCTGGAGGGTGAATCAGAAGAAGCAGAAGAAGGAGAAGGAGAAGGTGAAGTCAGGAGGGTGAATCAGAAGAAGCAGAAGAAGGAGAAGGAGAAGGTGAAGTTAGGAGGGTGAATCAGAAGAAGCAGAAGAAGGAGAAGGAGCAGGTGATGTCAGGGGGATGAAGCAGAAGAAGTAGAAGAAGGAGAAGGAGAAGGTGAAGTCAGGACGGTGAAGCAGAAGAAGCAGAAGAAGGAGAAGGAGAAGGTGAAGTCTGGAGGGTGAATCAGAAGAAGCAGAAGAAAGAGAAGGAGAAGGTGAAGTCTGGAGGGTGAATCAGAAGAAGTAGAAGAAGGAGAAGGAGAAGGTGAAGTCTGGAGTGTGAATCAGAAGAAGCAGAAGAAGGAGAATGAGAAGGTGAAGTCTAGAGGGTGAATCAGAAGAAGCAGAATAAGGAGAAGGAGAAGGTGAAGTCTGGAGGGTGAATCAGAAGAAGCAGAAGAAGGAGAAGGAGAAGGTGAAGTCTGGAGGGTGAATCAGAAGAAGTAGAAGAAGGAGAAGGAGAAGGTGAAGTCTGGAGGGTGAAGCAGAAGAAGTAGAAGAAGGAGAAGGAGAAGGTGAAGTCAGGAGGGTGAATCAGAAGAAGTAGAAGAAGGAGAAGGAGAAGGTGAAGTCAGGAGGGTGAATCAGAAGAAGCAGAAGAAGGAGAAGGAGAAGGTGAAGTCTGGAGGGTGAATCAGAAGAATCAGAATAAGGAGAAGGAGAAGGTGAAGTCTGGAGGGTGAATCAGAAGAAGCAGAAGAAGGAGAAGGAGAAGGTGAAGTCTGGAGGGTGAATCAGAAGAAGTAGAAGAAGGAGAAGGAGAAGGTGAAGTCTGGGGGGTGAAGCAGAAGAAGTAGAAGAAGGAGAAGGAGAAGGTGAAGTCAGGAGGGTGAATCAGAAGAAGTAGAAGAAGGAGAAGGAGAAGGTGAAGTCAGGAGGGTGAATCAGAAGAAGCAGAAGAAGGAGAAGGAGAAGGTGAAGTCTGGAGGGTGAATCAGAAGAATCAGAAGAAGGAGAAGGAGAAGGTGAAGTCTGGAGGGTGAATCAGAAGAAGCAGAGGAAGGAGAAGGAGAAGGTGAAGTCTGGAGGGTGAATCAGAAGAAGCAGAATAAGGAGAAGGAGAAGGTGAAGTCTGGAGGGTGAATCAGAAGAAGCAGAATAAGGAGAAGGAGAAGGTGAAGTCTGGAGGGTGAATCAGAAGAAGCAGAAGAAGGAGAAGGAGAAGATGAAGTCTGGAGGGTGAATCAGAAGAAGTAGAAGAAGGAGAAGGAGAAGGTGAAGTCTGGAGGGTGAAGCAGAAGAAGTAGAAGTAGGAGAAGGAGAAGGTGAAGTCAGGAGGGTGTATCAGAAGAAGTAGAAGAAGAAGTAGGAGAAGGTGAAGTCAGGAGGGTGAATCAGAAGAAGCAGAAGAAGGAGAAGGAGAAGGTGAAGTCTGGAGGGTGAATCAGAAGAATCAGAAGAAGGAGAAGTAGAAGGTGAAGTCTGGAGGGTGAATCAGAAGAAGCAGAAGAAAGAGGAGAAGGTGAAGTCTGGAGGGTGAAGCAGAAGAAACAGAAGAAGGAGAAGGAGAAGGTGAAGACTGGAGGGTGAATCAGAAGAAGTAGAAGAAGGAGAAGGAGAAGGTGAAGTCTGGAGGGTGAATCAGAAGAAGTAGAAGAAGGAGAAGGAGAAGGTGAAGTCTGGAGGGTGAATCAGAAGAAGGAGAAGGAGAAGGTGAAGTCTGGAGGGTGAATCAGAAGAAGCAGAAGAAGGAGAAGGAGAAGATGAAGTCTGGAGGGTGAATCAGAAGAAGTAGAAGAAGGAGAAGGAGAAGGTGAAGTCTGGAGGGTGAATCAGAAGTAGGAGAAGAAGGAGAAGGAGAAGGTGAAGTCTGGACGGTGAATCAGAAGAAACAGAAGAAGGTGAAGGAGAAGGTGAAGTCTGGAGGGTGAATCAGAAGAAGTAGAAGAAGGAGAAGGAGAAGGTGTAGTCTGGAGGGTGAATCAGAAGAAGTAGACGAAGGAGAAGGAGAAGGTGAAGTCTGGAGGGTGAATCAGAAGAAGCAGAAGAAGGAGAAGGAGAAGGTGAAGTCTGGAGGGTGAATCAGAAGAAGCAGAAGAAGGAGAAGGAGAAGGTGAAGTCTGGAGGGTGAATCAGAAGAAGCAGAATAAGGAGAAGGAGAAGGTGAAGTCTGGAGGGTGAATCAGAAGAAGCAGAAAAAGGAGAAGGAGAAGGTGAAGTCTGAAGGGTGAATCAGAAGAAGTAGAAGAAGGAGAAGGAGAAGGTGAAGTCTGGAGGGTGAATCAGAAGAAGCAGAAGAAGGAGAAGGAGAAGGTGAAGTCTGGAGGGTGAAACAGAAGAAGCAGAATAAGGAGAAGGAGAAGGTGAAGTCAGGAGGGTGAATCAGAAGAAGCAGAAGAAGGAGAAGGAGAAGGTGAAGTAAGGAGGGTGAATCAGAAGAAGCAGAAGAAGGAGAAGGAGAAGGTGAAGTCTGGAGGGTGAATCAGAAGAATCAGAAGAAGGAGAAGGAGAAGGTGAAGTCTGGAGGGTGAATCAGAAGAAGCAGAAGAAGGAGAAGGAGAAGGTGAAGTCTGGAGGGAGAAGCAGAAGAAGTAGAAGAAGGAGAAGGAGAAGGTGAAGTCTGGAGGGTGAATCAGAAGAAGTAGAAGAAGGAGAAGGAGAAGGTGAAGTCAGGAGGGTGAATCAGAAGAAGCAGAAGAAGGAGAAGGAGAAGGTGAAGTTAGGAGGGTGAATCAGAAGAAGCAGAAGAAGGAGAAGGAGCAGGTGATGTCAGGGGGATGAAGCAGAAGAAGTAGAAGAAGGAGAAGGAGAAGGTGAAGTCAGGACGGTGAAGCAGAAGAAGCAGAAGAAGGAGAAGGAGAAGGTGAAGTCTGGAGGGTGAATCAGAAGAAGTAGAAGAAGGAGAAGGAGAAGGTCAAGTCTGGAGGGTGAATCAGAAGAAGTAGAATAAGGAGAAGGAGAAGGTGAAGTCTGGAGGGTGAAGCAGAAGAAGTAGAAGAAGGAGAAGGAGAAGGTGAAGTCAGGAGGGTGAATCAGAAGAAGTAGAAGAAGGAGAAGGAGAAGGTGAAGTCAGGAGGGTGAATCAGAAGAAGCAGAAGAAGGAGAAGGAGAAGGTGAAGTCTGGAGGGTGAATCAGAAGAATCAGAAGAAGGAGAAGGAGAAGGTGAAGTCTGGAGGGTGAATCAGAAGAAGCAGAAGAAAGAGAAGGAGAAGGTGAAGTCTGGAGGGTGAATCAGAAGAAGTAGAAGAAGGAGAAGGAGAAGGTGAAGTCTGGAGTGTGAATCAGAAGAAGCAGAAGAAGGAGAAGGAGAAGGTGAAGTCTAGAGGGTGAATCAGAAGAAGCAGAATAAGGAGAAGGAGAAGGTGAAGTCTGGAGGGTGAATCAGAAGAAGCAGAAGAAGGAGAAGGAGAAGGTGAAGTCTGGAGGGTGAATCAGAAGAAGTAGAAGAAGGAGAAGGAGAAGGTGAAGTCTGGAGGGTGAAGCAGAAGAAGTAGAAGAAGGAGAAGGAGAAGGTGAAGTCAGGAGGGTGAATCAGAAGAAGTAGAAGAAGGAGAAGGAGAAGATGAAGTCAGGAGGGTGAATCAGAAGAAGCAGAAGAAGGAGAAGGAGAAGGTGAAGTCTGGAGGGTGAATCAGAAGAATCAGAATAAGGAGAAGGAGAAGGTGAAGTCTGGAGGGTGAATCAGAAGAAGCAGAAGAAGGAGAAGGAGAAGGTGAAGTCTGGAGGGTGAATCAGAAGAAGTAGAAGAAGGAGAAGGAGAAGGTGAAGTCTGGGGGGTGAAGCAGAAGAAGTAGAAGAAGGAGAAGGAGAAGGTGAAGTCAGGAGGGTGAATCAGAAGAAGTAGAAGAAGGAGAAGGAGAAGGTGAAGTCAGGAGGGTGAATCAGAAGAAGCAGAA
Source organism: Somniosus microcephalus (assembly GCF_052327205.1). NCBI lineage: Eukaryota > Metazoa > Chordata > Chondrichthyes > Squaliformes > Somniosidae > Somniosus > Somniosus microcephalus. Next base: position 480,906 of record NW_028225361.1, read on the forward strand.
GAAGGAGAAGGAGAAGGTGAAGTCTGGAGGGTGAATCAGAAGAATCAGAAGAAGGAGAAGGAGAAGGTGAAGTCTGGAGGGTGAATCAGAAGAAGCAGAGGAAGGAGAAGGAGAAGGTGAAGTCTGGAGGGTGAATCAGAAGAAGCAGAATAAGGAGAAGGAGAAGGTGAAGTCTGGAGGGTGAATCAGAAGAAGCAGAATAAGGAGAAGGAGAAGGTGAAGTCTGGAGGGTGAATCAGAAGAAGCAGAAGAAGGAGAAGGAGAAGATGAAGTCTGGAGGGTGAATCAGAAGAAGTAGAAGAAGGAGAAGGAGAAGGTGAAGTCTGGAGGGTGAAGCAGAAGAAGTAGAAGAAGGAGAAGGAGAAGGTGAAGTCAGGAGGGTGTATCAGAAGAAGTAGAAGAAGAAGTAGGAGAAGGTGAAGTCAGGAGGGTGAATCAGAAGAAACAGAAGAAGGAGAAGGAGAAGGTGAAGTCTGGAGGGTGAATCAGAAGAATCAGAAGAAGGAGAAGTAGAAGGTGAAGTCTGGAGGGTGAATCAGAAGAAGCAGAAGAAAGAGAAGGAGAAGGTGAAGTCTGGAGGGTGAAGCAGAAGAAACAGAAGAAGGAGAAGGAGAAGGTGAAGACTGGAGGGTGAATCAGAAGAAGTAGAAGAAGGAGAAGGAGAAGGTGAAGTCTGGAGGGTGAATCAGAAGAAGTAGAAGAAGGAGAAGGAGAAGGTGAAGTCTGGAGGGTGAATCAGAAGAAGCAGAAGAAGGAGAAGGAGAAGGTGAAGTCTGGAGGGTGAATCAGAAGAAGCAGAAGAAGGAGAAGGAGAAGATGAAGTCTGGAGGGTGAATCAGAAGAAGTAGAAGAAGGAGAAGGAGAAGGTGAAGTCTGGAGGGTGAATCAGAAGTAGGAGAAGAAGGAGAAGGAGAAGGTGAAGTCTGGACGGTGAATCAGAAGAAACAGAAGAAGGTGAAGGAGAAGGTGAAGTCTGGAGGGTGAATCAGAAGAAGTAGAAGAAGGAGAAGGAGAAGGTGTAGTCTGGAGGGTGAATCAGAAGAAGTAGACGAAGGAGAAGGAGAAGGTGAAGTCTGGAGGGTGAATCAGAAGAAGCAGAAGAAGGAGAAGGAGAAGGTGAAGTCTGGAGGGTGAATCAGAAGAAGCAGAAGAAGGAGAAGGAGAAGGTGAAGTCTGGAGGGTGAATCAGAAGAAGCAGAATAAGGAGAAGGAGAAGGTGAAGTCTGGAGGGTGAATCAGAAGAAGCAGAAAAAGGAGAAGGAGAAGGTGAAGTCTGAAGGGTGAATCAGAAGAAGTAGAAGAAGGAGAAGGAGAAGGTGAAGTCTGGAGGGTGAATCAGAAGAAGCAGAAGAAGGAGAAGGAGAAGGTGAAGTCTGGAGGGTGAAACAGAAGAAGCAGAATAAGGAGAAGGAGAAGGTGAAGTCAGGAGGGTGAATCAGAAGAAGCAGAAGAAGGAGAAGGAGAAGGTGAAGTAAGGAGGGTGAATCAGAAGAAGCAGAAGAAGGAGAAGGAGAAGGTGAAGTCTGGAGGGTGAATCAGAAGAATCAGAAGAAGGAGAAGGAGAAGGTGAAGTCTGGAGGGTGAATCAGAAGAAGCAGAAGAAGGAGAAGGAGAAGGTGAAGTCTGGAGGGAGAAGCAGAAGAAGTAGAAGAAGGAGAAGGAGAAGGTGAAGTCTGGAGGGTGAATCAGAAGAAGTAGAAGAAGGAGAAGGAGAAGGTGAAGTCTGGAGGGTGAATCAGAAGAAGCAGAAGAAGGAGAAGGAGAAGGTGAAGTCTGGAGGGTGAATCAGAAGAAGCAGAAGAAGGAGAAGGAGAAGGTGAAGTCTGGAGGGTGAAACAGAAGAAGCAGAATAAGGAGAAGGAGAAGGTGAAGTCAGGAGGGTGAATCAGAAGAAGCAGAAGAAGGAGAAGGAGAAGGTGAAGTAAGGAGGGTGAATCAGAAGAAGCAGAAGAAGGAGAAGGAGAAGGTGAAGTCTGGAGTGTGAAGCAGAAGAAGCAAAAGAAGGAGTAGGAGAAGGTGAAGTCTGGAGGGTGAATCAGAAGAAGTAGAAGAAGGAGAAGGAGAAGGTGAAGTCTGGAGGGTGAAGCAGAAGAAGTAGAAGAAGGAGAAGGAGAAGGTGAAGTCAGGAGGGTGAATCAGAAGAAGTAAAAGAAGGAGAAGGAGAAGGTAAAGTCAGGAGGGTGAATCAGAAGAAGCAGAAGAAGGAGAAGGAGAAGGTGAAGTCTGGAGGGTGAATCAGAAGAATCAGAAGAAGGAGAAGGAGGAGGTGAAGTCTGGAGGGTGAATCAGAAGAAGCAGAAGAAAGAGAAGGAGAAGGTGAAGTCTGGAGGGTGAATCAGAAGAAGCAGAAGAAGGAGAAGGAGAAGGTGAAGTCTGGAGGGAGAAGCAGAAGAAGTAGAAGAAGGAGAAGGAGAAGGTGAAGTCTGGAGGGTGAATCAGAAGAAGTAGAAGAAGGAGAAGGAGAAGGTGAAGTCTGGAGGGTGAATCAGAAGAAACAGAAGAAGGAGAAGGAGAAGGTGAAGTCTGGAGGGTGAATCAGAAGAAGTAGAAGAAGGAGAAGGAGAAGGTGTAGTCTGGAGGGTGAATCAGAAGAATTAGACGAAGGAGAAGGAGAAGGTGAAGTCTGGAGGGTGAATCAGAAGAAGCAGAAGAAGGAGAAGGAGAAGGTGAAGTCTGGAGGGTGAATCAGAAGAAGTAGAAGAAGGAGAAGGAGAAGGTGAAGTCTGGAGGGTGAATCAGAAGAAGCAGAAGAAGGAGAAGGAGAAGTTGAAGTCTGGAGGGTGAATCAGAAGAAGCAGAAGAAGGAGAAGGAGAAGGTGAAGTCTGGAGGGTGAAACAGAAGAAGCAGAATAAGGAGAAGGAGAAGGTGAAGTCAGGAGGGTGAATCAGAAGAAGCAGAAGAAGGAGAAGGAGAAGGTGAAGTAAGGAGGGTGAATCAGAAGAAGCAGAAGAAGGAGAAGGAGAAGGTGAAGTCTGGAGTGTGAAGCAGAAGAAGCAAAAGAAGGAGAAGGAGAAGGTGAAGTCTGGAGGGTGAATCAGAAGAAGTAGAATAAGGAGAAGGAGAAGGTGAAGTCTGGAGGGTGAAGCAGAAGAAGTAGAAGAAGGAGAAGGAGAAGGTGAAGTCAGGAGGGTGAATCAGAAGAAGTAGAAGAAGGAGAAGGAGAAGGTGAAGTCAGGAGGGTGAATCAGAAGAAGCAGAAGAAGGAGAAGGAGAAGGTGAAGTCTGGAGGGTGAATCAGAAGAATCAGAAGAAGGAGAAGGAGAAGGTGAAGTCTGGAGGGTGAATCAGAAGAAGCAGAAGAAAGAGAAGGAGAAGGTGAAGTCTGGAGGGTGAATCAGAAGAAGCAGAAGAAGGAGAAGGAGAAGGTGAAGTCAGGAGGGTGAATCAGAAGAAGCAGAAGAAGGAGAAGGAGAAGGTGAAGTTTGGAGGGTGAATCAGAAGAAGCAGAAGAAGGAGAAGGAGCAGGTGATGTCAGGGGGATGAAGCAGAAGAAGTAGAAGAAGGAGAAGGAGAAGGTGAAGTCAGGACGGTGAAGCAGAAGAAGCAGAAGAAGGAGAAGGAGAAGGTGAAGTCTGGAGGGTGAATCAGAAGAAGTAGAAGAAGGAGAAGGAGAAGGTCAAGTCTGGAGGGTGAATCAGAAGAAGTAGAATAAGGAGAAGGAGAAGGTGCAGTCTGGAGGGTGAAGCAGAAGAAGTAGAAGAAGGAGAAGGAGAAGGTGAAGTCAGGAGGGTGAATCAGAAGAAGTAGAAGAAGGAGAAGGAGAAGGTGAAGTCAGGAGGGTGAATCAGAAGAAGCAGAAGAAGGAGAAGGAGAAGGTGAAGTCTGGAGGGTGAATCATAAGAATCAGAAGAAGGAGAAGGAGAATGTGAAGTCTGGAGGGTGAATCAGAAGAAGCAGAAGAAAGAGAAGGAGAAGGTGAAGTCTGGAGGGTGAATCAGAAGAAGTAGAAGAAGGAGAAGGAGAAGGTGAAGTCTGGAGTGTGAATCAGAAGAAGCAGAAGAAGGAGAAGGAGAAGGTGAAGTCTAGAGGGTGAATCAGAAGAAGCAGAATAAGGAGAAGGAGAAGGTGAAGTCTGGAGGGAGAATCAGAAGAAGCAGAAGTAGGAGAAGGAGAAGGTGAAGTCTGGAGGGTGAACCAGAAGAAGCAGAAGAAGGAGAAGGAGAAGGTGAAGTCTGGAGGGTGAATCAGAAGAAGTAGAAGAAGGAGAAGGAGAAGATGAAGTCTGGAGGGTGAATCAGAAGAAGCAGAAGAAGGAGAAGGAGAAGGTGAAGTCTGAAGGTGAATCAGAAGAAGCAGAAGAAGGAGAAGGAGAAGGTGAAGTCTGGAGGGTGAAACAGAAGAAGCAGAATAAGGAGAAGGAGAAGGTGACGTCAGGAGGGTGAATCAGAAGAAGCAGAAAAAGGAGAAGGAGAAGGTGAAGTAAGGAGGGTGAATCAGAAGAAGCAGAAGAAGGAGAAGGAGAAGGTGAAGTCTGGAGTGTGAAGCAGAAGAAGCAAAAGAAGGAGAAGGAGAAGGTGAAGTCTGGAGGGTGAATCAGAAGAAGTAGAATAAGGAGAAGGAGAAGGTGAAGTCTGGAGGGTGAAGCAGAAGAAGTAGAAGAAGGAGAAGGAGAAGGTGAAGTCAGGAGGGTGAATCAGAAGAAGTAGAAGAAGGAGAAGGAGAAGGTGAAGTCAGGAGGGTGAATCAGAAGAAGCAGAAGAAGGAGAAGGAGAAGGTGAAGTCTGGAGGGTGAATCAGAAGAATCAGAAGAAGGAGAAGGAGAAGGTGAAGTCTGGAGGGTGAATCAGAAGAAGCAGAAGAAAGAGAAGGAGAAGGTGAAGTCTGGAGGGTGAATCAGAAGAAGCAGAAGAAGGAGAAGGAGAAGGTGAAGTCAGGAGGGTGAATCAGAAGAAGCAGAAGAAGGAGAAGGAGAAGGTGAAGTTAGGAGGGTGAATCAGAAGAAGCAGAAGAAGGAGAAGGAGCAGGTGATGTCAGGGGGATGAAGCAGAAGAAGTAGAAGAAGGAGAAGGAGAAGGTGAAGTCAGGACGGTGAAGCAGAAGAAGCAGAAGAAGGAGAAGGAGAAGGTGAAGTCTGGAGGGTGAATCAGAAGAAGTGGAAGAAGGAGAAGGAGAAGGTCAAGTCTGGAGGGTGAATCAGAAGAAGTAGAATAAGGAGAAGGAGAAGGTGAAGACTGGAGGGTGAAGCAGAAGAAGTAGAAGAAGGAGAAGGAGAAGGTGAAGTCAGGAGGGTGAATCAGAAGAAGTAGAAGAAGGAGAAGGAGAAGGTGAAGTCAGGAGGGTGAATCAGAAGAAGCAGAAGAAGGAGAAGGAGAAGGTGAAGTCTGGAGGGTGAATCAGAAGAATCAGAAGAAGGAGAAGGAGAAGGTGAAGTCTGGAGGGTGAATCAGAAGAAGCAGAAGAAAGAGAAGGAGAAGGTGAAGTCTGGAGGGTGAATCAGAAGAAGTAGAAGAAGGAGAAGGAGAAGGTGAAGTCTGGAGTGTGAATCAGAAGAAGCAGAAGAAGGAGAAGGAGAAGGTGAAGTCTAGAGGGTGAATCAGAAGAAGCAGAATAAGGAGAAGGAGAAGGTGAAGTCTGGAGGGTGAATCAGAAGAAGCAGAAGAAGGAGAAGGAGAAGGTGAAGTCTGGAGGGTGAATCAGAAGAAGTAGAAGAAGGAGAAGGAGAAGGTGAAGTCTGGAGGGTGAAGCAGAAGAAGTAGAAGAAGGAGAAGGAGAAGGTGAAGTCAGGAGGGTGAATCAGAAGAAGTAGAAGAAGGAGAAGGAGAAGGTGAAGTCAGGAGGGTGAATCAGAAGAAGCAGAAGAAGGAGAAGGAGAAGGTGAAGTCTGGAGGGTGAATCAGAAGAATCAGAATAAGGAGAAGGAGAAGGTGAAGTCTGGAGGGTGAATCAGAAGAAGCAGAAGAAGGAGAAGGAGAAGGTGAAGTCTGGAGGGTGAATCAGAAGAAGCAGAAGAAGGATAAGGAGAAGATGAAGTCTGGAGGGTGAATCAGAAGAAGTAGAAGAAGGAGAAGGAGAAGGTGAAGTCTGGAGGGTGAATCAGAAGAAGCAGAAGAAGGATAAGGAGAAGATGAAGTCTGGAGGGTGAATCAGAAGAAGTAGAAGAAGGAGAAGGAGAAGGTGAAGTCTGGAGGGTGAAGCAGAAGAAGTAGAAGAAGGAGAAGGAGAAGGTGAAGTCAGGAGGGTGAATCAGAAGAAGTAGAAGAAGAAGAAGGAGAAGGTGAAGTCAGGAGGGTGAATCAGAAGAAGCAGAAGAAGGAGAAGGAGAAGGTGAAGTCTGGAGGGTGAATCAGAAGAATCAGAAGAAGGAGAAGTAGAAGGTGAAGTCTGGAGTGTGAATCAGAAGGAGCAGAAGAAAGAGAAGGAGAAGGTGAAGTCTGGAGGGTGAAGCAGAAGAAACAGAAGAAGGAGAAGGAGAAGGTGAAGACTGGAGGGTGAATCAGAAGAAGTAGAAGAAGGAGAAGGAGAAGGTGAAGTCTGGAGGGTGAATCAGAAGAAGTAGAAGAAGGAGAAGGAGAAGGTGAAGTCTGGAGGGTGAATCAGAAGAAGCAGAAGAAGGAGAAGGAGAAGGAGAAGTCTGGAGCGTGAATCAGAAGAAGCAGAAGAAGGAGAAGGAGAAGGTGAAGTCTGGAGGGTGAAGCAGAAGAAGTAGAAGAAGGAGAAGGAGAAGGTGAAGTCAGGAGGGTGAATCAGAAGAAGTAGAAGAAGGAGAAGGAGAAGGTGAAGTCTGGAGGGTGAATCAGAAGAAGCAGAAGAAGGAGAAGGAGAAGGTGAAGTCTGGAGGGTGAATCAGAAGAATCAGAAGAAGGAGAAGGAGAAGGTGAAGTCTGGAGGGTGAATCAGAAGAAGCCGAAGAAGGAGAAGGAGAAGGTGAAGTCTGGAGGGTGAATCAGAAGAAGCAGAAGAAGGAGAAGGAGAAGGTGAAGTCAGGAGGGTGAATCAGAAGAAGCAGAAGAAGGAGAAGGAGAAGGTGAAGTTGGAGGGTGAATCAGAAGAAGCAGAAGAAGGAGAAGGAGCAGGTGATGTCAGCGGGATGAAGCAGAAGAAGTAGAAGAAGGAGAAGGAGAAGGTGAAGTCAGGACGGTGAAGCAGAAGAAGCAGAAGAAGGAGAAGGAGAATGTGAAGTCTGGAGGGTGAATCAGAATAAGTAGAAGAAGGAGAAGGAGAAGGTCAAGTCTGGAGGGTGAATCGGAAGAATTAGAAGAAGGAGAAGGAGAAGGTGAAGTCTGGAGGGTGAAGCAGAAGAAGTAGAAGAAGGAGAAGGAGAAGGTGAAGTCAGGAGGGTGAACCAGAAGAAGTAGAAGAAGGAGAGGGAGAAGGTGAAGTCAGGAGGGTGAATCAGAAGAAGCAGAAGAAGGAGAAGTAGAAGGTGAAGTCTGGAGGGTGAATCAGAAGAAGTAGAAGAAGGAGAAGGAGAAGGTGTTGTCTGGAGGGTGAATGAGAAGAAGTAGACGAAGAGAAGGAGAAGGTGAATTCTGGAGGGTGAATCAGAAGAAGCGGAAGAAGGAGAAGGAGAAGGTGAAGTCTGGAGGGTGAATCAGAAGAAGCAGAAGAAGGAGAAGGAGAAGGTGAAGTCTGGAGGGTGAATCAGAAGAAGCAGAATAAGGAGAAGGAGAAGGTGAAGTCTGGAGGGTGAATCAGAAGAAGCAGAAAAAGGAGAAGGAGAAGGTGAAGTCTGAAGGGTGAATCAGAAGAAGTAGAAGAAGGAGAAGGAGAAGGTGAAGTCTGGAGGGTGAAGCAGAAGAAGTAGAAGAAGGAGAAGGAGAAGGTGAAGTCAGGAGGGTGAATCAGAAGAAGTAGAAGAAGGAGAAGGAGAAGGTGAAGTCAGGAGGGTGAATCAGAAGAAGCAGAAGAAGGAGAAGGAGAAGGTGAAGTCTGGAGGGTGAATCAGAAGAATCAGAAGAAGGAGAAGGAGAAGGTGAAGTCTGGAGGGTGAATCAGAAGAAGCAGAAGAAAGAGAAGGAGAAGATGAAGTCTGGAGGGTGAAGCAGAAGAAACAGAAGAAGGAGAAGGTGAAGACTGGAGGGTGAATCAGAAGAAGTAGAAGAAGGAGAAGGAGAAGGTGAAGTCTGGAGGGTGAATCAGAAGAAGTAGAAGAAGGAGAATGAGAAGGTGATGTCTGGAGGGTGTATCAGAAGAAGCAGAAGAAGGAGAAGGAGAAGGTGAAGTCTGGAGGGTGAATCAGAAGAAGCAGAAGAAGGAGAAGGAGAAGATGAAGTCTGGAGGGTGAATCAGAAGAAGTAGAAGAAGGAGAAGGAGAAGGTGAGGTCTGGAGGGTGAATCAGAAGAAGCAGAAGAAGGAGAAGGAGAAGGTGAAGTCTGGAGGGTGAATCAGAAGAAGCAGAAGAAGGAGAAGGAGAAGGTGAAGTCTGGAGGGTGAATCAGAAGAAGCAGAAGAAGGAGAAGGAGAAGGTGAAGTCAGGAGGGTGAATCAGAAGAAGCAGAAGAAGGAGAAGGAGAAGGTGAAGTTAGGAGGGTGAATCAGAAGAAGCAGAAGAAGGAGAAGGAGCAGGTGATGTCAGGGGGATGAAGCAGAAGAAGTAGAAGAAGGAGAAGGAGAAGGTGAAGTCCGGACGGTGAAGCAGAAGAAGCAGAAGAAGGAGAAGGAGAAGGTGAAGTCTGGAGGGTGAATCAGAAGAAGTAGAAGAAGGAGAAGGAGAAGGTCAAGTCTGGAGGGTGAATCAGAAGAAGTAGAAGAAGGAGAAGGAGAAGGTGAAGTCTGGAGGGTGAAGCAGAAGAAGTAGAAGAAGGAGAAGGAGAAGGTGAAGTCAGGAGGGTGAATCAGAAGAAGTAGAAGAAGGAGAAGGAGAAGGTGAAGTCAGGAGGGTGAATCAGAAGAAGCAGAAGAAGTAGAAGAAGAAGGTGAAGTCTGGAGGGTGAATCAGAAGAATCAGAAGAAGGAGAAGGAGAAGGTGAAGTCTGGAGGGTGAATCAGAAGAAGCAGAAGAAAGAGAAGGAGAAGGTGAAGTCTGGAGGGTGAATCAGAAGAAGCAGAAGAAGGAGAAGGAGAAGGTGAAGTCTGGAGGGTGAAACAGAAGAAGCAGAATAAGGAGAAGGAGAAGGTGAAGTCAGGAGGGTGAATCAGAAGAAGCAGAAGAAGGAGAAGGAGAAGGTGAAGTAAGGAGGGTGAATCAGAAGAAGCAGAAGAAGGAGAAGGAGAAGGTGAAGTCTGGAGGGTGAATCAGAAGAATCAGAAGAAGGAGAAGGAGAAGGTGAAGTCTGGAGGGTGAATCAGAAGAAGCAGAAGAAGGAGAAGGAGAAGGTGAAGTCTGGAGGGAGAAGCAGAAGTAGGAGAAGAAGGAGAAGGAGAAGGTGAAGTCTGGACGGTGAATCAGAAGAAACAGAAGAAGGTGAAGGAGAAGGTGAAGTCTGGAGGGTGAATCAGAAGAAGTAGAAGAAGGAGAAGGAGAAGGTGTAGTCTGGAGGGTGAATCAGAAGAAGTAGACGAAGGAGAAGGAGAAGGTGAAGTCTGGAGGGTGAATCAGAAGAAGCAGAAGAAGGAGAAGGAGAAGGTGAAGTCTGGAGGGTGAATCAGAAGAAGCAGAAGAAGGAGAAGGAGAAGGTGATGTCTGGAGGGTGAATCAGAAGAAGCAGAATAAGGAGAAGGAGAAGGTGAAGTCTGGAGGGTGAATCAGAAGAAGCAGAAAAAGGAGAAGGAGAAGGTGAAGTCTGAAGGGTGAATCAGAAGAAGTAGAAGAAGGAGAAGGAGAAGGTGAAGTCTGGAGGGTGAATCAGAAGAAGCAGAAGAAGGAGAAGGAGAAGGTGAAGTCTGGAGGGTGAAACAGAAGAAGCAGAATAAGGAGAAGGAGAAGGTGAAGTCAGGAGGGTGAATCAGAAGAAGCAGAAGAAGGAGAAGGAGAAGGTGAAGTAAGGAGGGTGAATCAGAAGAAGCAGAAGAAGGAGAAGGAGAAGGTGAAGTCTGGAGGGTGAATCAGAAGAATCAGAAGAAGGAGAAGGAGAAGGTGAAGTCTGGAGGGTGAATCAGAAGAAGCAGAAGAAGGAGAAGGAGAAGGTGAAGTCTGGAGGGAGAAGCAGAAGAAGTAGAAGAAGGAGAAGGAGAAGGTGAAGTCTGGAGGGTGAATCAGAAGAAGTAGAAGAAGGAGAAGGAGAAGGTGAAGTCTGGAGGGTGAATCAGAAGAAGCAGAAGAAGGAGGAGAAGGTGAAGTCTGGAGGGTGAATCAGAAGAAGTAGAAGAAGGAGAAGGAGAAGGTGAAGTCTGGAGGGTGAAGCAGAAGAAGTAGAAGAAGGAGAAGGAGAAGGTGAAGTCAGGAGGGTGAATCAGAAGAAGTAGAAGTAGGAGAAGGAGAAGGTGAAGTCAGGAGGGTGAATCAGAAGATGCAGAAGAAGGAGAAGGAGAAGGTGAAGTTTGGAGGGTGAATCAGAAGAATCAGAAGAAGGAGAAGGAGATGGTGAAGTCTGGAGGGTGAATCAGAAGAAGCAGAGGAAGGAGAAGGAGAAGGTGAAGTCTGGAGGGTGAATCAGAAGAAGCAGAATAAGGAGAAGGAGAAGGTGAAGTCTGGAGGGTGAATCAGAAGAAGCAGAATAAGGAGAAGGAGAAGGTGAAGTCTGGAGGGTGAATCAGAAGAAGCAGAAAAAGGAGAAGGAGAAGATGAAGTCTGGAGGGTGAATCAGAAGAAGTAGAAGAAGGAGAAGGAGAAGGTGAAGTCTGGAGGGTGAAGCAGAAGAAGTAGAAGAAGGAGAAGGAGAAGGTGAAGTCAGGAGGGTGAATTAGAAGAAGCAAAAGAAGGAGAAGGAGAAGGTGAAGTCTGGAGTGTGAATCAGAAGAATCAGAAGAAGGAGAAGGAGAAGGTGAAGTCTGGAGGGTGAATCAGAAGAAGCAGAAGAAAGAGAAGGAGAAGGTGAAGTCTGGAGGGTGAAGCAGAAGAAACAGAAGAAGGAGAAGGAGAAGGTGAAGACTGGAGGGTGAATCAGAAGAAGTAGAAGAAGGAGAAGGAGAAGGTGAAGTCTGGAGGGTGAATCAGAAGAAGTAGAAGAAGGAGAAGGAGAAGGTGAAGTCTGGAGGGTGAATCAGAAGAAGCAGAAGAAGGAGAAGGAGAAGGTGAAGTCTGGAGGGTGAATCAGAAGAAGCAGAAGAAGGAGAAGGAGAAGATGAAGTCTGGAGGGTGAATCAGAAGAAGTAGAAGAAGGAGAAGGAGAAGGTGAATTCTGGAGGGTGAATCAGAAGTAGTAGAAGAAGGAGAAGGAGAAGGTGAAGTCTGGACGGTGAATCAGAAGAAGCAGAAGAAGGAGAAGGAGAAGGTGAAGTCTGGAGGGTGAATCAGAAGAAGTAGAAGAAGGAGAAGGAGAAGGTGTAGTCTGGAGGGTGAATCAGAAGAAGTAGACGAAGGAGAAGGAGAAGCAGAAGTCTGGAGGGTGAATAAGAAGAAGTAGAAGAAGGAGAAGGAGAAGGTGAAGTCAGGACGGTGAAGCAGAAGAAGCAGAAGAAGGAGAAGGAGAAGGTGAAGTCTGGAGGGTGAATCAGAATAAGTAGAAGAAGGAGAAGGAGAAGGTCAAGTCTGGAGGGTGAATCAGAAGAAGCAGAAGAAGGAGAAGGAGAAGGTGAAGTCTGGAGGGTGAATCAGAAGAAGCAGAAGAAGGAGAAGGAGAAGGTGAAGTCTGGAGGGTGAATCAGAAGAAGCAGAAGAAGTAGAAGGAGAAGGTGAAGTCTGGAGGGTGAATCAGAAGAAGTAGAAGAAGGAGAAGGAGAAGGTGAAGTCAGGAGGGTGAATCAGAAGAAGCAGAAGAAGGAGAAGGAGAAGGTGAAGTCTGGAGGGTGAATCAGAAGAATCAGAAGAAGGAGAAGGAGAAGGTGAAGTCTGGAGGGTGAATCAGAAGAAGCAGAAGAAAGAGAAGGAGAAGGTGAAGTCTGGAGCGTGAATCAGAAGATGTAGAAGAAGGAGAAGGAGAAGGTGAAGTCTGGAGTGTGAATCAGAAGAAGCAGAAGAAGGAGAAGGAGAAGGTGAAGTCTAGAGGGTGAATCAGAAGAAGCAGAATAAGGAGAAGGAGAAGGTGAAGTCTGGAGGGTGAATCAGAAGAAGCAGAAGAAAGAGAAGGAGAAGGTGAAGTCTGGAGGGTGAATCAGAAGAAGTAGAAGAAGGAGAAGGAGAAAGTGAAGTCAGGATGGTGAATCAGAAGAAGTAGAAGAAGGAGAAGGAGAAGGTGAAGTCAGGAGGGTGAATCAGAAGAAGCAGAAGAAGGAGAAGGAGAAGGTGAAGTATGCAGGGTGAATCAGAAGAAGCAGAAGAAGGAGAAGGAGAAGGTGAAGTCTGGAGGGTGAATCAGAAGAAGTAGAAGAAGGAGAAGGAGAAGGTGAAGTCAGGAGGGTGAATCAGAAGAAGTAGAAGTAGGAGAAGGAGAAGGTGAAGTCAGGAGGGTGAATCAGAAGAAGCAGAAGAAGGAGAAGGAGAAGGTGAAGTTTGGAGGGTGAATCAGAAGAATCAGAAGGAGGAGAAGGAGATGGTGAAGTCTGGAGGGTGAATCAGAAGAAGCAGAGGAAGGAGAAGGAGAAGGTGAAGTCTGGAGGGTGAATCAGAAGAAGCAGAATAAGGAGAAGGAGAAGGTGAAGTCTGGAGGGTGAATCAGAAGAAGCAGAATAAGGAGAAGGAGAAGGTGAAGTCTGGAGGCTGAATCAGAAGAAGCAGAAAAAGGAGAAGGAGAAGATGAAGTCTGGAGGGTGAATCAGAAGAAGTAGAAGAAGGAGAAGGAGAAGGTGAAGTCTGGAGGGTGAAGCAGAAGAAGTAGAAGAAGGAGAAGGAGAAGGTGAAGTCAGGAGGGTGAATTAGAAGAAGCAAAAGAAGGAGAAGGAGAAGGTGAAGTCTGGAGTGTGAATCAGAAGAATCAGAAGAAGGAGAAGGAGAAGGTGAAGTCTGGAGGGTGAATCAGAAGAAGCAGAAGAAAGAGAAGGAGAAGGTGAAGTCTGGAGGGTGAAGCAGAAGAAACAGAAGAAGGAGAAGGAGAAGGTGAAGACTGGAGGGTGAATCAGAAGAAGTAGAAGAAGGAGAAGGAGAAGGTGAAGTCTGGAGGGTGAATCAGAAGAAGTAGAAGAAGGAGAAGGAGAAGGTGAAGTCTGGAGGGTGAATCAGAAGAAGCAGAAGAAGGAGAAGGAGAAGGTGAAGTCTGGAGGGTGAATCAGAAGAAGCAGAAGAAGGAGAAGGAGAAGATGAAGTCTGGAGGGTGAATCAGAAGAAGTAGAAGAAGGAGAAGGAGAAGGTGAAGTCTGGAGGGTGAATCAGAAGTAGTAGAAGAAGGAGAAGGAGAAGGTGAAGTCTGGACGGTGAATCAGAAGAAACAGAAGAAGGAGAAGGAGAAGGTGAAGTCTGGAGGGTGAATCAGAAGAAGTAGAAGAAGGAGAAGGAGAAGGTGTAGTCTGGAGGGTGAATCAGAAGAAGTAGACGAAGGAGAAGGAGAAGGAGAAGTCTGGAGGGTGAATAAGAAGAAGTAGAAGAAGGAGAAGGAGAAGGTGAAGTCAGGACGGTGAAGCAGAAGAAGCAGAAGAAGGAGAAGGAGAAGGTGAAGTCTGGAGGGTGAATCAGAATAAGTAGAAGAAGGAGAAGGAGAAGGTCAAGTCTGGAGGGTGAATCAGAAGAAGTAGAAGAAGGAGAAGGAGAAGGTGAAGTCTGGAGGGTGAAGCAGAAGAAGTAGAAGAAGGAGAAGGAGAAGGTGAAGTCAGGAGGGTGAATCAGAAGAAGTAGAAGAAGAAGAAGGAGAAGGTGAAGTCAGGAGGGTGAATCAGAAGAAGCAGAAGAAGGAGAAGGAGAAGGTGAAGTCTGGAGGGTGAATCAGAAGAAGTAGAAGAAGGAGAAGGAGAAGGTGAAGTCTGGAGGGTGAATCAGAAGTAGTAGAAGAAGGAGAAGGAGAAGGTGAAGTCTGGACGGTGAATCAGAAGAAACAGAAGAAGGAGAAGGAGAAGGTGAAGTCTGGAGGGTGAATCAGAAGAAGTAGAAGAAGGAGAATGAGAAGGTGTAGTCTGGAGGGTGAATCAGAAGAAGTAGACGAAGGAGAAGGAGAAGGTGAAGTCTGGAGGGTGAATCAGAAGAAGCAAAAGAAGGAGAAGGAGAAGGTGAAGTCTGGAGGGTGAATCAGAAGAAGTAGAAGAAGGAGAAGGAGAAGGTGAAGTCTGGAGGGTGAATCAGAAGAAGCGGAAGAAGGAGAAGGAGAAGGTGAAGTCTGGAGGGTGAATCAGAAGAAGCAGAAGAAGGAGAAGGAGAAGGTGAAGTCTGGAGGGTGAATCAGAAGAAGCAGAAGAAGGAGAAGGAGAAGGTGAAGTCTGGAGGGTGAATCAGAAGAAGCAGAAGAAGTAGAAGGAGAAGGTGAAGTCTGGAGGGTGAATCAGAAGAAGTAGAAGAAGGAGAAGGAGAAGGTGAAGTCAGGAGGGTGAATCAGAAGAAGCAGAAGAAGGAGAAGGAGAAGGTGAAGTCTGGAGGGTGAATCAGAAGAATCAGAAGAAGGAGAAGGAGAAGGTAAAGTCTGGAGGGTGAATCAGAAGAAGCAGAAGAAAGAGAAGGAGAAGGTGAAGTCTGGAGCGTGAATCAGAAGAAGTAGAAGAAGGAGAAGGAGAAGGTGAAGTCTGGAGTGTGAATCAGAAGAAGCAGAAGAAGGAGAAGGAGAAGGTGAAGTCTAGAGGGTGAATCAGAAGAAGCAGAATAAGGAGAAGGAGAAGGTGAAGTCTGGAGGGTGAATCAGAAGAAGCAGAAGAAAGAGAAGGAGAAGGTGAAGTCTGGAGGGTGAATCAGAAGAAGTAGAAGAAGGAGAAGGAGAAGGTGAAGTCAGGATGGTGAATCAGAAGAAGTAGAAGAAGGAGAAGGAGAAGGTGAAGTCAGGAGGGTGAATCAGAAGAAGCAGAAGAAGGAGAAGGAGAAGGTGAAGTATGCAGGGTGAATCAGAAGAAGCAGAAGAAGGAGAAGGAGAAGGTGAAGTCTGGAGGGTGAATCAGAAGAAGTAGAAGAAGGAGAAGGAGAAGGTGAAGTCTGGAGGGTGAAGCAGAAGAAGTAGAAGAAGGAGAAGGAGAAGGTGAAGTCAGGAGGGTGAATCAGAAGAAGTAGAAGTAGGAGAAGGAGAAGGTGAAGTCAGGAGGGTGAATCAGAAGAAGCAGAAGAAGGAGAAGGAGAAGGTGAAGTTTGGAGGGTGAATCAGAAGAATCAGAAGGAGGAGAAGGAGATGGTGAAGTCTGGAGGGTGAATCAGAAGAAGCAGAGGAAGGAGAAGGAGAAGGTGAAGTCTGGAGGGTGAATCAGAAGAAGCAGAATAAGGAGAAGGAGAAGGTGAAGTCTGGAGGGTGAATCAGAAGAAGCAGAATAAGGAGAAGGAGAAGGTGAAGTCTGGAGGCTGAATCAGAAGAAGCAGAAAAAGGAGAAGGAGAAGATGAAGTCTGGAGGGTGAATCAGAAGAAGTAGAAGAAGGAGAAGGAGAAGGTGAAGTCTGGTGGGTGAAGCAGAAGAAGTAGAAGAAGGAGAAGGAGAAGGTGAAGTCAGGAGGGTGAATTAGAAGAAGCAAAAGAAGGAGAAGGAGAAGGTGAAGTCTGGAGTGTGAATCAGAAGAATCAGAAGATGGAGAAGGAGAAGGTGAAGTCTGGAGGGTGAATCAGAAGAAGCAGAAGAAAGAGAAGGAGAAGGTGAAGTCTGGAGGGTGAAGCAGAAGAAACAGAAGAAGGAGAAGGAGAAGGTGAAGACTGGAGGGTGAATCAGAAGAAGTAGAAGAAGGAGAAGGAGAAGGTGAAGTCTGGAGGGTGAATCAGAAGAAGTAGAAGAAGGAGAAGGAGAAGGTAAAGTCTGGAGGGTGAATCAGAAGAAGCAGAAGAAGGAGAAGGAGAAGGTGAAGTCTGGAGGGTGAATCAGAAGAAGCAGAAGAAGGAGAAGGAGAAGATGAAGTCTGGAGGGTGAATCAGAAGAAGTAGAAGAAGGAGAAGGAGAAGGTGAAGTCTGGAGGGTGAATCAGAAGTAGTAGAACAAGGAGAAGGAGAAGGTGAAGTCTGGACGGTGAATCAGAAGAAACAGAAGAAGGAGAAGGAGAAGGTGAAGTCTGGAGGGTGAATCAGAAGAAGTAGAAGAAGGAGAAGGAGAAGGTGTAGTCTGGAGGGTGAATCAGAAGAAGTAGACGAAGGAGAAGGAGAAGGAGAAGTCTGGAGGGTGAATAAGAAGAAGTAGAAGAAGGAGAAGGAGAAGGTGAAGTCAGGACGGTGAAGCAGAAGAAGCAGAAGAAGGAGAAGGAGAAGGTGAAGTCTGGAGGGTGAATCAGAATAAGTAGAAGAAGGAGAAGGAGAAGGTCAAGTCTGGAGGGTGAATCAGAAGAAGTAGAAGAAGGAGAAGGAGAAGGTGAAGTCTGGAGGGTGAAGCAGAAGAAGTAGAAGAAGGAGAAGGAGAAGGTGAAGTCAGGAGGGTGAATCAGAAGAAGTAGAAGAAGAAGAAGGAGAAGGTGAAGTCAGGAGGGAGAATCAGAAGAAGCAGAAGAAGGAGAAGGAGAAGGTGAAGTCTGGAGGGTGAATCAGAAGAAGTAGAAGAAGGAGAAGGAGAAGGTGAAGTCTGGAGGGTGAATCAGAAGTAGTAGAAGAAGGAGAAGGAGAAGGTGAAGTCTGGACGGTGAATCAGAAGAAACAGAAGAAGGAGAAGGAGAAGGTGAAGTCTGGAGTGTGAATCAGAAGAAGTAGAAGAAGGAGAATGAGAAGGTGTAGTCTGGAGGGTGAATCAGAAGAAGTAGACGAAGGAGAAGGAGAAGGTGAAGTCTGGAGGGTGAATCAGAAGAAGCAAAAGAAGGAGAAGGAGAAGGTGAAGTCTGGAGGGTGAATCAGAAGAAGTAGAAGAAGGAGAAGGAGAAGGTGAAGTCTGGAGGGTGAATCAGAAGAAGCGGAAGAAGGAGAAGGAGAAGGTGAAGTCTGGAGGGTGAATCAGAAGAAGCAGAAGAAGGAGAAGGAGAAGGTGAAGTCTGGAGGGTGAATCAGAAGAAGCAGAAGAAGGAGAAGGAGAAGGTGAAGTCTGGAGGGTGAATCAGAAGAAGCAGAAGAAGTAGAAGGAGAAGGTGAAGTCTGGAGGGTGAATCAGAAGAAGTAGAAGAAGGAGAAGGAGAAGGTGAAGTCAGGAGGGTGAATCAGAAGAAGCAGAAGAAGGAGAAGGAGAAGGTGAAGTCTGGAGGGTGAATCAGAAGAATCAGAAGAAGGAGAAGGAGAAGGTGAAGTCTGGAGGGTGAATCAGAAGAAGCAGAAGAAAGAGAAGGAGAAGGTGAAGTCTGGAGGGTGAATCAGAAGAAGTAGAAGAAGGAGAAGGAGAAGGTGAAGTCTGGAGTGTGAATCAGAAGAAGCAGAAGAAGGAGAAGGAGAAGGTGAAGTCTAGAGGGTGAATCAGAAGAAGCAGAATAAGGAGAAGGAGAAGGTGAAGTCTGGAGGGTGAATCAGAAGAAGCAGAAGAAAGAGAAGGAGAAGGTGAAGTCTGGAGGGTGAATCAGAAGAAGTAGAAGAAGGAGAAGGAGAAGGTGAAGTCAGGAGGGTGAATCAGAAGAAGTAGAAGAAGGAGAAGGAGAAGGTGAAGTCAGGAGGGTGAATCAGAAGAAGCAGAAGAAGGAGAAGGAGAAGGTGAAGTCTGGAGGGTGAATCAGAAGAATCAGAAGAAGGAGAAGGAGAAGGTGAAGTCTGGAGGGTGAATCAGAAGAAGTAGAAGAAGGAGAAGGAGAAGGTGAAGTCTGGAGGGTGAAGCAGAAGTAGTAGAAGAAGGAGAAGGAGAAGGTGAAGTCAGGAGGGTGAATCAGAAGAAGCAGAAGAAGGAGAAGGAGAAGGTGAAGTATGCAGGGTGAATCAGAAGAAGCAGAAGAAGGAGAAGGAGAAGGTGAAGTCTGGAGGGTGAATCAGAAGAAGTAGAAGAAGGAGAAGGAGAAGGTGAAGTCAGGAGGGTGAATCAGAAGAAGTAGAAGTAGGAGAAGGAGAAGGTGAAGTCAGGAGGGTGAATCAGAAGAAGCAGAAGAAGGAGAAGGAGAAGGTGAAGTTTGGAGGGTGAATCAGAAGAATCAGAAGGAGGAGAAGGAGATGGTGAAGTCTGGAGGGTGAATCAGAAGAAGCAGAGGAAGGAGAAGGAGAAGGTGAAGTCTGGAGGGTGAATCAGAAGAAGCAGAATAAGGAGAAGGAGAAGGTGAAGTCTGGAGGGTGAATCAGAAGAAGCAGAATAAGGAGAAGGAGAAGGTGAAGTCTGGAGGCTGAATCAGAAGAAGCAGAAAAAGGAGAAGGAGAAGATGAAGTCTGGAGGGTGAATCAGAAGAAGTAGAAGAAGGAGAAGGAGAAGGTGAAGTCTGGAGGGTGAAGCAGAAGAAGTAGAAGAAGGAGAAGGAGAAGGTGAAGTCAGGAGGGTGAATTAGAAGAAGCAAAAGAAGGAGAAGGAGAAGGTGAAGTCTGGAGTGTGAATCAGAAGAATCAGAAGAAGGAGAAGGAGAAGGTGAAGTCTGGAGGGTGAATCAGAAGAAGCAGAAGAAAGAGAAGGAGAAGGTGAAGTCTGGAGGGTGAAGCAGAAGAAACAGAAGAAGGAGAAGGAGAAGGTGAAGACTGGAGGGTGAATCAGAAGAAGTAGAAGAAGGAGAAGGAGAAGGTGAAGTCTGGAGGGTGAATCAGAAGAAGTAGAAGAAGGAGAAGGAGAAGGTGAAGTCTGGAGGGTGAATCAGAAGAAGCAGAAGAAGGAGAAGGAGAAGGTGAAGTCTGGAGGGTGAATCAGAAGAAGCAGAAGAAGGAGAAGGAGAAGATGAAGTCTGGAGGGTGAATCAGAAGAAGTAGAAGAAGGAGAAGGAGAAGGTGAAGTCTGGAGGGTGAATCAGAAGTAGTAGAAGAAGGAGAAGGAGAAGGTGAAGTCTGGACGGTGAATCAGAAGAAACAGAAGAAGGAGAAGGAGAAGGTGAAGTCTGGAGGGTGAATCAGAAGAAGTAGAAGAAGGAGAAGGAGAAGGTGTAGTCTGGAGGGTGAATCAGAAGAAGTAGACGAAGGAGAAGGAGAAGGAGAAGTCTGGAGGGTGAATAAGAAGAAGTAGAAGAAGGAGAAGGAGAAGGTGAAGTCAGGACGGTGAAGCAGAAGAAGCAGAAGAAGGAGAAGGAGAAGGTGAAGTCTGGAGGGTGAATCAGAATAAGTAGAAGAAGGAGAAGGAGAAGGTCAAGTCTGGAGGGTGAATCAGAAGAAGTAGAAGAAGGAGAAGGAGAAGGTGAAGTCTGGAGGGTGAAGCAGAAGAAGTAGAAGAAGGAGAAGGAGAAGGTGAAGTCAGGAGGGTGAATCAGAAGAAGTAGAAGAAGAAGAAGGAGAAGGTGAAGTCAGGAGGGTGAATCAGAAGAAGCAGAAGAAGGAGAAGGAGAAGGTGAAGTCTGGAGGGTGAATCAGAAGAAGTAGAAGAAGGAGAAGGAGAAGGTGAAGTCTGGAGGGTGAATCAGAAGTAGTAGAAGAAGGAGAAGGAGAAGGTGAAGTCTGGACGGTGAATCAGAAGAAACAGAAGAAGGAGAAGGAGAAGGTGAAGTCTGGAGGGTGAATCAGAAGAAGTAGAAGAAGGAGAATGAGAAGGTGTAGTCTGGAGGGTGAATCAGAAGAAGTAGACGAAGGAGAAGGAGAAGGTGAAGTCTGGAGGGTGAATCAGAAGAAGCAAAAGAAGGAGAAGGAGAAGGTGAAGTCTGGAGGGTGAATCAGAAGAAGTAGAAGAAGGAGAAGGAGAAGGTGAAGTCTGGAGGGTGAATCAGAAGAAGCGGAAGAAGGAGAAGGAGAAGGTGAAGTCTGGAGGGTGAATCAGAAGAAGCAGAAGAAGGAGAAGGAGAAGGTGAAGTCTGGAGGGTGAATCAGAAGAAGCAGAAGAAGGAGAAGGAGAAGGTGAAGTCTGGAGGGTGAATCAGAAGAAGCAGAAGAAGTAGAAGGAGAAGGTGAAGTCTGGAGGGTGAATCAGAAGAAGTAGAAGAAGGAGAAGGAGAAGGTGAAGTCAGGAGGGTGAATCAGAAGAAGCAGAAGAAGGAGAAGGAGAAGGTGAAGTCTGGAGGGTGAATCAGAAGAATCAGAAGAAGGAGAAGGAGAAGGTGAAGTCTGGAGGGTGAATCAGAAGAAGCAGAAGAAAGAGAAGGAGAAGGTGAAGTCTGGAGCGTGAATCAGAAGAAGTAGAAGAAGGAGAAGGAGAAGGTGAAGTCTGGAGTGTGAATCAGAAGAAGCAGAAGAAGGAGAAGGAGAAGGTGAAGTCTAGAGGGTGAATCAGAAGAAGCAGAATAAGGAGAAGGAGAAGGTGAAGTCTGGAGGGTGAATCAGAAGAAGCAGAAGAAAGAGAAGGAGAAGGTGAAGTCTGGAGGGTGAATCAGAAGAAGTAGAAGAAGGAGAAGGAGAAGGTGAAGTCAGGATGGTGAATCAGAAGAAGTAGAAGAAGGAGAAGGAGAAGGTGAAGTCAGGAGGGTGAATCAGAAGAAGCAGAAGAAGGAGAAGGAGAAGGTGAAGTATGCAGGGTGAATCAGAAGAAGCAGAAGAAGGAGAAGGAGAAGGTGAAGTCTGGAGGGTGAATCAGAAGAAGTAGAAGAAGGAGAAGGAGAAGGTGAAGTCTGGAGGGTGAAGCAGAAGAAGTAGAAGAAGGAGAAGGAGAAGGTGAAGTCAGGAGGGTGAATCAGAAGAAGTAGAAGTAGGAGAAGGAGAAGGTGAAGTCAGGAGGGTGAATCAGAAGAAGCAGAAGAAGGAGAAGGAGAAGGTGAAGTTTGGAGGGTGAATCAGAAGAATCAGAAGGAGGAGAAGGAGATGGTGAAGTCTGGAGGGTGAATCAGAAGAAGCAGAGGAAGGAGAAGGAGAAGGTGAAGTCTGGAGGGTGAATCAGAAGAAGCAGAATAAGGAGAAGGAGAAGGTGAAGTCTGGAGGGTGAATCAGAAGAAGCAGAATAAGGAGAAGGAGAAGGTGAAGTCTGGAGGCTGAATCAGAAGAAGCAGAAAAAGGAGAAGGAGAAGATGAAGTCTGCAGGGTGAATCAGAAGAAGTAGAAGAAGGAGAAGGAGAAGGTGAAGTCTGGAGGGTGAAGCAGAAGAAGTAGAAGAAGGAGAAGGAGAAGGTGAAGTCAGGAGGGTGAATTAGAAGAAGCAAAAGAAGGAGAAGGAGAAGGTGAAGTCTGGAGTGTGAATCAGAAGAATCAGAAGAAGGAGAAGGAGAAGGTGAAGTCTGGAGGGTGAATCAGAAGAAGCAGAAGAAAGAGAAGGAGAAGGTGAAGTCTGGAGGGTGAAGCAGAAGAAACAGAAGAAGGAGAAGGAGAAGGTGAAGACTGGAGGGTGAATCAGAAGAAGTAGAAGAAGGAGAAGGAGAAGGTGAAGTCTGGAGGGTGAATCAGAAGAAGTAGAAGAAGGAGAAGGAGAAGGTGAAGTCTGGAGGGTGAATCAGAAGAAGCAGAAGAAGGAGAAGGAGAAGGTGAAGTCTGGAGGGTGAATCAGAAGAAGCAGAAGAAGGAGAAGGAGAAGATGAAGTCTGGAGGGTGAATCAGAAGAAGTAGAAGAAGGAGAAGGAGAAGGTGAAGTCTGGAGGGTGAATCAGAAGTAGTAGAACAAGGAGAAGGAGAAGGTGAAGTCTGGACGGTGAATCAGAAGAAACAGAAGAAGGAGAAGGAGAAGGTGAAGTCTGGAGGGTGAATCAGAAGAAGTAGAAGAAGGAGAAGGAGAAGGTGTAGTCTGGAGGGTGAATCAGAAGAAGCAAAAGAAGGAGAAGGAGAAGGTGAAGTCTGGAGGGTGAATCAGAAGAAGTAGAAGAAGGAGAAGGAGAAGGTGAAGTCTGGAGGGTGAATCAGAAGAAGCGGAAGAAGGAGAAGGAGAAGGTGAAGTCTGGAGGGTGAATCAGAAGAAGCAAAAGAAGGAGAAGGAGAAGGTGAAGTCTGGAGGGTGAATCAGAAGAAGTACAAGAAGGAGAAGGAGAAGGTGAAGTCTGGAGGGTGAATCAGAAGAAGCGGAAGAAGGAGAAGGAGAAGGTGAAGTCTGGAGGGTGAATCAGAAGAAGCAGAAGAAGGAGAAGGAGAAGGTGAAGTCTGGAGGGTGAATCAGAAGAAGCAGAAGAAGGAGAAGGAGAAGGTGAAGTCTGGAGGGTGAATCAGAAGAAGCAGAAGAAGTAGAAGGAGAAGGTGAAGTCTGGAGGGTGAATCAGAAGAAGTAGAAGAAGGAGAAGGAGAAGGTGAAGTCAGGAGGGTGAATCAGAAGAAGCAGAAGAAGGAGAAGGAGAAGGTGAAGTCTGGAGGGTGAATCAGAAGAATCAGAAGAAGGAGAAGGAGAAGGTGAAGTCTGGAGGGTGAATCAGAAGAAGCAGAAGAAAGAGAAGGAGAAGGTGAAGTCTGGAGCGTGAATCAGAAGAAGTAGAAGAAGGAGAAGGAGAAGGTGAAGTCTGGAGTGTGAATCAGAAGAAGCAGAAGAAGGAGAAGGAGAAGGTGAAGTCTAGAGGGTGAATCAGAAGAAGCAGAATAAGGAGAAGGAGAAGGTGAAGTCTGGAGGGTGAATCAGAAGAAGCAGAAGAAAGAGAAGGAGAAGGTGAAGTCTGGAGGGTGAATCAGAAGAAGTAGAAGAAGGAGAAGGAGAAGGTGAAGTCAGGATGGTGAATCAGAAGAAGTAGAAGAAGGAGAAGGAGAAGGTGAAGTCAGGAGGGTGAATCAGAAGAAGCAGAATAAGGAGAAGGAGAAGGTGAAGTCTGGAGGCTGAATCAGAAGAAGCAGAAAAAGGAGAAGGAGAAGATGAAGTCTGGAGGGTGAATCAGAAGAAGTAGAAGAAGGAGAAGGAGAAGGTGAAGTCTGGAGGGTGAAGCAGAAGAAGTAGAAGAAGGAGAAGGAGAAGGTGAAGTCAGGAGGGTGAATTAGAAGAAGCAAAAGAAGGAGAAGGAGAAGGTGAAGTCTGGAGTGTGAATCAGAAGAATCAGAAGAAGGAGAAGGAGAAGGTGAAGTCTGGAGGGTGAATCAGAAGAAGCAGAAGAAAGAGAAGGAGAAGGTGAAGTCTGGAGGGTGAAGCAGAAGAAACAGAAGAAGGAGAAGGAGAAGGTGAAGACTGGAGGGTGAATCAGAAGAAGTAGAAGAAGGAGAAGGAGAAGGTGAAGTCTGGAGGGTGAATCAGAAGAAGTAGAAGAAGGAGAAGGAGAAGGTGAAGTCTGGAGGGGGAATCAGAAGAAGCAGAAGAAGGAGAAGGAGAAGGTGAAGTCTGGAGGGTGAATCAGAAGAAGCAGAAGAAGGAGAAGGAGAAGATGAAGTCTGGAGGGTGAATCAGAAGAAGTAGAAGAAGGAGAAGGAGAAGGTGAAGTCTGGAGGGTGAATCAGAAGTAGTAGAAGAAGGAGAAGGAGAAGGTGAAGTCTGGACGGTGAATCAGAAGAAACAGAAGAAGGAGAAGGAGAAGGTGAAGTCTGGAGGGTGAATCAGAAGAAGTAGAAGAAGGAGAAGGAGAAGGTGTAGTCTGGAGGGTGAATCAGAAGAAGTAGACGAAGGAGAAGGAGAAGTCTGGAGGGTGAATAAGAAGAAGTAGAAGAAGGAGAAGGAGAAGGTGAAGTCAGGACGGTGAAGCAGAAGAAGCAGAAGAAGGAGAAGGAGAAGGTGAAGTCTGGAGGGTGAATCAGAATAAGTAGAAGAAGGAGAAGGAGAAGGTCAAGTCTGGAGGGTGAATAAGAAGAAGTAGAAGAAGGAGAAGGAGAAGGTGAAGTCTGGAGGGTGAAGCAGAAGAAGTAGAAGAAGGAGAAGGAGAAGGTGAAGTCAGGAGGGTGAATCAGAAGAAGTAGAAGAAGAAGAAGGAGAAGGTGAAGTCAGGAGGGTGAATCAGAAGAAGCAGAAGAAGGAGAAGGAGAAGGTGAAGTCTGGAGGGTGAATCAGAAGAAGTAGAAGAAGTAGAAGGAGAAGGTGAAGTCTGGAGGGTGAATCAGAAGTAGTAGAAGAAGGAGAAGGTGAAGTCTGGACGGTGAATCAGAAGAAACAGAAGAAGGAGAAGGAGAAGGTGAAGTCTGGAGGGTGAATCAGAAGAAGTAGAAGAAGGAGAATGAGAAGGTGTAGTCTGGAGGGTGAATCAGAAGAAGTAGACGAAGGAGAAGGAGAAGGTGAAGTCTGGAGGGTGAATCAGAAGAAGCAAAAGAAGGAGAAGGAGAAGGTGAAGTCTGGAGGGTGAATCAGAAGAAGTAGAAGAAGGAGAAGGGGAAGGTGAAGTCTGGAGGGTGAATCAGAAGAAGCGGAAGAAGGAGAAGGAGAAGGTGAAGTCTGGAGGGTGAATCAGAAGAAGCAGAAGAAGGAGAAGGAGAAGGTGAAGTCTGGAGGGTGAATCAGAAGAAGCAGAAGAAGGAGAAGGAGAAGGTGAAGTCTGGAGGGTGAATCAGAAGAAGCAGAAGAAGTAGAAGGAGAAGGTGAAGTCTGGAGGGTGAATCAGAAGAAGTAGAAGATGGAGAAGGAGAAGGTGAAGTCAGGAGGGTGAATCAGAAGAAGCAGAAGAAGGAGAAGGAGAAGGTGAAGTCTGGAGGGTGAATCAGAAGAATCAGAAGAAGGAGAAGGAGAAGGTGAAGTCTGGAGGGTGAATCAGAAGAAGCAGAAGAAAGAGAAGGAGAAGGTGAAGTCTGGAGCGTGAATCAGAAGAAGTAGAAGAAGGAGAAGGAGAAGGTGAAGTCTGGAGTGTGAATCAGAAGAAGCAGAAGAAGGAGAAGGAGAAGGTGAAGTCTAGAGGGTGAATCAGAAGAAGCAGAATAAGGAGAAGGAGAAGGTGAAGTCTGGAGGGTGAATCAGAAGAAGCAGAAGAAAGAGAAGGAGAAGGTGAAGTCTGGAGGGTGAATCAGAAGAAGTAGAAGAAGGAGAAGGAGAAGGTGAAGTCAGGATGGTGAATCAGAAGAAGTAGAAGAAGGAGAAGGAGAAGGTGAAGTCAGGAGGGTGAATCAGAAGAAGCAGAAGAAGGAGAAGGAGAAGGTGAAGTATGCAGGGTGAATCAGAAGAAGCAGAAGAAGGAGAAGGAGAAGGTGAAGTCTGGAGGGTGAATCAGAAGAAGTAGAAGAAGGAGAAGGAGAAGGTGAAGTCTGGAGGGTGAAGCAGAAGAAGTAGAAGAAGGAGAAGGAGAAGGTGAAGTCAGGAGGGTGAATCAGAAGAAGTAGAAGTAGGAGAAGGAGAAGGTGAAGTCAGGAGGGTGAATCAGAAGAAGCAGAAGAAGGAGAAGGAGAAGGTGAAGTTTGGAGGGTGAATCAGAAGAATCAGAAGGAGGAGAAGGAGATGGTGAAGTCTGGAGGGTGAATCAGAAGAAGCAGAGGAAGGAGAAGGAGAAGGTGAAGTCTGGAGGGTGAATCAGAAGAAGCAGAATAAGGAGAAGGAGAAGGTGAAGTCTGGAGGGTGAATCAGAAGAAGCAGAATAAGGAGAAGGAGAAGGTGAAGTCTGGAGGCTGAATCAGAAGAAGCAGAAAAAGGAGAAGGAGAAGATGAAGTCTGCAGGGTGAATCAGAAGAAGTAGAAGAAGGAGAAGGAGAAGGTGAAGTCTGGAGGGTGAAGCAGAAGAAGTAGAAGAAGGAGAAGAAGAAGGTGAAGTCAGGAGGGTGAATTAGAAGAAGCAAAAGAAGGAGAAGGAGAAGGTGAAGTCTGGAGTGTGAATCAGAAGAATCAGAAGAAGGAGAAGGAGAAGGTGAAGTCTGGAGGGTGAATCAGAAGAAGCAGAAGAAAGAGAAGGAGAAGGTGAAGTCTGGAGGGTGAAGCAGAAGAAACAGAAGAAGGAGAAGGAGAAGGTGAAGACTGGAGGGTGAATCAGAAGAAGTAGAAGAAGGAGAAGGAGAAGGTGAAGTCTGGAGGGTGAATCAGAAGAAGTAGAAGAAGGAGAAGGAGAAGGTGAAGTCTGGAGGGTGAATCAGAAGAAGCAGAAGAAGGAGAAGGAGAAGGTGAAGTCTGGAGGGTGAATCAGAAGAAGCAGAAGAAGGAGAAGGAGAAGATGAAGTCTGGAGGGTGAATCAGAAGAAGTAGAAGAAGGAGAAGGAGAAGGTGAAGTCTGGAGGGTGAATCAGAAGTAGTAGAACAAGGAGAAGGAGAAGGTGAAGTCTGGACGGTGAATCAGAAGAAACAGAAGAAGGAGAAGGAGAAGGTGAAGTCTGGAGGGTGAATCAGAAGAAGTAGAAGAAGGAGAAGGAGAAGGTGTAGTCTGGAGGGTGAATCAGAAGAAGCAAAAGAAGGAGAAGGAGAAGGTGAAGTCTGGAGGGTGAATCAGAAGAAGTAGAAGAAGGAGAAGGAGAAGGTGAAGTCTGGAGGGTGAATCAGAAGAAGCGGAAGAAGGAGAAGGAGAAGGTGAAGTCTGGAGGGTGAATCAGAAGAAGCAAAAGAAGGAGAAGGAGAAGGTGAAGTCTGGAGGGTGAATCAGAAGAAGTACAAGAAGGAGAAGGAGAAGGTGAAGTCTGGAGGGTGAATCAGAAGAAGCGGAAGAAGGAGAAGGAGAAGGTGAAGTCTGGAGGGTGAATCAGAAGAAGCAGAAGAAGGAGAAGGAGAAGGTGAAGTCTGGAGGGTGAATCAGAAGAAGCAGAAGAAGGAGAAGGAGAAGGTGAAGTCTGGAGGGTGAATCAGAAGAAGCAGAAGAAGTAGAAGGAGAAGGTGAAGTCTGGAGGGTGAATCAGAAGAAGTAGAAGAAGGAGAAGGAGAAGGTGAAGTCAGGAGGGTGAATCAGAAGAAGCAGAAGAAGGAGAAGGAGAAGGTGAAGTCTGGAGGGTGAATCAGAAGAATCAGAAGAAGGAGAAGGAGAAGGTGAAGTCTGGAGGGTGAATCAGAAGAAGCAGAAGAAAGAGAAGGAGAAGGTGAAGTCTGGAGCGTGAATCAGAAGAAGTAGAAGAAGGAGAAGGAGAAGGTGAAGTCTGGAGTGTGAATCAGAAGAAGCAGAAGAAGGAGAAGGAGAAGGTGAAGTCTAGAGGGTGAATCAGAAGAAGCAGAATAAGGAGAAGGAGAAGGTGAAGTCTGGAGGGTGAATCAGAAGAAGCAGAAGAAAGAGAAGGAGAAGGTGAAGTCTGGAGGGTGAATCAGAAGAAGTAGAAGAAGGAGAAGGAGAAGGTGAAGTCAGGATGGTGAATCAGAAGAAGTAGAAGAAGGAGAAGGAGAAGGTGAAGTCAGGAGGGTGAATCAGAAGAAGCAGAAGAAGGAGAAGGAGAAGGTGAAGTATGCAGGGTGAATCAGAAGAAGCAGAAGAAGGAGAAGGAGAAGGTGAAGTCTGGAGGGTGAATCAGAAGAAGTAGAAGAAGGAGAAGGAGAAGGTGAAGTCTGGAGGGTGAAGCAGAAGAAGTAGAAGAAGGAGAAGGAGAAGGTGAAGTCAGGAGGGTGAATCAGAAGAAGTAGAAGTAGGAGAAGGAGAAGGTGAAGTCAGGAGGGTGAATCAGAAGAAGCAGAAGAAGGAGAAGGAGAAGGTGAAGTTTGGAGGGTGAATCAGAAGAATCAGAAGGAGGAGAAGGAGATGGTGAAGTCTGGAGGGTGAATCAGAAGAAGCAGAGGAAGGAGAAGGAGAAGGTGAAGTCTGGAGGGTGAATCAGAAGAAGCAGAATAAGGAGAAGGAGAAGGTGAAGTCTGGAGGGTGAATCAGAAGAAGCAGAATAAGGAGAAGGAGAAGGTGAAGTCTGGAGGCTGAATCAGAAGAAGCAGAAAAAGGAGAAGGAGAAGATGAAGTCTGGAGGGTGAATCAGAAGAAGTAGAAGAAGGAGAAGGAGAAGGTGAAGTCTGGAGGGTGAAGCAGAAGAAGTAGAAGAAGGAGAAGGAGAAGGTGAAGTCAGGAGGGTGAATTAGAAGAAGCAAAAGAAGGAGAAGGAGAAGGTGAAGTCTGGAGTGTGAATCAGAAGAATCAGAAGAAGGAGAAGGAGAAGGTGAAGTCTGGAGGGTGAATCAGAAGAAGCAGAAGAAAAAGAAGGAGAAGGTGAAGTCTGGAGGGTGAAGCAGAAGAAACAGAAGAAGGAGAAGGAGAAGGTGAAGACTGGAGGGTGAATCAGAAGAAGTAGAAGAAGGAGAAGGAGAAGGTGAAGTCTGGAGGGTGAATCAGAAGAAGTAGAAGAAGGAGAAGGAGAAGGTGAAGTCTGGAGGGTGAATCAGAAGAAGCAGAAGAAGGAGAAGGAGAAGGTGAAGTCTGGAGGGTGAATCAGAAGAAGCAGAAGAAGGAGAAGGAGAAGATGAAGTCTGGAGGGTGAATCAGAAGAAGTAGAAGAAGGAGAAGGAGAAGGAGAAGTCTGGAGGGTGAATAAGAAGAAGTAGAAGAAGGAGAAGGAGAAGGTGAAGTCAGGACGGTGAAGCAGAAGAAGCAGAAGAAGGAGAAGGAGAAGGTGAAGTCTGGAGGGTGAATCAGAATAAGTAGAAGAAGGAGAAGGAGAAGGTCAAGTCTGGAGGGTGAATCAGAAGAAGTAGAAGAAGGAGAAGGAGAAGGTGAAGTCTGGAGGGTGAAGCAGAAGAAGTAGAAGAAGGAGAAGGAGAAGGTGAAGTCAGGAGGGTGAATCAGAAGAAGTAGAAGAAGAAGAAGGAGAAGGTGAAGTCAGGAGGGAGAATCAGAAGAAGCAGAAGAAGGAGAAGGAGAAGGTGAAGTCTGGAGGGTGAATCAGAAGAAGTAGAAGAAGGAGAAGGAGAAGGTGAAGTCTGGAGGGTGAATCAGAAGTAGTAGAAGAAGGAGAAGGAGAAGGTGAAGTCTGGACGGTGAATCAGAAGAAACAGAAGAAGGAGAAGGAGAAGGTGAAGTCTGGAGGGTGAATCAGAAGAAGTAGAAGAAGGAGAATGAGAAGGTGTAGTCTGGAGGGTGAATCAGAAGAAGTAGACGAAGGAGAAGGAGAAGGTGAAGTCTGGAGGGTGAATCAGAAGAAGCAAAAGAAGGAGAAGGAGAAGGTGAAGTCTGGAGGGTGAATCAGAAGAAGTAGAAGAAGGAGAAGGAGAAGGTGAAGTCTGGAGGGTGAATCAGAAGAAGCGGAAGAAGGAGAAGGAGAAGGTGAAGTCTGGAGGGTGAATCAGAAGAAGCAGAAGAAGGAGAAGGAGAAGGTGAAGTCTGGAGGGTGAATCAGAAGAAGCAGAAGAAGGAGAAGGAGAAGGTGAAGTCTGGAGGGTGAATCAGAAGAAGCAGAAGAAGTAGAAGGAGAAGGTGAAGTCTGGAGGGTGAATCAGAAGAAGTAGAAGAAGGAGAAGGAGAAGGTGAAGTCAGGAGGGTGAATCAGAAGAAGCAGAAGAAGGAGAAGGAGAAGGTGAAGTCTGGAGGGTGAATCAGAAGAATCAGAAGAAGGAGAAGGAGAAGGTGAAGTCTGGAGGGTGAATCAGAAGAAGCAGAAGAAAGAGAAGGAGAAGGTGAAGTCTGGAGGGTGAATCAGAAGAAGTAGAAGAAGGAGAAGGAGAAGGTGAAGTCTGGAGTGTGAATCAGAAGAAGCAGAAGAAGGAGAAGGAGAAGGTGAAGTCTAGAGGGTGAATCAGAAGAAGCAGAATAAGGAGAAGGAGAAGGTGAAGTCTGGAGGGTGAATCAGAAGAAGCAGAAGAAAGAGAAGGAGAAGGTGAAGTCTGGAGGGTGAATCAGAAGAAGTAGAAGAAGGAGAAGGAGAAGGTGAAGTCAGGAGGGTGAATCAGAAGAAGTAGAAGAAGGAGAAGGAGAAGGTGAAGTCTGGAGTGTGAATCAGAAGAAGCAGAAGAAGGAGAAGGAGAAGGTGAAGTCTAGAGGGTGAATCAGAAGAAGCAGAATAAGGAGAAGGAGAAGGTGAAGTCTGGAGGGTGAATCAGAAGAAGCAGAAGAAAGAGAAGGAGAAGGTGAAGTCTGGAGGGTGAATCAGAAGAAGTAGAAGAAGGAGAAGGAGAAGGTGAAGTCAGGATGGTGAATCAGAAGAAGTAGAAGAAGGAGAAGGAGAAGGTGAAGTCAGGAGGGTGAATCAGAAGAAGCAGAAGAAGGAGAAGGTGAAGTATGCAGGGTGAATCAGAAGAAGCAGAAGAAGGAGAAGGAGAAGGTGAAGTCTGGAGGGTGAATCAGAAGAAGTAGAAGAAGGAGAAGGAGAAGGTGAAGTCTGGAGGGTGAAGCAGAAGAAGTAGAAGAAGGAGAAGGAGAAGGTGAAGTCAGGAGGGTGAATCAGAAGAAGTA
Organism: Somniosus microcephalus; assembly: GCF_052327205.1. Lineage (NCBI taxonomy): Eukaryota > Metazoa > Chordata > Chondrichthyes > Squaliformes > Somniosidae > Somniosus > Somniosus microcephalus. The sequence goes on from NW_028225361.1 coordinate 510,873, forward strand.
GAAGTAGGAGAAGGAGAAGGTGAAGTCAGGAGGGTGAATCAGAAGAAGCAGAAGAAGGAGAAGGAGAAGGGGAAGTTTGGAGGGTGAATCAGAAGAATCAGAAGGAGGAGAAGGAGATGGTGAAGTCTGGAGGGTGAATCAGAAGAAGCAGAGGAAGGAGAAGGAGAAGGTGAAGTCTGGAGGGTGAATCAGAAGAAGCAGAATAAGGAGAAGGAGAAGGTGAAGTCTGGAGGGTGAATCAGAAGAAGCAGAAAAAGGAGAAGGAGAAGATGAAGTCTGGAGGGTGAATCAGAAGAAGTAGAAGAAGGAGAAGGAGAAGGTGAAGTCTGGAGGGTGAAGCAGAAGAAGTAGAAGAAGGAGAAGGAGAAGGTGAAGTCAGGAGGGTGAATTAGAAGAAGCAAAAGAAGGAGAAGGAGAAGGTGAAGTCTGGAGTGTGAATCAGAAGAATCAGAAGAAGGAGAAGGAGAAGGTGAAGTCTGGAGGGTGAATCAGAAGAAGCAGAAGAAAGAGAAGGAGAAGGTGAAGTCTGGAGGGTGAAGCAGAAGAAACAGAAGAAGGAGAAGGAGAAGGTGAAGACTGGAGGGTGAATCAGAAGAAGTAGAAGAAGGAGAAGGAGAAGGTGAAGTCTGGAGGGTGAATCAGAAGAAGTAGAAGAAGGAGAAGGAGAAGGTGAAGTCTGGAGGGTGAATCAGAAGAAGCAGAAGAAGGAGAAGGAGAAGGTGAAGTCTGGAGGGTGAATCAGAAGAAGCAGAAGAAGGAGAAGGAGAAGATGAAGTCTGGAGGGTGAATCAGAAGAAGTAGAAGAAGGAGAAGGAGAAGGTGAAGTCTGGAGGGTGAATCAGAAGTAGTAGAACAAGGAGAAGGAGAAGGTGAAGTCTGGACGGTGAATCAGAAGAAACAGAAGAAGGAGAAGGAGAAGGTGAAGTCTGGAGGGTGAATCAGAAGAAGTAGAAGAAGGAGAAGGAGAAGGTGTAGTCTGGAGGGTGAATCAGAAGAAGTAGACGAAGGAGAAGGAGAAGGAGAAGTCTGGAGGGTGAATAAGAAGAAGTAGAAGAAGGAGAAGGAGAAGGTGAAGTCAGGACGGTGAAGCAGAAGAAGCAGAAGAAGGAGAAGGAGAAGGTGAAGTCTGGAGGGTGAATCAGAATAAGTAGAAGAAGGAGAAGGAGAAGGTCAAGTCTGGAGGGTGAATCAGAAGAAGTAGAAGAAGGAGAAGGAGAAGGTGAAGTCTGGAGGGTGAAGCAGAAGAAGTAGAAGAAGGAGAAGGAGAAGGTGAAGTCAGGAGGGTGAATCAGAAGAAGTAGAAGAAGAAGAAGGAGAAGGTGAAGTCAGGAGGGAGAATCAGAAGAAGCAGAAGAAGGAGAAGGAGAAGGTGAAGTCTGGAGGGTGAATCAGAAGAAGTAGAAGAAGGAGAAGGAGAAGGTGAAGTCTGGAGGGTGAATCAGAAGTAGTAGAAGAAGGAGAAGGAGAAGGTGAAGTCTGGACGGTGAATCAGAAGAAACAGAAGAAGGAGAAGGAGAAGGTGAAGTCTGGAGGGTGAATCAGAAGAAGTAGAAGAAGGAGAATGAGAAGGTGTAGTCTGGAGGGTGAATCAGAAGAAGTAGACGAAGGAGAAGGAGAAGGTGAAGTCTGGAGGGTGAATCAGAAGAAGCAAAAGAAGGAGAAGGAGAAGGTGAAGTCTGGAGGGTGAATCAGAAGAAGTAGAAGAAGGAGAAGGAGAAGGTGAAGTCTGGAGGGTGAATCAGAAGAAGCGGAAGAAGGAGAAGGAGAAGGTGAAGTCTGGAGGGTGAATCAGAAGAAGCAGAAGAAGGAGAAGGAGAAGGTGAAGTCTGGAGGGTGAATCAGAAGAAGCAGAAGAAGGAGAAGGAGAAGGTGAAGTCTGGAGGGTGAATCAGAAGAAGCAGAAGAAGTAGAAGGAGAAGGTGAAGTCTGGAGGGTAAATCAGAAGAAGTAGAAGAAGGAGAAGGAGAAGGTGAAGTCAGGAGGGTGAATCAGAAGAAGCAGAAGAAGGAGAAGGAGAAGGTGAAGTCTGGAGGGTGAATCAGAAGAATCAGAAGAAGGAGAAGGAGAAGGTGAAGTCTGGAGGGTGAATCAGAAGAAGCAGAAGAAAGAGAAGGAGAAGGTGAAGTCTGGAGGGTGAATCAGAAGAAGTAGAAGAAGGAGAAGGAGAAGGTGAAGTCTGGAGTGTGAATCAGAAGAAGCAGAAGAAGGAGAAGGAGAAGGTGAAGTCTAGAGGGTGAATCAGAAGAAGCAGAATAAGGAGAAGGAGAAGGTGAAGTCTGGAGGGTGAATCAGAAGAAGCAGAAGAAAGAGAAGGAGAAGGTGAAGTCTGGAGGGTGAATCAGAAGAAGTAGAAGAAGGAGAAGGAGAAGGTGAAGTCAGGAGGGTGAATCAGAAGAAGTAGAAGAAGGAGAAGGAGAAGGTGAAGTCAGGAGGGTGAATCAGAAGAAGCAGAAGAAGGAGAAGGAGAAGGTGAAGTCTGGAGGGTGAATCAGAAGAATCAGAAGAAGGAGAAGGAGAAGGTGAAGTCTGGAGGGTGAATCAGAAGAAGTAGAAGAAGGAGAAGGAGAAGGTGAAGTCTGGAGGGTGAAGCAGAAGTAGTAGAAGAAGGAGAAGGAGAAGGTGAAGTCAGGAGGGTGAATCAGAAGAAGTAGAAGAAGGAGAAGGAGAAGGTGAAGTCAGGAGGGTGAATCAGAAGAAGCAGAAGAAGGAGAAGGAGAAGGTGAAGTCTGGAGGGTGAATCAGAAGAATCAGAAGAAGGAGAAGGAGAAGGTGAAGTCTGGAGGGTGAATCAGAAGAAGCAGAAGAAAGAGAAGGAGAAGGTGAAGTCTGGAGGGTGAATCAGAAGAAGCAGAAGAAGGAGAAGGAGAAGGTGAAGTCTGGAGGGAGAAGCAGAAGAAGTAGAAGAAGGAGAAGGAGAAGGTGAAGTCTGGAGGGTGAATCAGAAGAAGTAGAAGAAGGAGAAGGAGAAGGTGAAGTCTGGAGGGTGAATCAGAAGAAGTAGTAGAAGGAGAAGGAGAAGGTGAAGTCTGGAGGGTGAATCAGAAGAAACAGAAGAAGGAGAAGGAGAAGGTGAAGTCTGGAGGGTGAATCAGAAGAAGTAGAAGAAGGAGAAGGAGAAGGTGTAGTCTGGAGGGTGAATCAGAAGAAGTAGACGAAGGAGAAGGAGAAGGTGAAGTCTGGAGGGTGAACCAGAAGAAGCAGAAGAAGGAGAAGGAGAAGGTGAAGTCTGGAGGGTGAATCAGAAGAAGCAGAAGAAGGAGAAGGAGAAGGTGAAGTCTGGAGGGTGAAACAGAAGAAGCAGAATAAGGAGAAGTAGAAGGTGAAGTCAGGAGGGTGAATCAGAAGAAGCCGAAGAAGGAGAAGGAGAAGGTGAAGTAAGGAGGGTGAATCAGAAGAAGCAGAAAAAGGAGAAGGAGAAGGTGAAGTCTGGAGTGTGAAGCAGAAGAAGCAAAAGAAGGAGAAGGAGAAGGTGAAGTCTGGAGGGTGAATCAGAAGAAGTAGAAGAAGGAGAAGGAGAAGGTGAAGTCTGGAGGGTGAAGCAGAAGAAGTAGAAGAAGGAGAAGGAGAAGGTGAAGTCAGGAGGGTGAATCAGAAGAAGTAGAAGAAGGAGAAGGAGAAGGTGAAGTCAGGAGGGTGAATCAGAAGAAGCAGAAGAAGGAGAAGGAGAAGGTGAAGTCTGGAGGGTGAATCAGAAGAATCAGAAGAAGGAGAAGGAGAAGGTGAAGTCTGGAGGGTGAATCAGAAGAAGCAGAAGAAAGAGAAGGAGAAGGTGAAGTCTGGAGGGTGAATCAGAAGAAGCAGAAGAAGGAGAAGGAGAAGGTGAAGTCTGGAGGGTGAATCAGAAGAAGCAGAAGAAAGAGAAGGAGAAGGTGAAGTCTGGAGGGTGAATCAGAAGAAGTAGAAGAAGGAGAAGGAGAAGGTGAAGTCTGGAGTGTGAATCAGAAGAAGCAGAAGAAGGAGAAGGAGAAGGTGAAGTCTAGAGGGTGAATCAGAAGAAGCAGAATAAGGAGAAGGAGAAGGTGAAGTCTGGAGGGTGAATCAGAAGAAGCAGAAGAAAGAGAAGGAGAAGGTGAAGTCTGGAGGGTGAATCAGAAGAAGTAGAAGAAGGAGAAGGAGAAGGTGAAGTCAGGAGGGTGAATCAGAAGAAGTAGAAGAAGGAGAAGGAGAAGGTGAAGTCAGGAGGGTGAATCAGAAGAAGCAGAAGAAGGAGAAGGAGAAGGTGAAGTCTGGAGGGTGAATCAGAAGAATCAGAAGAAGGAGAAGGAGAAGGTGAAGTCTGGAGGGTGAATCAGAAGAAGCAGAGGAAGGAGAAGGAGAAGGTGAAGTCTGGAGGGTGAATCAGAAGAAGCAGAATAAGGAGAAGGAGAAGGTGAAGTCTGGAGGGTGAATCAGAAGAAGCAGAATAAGGAGAAGGAGAAGGAGAAGTCTGGAGGGTGAATCAGAAGAAGCAGAAGAAGGAGAAGGAGAAGATGAAGTCTGGAGGGTGAATCAGAAGAAGTAGAAGAAGGAGAAGGAGAAGGTGAAGTCTGGAGGGTGAAGCAGAAGAAGTAGAAGAAGGAGAAGGAGAAGGTGAAGTCAGGATGGTGAATCAGAAGAAGTAGAAGAAGAAGAAGGAGAAGGTGAAGTCAGGAGGGTGAATCAGAAGAAGCAGAAGAAGGAGAAGGAGAAGGTGAAGTCTGGAGGGTGAATCAGAAGAATCAGAAGAAGGAGAAGTAGAAGGTGAAGTCTGGAGGGTGAATCAGAAGAAGCAGAAGAAAGAGAAGGAGAAGGTGAAGTCTGGAGGGTGAAGCAGAAGAAACAGAAAAAGGAGAAGGAGAAGGTGAAGACTGGAGGGTGAATCAGAAGAAGTAGAAGAAGGAGAAGGAGAAGGTGAAGTCTGGAGGGTGAATCAGAAGAAGTAGAAGAAGGAGAAGGAGAAGGTGAAGTCTGGAGGGTGAATCAGAAGAAGCAGAAGAAGGAGAAGGAGAAGGAGAAGTCTGGAGGGTGAATCAGAAGAAGCAGAAGAAGGAGAAGGAGAAGGTGAAGTCTGGAGGGTGAAGCAGAAGAAGTAGAAGAAGGAGAAGGAGAAGGTGAAGTCAGGAGGGTGAATCAGAAGAAGTAGAAGAAGGAGAAGGAGAAGGTGAAGTCAGGAGGGTGAATCAGAAGAAGCAGAAGAAGCAGAAGGAGAAGGTGAAGTCTGGAGGGTGAATCAGAAGAATCAGAAGAAGGAGAAGGAGAAGGTGAAGTCTGGAGGGTGAATCAGAAGAAGCCGAAGAAGGAGAAGGAGAAGGTGAAGTCAGGAGGGTGAATCAGAAGAAGCAGAAGAAGGAGAAGGAGAAGGTGAAGTTAGGAGGGTGAATCAGAAGAAGCAGAAGAAGGAGAAGGAGCAGGTGATGTCAGCGGGATGAAGCAGAAGAAGTAGAAGAAGGAGAAGGAGAAGGTGAAGTCAGGACGGTGAAGCAGAAGAAGCAGAAGAAGGAGAAGGAGAATGTGAAGTCTGGAGGGTGAATCAGAATAAGTAGAAGAAGGAGAAGGAGAAGGTCAAGTCTGGAGGGTGAATCAGAAGAAGTAGAAGAAGGAGAAGGAGAAGGTGAAGTCAGGAGGGTGAATCAGAAGAAGCAGAAGAAGCAGAAGGAGAAGGTGAAGTCTGGAGGGTGAATCAGAAGAAGTAGAAGAAGGAGAAGGAGAAGGTGAAGTCAGGAGGGTGAATCAGAAGAAGCAGAAGAAGTAGAAGGAGAAGGTGAAGTCTGGAGGGTGAATCAGAAGAAGTAGAAGAAGGAGAAGGAGAAGGTGAAGTCAGGAGGGTAAATCAGAAGAAGCAGAAGAAGGAGAAGGAGAAGGTGAAGTCTGGAGGGTGAATCAGAAGAATCAGAAGAAGGAGAAGGAGAAGGTGAAGTCTGGAGGGTGAATCAGAAGAAGCAGAAGAAAGAGAAGGAGAAGGTGAAGTCTGGAGCGTGAATCAGAAGAGGTAGAAGAAGGAGAAGGAGAAGGTGAAGTCTGGAGTGTGAATCAGAAGAAGCAGAAGAAGGAGAAGGAGAAGGTGAAGTCTAGAGGGTGAATCAGAAGAAGCAGAATAAGGAGAAGGAGAAGGTGAAGTCTGGAGGGTGAATCAGAAGAAGCAGAAGAAAGAGAAGGAGAAGGTGAAGTCTGGAGGGTGAATCAGAAGAAGTAGAAGAAGGAGAAGGAGAAGGTGAAGTCAGGATGGTGAATCAGAAGAAGTAGAAGAAGGAGAAGGAGAAGGTGAAGTCAGGAGGGTGAATCAGAAGAAGCAGAAGAAGGAGAAGGAGAAGGTGAAGTATGCAGGGTGAATCAGAAGAAGCAGAAGAAGGAGAAGGAGAAGGTGAAGTCTGGAGGGTGAATCAGAAGAAGTAGAAGAAGGAGAAGGAGAAGGTGAAGTCTGGAGGGTGAAGCAGAAGAAGTAGAAGAAGGAGAAGGAGAAGGTGAAGTCAGGAGGGTGAATCAGAAGAAGTAGAAGTAGGAGAAGGAGAAGGTGAAGTCAGGAGGGTGAATCAGAAGAAGCAGAAGAAGGAGAAGGAGAAGGTGAAGTTTGGAGGGTGAATCAGAAGAATCAGAAGGAGGAGAAGGAGATGGTGAAGTCTGGAGGGTGAATCAGAAGAAGCAGAGGAAGGAGAAGGAGAAGGTGAAGTCTGGAGGGTGAATCAGAAGAAGCAGAATAAGGAGAAGGAGAAGGTGAAGTCTGGAGGGTGAATCAGAAGAAGCAGAATAAGGAGAAGGAGAAGGTGAAGTCTGGAGGGTGAATCAGAAGAAGCAGAAAAAGGAGAAGGAGAAGATGAAGTCTGGAGGGTGAATCAGAAGAAGTAGAAGAAGGAGAAGGAGAAGGTGAAGTCTGGAGGGTGAAGCAGAAGAAGTAGAAGAAGGAGAAGGAGAAGGTGAAGTCAGGAGGGTGAATTAGAAGAAGCAAAAGAAGGAGAAGGAGAAGGTGAAGTCTGGAGTGTGAATCAGAAGAATCAGAAGAAGGAGAAGGAGAAGGTGAAGACTGGAGGGTGAATCAGAAGAAGCAGAAGAAAGAGAAGGAGAAGGTGAAGTCTGGAGGGTGAAGCAGAAGAAACAGAAGAAGGAGAAGGAGAAGGTGAAGACTGGAGGGTGAATCAGAAGAAGTAGAAGAAGGAGAAGGAGAAGGTGAAGTCTGGAGGGTGAATCAGAAGAAGTAGAAGAAGGAGAAGGAGAAGGTGAAGTCTGGAGGGTGAATCAGAAGAAGCAGAAGAAGGAGAAGGAGAAGGTGAAGTCTGGAGGGTGAATCAGAAGAAGCAGAAGAAGGAGAAGGAGAAGATGAAGTCTGGAGGGTGAATCAGAAGAAGTAGAAGAAGGAGAAGGAGAAGGTGAAGTCTGGAGGGTGAATCAGAAGTAGTAGAAGAAGGAGAAGGAGAAGGTGAAGTCTGGACGGTGAATCAGAAGAAACAGAAGAAGGAGAAGGAGAAGGTGAAGTCTGGAGGGTGAATCAGAAGAAGTAGAAGAAGGAGAAGGAGAAGGTGTAGTCTGGAGGGTGAATCAGAAGAAGTAGACGAAGGAGAAGGAGAAGGAGAAGTCTGGAGGGTGAATAAGAAGAAGTAGAAGAAGGAGAAGGAGAAGGTGAAGTCAGGACGGTGAAGCAGAAGAAGCAGAAGAAGGAGAAGGAGAAGGTGAAGTCTGGAGGGTGAATCAGAATAAGTAGAAGAAGGAGAAGGAGAAGGTCAAGTCTGGAGGTTGAATCAGAAGAAGTAGAAGAAGGAGAAGGAGAAGGTGAAGTCTGGAGGGTGAAGCAGAAGAAGTAGAAGAAGGAGAAGGAGAAGGTGAAGTCAGGAGGGTGAATCAGAAGAAGTAGAAGAAGAAGAAGGAGAAGGTGAAGTCAGGAGGGTGAATCAGAAGAAGCAGAAGAAGGAGAAGGAGAAGGTGAAGTCTGGAGGGTGAATCAGAAGAAGTAGAAGAAGGAGAAGGAGAAGGTGAAGTCTGGAGGGTGAATCAGAAGTAGTAGAAGAAGGAGAAGGAGAAGGTGAAGTCTGGACGGTGAATCAGAAGAAACAGAAGAAGGAGAAGGAGAAGGTGAAGTCTGGAGGGTGAATCAGAAGAAGTACAAGAAGGAGAAGGAGAAGGTGTAGTCTGGAGGGTGAATCAGAAGAAGTAGACGAAGGAGAAGGAGAAGGTGAAGTCTGGAGGGTGAATCAGAAGAAGCAAAAGAAGGAGAAGGAGAAGGTGAAGTCTGGAGGGTGAATCAGAAGAAGTAGAAGAAGGAGAAGGAGAAGGTGAAGTCTGGAGGGTGAATCAGAAGAAGCGGAAGAAGGAGAAGGAGAAGGTGAAGTCTGGAGGGTGAATCAGCAGAAGCGGAAGAAGGAGAAGGAGAAGGTGAAGTCTGGAGGGTGAATCAGAAGAAGCAGAAGAAGGAGAAGGAGAAGGTGAAGTCTGGAGGGTGAATCAGAAGAAGCAGAAGAAGTAGAAGGAGAAGGTGAAGTCTGGAGGGTGAATCAGAAGAAGTAGAAGAAGGAGAAGGAGAAGGTGAAGTCAGGAGGGTGAATCAGAAGAAGCAGAAGAAGGAGAAGGAGAAGGTGAAGTCTGGAGGGTGAATCAGAAGAATCAGAAGAAGGAGAAGGAGAAGGTGAAGTCTGGAGGGTGAATCAGAAGAAGCAGAAGAAAGAGAAGGAGAAGGTGAAGTCTGGAGGGTGAATCAGAAGAAGTAGAAGAAGGAGAAGGAGAAGGTGAAGTCTGGAGTGTGAATCAGAAGAAGCAGAAGAAGGAGAAGGAGAAGGTGAAGTCTAGAGGGTGAATCAGAAGAAGCAGAATAAGGAGAAGGAGAAGGTGAAGTCTGGAGGGTGAATCAGAAGAAGCAGAAGAAAGAGAAGGAGAAGGTGAAGTCTGGAGGGTGAATCAGAAGAAGTAGAAGAAGGAGAAGGAGAAGGTGAAGTCAGGAGGGTGAATCAGAAGAAGTAGAAGAAGGAGAAGGAGAAGGTGAAGTCAGGAGGGTGAATCAGAAGAAGCAGAAGAAGGAGAAGGAGAAGGTGAAGTCTGGAGGGTGAATCAGAAGAATCAGAAGAAGGAGAAGGAGAAGGTGAAGTCTGGAGTGTGAATCAGAAGAATCAGAAGAAGGAGAAGGAGAAGGTGAAGACTGGAGGGTGAATCAGAAGAAGCAGAAGAAAGAGAAGGAGAAGGTGAAGTCTGGAGGGTGAAGCAGAAGAAACAGAAGAAGGAGAAGGAGAAGGTGAAGACTGGAGGGTGAAATTGAAGAAGTAGAAGAAGGAGAAGGAGAAGGTGAAGTCTGGAGGGTGAATCAGAAGAAGTAGAAGAAGGAGAAGGAGAAGGTGAAGTCTGGAGGGTGAATCAGAAGAAGCAGAAGAAGGAGAAGGAGAAGGTGAAGTCTGGAGGGTGAATCAGAAGAAGCAGAAGAAGGAGAAGGAGAAGATGAAGTCTGGAGGGTGAATCAGAAGAAGTAGAAGAAGGAGAAGGAGAAGGTGAAGTCTGGAGGGTGAATCAGAAGTAGTAGAAGAAGGAGAAGGAGAAGGTGAAGTCTGGACGGTGAATCAGAAGAAACAGAAGAAGGAGAAGGAGAAGGTGAAGTCTGGAGGGTGAATCAGAAGAAGTAGAAGAAGGAGAAGGAGAAGGTGTAGTCTGGAGGGTGAATCAGAAGAAGTAGACGAAGGAGAAGGAGAAGGAGAAGTCTGGAGGGTGAATAAGAAGAAGTAGAAGAAGGAGAAGGAGAAGGTGAAGTCAGGACGGTGAAGCAGAAGAAGCAGAAGAAGGAGAAGGAGAAGGTGAAGTCTGGAGGGTGAATCAGAATAAGTAGAAGAAGGAGAAGGAGAAGGTCAAGTCTGGAGGGTGAATCAGAAGAAGTAGAAGAAGGAGAAGGAGAAGGTGAAGTCTGGAGGGTGAAGCAGAAGAAGTAGAAGAAGGAGAAGGAGAAGGTGAAGTCAGGAGGGTGAATCAGAAGAATCAGAAGGAGGAGAAGGAGATGGTGAAGTCTGGAGGGTGAATCAGAAGAAGCAGAGGAAGGAGAAGGAGAAGGTGAAGTCTGGAGGGTGAATCAGAAGAAGCAGAATAAGGAGAAGGAGAAGGTGAAGTCTGGAGGGTGAATCAGAAGAAGCAGAATAAGGAGAAGGAGAAGGTGAAGTCTGGAGGGTGAATCAGAAGAAGCAGAAAAAGGAGAAGGAGAAGATGAAGTCTGGAGGGTGAATCAGAAGAAGTAGAAGAAGGAGAAGGAGAAGGTGAAGTCAGGAGGGTGAATCAGAAGAAGCAGAAGAAGGAGAAGGAGAAGGTGAAGTTTGGAGGGTGAATCAGAAGAATCAGAAGGAGGAGAAGGAGATGGTGAAGTCTGGAGGGTGAATCAGAAGAAGCAGAGGAAGGAGAAGGAGAAGGTGAAGTCTGGAGGGTGAATCAGAAGAAGCAGAATAAGGAGAAGGAGAAGGTGAAGTCTGGAGGGTGAATCAGAAGAAGCAGAATAAGGAGAAGGAGAAGGTGAAGTCTGGAGGGTGAATCAGAAGAAGCAGAAAAAGGAGAAGGAGAAGATGAAGTCTGGAGGGTGAATCAGAAGAAGTAGAAGAAGGAGAAGGAGAAGGTGAAGTCTGGAGGGTGAAGCAGAAGAAGTAGAAGAAGGAGAAGGAGAAGGTGAAGTCAGGAGGGTGAATTAGAAGAAGCAAAAGAAGGAGAAGGAGAAGGTGAAGTCTGGAGTGTGAATCAGAAGAATCAGAAGAAGGAGAAGGAGAAGGTGAAGACTGGAGGGTGAATCAGAAGAAGCAGAAGAAAGAGAAGGAGAAGGTGAAGTCTGGAGGGTGAAGCAGAAGAAACAGAAGAAGGAGAAGGAGAAGGTGAAGACTGGAGGGTGAATCAGAAGAAGTAGAAGAAGGAGAAGGAGAAGGTGAAGTCTGGAGGGTGAATCAGAAGAAGTAGAAGAAGGAGAAGGAGAAGGTGAAGTCTGGAGGGTGAATCAGAAGAAGCAGAAGAAGGAGAAGGAGAAGGTGAAGTCTGGAGGGTGAATCAGAAGAAGCAGAAGAAGGAGAAGGAGAAGATGAAGTCTGGAGGGTGAATCAGAAGAAGTAGAAGAAGGAGAAGGAGAAGGTGAAGTCTGGAGGGTGAATCAGAAGTAGTAGAAGAAGGAGAAGGAGAAGGTGAAGTCTGGACGGTGAATCAGAAGAAACAGAAGAAGGAGAAGGAGAAGGTGAAGTCTGGAGGGTGAATCAGAAGAAGTAGAAGAAGGAGAAGGAGAAGGTGTAGTCTGGAGGGTGAATCAGAAGAAGTAGACGAAGGAGAAGGAGAAGGAGAAGTCTGGAGGGTGAATAAGAAGAAGTAGAAGAAGGAGAAGGAGAAGGTGAAGTCAGGACGGTGAAGCAGAAGAAGCAGAAGAAGGAGAAGGAGAAGGTGAAGTCTGGAGGGTGAATCAGAATAAGTAGAAGAAGGAGAAGGAGAAGGTCAAGTCTGGAGGTTGAATCAGAAGAAGTAGAAGAAGGAGAAGGAGAAGGTGAAGTCTGGAGGGTGAAGCAGAAGAAGTAGAAGAAGGAGAAGGAGAAGGTGAAGTCAGGAGGGTGAATCAGAAGAAGTAGAAGAAGAAGAAGGAGAAGGTGAAGTCAGGAGGGTGAATCAGAAGAAGCAGAAGAAGGAGAAGGAGAAGGTGAAGTCTGGAGGGTGAATCAGAAGAAGTAGAAGAAGGAGAAGGAGAAGGTGAAGTCTGGAGGGTGAATCAGAAGTAGTAGAAGAAGGAGAAGGAGAAGGTGAAGTCTGGACGGTGAATCAGAAGAAACAGAAGAAGGAGAAGGAGAAGGTGAAGTCTGGAGGGTGAATCAGAAGAAGTACAAGAAGGAGAAGGAGAAGGTGTAGTCTGGAGGGTGAATCAGAAGAAGTAGACGAAGGAGAAGGAGAAGGTGAAGTCTGGAGGGTGAATCAGAAGAAGCAAAAGAAGGAGAAGGAGAAGGTGAAGTCTGGAGGGTGAATCAGAAGAAGTAGAAGAAGGAGAAGGAGAAGGTGAAGTCTGGAGGGTGAATCAGAAGAAGCGGAAGAAGGAGAAGGAGAAGGTGAAGTCTGGAGGGTGAATCAGCAGAAGCGGAAGAAGGAGAAGGAGAAGGTGAAGTCTGGAGGGTGAATCAGAAGAAGCAGAAGAAGGAGAAGGAGAAGGTGAAGTCTGGAGGGTGAATCAGAAGAAGCAGAAGAAGTAGAAGGAGAAGGTGAAGTCTGGAGGGTGAATCAGAAGAAGTAGAAGAAGGAGAAGGAGAAGGTGAAGTCAGGAGGGTGAATCAGAAGAAGCAGAAGAAGGAGAAGGAGAAGGTGAAGTCTGGAGGGTGAATCAGAAGAATCAGAAGAAGGAGAAGGAGAAGGTGAAGTCTGGAGGGTGAATCAGAAGAAGCAGAAGAAAGAGAAGGAGAAGGTGAAGTCTGGAGGGTGAATCAGAAGAAGTAGAAGAAGGAGAAGGAGAAGGTGAAGTCTGGAGTGTGAATCAGAAGAAGCAGAAGAAGGAGAAGGAGAAGGTGAAGTCTAGAGGGTGAATCAGAAGAAGCAGAATAAGGAGAAGGAGAAGGTGAAGTCTGGAGGGTGAATCAGAAGAAGCAGAAGAAAGAGAAGGAGAAGGTGAAGTCTGGAGGGTGAATCAGAAGAAGTAGAAGAAGGAGAAGGAGAAGGTGAAGTCAGGAGGGTGAATCAGAAGAAGTAGAAGAAGGAGAAGGAGAAGGTGAAGTCAGGAGGGTGAATCAGAAGAAGCAGAAGAAGGAGAAGGAGAAGGTGAAGTCTGGAGGGTGAATCAGAAGAATCAGAAGAAGGAGAAGGAGAAGGTGAAGTCTGGAGTGTGAATCAGAAGAATCAGAAGAAGGAGAAGGAGAAGGTGAAGACTGGAGGGTGAATCAGAAGAAGCAGAAGAAAGAGAAGGAGAAGGTGAAGTCTGGAGGGTGAAGCAGAAGAAACAGAAGAAGGAGAAGGAGAAGGTGAAGACTGGAGGGTGAAATTGAAGAAGTAGAAGAAGGAGAAGGAGAAGGTGAAGTCTGGAGGGTGAATCAGAAGAAGTAGAAGAAGGAGAAGGAGAAGGTGAAGTCTGGAGGGTGAATCAGAAGAAGCAGAAGAAGGAGAAGGAGAAGGTGAAGTCTGGAGGGTGAATCAGAAGAAGCAGAAGAAGGAGAAGGAGAAGATGAAGTCTGGAGGGTGAATCAGAAGAAGTAGAAGAAGGAGAAGGAGAAGGTGAAGTCTGGAGGGTGAATCAGAAGTAGTAGAAGAAGGAGAAGGAGAAGGTGAAGTCTGGACGGTGAATCAGAAGAAACAGAAGAAGGAGAAGGAGAAGGTGAAGTCTGGAGGGTGAATCAGAAGAAGTAGAAGAAGGAGAAGGAGAAGGTGTAGTCTGGAGGGTGAATCAGAAGAAGTAGACGAAGGAGAAGGAGAAGGAGAAGTCTGGAGGGTGAATAAGAAGAAGTAGAAGAAGGAGAAGGAGAAGGTGAAGTCAGGACGGTGAAGCAGAAGAAGCAGAAGAAGGAGAAGGAGAAGGTGAAGTCTGGAGGGTGAATCAGAATAAGTAGAAGAAGGAGAAGGAGAAGGTCAAGTCTGGAGGGTGAATCAGAAGAAGTAGAAGAAGGAGAAGGAGAAGGTGAAGTCTGGAGGGTGAAGCAGAAGAAGTAGAAGAAGGAGAAGGAGAAGGTGAAGTCAGGAGGGTGAATCAGAAGAAGTAGAAGAAGAAGAAGGAGAAGGTGAGGTCAGGAGGGTGAATCAGAAGAAGCAGAAGAAGGAGAAGGAGAAGGTGAAGTCTGGAGGGTGAATCAGAAGAAGTAGAAGAAGGAGAAGGAGAAGGTGAAGTCTGGAGGGTGAATCAGAAGTAGTAGAAGAAGGAGAAGGAGAAGGTGAAGTCTGGACGGTGAATCAGAAGAAACAGAAGAAGGAGAAGGAGAAGGTGAAGTCTGGAGGGTGAATCAGAAGAAGTAGAAGAAGGAGAAGGAGAAGGTGTAGTCTGGAGGGTGAATCAGAAGAAGTAGACGAAGGAGAAGGAGAAGGTGAAGTCTGGAGGGTGAATCAGAAGAAGCAAAAGAAGGAGAAGGAGAAGGTGAAGTCTGGAGGGTGAATCAGAAGAAGTAGAAGAAGGAGAAGGAGAAGGTGAAGTCTGGAGGGTGAATCAGAAGAAGCGGAAGAAGGAGAAGGAGAAGGTGAAGTCTGGAGGGTGAATCAGAAGAAGCAGAAGAAGGAGAAGGAGAAGGTGAAGTCTGGAGGGTGAATCAGAAGAAGCAGAAGAAGGAGAAGGAGAAGGTGAAGTCTGGAGGGTGAATCAGAAGAAGCAGAAGAAGTAGAAGGAGAAGGTGAAGTCTGGAGGGTGAATCAGAAGAAGTAGAAGAAGGAGAAGGAGAAGGTGAAGTCAGGAGGGTGAATCAGAAGAAGCAGAAGAAGGAGAAGGAGAAGGTGAAGTCTGGAGGGTGAATCAGAAGAATCAGAAGAAGGAGAAGGAGAAGGTGAAGTCTGGAGGGTGAATCAGAAGAAGCAGAAGAAAGAGAAGGAGAAGGTGAAGTCTGGAGGGTGAATCAGAAGAAGTAGAAGAAGGAGAAGGAGAAGGTGAAGTCTGGAGTGTGAATCAGAAGAAGCAGAAGAAGGAGAAGGAGAAGGTGAAGTCTAGAGGGTGAATCAGAAGAAGCAGAATAAGGAGAAGGAGAAGGTGAAGTCTGGAGGGTGAATCAGAAGAAGCAGAAGAAAGAGAAGGAGAAGGTGAAGTCTGGAGGGTGAATCAGAAGAAGTAGAAGAAGGAGAAGGAGAAGGTGAAGTCAGGAGGGTGAATCAGAAGAAGTAGAAGAAGGAGAAGGAGAAGGTGAAGTCAGGAGGGTGAATCAGAAGAAGCAGAAGAAGGAGAAGGAGAAGGTGAAGTCTGGAGGGTGAATCAGAAGAATCAGAAGAAGGAGAAGGAGAAGGTGAAGTCTGGAGGGTGAATCAGAAGAAGTAGAAGAAGGAGAAGGAGAAGGTGAAGTCTGGAGGGTGAAGCAGAAGCAGTAGAAGAAGGAGAAGGAGAAGGTGAAGTCAGGAGGGTGAATCAGAAGAAGTAGAAGAAGGAGAAGGAGAAGGTGAAGTCAGGAGGGTGAATCAGAAGAAGCAGAAGAAGGAGAAGGAGAAGGTGAAGTCTGGAGGGTGAATCAGAAGAATCAGAAGAAGGAGAAGGAGAAGGTGAAGTCTGGAGGGTGAATCAGAAGAAGCAGAAGAAAGAGAAGGAGAAGGTGAAGTCTGGAGGGTGAATCAGAAGAAGCAGAAGAAGGAGAAGGAGAAGGTGAAGTCTGGAGGGAGAAGCAGAAGAAGTAGAAGAAGGAGAAGGAGAAGGTGAAGTCTGGAGGGTGAATCAGAAGAAGTAGAAGAAGGAGAAGGAGAAGGTGAAGTCTGGAGGGTGAATCAGAAGAAGTAGTAGAAGGAGAAGGAGAAGGTGAAGTCTGGAGGGTGAATCAGAAGAAACAGAAGAAGGAGAAGGAGAAGGTGAAGTCTGGAGGGTGAATCAGAAGAAGTAGAAGAAGGAGAAGGAGAAGGTGTAGTCTGGAGGGTGAATCAGAAGAAGTAGACGAAGGAGAAGGAGAAGGTGAAGTCTGGAGGGTGAACCAGAAGAAGCAGAAGAAGGAGAAGGAGAAGGTGAAGTCTGGAGGGTGAATCAGAAGAAGCAGAAGAAGGAGAAGGAGAAGGTGAAGTCTGGAGGGTGAAACAGAAGAAGCAGAATAAGGAGAAGGAGAAGGTGAAGTCAGGAGGGTGAATCAGAAGAAGCCGAAGAAGGAGAAGGAGAAGGTGAAGTAAGGAGGGTGAATCAGAAGAAGCAGAAAAAGGAGAAGGAGAAGGTGAAGTCTGGAGTGTGAAGCAGAAGAAGCAAAAGAAGGAGAAGGAGAAGGTGAAGTCTGGAGGGTGAATCAGAAGAAGTAGAAGAAGGAGAAGGAGAAGGTGAAGTCTGGAGGGTGAAGCAGAAGAAGTAGAAGAAGGAGAAGGAGAAGGTGAAGTCAGGAGGGTGAATCAGAAGAAGTAGAAGAAGGAGAAGGAGAAGGTGAAGTCAGGAGGGTGAATCAGAAGAAGCAGAAGAAGGAGAAGGAGAAGGTGAAGTCTGGAGGGTGAATCAGAAGAATCAGAAGAAGGAGAAGGAGAAGGTGAAGTCTGGAGGGTGAATCAGAAGAAGCAGAAGAAAGAGAAGGAGAAGGTGAAGTCTGGAGGGTGAATCAGAAGAAGCAGAAGAAGGAGAAGGAGAAGGTGAAGTCTGGAGGGTGAATCAGAAGAAGCAGAAGAAGGAGAAGGAGAAGGTGAAGTTAGGAGGGTGAATCAGAAGAAGCAGAAGAAGGAGAAGGAGCAGGTGATGTCAGGGGGATGAAGCAGAAGAAGTAGAAGAAGGAGAAGGAGAAGGTGAAGTCAGGACGGTGAAGCAGAAGAAGCAGAAGAAGGAGAAGGAGAAGGTGAAGTCTGGAGGGTGAATCAGAAGAAGTAGAAGAAGGAGAAGGAGAAGGTCAAGTCTGGAGGGTGAATCAGGAGAAGTAGAATAAGGAGAAGGAGAAGGTGAAGTCTGGAGGGTGAAGCAGAAGAAGTAGAAGAAGGAGAAGGAGAAGGTGAAGTCAGGAGGGTGAATCAGAAGAAGTAGAAGAAGGAGAAGGAGAAGGTGATGTCAGGAGGGTGAATCAGAAGAAGCAGAAGAAGGAGAAGGAGAAGGTGAAGTCTGGAGGGTGAATCAGAAGAATCAGAAGAAGGAGAAGGAGAAGGTGAAGTCTGGAGGGTGAATCAGAAGAAGCAGAAGAAAGAGAAGGAGAAGGTGAAGTCTGGAGGGTGAATCAGAAGAAGTAGAAGAAGGAGAAGGAGAAGGTGAAGTCTGGAGTGTGAATCAGAAGAAGCAGAAGAAGGAGAAGGAGAAGGTGAAGTCTAGAGGGTGAATCAGAAGAAGCAGAATAAGGAGAAGGAGAAGGTGAAGTCTGGAGGGTGAATCAGAAGAAGCAGAAGAAAGAGAAGGAGAAGGTGAAGTCTGGAGGGTGAATCAGAAGAAGTAGAAGAAGGAGAAGGAGAAGGTGAAGTCAGGAGGGTGAATCAGAAGAAGTAGAAGAAGGAGAAGGAGAAGGTGAAGTCAGGAGGGTGAATCAGAAGAAGCAGAAGAAGGAGAAGGAGAAGGTGAAGTCTGGAGGGTGAATCAGAAGAATCAGAAGAAGGAGAAGGAGAAGGTGAAGTCTGGAGGGTGAATCAGAAGAAGCAGAGGAAGGAGAAGGAGAAGGTGAAGTCTGGAGGGTGAATCAGAAGAAGCAGAATAAGGAGAAGGAGAAGGTGAAGTCTGGAGGGTGAATCAGAAGAAGCAGAATAAGGAGAAGGAGAAGGTGAAGTCTGGAGGGTGAATCAGAAGAAGCAGAAGAAGGAGAAGGAGAAGATGAAGTCTGGAGGGTGAATCAGAAGAAGTAGAAGAAGGAGAAGGAGAAGGTGAAGTCTGGAGGGTGAAGCAGAAGAAGTAGAAGAAGGAGAAGGAGAAGGTGAAGTCAGGATGGTGAATCAGAAGAAGTAGAAGAAGAAGAAGGAGAAGGTGAAGTCAGGAGGGTGAATCAGAAGAAGCAGAAGAAGGAGAAGGAGAAGGTGAAGTCTGGAGGGTGAATCAGAAGAATCAGAAGAAGGAGAAGTAGAAGGTGAAGTCTGGAGGGTGAATCAGAAGAAGCAGAAGAAAGAGAAGGAGAAGGTGAAGTCTGGAGGGTGAAGCAGAAGAAACAGAAGAAGGAGAAGGAGAAGGTGAAGACTGGAGGGTGAATCAGAAGAAGTAGAAGAAGGAGAAGGAGAAGGTGAAGTCTGGAGGGTGAATCAGAAGAAGTAGAAGAAGGAGAAGGAGAAGGTGAAGTCTGGAGGGTGAATCAGAAGAAGCAGAAGAAGGAGAAGGAGAAGGAGAAGTCTGGAGGGTGAATCAGAAGAAGCAGAAGAAGGAGAAGGAGAAGGTGAAGTCTGGAGGGTGAAGCAGAAGAAGTAGAAGAAGGAGAAGGAGAAGGTGAAGTCAGGAGGGTGAATCAGAAGAAGTAGAAGAAGGAGAAGGAGAAGGTGAAGTCAGGAGGGTGAATCAGAAGAAGCAGAAGAAGCAGAAGGAGAAGGTGAAGTCTGGAGGGTGAATCAGAAGAATCAGAAGAAGGAGAAGGAGAAGGTGAAGTCTGGAGGGTGAATCAGAAGAAGCCGAAGAAGGAGAAGGAGAAGGTGAAGTCAGGAGGGTGAATCAGAAGAAGCAGAAGAAGGAGAAGGAGAAGGTGAAGTTAGGAGGGTGAATCAGAAGAAGCAGAAGAAGGAGAAGGAGCAGGTGATGTCAGCGGGATGAAGCAGAAGAAGTAGAAGAAGGAGAAGGAGAAGGTGAAGTCAGGACGGTGAAGCAGAAGAAGCAGAAGAAGGAGAAGGAGAATGTGAAGTCTGGAGGGTGAATCAGAATAAGTAGAAGAAGGAGAAGGAGAAGGTCAAGTCTGGAGGGTGAATCAGAAGAAGTAGAAGAAGGAGAAGGAGAAGGTGAAGTCTGGAGGGTGAAGCAGAAGAAGTAGAAGAAGGAGAAGGAGAAGGTGAAGTCAGGAGGGTGAACCAGAAGAAGTAGAAGAAGGAGAAGGAGAAGGTGAAGTCAGGAGGGTGAATCAGAAGAAGCAGAAGAAGGAGAAGGAGAAGGTGAAGTCTGGAGGGTGAATCAGAAGAAGTAGAAGAAGGAGAAGGAGAAGGTGTTGTCTGGAGGGTGAATCAGAAGAAGTAGACGAAGGAGAAGGAGAAGGTGAAGTCTGGAGGGTGAATCAGAAGAAGCAGAAGAAGGAGAAGGAGAAGGTGAAGTCTGGAGGGTGAATCAGAAGAAGCAGAATAAGGAGAAGGAGAAGGTGAAGTCTGGAGGGTGAATCAGAAGAAGCAGAAAAAGGAGAAGGAGAAGGTGAAGTCTGAAGGGTGAATCAGAAGAAGTAGAAGAAGGAGAAGGAGAAGGTGAAGTCTGGAGGGTGAAGCAGAAGAAGTAGAAGAAGGAGAAGGAGAAGGTGAAGTCAGGAGGGTGAATCAGAAGAAGTAGAAGAAGGAGAAGGAGAAGGTGAAGTCCGGAGGGTGAATCAGAAGAAGTAGAAGAAGGAGAAGGAGAAGGTGATGTCTGGAGGGTGAATCAGAAGAAGTAGAAGAAGGAGAAGGAGAAGGTGATGTCTGGAGGGTGAATCAGAAGAAGCAGAAGAAGGAGAAGGAGAAGGTGAAGTCTGGAGGGTGAATCAGAAGAAGCAGAAGAAGGAGAAGGAGAAGATGAAGTCTGGAGAGTGAATCAGAAGAAGTAGAAGAAGGAGAAGGAGAAGGTGAGGTCTGGAGGGTGAAACAGAAGAAGCAGAAGAAGGAGAAGGAGAAGGTGAAGTCTAGAGGGTGAATCAGAAGAAGCAGAATAAGGAGAAGGAGAAGGTGAAGTCTGGAGGGTGAATCAGAAGAAGCAGAAGAAAGAGAAGGAGAAGGTGAAGTCTGGAGGGTGAATCAGAAGAAGTAGAAGAAGGAGAAGGAGAAGGTGAAGTCAGGAGGGTGAATCAGAAGAAGCCGAAGAAGGAGAAGGAGAAGGTGAAGTAAGGAGGGTGAATCAGAAGAAGCAGAAAAAGGAGAAGGAGAAGGTGAAGTCTGGAGTGTGAAGCAGAAGAAGCAAAAGAAGGAGAAGGAGAAGGTGAAGTCTGGAGGGTGAATCAGAAGAAGTAGAAGAAGGAGAAGGAGAAGGTGAAGTCTGGAGGGTGAAGCAGAAGAAGTAGAAGAAGGAGAAGGAGAAGGTGAAGTCAGGAGGGTGAATCAGAAGAAGTAGAAGAAGGAGAAGGAGAAGGTGAAGTCAGGAGGGTGAATCAGAAGAAGCAGAAGAAGGAGAAGGAGAAGGTGAAGTCTGGAGGGTGAATCAGAAGAATCAGAAGAAGGAGAAGGAGAAGGTGAAGTCTGGAGGGTGAATCAGAAGAAGCAAAAGAAAGAGAAGGAGAAGGTGAAGTCTGGAGGGTGAATCAGAAGAAGCAGAAGAAGGAGAAGGAGAAGGTGAAGTCTGGAGGGTGAATCAGAAGAAGCAGAAGAAGGAGAAGGAGAAGGTGAAGTTAGGAGGGTGTATCAGAAGAAGCAGAAGAAGGAGAAGGAGCAGGTGATGTCAGGGGGATGAAGCAGAAGAAGTAGAAGAAGGAGAAGGAGAAGGTGAAGTCAGGACGGTGAATCAGAAGAATCAGAAGAAGGAGAAGGAGAAGGTGAAGTCTGGAGGGTGAATCAGAAGAAGCAGAAGAAAGAGAAGGAGAAGGTGAAGTCTGGAGGGTGAAGCAGAAGAAACAGAAGAAGGAGAAGGAGAAGGTGAAGACTGGAGGGTGAATCAGAAGAAGTAGAAGAAGGAGAAGGAGAAGGTGAAGTCTGGAGGGTGAATCAGAAGAAGTAGAAGAAGGAGAAGGAGAAGGTGAAGTCTGGAGGGTGAATCAGAAGAAGCAGAAGAAGGAGAAGGAGAAGGAGAAGTCTGGAGGGTGAATCAGAAGAAGCAGAAGAAGGAGAAGGAGAAGGTGAAGTCTGGAGGGTGAAGCAGAAGAAGTAGAAGAAGGAGAAGGAGAAGGTGAAGTCAGGAGGGTGAATCAGAAGAAGTAGAAGAAGGAGAAGGAGAAGGTGAAGTCAGGAGGGTGAATCAGAAGAAGCAGAAGAAGCAGAAGGAGAAGGTGAAGTCTGGAGGGTGAATCAGAAGAATCAGAAGAAGGAGAAGGAGAAGGTGAAGTCTGGAGGGTGAATCAGAAGAAGCCGAAGAAGGAGAAGGAGAAGGTGAAGTCAGGAGGGTGAATCAGAAGAAGCAGAAGAAGGAGAAGGAGAAGGTGAAGTTAGGAGGGTGAATCAGAAGAAGCAGAAGAAGGAGAAGGAGCAGGTGATGTCAGCGGGATGAAGCAGAAGAAGTAGAAGAAGGAGAAGGAGAAGGTGAAGTCAGGACGGTGAAGCAGAAGAAGCAGAAGAAGGAGAAGGAGAATGTGAAGTCTGGAGGGTGAATCAGAATAAGTAGAAGAAGGAGAAGGAGAAGGTCAAGTCTGGAGGGTGAATCAGAAGAAGTAGAAGAAGGAGAAGGAGAAGGTGAAGTCTGGAGGGTGAAGCAGAAGAAGTAGAAGAAGGAGAAGGAGAAGGTGAAGTCAGGAGGGTGAACCAGAAGAAGTAGAAGAAGGAGAAGGAGAAGGTGAAGTCAGGAGGGTGAATCAGAAGAAGCAGAAGAAGGAGAAGGAGAAGGTGAAGTCTGGAGGGTGAATCAGAAGAAGTAGAAGAAGGAGAAGGAGAAGGTGTTGTCTGGAGGGTGAATCAGAAGAAGTAGACGAAGGAGAAGGAGAAGGTGAAGTCTGGAGGGTGAATCAGAAGAAGCAGAAGAAGGAGAAGGAGAAGGTGAAGTCTGGAGGGTGAATCAGAAGAAGCAGAATAAGGAGAAGGAGAAGGTGAAGTCTGGAGGGTGAATCAGAAGAAGCAGAAAAAGGAGAAGGAGAAGGTGAAGTCTGAAGGGTGAATCAGAAGAAGTAGAAGAAGGAGAAGGAGAAGGTGAAGTCTGGAGGGTGAAGCAGAAGAAGTAGAAGAAGGAGAAGGAGAAGGTGAAGTCAGGAGGGTGAATCAGAAGAAGTAGAAGAAGGAGAAGGAGAAGGTGAAGTCCGGAGGGTGAATCAGAAGAAGTAGAAGAAGGAGAAGGAGAAGGTGATGTCTGGAGGGTGAATCAGAAGAAGTAGAAGAAGGAGAAGGAGAAGGTGATGTCTGGAGGGTGAATCAGAAGAAGCAGAAGAAGGAGAAGGAGAAGGTGAAGTCTGGAGGGTGAATCAGAAGAAGCAGAAGAAGGAGAAGGAGAAGATGAAGTCTGGAGAGTGAATCAGAAGAAGTAGAAGAAGGAGAAGGAGAAGGTGAGGTCTGGAGGGTGAAACAGAAGAAGCAGAAGAAGGAGAAGGAGAAGGTGAAGTCTAGAGGGTGAATCAGAAGAAGCAGAATAAGGAGAAGGAGAAGGTGAAGTCTGGAGGGTGAATCAGAAGAAGCAGAAGAAAGAGAAGGAGAAGGTGAAGTCTGGAGGGTGAATCAGAAGAAGTAGAAGAAGGAGAAGGAGAAGGTGAAGTCAGGAGGGTGAATCAGAAGAAGCAGAAGAAGGAGAAGGAGAAGGTGAAGTCTGGAGGGTGAATCAGAAGAATCAGAAGAAGGAGAAGGAGAAGGTGAAGTCTGGAGGGTGAATCAGAAGAAGCAGAGGAAGGAGAAGGAGAAGGTGAAGTCTGGAGGGTGAATCAGAAGAAGCAGAATAAGGAGAAGGAGAAGGTGAAGTCTGGAGGGTGAATCAGAAGAAGCAGAACAAGGAGAAGGAGAAGGTGAAGTCTGGAGGGTGAATCAGAAGAAGCAGAAGAAGGAGAAGGAGAAGATGAAGTCTGGAGGGTGAATCAGAAGAAGTAGAAGAAGGAGAAGGAGAAGGTGAAGTCTGGAGGGTGAAGCAGAAGAAGTAGAAGAAGGAGAAGGAGAAGGTGAAGTCAGGATGGTGAATCAGAAGAAGTAGAAGAAGAAGAAGGAGAAGGTGAAGTCAGGAGGGTGAATCAGAAGAAGCAGAAGAAGGAGAAGGAGAAGGTGAAGTCTGGAGGGTGAATCAGAAGAATCAGAAGAAGGAGAAGTAGAAGGTGAAGTCTGGAGGGTGAATCAGAAGAAGCAGAAGAAAGAGAAGGAGAAGGTGAAGTCTGGAGGGTGAAGCAGAAGAAACAGAAGAAGGAGAAGGAGAAGGTGAAGACTGGAGGGTGAATCAGAAGAAGTAGAAGAAGGAGAAGGAGAAGGTGAAGTCTGGAGGGTGAATCAGAAGAAGTAGGAGAAGGAGAAGGAGAAGGTGAAGTCTGGAGGGTGAATCAGAAGAAGCAGAAGAAGGAGAAGGAGAAGGAGAAGTCTGGAGGGGGAATCAGAAGAAGCAGAAGAAGGAGAAGGAGAAGGTGAAGTCTGGAGGGTGAAGCAGAAGAAATAGAAGAAGGAGAAGGAGAAGGTGAAGTCAGGAGGGTGAATCAGAAGAAGTAGAAGAAGGAGAAGGAGAAGGTGAAGTCAGGAGGGTGAATCAGAAGAAGCAGAAGAAGGAGAAGGAGAAGGTGAAGTCTGGAGGGTGAATCAGAAGAATCAGAAGAAGGAGAAGGAGAAGGTGAAGTCTGGAGGGTGAATCAGAAGAAGCCGAAGAAGGAGAAGGAGAAGGTGAAGTCTGGAGGGTGAATCGGAAGAAGCAGAAGAAGGAGAAGGAGAAGGTGAAGTCAGGAGGGTGAATCAGAAGAAGCAGAAGAAGGAGAAGGAGAAGGTGAAGTTAGGAGGGTGAATCAGAAGAAGCAGAAGAAGGAGAAGGAGCAGGTGATGTCAGCGGGATGAAGCAGAAGAAGTAGAAGAAGGAGAAGGAGAAGGTGAAGTCAGGACGGTGAAGCAGAAGAAGCAGAAGAAGGAGAAGGAGAAGGTGAAGTCTGGAGGGTGAATCAGAAGAAGCCGAAGAAGGAGAAGGAGAAGGTGAAGTCTGGAGGGTGAATCGGAAGAAGCAGAAGAAGGAGAAGGAGAAGGTGAAGTCAGGAGGGTGAATCAGAAGAAGCAGAAGAAGGAGAAGGTGAAGGTGAAGTTAGGAGGGTGAATCAGAAGAAGCAGAAGAAGGAGAAGGAGCAGGTGATGTCAGCGGGATGAAGCAGAAGAAGTAGAAGAAGGAGAAGGAGAAGGTGAAGTCAGGACGGTGAAGCAGAAGAAGCAGAAGAAGGAGAAGGAGAAGGTGAAGTTAGGAGGGTGAATCAGAAGAAGCAGAAGAAGGAGAAGGAGCAGGTGATGTCAGCGGGATGAAGCAGAAGAAGTAGAAGAAGGAGAAGGAGAAGGTGAAGTCAGGACGGTGAAGCAGAAGAAGCAGAAGAAGGAGAAGGAGAAGGTGTTGTCTGGAGGGTGAATCAGAAGAAGTAGACGAAGGAGAAGGAGAAGGTGAAGTCTGGAGGGTGAATCAGAAGAAGCAGAAGAAGGAGAAGGAGAAGGTGAAGTCTGGAGGGTGAATCAGAAGAAGCAGAAGAAGGAGAAGGAGAAGGTGAAGTCTGGAGGGTGAATCAGAAGAAGCAGAATAAGGAGAAGGAGAAGGTGAAGTCTGGAGGGTGAATCAGAAGAAGCAGGAAAAGGAGAAGGAGAAGGTGAAGTCTGAAGGGTGAATCAGAAGAAGTAGAAGAAGGAGAAGGAGAAGGTGAAGTCTGGAGGGTGAAGCAGAAGAAGTAGAAGAAGGAGAAGGAGAAGGTGAAGTCAGGAGGGTGAATCAGAAGAAGTAGAAGAAGGAGAAGGAGAAGGTGAAGTCCGGAGGGTGAATCAGAAGAAGTAGAAGAAGGAGAAGGAGAAGGTGATGTCTGGAGGGTGAATCAGAAGAAGTAGAAGAAGGAGAAGGAGAAGGTGATGTCTGGAGGGTGAATCAGAAGAAGCAGAAGAAGGAGAAGGAGAAGGTGAAGTCTGGAGGGTGAATCAGAAGAAGCAGAAGAAGGAGAAGGAGAAGATGAAGTCTGGAGGGTGAATCAGAAGAAGTAGAAGAAGGAGAAGGAGAAGGTGAGGTCTGGAGGGTGAATCAGAAGAAGCAGAAGAAGGAGAAGGAGAAGGTGAAGTCTGGAGGGTGAATCAGAAGAAGCAGAAGAAGGAGAAGAAGAAGGTGAAGTCTGGAGGGTGAATCAGAAGAAGTAGAAGAAGGAGAAGGAGAAGGTGAAGTCTGGAGGGTGAATCAGAAGAAGCAGAAGAAGGAGAAGGAGAAGGAGAAGTCTGGAGGGGGAATCAGAAGAAGCAGAAGAAGGAGAAGGAGAAGGTGAAGTCTGGAGGGTGAAGCAGAAGAAATAGAAGAAGGAGAAGGAGAAGGTGAAGTCAGGAGGGTGAATCAGAAGAAGTAGAAGAAGGAGAAGGAGAAGGTGAAGTCAGGAGGGTGAATCAGAAGAAGCAGAAGAAGGAGAAGGAGAAGGTGAAGTCTGGAGGGTGAATCAGAAGAATCAGAAGAAGGAGAAGGAGAAGGTGAAGTCTGGAGGGTGAATCAGAAGAAGCCGAAGAAGGAGAAGGAGAAGGTGAAGTCTGGAGGGTGAATCGGAAGAAGCAGAAGAAGGAGAAGGAGAAGGTGAAGTCAGGAGGGTGAATCAGAAGAAGCAGAAGAAGGAGAAGGAGAAGGTGAAGTTAGGAGGGTGAATCAGAAGAAGCAGAAGAAGGAGAAGGAGCAGGTGATGTCAGCGGGATGAAGCAGAAGAAGTAGAAGAAGGAGAAGGAGAAGGTGAAGTCAGGACGGTGAAGCAGAAGAAGCAGAAGAAGGAGAAGGAGAAGGTGAAGTCTGGAGGGTGAATCAGAAGAAGCCGAAGAAGGAGAAGGAGAAGGTGAAGTCTGGAGGGTGAATCGGAAGAAGCAGAAGAAGGAGAAGGAGAAGGTGAAGTCAGGAGGGTGAATCAGAAGAAGCAGAAGAAGGAGAAGGAGAAGGTGAAGTTAGGAGGGTGAATCAGAAGAAGCAGAAGAAGGAGAAGGAGCAGGTGATGTCAGCGGGATGAAGCAGAAGAAGTAGAAGAAGGAGAAGGAGAAGGTGAAGTCAGGACGGTGAAGCAGAAGAAGCAGAAGAAGGAGAAGGAGAAGGTGAAGTTAGGAGGGTGAATCAGAAGAAGCAGAAGAAGGAGAAGGAGCAGGTGATGTCAGCGGGATGAAGCAGAAGAAGTAGAAGAAGGAGAAGGAGAAGGTGAAGTCAGGACGGTGAAGCAGAAGAAGCAGAAGAAGGAGAAGGAGAAGGTGTTGTCTGGAGGGTGAATCAGAAGAAGTAGACGAAGGAGAAGGAGAAGGTGAAGTCTGGAGGGTGAATCAGAAGAAGCAGAAGAAGGAGAAGGAGAAGGTGAAGTCTGGAGGGTGAATCAGAAGAAGCAGAAGAAGGAGAAGGAGAAGGTGAAGTCTGGAGGGTGAATCAGAAGAAGCAGAATAAGGAGAAGGAGAATGTGAAGTCTGGAGGGTGAATCAGAAGAAGCAGAAAAAGGAGAAGGAGAAGGTGAAGTCTGAAGGGTGAATCAGAAGAAGTAGAAGAAGGAGAAGGAGAAGGTGAAGTCTGGAGGGTGAAGCAGAAGAAGTAGAAGAAGGAGAAGGAGAAGGTGAAGTCAGGAGGGTGAATCAGAAGAAGTAGAAGAAGGAGAAGGAGAAGGTGAAGTCCGGAGGGTGAATCAGAAGAAGTAGAAGAAGGAGAAGGAGAAGGTGAAGTCCGGAGGGTGAATCAGAAGAAGTAGAAGAAGGAGAAGGAGAAGGTGATGTCTGGAGGGTGAATCAGAAGAAGCAGAAGAAGGAGAAGGAGAAGGTGAAGTCTGGAGGGTAAATCAGAAGAAGCAGAAGAAGGAGAAGGAGAAGATGAAGTCTGGAGGGTGAATCAGAAGAAGTAGAAGAAGGAGAAGGAGAAGGTGAGGTCTGGAGGGTGAATCAGAAGAAGCAGAAGAAGGAGAAGGAGAAGGTGAAGTCTGGAGGGTGAATCAGAAGAAGCAGAAGAAGGAGAAGGAGAAGGTGAAGTCTGGAGGGTGAATCAGAAGAAGCAGATGAAGGAGAAGGAGAAGGTGAAGTCAGGAGGGTGAATCAGAAGAAGGAGAAGGAGAAGGTGAAGTTAGGAGGGTGAATCAGAAGAAGTAGAAGAAGGAGAAGGAGAAGGTGAAGTCCGGACGGTGAAGCAGAAGAAGCAGAAGAAGGAGAAGGAGAAGGTGAAGTCTGGAGGGTGAATCAGAAGAAGTAGAAGAAGGAGAAGGAGAAGGTCAAGTCTCGAGGGTGAATCAGAAGAAGTAGAAGAAGGAGAAGGAGAAGGTGAAGTCTGGAGGGTGAAGCAGAAGAAGTAGAAGAAGGAGAAGGAGAAGGTGAAGTCAGGAGGGTGAATCAGAAGAGTTAGAAGAAGGAGAAGGAGAAGGTGAAGTCAGGAGGGTGAATCAGAAGAAGCAGAAGAAGGAGAAGAAGAAGGTGAAGTCTGGAGGGTGAATCAGAAGAATCAGAAGAAGGAGAAGGAGAAGGTGAAGTCTGGAGGGTGAATCAGAAGAAGCAGAAGAAAGAGAAGGAGAAGGTGAAGTCTGGAGGGTGAATCAGAAGAAGTAGAAGAAGGAGAAGGAGAAGGTGAAGTCTGGAGTGTGAATCAGAAGAAGCAGAAGAAGGAGAAGGAGAAGGTGAAGTCTGGAGGGTGAATCAGAAGAAGCAGAAGAAAGAGAAGGAGAAGGTGAAGTCTGGAGGGTGAAGCAGAAGAAACAGAAGAAGGAGAAGGAGAAGGTGAAGACTGGAGGGTGAATCAGAAGAAGTAGAAGAAGGAGAAGGAGAAGGTGAAGTCTGGAGGGTTTTTCAGAAGAAGTAGAAGAAGGAGAAGGAGAAGGTGAAGTCTGGAGGGTGAATCAGAAGAAGCAGAAGAAGGAGAAGGAGAAGGTGAAGTCTGGAGGGTGAATCAGAAGAAGCAGAAGAAGGAGAAGGAGAAGATGAAGTCTGCAGGGTGAATCGGAAGAAGTAGAAGAAGGAGAAGGAGAAGGTGAAGTCTGGTGGGTGAATCAGAAGAAGTAGAAGAAGGAGAAGGAGAAGTTGAAGTCTGGAGGGTGAATCAGAAGAAGCAGAAGAAGGAGAAGGAGAAGGTGAAGTCTGGAGGGTGAATCAGAAGAAGCAGAAGAAGGAGAAGGAGAAGATGAAGTCTGGAGGGTGAATCAGAAGAAGTAGAAGAAGGAGAAGGAGAAGGTGAAGTCTGGAGGGTGAATCAGAAGAAGTAGAAGAAGGAGAAGGGGAAGATGAAGTCTGGAGGGTGAATCAGAAGAAACAGAAGAAGGAGAAGGAGAAGGTGAAGTCTGGAGGGTGAATCAGAAGAAGAAGAAGAAGGAGAAGGAGAAGGTGTAGTCTGGAGGGTGAATCAGAAGAAGTAGACGAAGGAGAAGGAGAAGGTGAAGTCTGGAGGGTGAATCAGAAGAAGCAGAAGAAGGAGAAGGAGAAGGTGAAGTCTGGAGGGTGAATCAGAAGAAGTAGAAGAAGGAGAAGGAGAAGGTGAAGTCTGGAGGGTGAATCAGAAGAAGCAGAAGAAGGAGAAGGAGAAGGTGAAGTCTGGAGGGTGAATCAGAAGAAGCAGAAGAAGGAGAAGGGGAAGTCTGGAGGGTGAATCAGAAGAAGTAGAAGAAGGAGAAGGAGAAGTTGAAGTCTGGAGGGTGAAGCAGAAGAAGTAGAAGAAGGAGAAGGAGAAGGTGAAGTCAGGAGGGTGAATCAGAAGAAGTAGAAGAAGGAGAAGGAGAAGGTGAAGTCAGGAGGGTGAATCAGAAGAAGCAGAAGAAGGAGATAGAGAAGGTGAAGTCTGGAGGGTGAATCAGAAGAATCAGAAGAAGGAGAAGGAGAAGGTGAAGTCTGGAGGGTGAAGCAGAAGAAGCAGAAGAAAGAGAAGGAGAAGGTGAAGTCTGGAGGGTGAAGCAGAAGAAACAGAAGAAGGAGAAGGAGAAGGTGAAGACTGGAGGGTGAATCAGAAGAAGTAGAAGAAGGAGAAGGAGAAGGTGAAGTCTGGAGGGTTTTTCAGAAGAAGTAGAAGAAGGAGAAGGAGAAGGTGAAGTCTGGAGGGTGAATCAGAAGAAGCAGAAGAAGGAGAAGGAGAAGGTGAAGTCTGGAGGGTGAATCAGAAGAAGCAGAAGAAGGAGAAGGAGAAGATGAAGTCTGCAGGGTGAATCGGAAGAAGTAGAAGAAGGAGAAGGAGAAGGTGAAGTCTGGTGGGTGAATCAGAAGAAGTAGAAGAAGGAGAAGGAGAAGTTGAAGTCTGGAGGGTGAATCAGAAGAAGCAGAAGAAGGAGAAGGAGAAGGTGAAGTCTGGAGGGTGAATCAGAAGAAGCAGAAGAAGGAGAAGGAGAAGATGAAGTCTGGAGGGTGAATCAGAAGAAGTAGAAGAAGGAGAAGGAGAAGGTGAAGTCTGGAGGGTGAATCAGAAGAAGTAGAAGAAGGAGAAGGAGAAGATGAAGTCTGGAGGGTGAATCAGAAGAAACAGAAGAAGGAGAAGGAGAAGGTGAAGTCTGGAGGGTGAATCAGAAGAAGAAGAAGAAGGAGAAGGAGAAGGTATAGTCTGGAGGGTGAATCAGAAGAAGTAGACGAAGGAGAAGGAGAAGGTGAAGTCTGGAGGGTGAATCAGAAGAAGCAGAAGAAGGAGAAGGAGAAGGTGAAGTCTGGAGGGTGAATCAGAAGAAGTAGAAGAAGGAGAAGGAGAAGGTGAAGTCTGGAGGGTGAATCAGAAGAAGCAGAAGAAGGAGAAGGAGAAGGTGAAGTCTGGAGGGTGAATCAGAAGAAGCAGAAGAAGGAGAAGGGGAAGTCTGGAGGGTGAATCAGAAGAAGTAGAAGAAGGAGAAGGAGAAGTTGAAGTCTGGAGGGTGAAGCAGAAGAAGTAGAAGAAGGAGAAGGAGAAGGTGAAGTCAGGAGGCTGAATCAGAAGAAGTAGAAGAAGGAGAAGGAGAAGGTGAAGTCAGGAGGGTGAATCAGAAGAAGCAGAAGAAGGAGATAGAGAAGGTGAAGTCTGGAGGGTGAATCAGAAGAATCAGAAGAAGGAGAAGGAGAAGGTGAAGTCTGGAGGGTGAAGCAGAAGAAGCAGAAGAAAGAGAAGGAGAAGGTGAAGTCTGGAGGGTGAAGCAGAAGAAACAGAAGAAGGAGAAGGAGAAGGTGAAGCCTGGAGGGCGCAGCAGAAGAAGCAGAAGAAGGAGAAGGAGAAGGTGAAGTCTGGAGTGTGAAGCAGAAGAAGCAGAAGAAGGAGAAGGAGAAGGTGAAGTCTGGAGGGCGCAGCAGAAGAAGCAGAAGAAGGAGCATGAGAAGGTGAAGTCTGGAGGGTGAATCAGAAGAAGCAGAAGAAGGAGAAGGAGAAGGTGAAGTCTGGAGGTTGAATCAGAAGAAGTAGAAGAAGGAGAAGGAGAAGGTGGTCTGGAGGGTGAAGCAGAAGAAGTAGAAGAAGGAGAAGGAGAAGGTGAAGTCAGGAGGGTGAATCAGAAGAAGTAGAAGAAGGAGAAGGAGAAGGTGATGTCAGGAGGGTGAATCAGAAGAAGCAGAAGAAGGAGAAGGAGAAGGTGAAGTCTGGAGGGTGAATCAGAAGAATCAGAAGAAGGAGAAGGAGAAGGTGAAGTCTGTAGGGTGAATCAGAAGAAGCAGAAGAAAGAGAAGGAGAAGGTGAAGTCTGGAGGGTGAAGCAGAAGAAACAGAAGAAGGAGAAGGAGAAGGTGAAGACTGGAGGGTGAATCAGAAGAAGTAGAAGAAGGAGATGGAGAAGGTGAAGTCTGGAGGGTGAATCAGAAGAAGTAGAAGAAGGAGAAGGAGAAGTTGAAGTCTGGAGGGTGAATCAGAAGAAGCAGAAGAAGGAGAAGGAGAAGGTGAAGTCTGGAGGGTGAATCAGAAGAAGCAGAAGAAGGAGAAGGAGAAGATGAAGTCTGGAGGGTGAATCAGAAGAAGTAGAAGAAGGAGAAGGAGAAGGTGAAGTCTGGAGGGTGAATCAGAAGAAGTAGAAGAAGGAGAAGGAGAAGATGAAGTCTGGAGGGTGAATCAGAAGAAACAGAAGAAGGAGAAGGAGAAGGTGAAGTCTGGAGGGTGAATCAGAAGAAGTAGAAGAAGGAGAAGGAGAAGGTGTAGTCTGGAGGGTGAATCAGAAGAAGTAGACGAAGGAGAAGGAGAAGGTGAAGTCTGGAGGGTGAATCAGAAGAAGCAGAAGAAGGAGAAGGAGAAGGTGAAGTCTGGAGGGTGAATCAGATGAAGTAGAAGAAGGAGAAGGAGAAGGTGAAGTCTGGAGGGTGAATCAGAAGAAGCAGAAGAAGGAGAAGGAGAAGGTGAAGTCTGGAGGGTGAATCAGAAGAAGCAGAAGAAGGAGAAGGAGAAGGTGAAGTCTGGAGGGTGAATCAGAAGAAGTAGAAGAAGGAGAAGGAGAAGGTGAAGTCAGGAGGGTGAATCAGAAGAAGCAGAAGAAGGAGAAGGAGAAGCTAAGTTTGGAGGGTGAATCAGAAGAATCAGAAGAAGGAGAAGGTGAAGTCTGGAGGGTGAATCAGAAGAAGCAGAAGAAAGAGAAGGAGAAGGTGAAGTCTGGAGGGTGAAGCAGAAGAAACAGAAGAAGGAGAAGGAGAAGGTGAAGACTGGAGGGTGAATCAGAAGAAGTAGAAGAAGGAGAAGGAGAAGGTGAAGTCTGGAGGGTGAATCAGAAGAAGTAGAAGAAGGAGAAGGAGAAGTTGAAGTCTGGAGGGTGAATCAGAAGAAGCAGAAGAAGGAGAAGTAGAAGGTGAAGTCTGGAGGGTGAATCAGAAGAAGCAGAAGAAGGAGAAGGAGAAGATGAAGTCTGGAGGGTGAATCAGAAGAAGTAGAAGAAGGAGAAGGAGAAGGTGAAGTCTGGAGGGTGAATCAGAAGAAGTAGTTGAAGGAGAAGGAGAAGATGAAGTCTGGAGGGTGAATCAGAAGAAACAGAAGAAGGAGAAGGAGAAGGTGAAGTCTGGAGGGTGAATCAGAAGAAGTAGAAGAAGGAGAAGGAGAAGGTGTAGTCTGGAGGGTGAATCAGAAGAAGAAGACGAAGGAGAAGGAGAAGGTGAAGTCTGGAGGGTGAATCAGAAGAAGCAGAAGAAGGAGAAGGAGAAGGTGAAGTCTGGAGGGTGAATCAGATGAAGTAGAAGAAGGAGAAGGAGAAGGTGAAGTCTGGAGGGTGAATCAGAAGAAGCAGAAGAAGGAGAAGGAGAAGGTGAAGTCTGGAGGGTGAATCAGAAGAAGCAGAAGAAGGAGAAGGAGAAGGTGAAGTCTGGAGGGTGAATCAGAAGAAGTAGAAGAAGGAGAAGGAGAAGTTGAAGTCTGGAGGGTGAAGCAGAGGAAGTAGAAGATGGAGAAGGAGAAGGTGAAGTCAGGAGGGTGAATCAGAAGAAGTAGAAGAAGGAGAAGGAGAAGGTGAAGTCAGGAGGGTGAATCAGAAGAAGCAGAAGATGGAGAAGGAGAAGGTGAAGTCTGGAGGGTGAATCAGAAGAATCAGAAGAAGGAGAAGGAGAAGGTGAAGTCTGGAGGGTGAATCAGAAGAAGCAGAGGAAGGAGAAGGAGAAGGTGAAGTCTGGAGGGTGAATCAGAAGAAGCAGAATAAGGAGAAGGAGAAGGTGAAGTCTGGAGGGTGAATCAGAAGAAGCAGAATAAGGAGAAGGAGAAGGTGAAGTCTGGAGGGTGAATCAGAAGAAGCAGAAGAAGAAGGAGAAGGTGAAGTCTGGAGGGTGAATCAGAAGAAGCAGAAGAAGGAGAAGGAGAAGGTGAAGTCTGGAGGGTGAAGCAGAAGAAGGAGAAGAAGGAGAAGGAGAAGGTGAAGTCAGGAGGGTGAATCAGAAGAAGTAGAAGAAGGAGAAGGAGAAGGTGAAGTCAGGAGGGTGAATCAGAAGAAGCAGAAGAAGGAGAAGGAGAAGGTGAAGTCTGGAGGGTGAATCAGAAGAATCAGAAGAAGGAGAAGGAGAAGGTGAAGTCTGGAGGGTGAATCAGAAGAAGCAGAAGAAAGAGAAGGAGAAGGTGAAGTCTGGAGGGTGAAGCAGAAGAAACAGAAGAAGGAGAAGGAGAAGGTGAAGACTGGAGGGTGAATCAGAAGAAGTAGAAGAAGGAGAAGGAGAAGGTGAAGTCTGGAGGGTGAATCAGAAGAAGTAGAAGAAGGAGAAGGAGAAGGTGAAGTCTGGAGGGTGAATCAGAAGAAGCAGAAGAAGGAGAAGGAGAAGGTGAAGTCTGGAGGGTGAATCAGAAGAAGCAGAAGAAGGAGAAGGAGAAGATGAAGTCTGCAGGGTGAATCGGAAGAAGTAGAAGAAGGAGAAGGAGAAGGTGAAGTCTGGTGGGTGAATCAGAAGAAGTAGAAGAAGGAGAAGGAGAAGTTGAAGTCTGGAGGGTGAATCAGAAGAAGCAGAAGAAGGAGAAGGAGAAGGTGAAGTCTGGAGGGTGAATCAGAAGAAGCAGAAGAAGGAGAAGGAGAAGATGAAGTCTGGAGGGTGAATCAGAAGAAGTAGAAGAAGGAGAAGGAGAAGGTGAAGTCTGGAGGGTGAATCAGAAGAAGTAGAAGAAGGAGAAGGAGAAGATGAAGTCTGGAGGGTGAATCAGAAGAAACAGAAGAAGGAGAAGGAGAAGGTGAAGTCTGGAGGGTGAATCAGAAGAAGAAGAAGAAGGAGAAGGAGAAGGTGTAGTCTGGAGGGTGAATCAGAAGAAGTAGACGAAGGAGAAGGAGAAGGTGAAGTCTGGAGGGTGAATCAGAAGAAGCAGAAGAAGGAGAAGGAGAAGGTGAAGTCTGGAGGGTGAATCAGAAGAAGTAGAAGAAGGAGAAGGAGAAGGTGAAGTCTGGAGGGTGAATCAGAAGAAGCAGAAGAAGGAGAAGGAGAAGGTGAAGTCTGGAGGGTGAATCAGAAGAAACAGAAGAAGGAGAAGGGGAAGTCTGGAGGGTGAATCAGAAGAAGTAGAAGAAGGAGAAGGAGAAGTTGAAGTCTGGAGGGTGAAGCAGAAGAAGTAGAAGAAGGAGAAGGAGAAGGTGAAGTCAGGAGGGTGAATCAGAAGAAGTAGAAGAAGGAGAAGGAGAAGGTGAAGTCAGGATGGTGAATCAGAAGAAGCAGAAGAAGGAGATAGAGAAGGTGAAGTCTGGAGGGTGAATCAGAAGAATCAGAAGAAGGAGAAGGAGAAGGTGAAGTCTGGAGGGTGAAGCAGAAGAAGCAGAAGAAAGAGAAGGAGAAGGTGAAGTCTGGAGGGTGAAGCAGAAGAAACAGAAGAAGGAGAAGGAGAAGGTGAAGACTGGAGGGTGAATCAGAAGAAGTAGAAGAAGGAGAAGGAGAAGGTGAAGTCTGGAGGGTGAATCAGAAGAAGTAGAAGAAGGAGAAGGAGAAGGTGAAGTCTGGAGGGTGAATCAGAAGAAGCAGAAGAAGGAGAAGGAGAAGGTGAAGACTGGAGGGTGAATCAGAAGAAGCAGAAGAAGGAGAAGGAGAAGATGATGTCTGGAGGGTGAATCAGAAGAAGTAGAAGATGGAGAAGGAGAAGGTGAGGTCTGGAGGGTGAATCAGAAGAAGCAGAAGAAGGAGAAGGAGAAGGTGAAGTCTGGAGGGTGAATCAGAAGAAGCAGAAGAAGGAGAAGGAGAAGGTGAAGTCTGGAGGGTGAATCAGAAGAAGCAGAAGAAGGAGAAGGAGAAGGTGAAGTTAGGAGGGTGAAGCAGAAGAAGTAGAAGAAGGAGAAGGAGAAGGTGAAGTCAGGAGGGTGAATCAGAAGAAGTAGAAGAAGGAGAAGGAGAAGGTGAAGTCAGGATGGTGAATCAGAAGAAGCAGAAGAAGGAGATAGAGAAGGTGAAGTCTGGAGGGTGAATCAGAAGAATCAGAAGAAGGAGAAGGAGAAGGTGAAGTCTGGAGGGTGAAGCAGAAGAAGCAGAAGAAAGAGAAGGAGAAGGTGAAGTCTGGAGGGTGAAGCAGAAGAAACAGAAGAAGGAGAAGGAGAAGGTGAAGACTGGAGGGTGAATCAGAAGAAGTAGAAGAAGGAGAAGGAGAAGGTGAAGTCTGGAGGGTGAATCAGAAGAAGTAGAAGAAGGAGAAGGAGAAGGTGAAGTCTGGAGGGTGAATCAGAAGAAGCAGAAGAAGGAGAAGGAGAAGGTGAAGACTGGAGGGTGAATCAGAAGAAGCAGAAGAAGGAGAAGGAGAAGATGATGTCTGGAGGGTGAATCAGAAGAAGTAGAAGATGGAGAAGGAGAAGGTGAGGTCTGGAGGGTGAATCAGAAGAAGCAGAAGAAGGAGAAGGAGAAGGTGAAGTCTGGAGGGTGAATCAGAAGAAGCAGAAGAAGGAGAAGGAGAAGGTGAAGTCTGGAGGGTGAATCAGAAGAAGCAGAAGAAGGAGAAGGAGAAGGTGAAGTTAGGAGGGTGAATCAGAAGAAGCAGAAGAAGGAGAAGGAGAAGGTGAAGTTAGGAGGGTGAATCAGAAGAAGCAGAAGAAGGAGAAGGAGCAGGTGAAGTCAGGGGGGTGTAGCAGAAGAAGTAGAAGAAGGAGAAGGAGAAGGTGAAGTCAGGACGGTGAAGCAGAAGAAGCAGAAGAAGGAGAAGGAGAAGGTGAAGCCTGGAGGGCGCAGCAGAAGAAGCAGAAGAAGGAGAAGGAGAAGGTGAAGTCTGGAGTGTGAAGCTGAAGAAGCAGAAGAAGGAGAAGGAGAAGGTGAAGTCTGGAGGGCGCAGCAGAAGAAGCAGAAGAAGGAGAATGAGAAGGTGAAGTCTGGAGGGTGAATCAGAAGAAGCAGAAGAAGGAGAAGGAGAAGGTGAAGTCTGGAGGTTGAATCAGAAGAAGTAGAAGAAGGAGAAGGAGAAGGTGAAGTCTGGAGGGTGAAGCAGAAGAAGTAGAAGAAGGAGAAGGAGAAGGTGAAGTCAGGAGGGTGAATCAGAAGAAGTAGAAGAAGGAGAAGGAGAAGGTGAAGTCAGGAGGGTGAATCAGAAGAAGCAGAAGAAGGAGAAGGAGAAGGTGAAGTCTGGAGGGTGAATCAGAAGAATCAGAAGAAGGAGAAGGAGAAGGTGAAGTCTGGAGGGTGAATCAGAAGAAGCAGAAGAAAGAGAAGGAGAAGGTGAAGTCTGGAGGGTGAAGCAGAAGAAACAGAAGAAGGAGAAGGAGAAGGTGAAGACTGGAGGGTGAATCAGAAGAAGTAGAAGAAGGAGAAGGAGAAGGTGAAGTCTGGAGGGTGAATCAGAAGAAGTAGAAGAAGGAGAAGGAGAAGTTGAAGTCTGGAGGGTGAATCAGAAGAAGCAGAAGAAGGAGAAGGAGAAGGTGAAGTCTGGAGGGTGATTCAGAAGAAGCAGAAGAAGGAGAAGGAGAAGATGAAGTCTGGAGGGTGAATCAGAAGAAGTAGAAGAAGGAGAAGGAGAAGGTGAAGTCTGGAGGGTGAATCAGAAGAAGTAGAAGAAGGAGAAGGAGAAGATGAAGTCTGGAGGGTGAATCAGAAGAAACAGAAGAAGGAGAAGGAGAAGGTGAAGTCTGGAGGGTGAATCAGAAGAAGTAGAAGAAGGAGAAGGAGAAGGTGTAGTCTGGAGGGTGAATCAGAAGAAGTAGACGAAGGAGAAGGAGAAGGTGAAGTCTGGAGGGTGAATCAGAAGAAGCAGAAGAAGGAGAAGGAGAAGGTGAAGTCTGGAGGGTGAATCAGATGAAGTAGAAGAAGGAGAAGGAGAAGGTGAAGTCTGGAGGGTGAATCAGAAGAAGCAGAAGAAGGAGAAGGAGAAGGTGAAGTCTGGAGGGTGAATCAGAAGAAGCAGAAGAAGGAGAAGGAGAAGGTGAAGTCTGGAGGGTGAATCAGAAGAAGTAGAAGAAGGAGAAGGAGAAGTTGAAGTCTGGAGGGTGAATCAGAAGAAGCAGAAGAAGGAGAAGTAGAAGGTGAAGTCTGGAGGGTGAATCAGAAGAAGCAGAAGAAGGAGAAGGAGAAGATGAAGTCTGGAGGGTGAATCAGAAGAAGTAGAAGAAGGAGAAGGAGAAGATGAAGTCTGGAGGGTGAATCAGAAGAAGTAGTTGAAGGAGAAGGAGAAGATGAAGTCTGGAGGGTGAATCAGAAGAAACAAAAGAAGGAGAAGGAGAAGGTGAAGTCTGGAGGGTGAATCAGAAGAAGTAGAAGAAGGAGAAGGAGAAGGTGTAGTCTGGAGGGTGAATCAGAAGAAGAAGACGAAGGAGAAGGAGAAGGTGAAGTCTGGAGGGTGAATCAGAAGAAGCAGAAGAAGGAGAAGGAGAAGGTGAAGTCTGGAGGGTGAATGAGATGAAGTAGAAGAAGGAGAAGGAGAAGGTGAAGTCTGGAGGGTGAATCAGAAGAAGCAGAAGAAGGAGAAGGAGAAGGTGAAGTCTGGAGGGTGAATCAGAAGAAGCAGAAGAAGGAGAAGGAGAAGGTGAAGTCTGGAGGGTGAATCAGAAGAAGTAGAAGAAGGAGAAGGAGAAGTTGAAGTCTGGAGGGTGAAGCAGAGGAAGTAGAAGATGGAGAAGGAGAAGGTGAAGTCAGGAGGGTGAATCAGAAGAAGTAGAAGAAGGAGAAGGAGAAGGTGAAGTCAGGAGGGTGAATCAGAAGAAGCAGAAGATGGAGAAGGAGAAGGTGAAGTCTGGAGGGTGAATCAGAAGAATCAGAAGAAGGAGAAGGAGAAGGTGAAGTCTGGAGGGTGAATCAGAAGAAGCAGAGGAAGGAGAAGGAGAAGGTGAAGTCTGGAGGGTGAATCAGAAGAAGCAGAATAAGGAGAAGGAAAAGGTGAAGTCTGGAGGGTGAATCAGAAGAAGCAGAATAAGGAGAAGGAGAAGGTGAAGTCTGGAGGGTGAATCAGAAGAAGCAGAAGAAGAAGGAGAAGGTGAAGTCTGGAGGGTGAATCAGAAGAAGTAGAAGAAGGAGAAGGAGAAGATGAAGTCTGGAGGGTGAATCAGAAGAAACAGAAGAAGGAGAAGGAGAAGGTGAAGTCTGGAGGGTGAATCAGAAGAAGTAGAAGAAGGAGAAGGAGAAGGTGTAGTCTGGAGGGTGAATCAGAAGAAGTAGACGAAGGAGAAGGAGAAGGTGAAGTCTGGAGGGTGAATCAGAAGAAGCAGAAGAAGGAGAAGGAGAAGGTGAAGTCTGGAGGGTGAATCAGATGAATTAGAAGAAGGAGAAGGAGAAGGTGAAGTCTGGAGGGTGAATCAGAAGAAGCAGAAGAAGGAGAAGGAGAAGGTGAAGTCTGGAGGGTGAATCAGAAGAAGCAGAAGAAGGAGAAGGAGAAGGTGAAGTCTGGAGGGTGAATCAGAAGAAGTAGAAGAAGGAGAAGGAGAAGTTGAAGTCTGGAGGGTGAATCAGAAGAAGCAGAAGAAGGAAAAGTAGAAGGTGAAGTCTGGAGGGTGAATCAGAAGAAGCAGAAGAAGGAGAAGGAGAAGATGAAGTCTGGAGGGTGAATCAGAAGAAGTAGAAGAAGGAGAAGGAGAAGGTGAAGTCTGGAGGGTGAATCAGAAGAAGCAGAAGAAGGAGAAGGAGAAGGTGAAGTCTGGAGGGTGAATCAGATGAAGTAGAAGAAGGAGAAGGAGAAGGTGAAGTCTGGAGGGTGAATCAGAAGAAGCAGAAGAAGGAGAAGGAGAAGGTGAAGTCTGGAGGGTGAATCAGAAGAAGCAGAAGAAGGAGAAGGAGAAGGTGAAGTCTGGAGGGTGAATCAGAAGAAGTAGAAGAAGGAGAAGGAGAAGTTGAAGTCTGGAGGGTGAAGCAGAGGAAGTAGAAGATGGAGAAGGAGAAGGTGAAGTCAGGAGGGTGAATCAGAAGAAGTAGAAGAAGGAGAAGGAGAAGGTGAAGTCAGGAGGGTGAATCAGAAGAAGCAGAAGATGGAGAAGGAGAAGGTGAAGTCTGGAGGGTGAATCAGAAGAATCAGAAGAAGGAGAAGGAGAAGGTGAAGTCTGGAGGGTGAATCAGAAGAAGCAGAGGAAGGAGAAGGAGAAGGTGAAGTCTGGAGGGTGAATCAGAAGAAGCAGAATAAGGAGAAGGAGAAGGTGAAGTCTGGAGGGTGAATCAGAAGAAGCAGAATAAGGAGAAGGAGAAGGTGAAGTCTGGAGGGTGAATCAGAAGAAGCAGAAGAAGAAGGAGAAGGTGAAGTCTGGAGGGTGAATCAGAAGAAGCAGAAGAAGGAGAAGGAGAAGGTGAAGTCTGGAGGGTGAAGCAGAAGAAGGAGAAGAAGGAGAAGGAGAAGTTGAAGTCAGGAGGGTGAATCAGAAGAAGTAGAAGAAGGAGAAGGAGAAGGTGAAGTCAGGAGGGTGAATCAGAAGAAGCAGAAGAAGGAGAAGGAGAAGGTGAAGTCTGGAGGGTGAATCAGAAGAATCAGAAGAAGGAGAAGGAGAAGGTGAAGTCTGGAGGGTGAATCAGAAGAAGCAGAAGAAAGAGAAGGAGAAGGTGATGTCTGGAGGGTGAAGCAGAAGAAACAGAAGAAGGAGAAGGAGAAGGTGAAGACTGGAGGGTGAATCAGAAGAAGTAGAAGAAGGAGAAGGAGAAGGTGAAGTCTGGAGGGTGAATCAGAAGAAGTAGAAGAAGGAGAAGGAGAAGGTGAAGTCTGGAGGGTGAATCAGAAGAAGCAGAAGAAGGAGAAGGAGAAGGTGAAGTCTGGAGGGTGAATCAGAAGAAGCAGAAGAAGGAGAAGGAGAAGATGAAGTCTGCAGGGTGAATCGGAAGAAGTAGAAGAAGGAGAAGGAGAAGGTGAAGTCTGGTGGGTGAATCAGAAGAAGTAGAAGAAGGAGAAGGAGAAGTTGAAGTCTGGAGGGTGAATCAGAAGAAGCAGAAGAAGGAGAAGGAGAAGGTGAAGTCTGGAGGGTGAATCAGAAGAAGCAGAAGAAGGAGAAGGAGAAGATGAAGTCTGGAGGGTGAATCAGAAGAAGTAGAAGAAGGAGAAGGAGAAGGTGAAGTCTGGAGGGTGAATCAGAAGAAGTAGAAGAAGGAGAAGGAGAAGATGAAGTCTGGAGGGTGAATCAGAAGAAACAGAAGAAGGAGAAGGAGAAGGTGAAGTCTGGAGGGTGAATCAGAAGAAGAAGAAGAAGGAGAAGGAGAAGGTGTAGTCTGGAGGGTGAATCAGAAGAAGTAGACGAAGGAGAAGGAGAAGGTGAAGTCTGGAGGGTGAATCAGAAGAAGCAGAAGAAGGAGAAGGAGAAGGTGAAGTCTGGAGGGTGAATCAGAAGAAGTAGAAGAAGGAGAAGGAGAAGGTGAAGTCTGGAGGGTGAATCAGAAGAAGCAGAAGAAGGAGAAGGAGAAGGTGAAGTCTGGAGGGTGAATCAGAAGAAGCAGAAGAAGGAGAAGGGGAAGTCTGGAGGGTGAATCAGAAGAAGTAGAAGAAGGAGAAGGAGAAGTTGAAGTCTGGAGGGTGAAGCAGAAGAAGTAGAAGAAGGAGAAGGAGAAGGTGAAGTCAGGAGGGTGAATCAGAAGAAGTAGAAGAAGGAGAAGGAGAAGGTGAAGTCAGGATGGTGAATCAGAAGAAGCAGAAGAAGGAGATAGAGAAGGTGAAGTCTGGAGGGTGAATCAGAAGAATCAGAAGAAGGAGAAGGAGAAGGTGAAGTCTGGAGGGTGAAGCAGAAGAAGCAGAAGAAAGAGAAGGAGAAGGTGAAGTCTGGAGGGTGAAGCAGAAGAAACAGAAGAAGGAGAAGGAGAAGGTGAAGACTGGAGGGTGAATCAGAAGAAGTAGAAGAAGGAGAAGGAGAAGGTGAAGTCTGGAGGGTGAATCAGAAGAAGTAGAAGAAGGAGAAGGAGAAGGTGAAGTCTGGAGGGTGAATCAGAAGAAGCAGAAGAAGGAGAAGGAGAAGGTGAAGACTGGAGGGTGAATCAGAAGAAGCAGAAGAAGGAGAAGGAGAAGATGATGTCTGGAGGGTGAATCAGAAGAAGTAGAAGATGGAGAAGGAGAAGGTGAGGTCTGGAGGGTGAATCAGAAGAAGCAGAAGAAGGAGAAGGAGAAGGTGAAGTCTGGAGGGTGAATCAGAAGAAGCAGAAGAAGGAGAAGGAGAAGGTGAAGTCTGGAGGGTGAATCAGAAGAAGCAGAAGAAGGAGAAGGAGAAGGTGAAGTCAGGAGGGTGAATCAGAAGAAGCAGAAGAAGGAGAAGGAGAAGGTGAAGTTAGGAGGGTGAATCAGAAGAAGCAGAAGAAGGAGAAGGAGCAGGTGAAGTCAGGGGGGTGTAGCAGAAGAAGTAGAAGAAGGAGAAGGAGAAGGTGAAGTCAGGATGGTGAAGCAGAAGAAGCAGAAGAAGGAGAAGGAGAAGGTGAAGCCTGGAGGGCGCAGCAGAAGAAGCAGAAGAAGGAGAAGGAGAAGGTGAAGTCTGGAGTGTGAAGCAGAAGAAGCAGAAGAAGGAGAAGGAGAAGGTGAAGTCTGGAGGGCGCAGCAGAAGAAGCAGAAGAAGGAGAATGAGAAGGTGAAGTCTGGAGGGTGAATCAGAAGAAGCAGAAGAAGGAGAAGGAGAAGGTGAAGTCTGGAGGTTGAATCAGAAGAAGTAGAAGAAGGAGAAGGAGAAGGTGAAGTCTGGAGGGTGAAGCAGAAGAAGTAGAAGAAGGAGAAGGAGAAGGTGAAGTCAGGAGGGTGAATCAGAAGAAGTAGAAGAAGGAGAAGGAGAAGGTGAAGTCAGGAGGGTGAATCAGAAGAAGCAGAAGAAGGAGAAGGAGAAGGTGAAGTCTGGAGGGTGAATCAGAAGAATCAGAAGAAGGAGAAGGAGAAGGTGAAGTCTGGAGGGTGAATCAGAAGAAGCAGAAGAAAGAGAAGGAGAAGGTGAAGTCTGGAGGGTGAAGCAGAAGAAACAGAAGAAGGAGAAGGAGAAGGTGAAGACTGGAGGGTGAATCAGAAGAAGTAGAAGAAGGAGAAGGAGAAGGTGAAGTCTGGAGGGTGAATCAGAAGAAGTAGAAGAAGGAGAAGGAGAAGTTGAAGTCTGGAGGGTGAATCAGAAGAAGCAGAAGAAGGAGAAGGAGAAGGTGAAGTCTGGAGGGTGAATCAGAAGAAGCAGAAGAAGGAGAAGGAGAGGATGAAGTCTGGAGGGTGAATCAGAAGAAGTAGAAGAAGGAGAAGGAGAAGGTGAAGTCTGGAGGGTGAATCAGAAGAAGTAGAAGAAGGAGAAGGAGAAGATGAAGTCTGGAGGGTGAATCAGAAGAAACAGAAGAAGGAGAAGGAGAAGGTGAAGACTGGAGGGTGAATCAGAAGAAGTAGAAGAAGGAGAAGGAGAAGGTGTAGTCTGGAGGGTGAATCAGAAGAAGTAGACGAAGGAGAAGGAGAAGGTGAAGTCTGGAGGGTGAATCAGAAGAAGCAGAAGAAGGAGAAGGAGAAGGTGAAGTCTGGAGGGTGAATCAGATGAAGTAGAAGAAGGAGAAGGAGAAGGTGAAGTCTGGAGGGTGAATCAGAAGAAGCAGAAGAAGGAGAAGGAGAAGGTGAAGTCTGGAGGGTGAATCAGAAGAAGCAGAAGAAGGAGAAGGAGAAGGTGAAGTCTGGAGGGTGAATCAGAAGAAGTAGAAGAAGGAGAAGGAGAAGTTGAAGTCTGGAGGGTGAAGCAGAAGAAGTAGAAGATGGAGAAGGAGAAGGTGAAGTCAGGAGGGTGAATCAGAAGAAGTAGAAGAAGGAGAAGGAGAAGGTGAAGTCAGGAGGGTGAATCAGAAGAAGCAGAAGATGGAGAAGGAGAAGGTGAAGTCTGGAGGGTGAATCAGAAGAATCAGAAGAAGGAGAAGGAGAAGGTGAAGTCTGGAGGGTGAATCAGAAGAAGCAGAGGAAGGAGAAGGAGAAGGTGAAGTCTGGAGGGTGAATCAGAAGAAGCAGAATAAGGAGAAGGAGAAGGTGAAGTCTGGAGGGTGAATCAGAAGAAGCAGAATAAGGAGAAGGAGAAGGTGAAGTCTGGAGGGTGAATCAGAAGAAGCAGAAGAAGGAGAAGGAGAAGGTGAAGTCTGGAGTGTGAATCAGAAGAAGCAGAAGAAGGAGAAGGAGAAGGTGAAGTCTGGAGGGTGAAGCAGAAGAAGTAGAAGAAGGAGAAGGAGAAGGTGAAGTCAGGAGGGTGAATCAGAAGAAGTAGAAGAAGGAGAAGGAGAAGGTGAAGTCAGGAGGGTGAATCAGAAGAAGCAGAAGAAGGAGAAGGAGAAGGTGAAGTCTGGAGGGTGAATCAGAAGAATCAGAAGAAGGAGAAGGAGAAGGTGAAGTCTGGAGGGAGAATCAGAAGAAGCAGAAGAAAGAGAAGGAGAAGGTGAAGTCTGGAGGGTGAAGCAGAAGAAACAGAAGAAGGAGAAGGAGAAGGTGAAGACTGGAGGGTGAATCAGAAGAAGTAGAAGAAGGAGAAGGAGAAGGTGAAGTCTGGAGGGTGAATCAGAAGAAGTAGAAGAAGGAGAAGGAGAAGGTGAAGTCTGGAGGGTGAATCAGAAGAAGCAGAAGAAGGAGAAGGAGAAGGTGAAGTCTGGAGGGTGAATCAGAAGAAGCAGAAGAAGGAGAAGGAGAAGATGAAGTCTGGAGGGTGAATCGGAAGAAGTAGAAGAAGGAGAAGGAGAAGGTGAAGTCTGGAGGGTGAATCAGAAGAAGTAGAAGAAGGAGAAGGAGAAGTTGAAGTCTGGAGGGTGAATCAGAAGAAGCAGAAGAAGGAGAAGGAGAAGGTGAAGTCTGGAGGGTGAATCAGAAGAAGCAGAATAAGGAGAAGGAGAAGGTGAAGTCTGGAGGGTGAATCAGAAGAAGCAGAAGAAGAAGGAGAAGGTGAAGTCTGGAGGGTGAATCAGAAGAAGCAGAAGATGGAGAAGGAGAAGGTGAAGTCTGGAGGGTGAAGCAGAAGAAGGAGAAGAAGGAGAAGGAGAAGGTGAAGTCAGGAGGGTGAATCAGAAGAAGTAGAAGAAGGAGAAGGAGAAGGTGAAGTCAGGAGGGTGAATCAGAAGAAGCAGAAGAAGGAGAAGGAGAAGGTGAAGTCTGGAGGGTGAATCAGAAGAATCAGAAGAAGGAGAAGGAGAAGGTGAAGTCTGGAGGGTGAATCAGAAGAAGCAGAAGAAAGAGAAGGAGAAGGTGAAGTCTGGAGGGTGAAGCAGAAGAAACAGAAGAAGGAGAAGGAGAAGGTGAAGACTGGAGGGTGAATCAGAAGAAGTAGAAGAAGGAGAAGGAGAAGGTGAAGTCTGGAGCGTTTTTCAGAAGAAGTAGTAGAAGGAGAAGGAGAAGGTGAAGTCTGGAGGGTGAATCAGAAGAAGCAGAAGAAGGAGAAGGAGAAGGTGAAGTCTGGAGGGTGAATCAGAAGAAGCAGAAGAAGGAGAAGGAGAAGATGAAGTCTGCAGGGTGAATCGGAAGAAGTAGAAGAAGGAGAAGGAGAAGGTGAAGTCTGGTGGGTGAATCAGAAGAAGTAGAAGAAGGAGAAGGAGAAGTTGAAGTCTGGAGGGTGAATCAGAAGAAGGAGAAGAAGGAGAAGGAGAAGGTGAAGTCTGGAGGGTGAATCAGAAGAAGCAGAAGAAGGAGAAGGAGAAGATGAAGTCTGGAGGGTGAATCAGAAGAAGTAGAAGAAGGA
The DNA here is from genome assembly GCF_052327205.1 of Somniosus microcephalus. NCBI lineage: Eukaryota > Metazoa > Chordata > Chondrichthyes > Squaliformes > Somniosidae > Somniosus > Somniosus microcephalus. The sequence continues at coordinate 554,578 of NW_028225361.1, forward strand.
GAAGGAGAAGGTGAAGTCTGGAGGGTGAATCAGAAGAAGTAGAAGAAGGAGAAGGGGAAGATGAAGTCTGGAGGGTGAATCAGAAGAAACAGAAGAAGGAGAAGGAGAAGGTGAAGTCTGGAGGGTGAATCAGAAGAAGGAGAAGAAGGAGAAGGAGAAGGTGTAGTATGGAGGGTGAATCAGAAGAAGTAGACGAAGGAGAAGGAGAAGGTGAAGTCTGGAGGGTGAATCAGAAGAAGCAGAAGAAGGAGAAGGAGAAGGTGAAGTCTGGAGGGTGAATCAGAAGAAGTAGAAGAAGGAGAAGGAGAAGGTGAAGTCTGGAGGGTGAATCAGAAGAAGCAGAAGAAGGAGAAGGAGAAGGTGAAGTCTGGAGGGTGAATCAGAAGAAGCAGAAGAAGGAGAAGGGGAAGTCTGGAGGGTGAATCAGAAGAAGTAGAAGAAGGAGAAGGAGAAGTTGAAGTCTGGAGGGTGAAGCAGAAGAAGTAGAAGAAGGAGAAGGAGAAGGTGAAGTCAGGAGGGTGAATCAGAAGAAGTAGAAGAAGGAGAAGGAGAAGGTGAAGTCAGGAGGGTGAATCAGAAGAAGCAGAAGAAGGAGATAGAGAAGGTGAAGTCTGGAGGGTGAATCAGAAGAATCAGAAGAAGGAGAAGGAGAAGGTGAAGTCTGGAGGGTGAAGCAGAAGAAGCAGAAGAAAGAGAAGGAGAAGGTGAAGTCTGGAGGGTGAAGCAGAAGAAACAGAAGAAGGAGAAGGAGAAGGTGAAGACTGGAGGGTGAATCAGAAGAAGTAGAAGAAGGAGAAGGAGAAGGTGAAGTCTGGAGGGTTTTTCAGAAGAAGTAGAAGAAGGAGAAGGAGAAGGTGAAGTCTGGAGGGTGAATCAGAAGAAGCAGAAGAAGGAGAAGGAGAAGGTGAAGTCTGGAGGGTGAATCAGAAGAAGCAGAAGAAGGAGAAGGAGAAGATGAAGTCTGCAGGGTGAATCGGAAGAAGTAGAAGAAGGAGAAGGAGAAGGTGAAGTCTGGTGGGTGAATCAGAAGAAGTAGAAGAAGGAGAAGGAGAAGTTGAAGTCTGGAGGGTGAATCAGAAGAAGCAGAAGAAGGAGAAGGAGAAGGTGAAGTCTGGCGGGTGAATCAGAAGAAGCAGAAGAAGGAGAAGGAGAAGATGAAGTCTGGAGGGTGAATCAGAAGAAGTAGAAGAAGGAGAAGGAGAAGGTGAAGTCTGGAGGGTGAATCAGAAGAAGTAGAAGAAGGAGAAGGAGAAGATGAAGTCTGGAGGGTGAATCAGAAGAAACAGAAGAAGGAGAAGGAGAAGGTGAAGTCTGGAGGGTGAATCAGAAGAAGAAGAAGAAGGAGAAGGAGAAGGTGCAGTCTGGAGGGTGAATCAGAAGAAGTAGACGAAGGAGAAGGAGAAGGTGAAGTCTGGAGGGTGAATCAGAAGAAGCAGAAGAAGGAGAAGGAGAAGGTGAAGTCTGGAGGGTGAATCAGAAGAAGTAGAAGAAGGAGAAGGAGAAGGTGAAGTCTGGAGGGTGAATCAGAAGAAGCAGAAGAAGGAGAAGGAGAAGGTGAAGTCTGGAGGGTGAATCAGAAGAGGCAGAAGAAGGAGAAGGGGAAGTCTGGAGGGTGAATCAGAAGAAGTAGAAGAAGGAGAAGGAGAAGTTGAAGTCTGGAGGGTGAAGCAGAAGAAGTAGAAGAAGGAGAAGGAGAAGGTGAAGTCAGGAGGCTGAATCAGAAGAAGTAGAAGAAGGAGAAGGAGAAGGTGAAGTCAGGAGGGTGAATCAGAAGAAGCAGAAGAAGGAGATAGAGAAGGTGAAGTCTGGAGGGTGAATCAGAAGAATCAGAAGAAGGAGAAGGAGAAGGTGAAGTCTGGAGGGTGAAGCAGAAGAAGCAGAAGAAAGAGAAGGAGAAGGTGAAGTCTGGAGCGTGAAGCAGAAGAAACAGAAGAAGGAGAAGGAGAAGGTGAAGCCTGGAGGGCGCAGCAGAAGAAGCAGAAGAAGGAGAAGGAGAAGGTGAAGTCTGGAGTGTGAAGCAGAAGAAGCAGAAGAAGGAGAAGGAGAAGGTGAAGTCTGGAGGGCGCAGCAGAAGAAGCAGAAGAAGGAGCATGAGAAGGTGAAGTCTGGAGGGTGAATCAGAAGAAGCAGAAGAAGGAGAAGGAGAAGGTGAAGTCTGGAGGTTGAATCAGAAGAAGTAGAAGAAGGAGAAGGAGAAGGTGAAGTCTGGAGGGTGAAGCAGAAGAAGTAGAAGAAGGAGAAGGAGAAGGTGAAGTCAGGAGGGTGAATCAGAAGAAGTAGAAGAAGGAGAAGGAGAAGGTGAAGTCAGGAGGGTGAATCAGAAGAAGCAGAAGAAGGAGAAGGAGAAGGTGAAGTCTGGAGGGTGAATCAGAAGAATCAGAAGAAGGAGAAGGAGAAGGTGAAGTCTGTAGGGTGAATCAGAAGAAGCAGAAGAAAGAGAAGGAGAAGGTGAAGTCTGGAGGGTGAAGCAGAAGAAACAGAAGAAGGAGAAGGAGAAGGTGAAGACTGGAGGGTGAATCAGAAGAAGTAGAAGAAGGAGATGGAGAAGGTGAAGTCTGGAGGGTGAATCAGAAGAAGTAGAAGAAGGAGAAGGAGAAGTTGAAGTCTGGAGGGTGAATCAGAAGAAGCAGAAGAAGGAGAAGGAGAAGGTGAAGTCTGGAGGGGGAATCAGAAGAAGCAGAAGAAGGAGAAGGAGAAGATGAAGTCTGGAGGGTGAATCAGAAGAAGTAGAAGAAGGAGAAGGAGAAGGTGAAGTCTGGAGGGTGAATCAGAAGAAGTAGAAGAAGGAGAAGGAGAAGATGAAGTCTGGAGGGTGAATCAGAAGAAACAGAAGAAGGAGAAGGAGAAGGTGAAGTCTGGAGGGTGAATCAGAAGAAGTAGAAGAAGGAGAAGGAGAAGGTGTAGTCTGGAGGGTGAATCAGAAGAAGTAGACGAAGGAGAAGGAGAAGGTGAAGTCTGGAGGGGTGAATCAGAAGAAGCAGAAGAAGGAGAAGGAGAAGGTGAAGTCTGGAGGGTGAATCAGATGAAGTAGAAGAAGGAGAAGGAGAAGGTGAAGTCTGGAGGGTGAATCAGAAGAAGCAGAAGAAGGAGAAGGAGAAGGTGAAGTCTGGAGGGTGAATCAGAAGAAGCAGAAGAAGGAGAAGGAGAAGGTGAAGTCTGGAGGGTGAATCAGAAGAAGTAGAAGAAGGAGAAGGAGAAGTTGAAGTCTGGAGGGTGAAGCAGAAGAAGTAGAAGATGGAGAAGGAGAAGGTGAAGTCAGGAGGGTGAATCAGAAGAAGTAGAAGAAGGAGAAGGAGAAGGTGATGTCAGGAGGGTGAATCAGAAGAAGCAGAAGATGGAGAAGGAGAAGGTGAAGTCTGGAGGGTGAATCAGAAGAATCAGAAGAAGGAGAAGGAGAAGGTGGAAGTCTGGAGGGTGAATCAGAAGAAGCAGAGGAAGGAGAAGGAGAAGGTGAAGTCTGGAGGTGAATCAGAAGAAGCAGAATAAGGAGAAGGAGAAGGTGAAGTCTGGAGGGTGAATCAGAAGAAGCAGAATAAGGAGAAGGAGAAGGTGAAGTCTGGAGGGTGAATCAGAAGAAGCAGAAGAAGGGAGAAGGAGAAGGTGAAGTCTGGAGTGTGAATCAGAAGAAGCAGAAGAAGGAGAAGGAGAAGGTGAAGTCTGGAGGGTGAAGCAGAAGAAGTAGAAGAAGGAGAAGGAGAAGGTGAAGTCAGGAGGGTGAATCAGAAGAAGTAGAAGAAGGAGAAGGAGAAGGTGAAGTCAGGAGGGTGAATCAGAAGAAGCAGAAGAAGGAGAAGGAGAAGGTGAAGTCTGGAGGGTGAATCAGAAGAATCAGAAGAAGGAGAAGGAGAAGGTGAAGTCTGGAGGGTGAATCAGAAGAAGCAGAAGAAAGAGAAGGAGAAGGTGAAGTCTGGAGGGTGAAGCAGAAGAAACAGAAGAAGGAGAAGGAGAAGGTGAAGACTGGAGGGTGAATCAGAAGAAGTAGAAGAAGGAGAAGGAGAAGGTGAAGTCTGGAGGGTGAATCAGAAGAAGTAGAAGAAGGAGAAGGAGAAGGTGAAGTCTGGAGGGTGAATCAGAAGAAGCAGAAGAAGGAGAAGGAGAAGGTGAAGTCTGGAGGGTGAATCAGAAGAAGCAGAAGAAGGAGAAGGAGAAGATGAAGTCTGGAGGGTGAATCGGAAGAAGTAGAAGAAGGAGAAGGAGAAGGTGAAGTCTGGAGGGTGAATCAGAAGAAGTAGAAGAAGGAGAAGGAGAAGTTGAAGTCTGGAGGGTGAATCAGAAGAAGCAGAAGAAGGAGAAGGAGAAGGTGAAATCTGGAGGGTGAATCAGAAGAAGCAGAAGAAGGAAAAGGAGAAGATGAAGTCTGGAGGGTGAATCAGAAGAAGTAGAAGAAGGAGAAGGAGAAGGTGAAGTCTGGAGGGTGAATCAGAAGAAGTAGAAGAAGGAGAAGGAGAAGATGAAGTCTGGAGGGTGAATCAGAAGAAACAGAAGAAGGAGGAGGAGAAGGTGAAGTCTGGAGGGTGAATCAGAAGAAGTAGAAGAAGGAGAAGGAGAAGGTGTAGTCTGGAGGGTGAATCAGAAGAAGTAGACGAAGGAGAAGGAGAAGGTGAAGTCTGGAGGGTGAATCAGAAGAAGCAGAAGAAGGAGAAGGAGAAGGTGAAATCTGGAGGGTGAATCAGAAGAAGTAGAAGAAGGAGAAGGAGAAGGTGAAGTCTGGAGGGTGAATCAGAAGAAGCAGAAGAAGGAGAAGGAGAAGGTGAAGTCTGGAGGGTGAATCAGAAGAAGCAGAAGAAGGAGAAGGAGAAGGTGAAGTCTGGAGGGTGAATCAGAAGAAGTAGAAGAAGGAGAAGGAGAAGTTGAAATCTGGAGGGTGAAGCAGAAGAAGTAGAAGATGGAGAAGGAGAAGGTGAAGTCAGGAGGGTGAATCAGAAGAAGTAGAAGAAGGAGAAGGAGAAGGTGAAGTCAGGAGGGTGAATCAGAAGAAGCAGAAGATGGAGAAGGAGAAGGTGAAGTCTGGAGGGTGAATCAGAAGAATCAGAAGAAGGAGAAGGAGAAGGTGAAGTCTGGAGGGTGAATCAGAAGAAGCAAAGGAAGGAGAAGGAGAAGGTGAAGTCTGGAGGGTGAATCAGAAGAAGCAGAATAAGGAGAAGGAGAAGGTGAAGTCTGGAGGGTGAATCAGAAGAAGCAGAATAAGGAGAAGGAGAAGGTGAAGTCTGGAGGGTGAATCAGAAGAAGTAGAAGAAGGAGAAGGAGAAGGTGAAGTCTGGAGGGTGAAGCAGAAGAAGGAGAAGGAGGAGAAGGAGAAGGTGAAGTCAGGAGGGTGAATCAGAAGAAGTAGAAGAAGGAGAAGCAGAAGGTGAAGTCAGGAGGGTGAATCAGAAGAAGCAGAAGAAGGAGAAGGAGAAGGTGAAGTCTGGAGGGTGAATCAGAAGAATCAGAAGAAGGAGAAGGAGAAGGTGAAGTCTGGAGGGTGAATCAGAAGAAGCAGAAGAAAGAGAAGGAGAAGGTGAAGTCTGGAGGGTGAAGCAGAAGAAACAGAAGAAGGAGAAGGAGAAGGTGAAGACTGGAGGGTGAATCAGAAGAAGTAGAAGAAGGAGAAGGAGAAGGTGAAGTCTGGAGGGTGAATCAGAAGAAGTAGAAGAAGGAAAAGAAGAAGGTGAAGTCTGGAGGGTGAATCAGAAGAAGCAGAAGAAGGAGAAGGAGAAGGTGAAGTCTGGAGGGTGAATCAGAAGAAGCAGAAGAAGGAGAAGGAGAAGATGAAGTCTGGAGGATGAATCGGAAGAAGTAGAAGAAGGAGAAGGAGAAGGTGAAGTCTGGTGGGTGAATCAGAAGAAGTAGAAGAAGGAGAAGGAGAAGTTGAAGTCTGGAGGGTGAATCAGAAGAAGCAGAAGAAGGAGAAGGAGAAGGTGAAGTCTGGAGGGTGAATCAGAAGAAGCAGAAGAAGGAGAAGGAGAAGATGAAGTCTGGAGGGTGAACCGGAAGAAGTAGAAGAAGGAGAAGGAGAAGGTGAAGTCTGGAGGGTGAATCAGAAGAAGTAGAAGAAGGAGAAGGAGAAGATGAAGTCTGGAGGGTGAATCAGAAGAAACAGAAGAAGGAGAAGGAGAAGGTGAAGTCTGGAGGGTGAATCAGAAGAAGAAGAAGAAGGAGAAGGAGAAGGTGTAGTCTGGAGGGTGAAGCAGAAGAAGTAGACGAAGGAGAAGGAGAAGGTGAAGTCTGGAGGGTGAATCAGAAGAAGCAGAAGAAGGAGAAGGAGAAGGTGAAGTCTGGAGGGTGAATCAGAAGAAGTAGAAGAAGGAGAAGGAGAAGGTGAAGTCTGGAGGGTGAATCAGAAGAAGCAGAAGAAGGAGAAGGAGAAGGTGAAGTCTGGAGGGTGAATCAGAAGAAGCAGAGGAAGGAGAAGGTGAAGTCTGGAGGGTGAATCAGAAGAAGTAGAAGAAGGAGAAGGAGAAGTTGAAGTCTGGAGGGTGAAGCAGAAGAAGTAGAAGAAGGAGAAGGAGAAGGTGAAGTCAGGAGGGTGAATCAGAAGAAGTAGAAGAAGGAGAAGGAGAAGGTGAAGTCAGGAGGGTGAATCAGAAGAAGCAGAAGAAGGAGATAGAGAAGGTGAAGTCTGGAGGGTGAATCAGAAGAATCAGAAGAAGGAGAAGGAGAAGGTGAAGTCTGGAGGGTGAAGCAGAAGAAGCAGAAGAAGGAGAAGGAGAAGGTGAAGTCTGGAGGGTGAATCAGAAGAAGCAGAAGAAGGAGAAGGAGAAGGTGAAGACTGGAGGGTGAATCAGAAGAAGCAGAAGAAGGAGAAGGAGAAGATGAAGTCTGGAGGGTGAATCAGAAGAAGTAGAAGATGGAGAAGGAGAAGGTGAGGTCTGGAGGGTGAATCAGAAGAAGCAGAAGAAGGAGAAGGAGAAGGTGAAGTCTGGAGGGTGAATCAGAAGAAGCAGAAGAAGGAGAAGGAGAAGGTGAAGTCTGGAGGGTGAATCAGAAGAAGCAGAAGAAGGAGAAGGAGAAGGTGAAGTCAGGAGGGTGAATCAGAAGAAGCAGAAGAAGGAGAAGGAGAAGGTGAAGTTAGGAGGGTGAATCAGAAGAAGCAGAAGAAGGAGAAGGAGCAGCTGAAGTCAGGGGGGTGTAGCAGAAGAAGTAGAAGAAGGAGAAGGAGAAGGTGAAGTCAGGACGGTGAAGCAGAAGAAGGAGAAGGAGAAGGTGAAGCCTGGAGGGTGCAGCAGAAGAAGCAGAAGAAGGAGAAGGAGAAGGTGAAGTCTGGAGTGTGAAGCAGAAGAAGCAGAAGAAGGAGAAGGAGAAGGTGAAGTCTGGAGGGCGCAGCAGAAGAAGCAGAAGAAGGAGAATGAGAAGGTGAAGTCTGGAGGGTGAATCAGAAGAAGCAGAAGAAGGAGAAGGAGAAGGTGAAGTCTGGAGGTTGAATCAGAAGAAGTAGAAGAAGGAGAAGGAGAAGGTGAAGTCTGGAGGGTGAAGCAGAAGAAGTAGAAGAAGGAGAAGGAGAAGGTGAAGTCAGGAGGGTGAATCAGAAGAAGTAGAAGAAGGAGAAGGAGAAGGTGAAGTCAGGAGGGTGAATCAGAAGAAGCAGAAGAAGGAGAAGGAGAAGGTGAAGTCTGGAGGGTGAATCAGAAGAATCAGAAGAAGGAGAAGGAGAAGGTGAAGTCTGGAGGGTGAATCAGAAGAAGCAGAAGAAAGAGAAGGAGAAGGTGAAGTCTGGAGGGTGAAGCAGAAGAAACAGAAGAAGGAGAAGGAGAAGGTGAAGACTGGAGGGTGAATCAGAAGAAGTAGAAGAAGGAGAAGGAGAAGGTGAAGTCTGGAGGGTGAATCAGAAGAAGTAGAAGAAGGAGAAGGAGAAGTTGAAGTCTGGAGGGTGAATCAGAAGAAGCAGAAGAAGGAGAAGGAGAAGGTGAAGTCTGGAGGGTGAATCAGAAGAAGCAGAAGAAGGAGAAGGAGAAGATGAAGTCTGGAGGGTGAATCAGAAGAAGTAGAAGAAGGAGAAGGAGAAGGTGAAGTCTGGAGGGTGAATCAGAAGAAGTAGAAGAAGGAGAAGGAGAAGATGAAGTCTGGAGGGTGAATCAGAAGAAACAGAAGAAGGAGAAGGAGAAGGTGAAGTCTGGAGGGTGAATCAGAAGAAGTAGAAGAAGGAGAAGGAGAAGGTGTAGTCTGGAGGGTGAATCAGAAGAAGTAGACGAAGGAGAAGGAGAAGGTGAAGTCTGGAGGGTGAATCAGAAGAAGCAGAAGAAGGAGAAGGAGAAGGTGAAGTCTGGAGGGTGAATCAGATGAAGTAGAAGAAGGAGAAGGAGAAGGTGAAGTCTGGAGGGTGAATCAGAAGAAGCAGAAGAAGGAGAAGGAGAAGGTGAAGTCTGGAGGGAGAATCAGAAGAAGCAGAAGAAGGAGAAGGAGAAGGTGAAGTCTGGAGGGTGAATCAGAAGAAGTAGAAGAAGGAGAAGGAGAAGTTGAAGTCTGGAGGGTGAAGCAGAAGAAGTAGAAGATGGAGAAGGAGAAGGTGAAGTCAGGAGGGTGAATCAGAAGAAGTAGAAGAAGGAGAAGGAGAAGGTGAAGTCAGGAGGGTGAATCAGAAGAAGCAGAAGATGGAGAAGGAGAAGGTGAAGTCTGGAGGGTGAATCAGAAGAATCAGAAGAAGGAGAAGGAGAAGGTGAAGTCTGGAGGGTGAATCAGAAGAAGCAGAGGAAGGAGAAGGAGAAGGTGAAGTCTGGAGGGTGAATCAGAAGAAGCAGAATAAGGAGAAGGAGAAGGTGAAGTCTGGAGGGTGAATCAGAAGAAGCAGAATAAGGAGAAGGAGAAGGTGAAGTCTGGAGGGTGAATCAGAAGAAGCAGAAGAAGGAGAAGGAGAAGGTGAAGTCTGGAGTGTGAATCAGAAGAAGCAGAAGAAGGAGAAGGAGAAGGTGAAGTCTGGAGGGTGAAGCAGAAGAAGTAGAAGAAGGAGAAGGAGAAGGTGAAGTCAGGAGGGTGAATCAGAAGAAGTAGAAGAAGGAGAAGGAGTAGGTGAAGTCAGGAGGGTGAATCAGAAGAAGCAGAAGAAGGAGAAGGAGAAGGTGAAGTCTGGAAGGTGACTCAGAAGAATCAGAAGAAGGAGAAGGAGAAGGTGAAGTCTGGAGGGTGAATCAGAAGAAGTAGAAGAAGGAGAAGGAGAAGGTGAAGTCAGGAGGGTGAATCAGAAGAAGCAGAAGATGGAGAAGGAGAAGGTGAAGTCTGGAGGGTGAATCAGAAGAATCAGAAGAAGGAGAAGGAGAAGGTGAAGTCTGGAGGGTGAATCAGAAGAAGCAAAGGAAGGAGAAGGAGAAGGTGAAGTCTGGAGGGTGAATCAGAAGAAGCAGAATAAGGAGAAGGAGAAGGTGAAGTCTGGAGGGTGAATCAGAAGAAGCAGAATAAGGAGAAGGAGAAGGTGAAGTCTGGAGGGTGAATCAGAAGAAGTAGAAGAAGGAGAAGGAGAAGGTGAAGTCTGGAGGGTGAAGCAGAAGAAGGAGAAGGAGGAGAAGGAGAAGGTGAAGTCAGGAGGGTGAATCAGAAGAAGTAGAAGAAGGAGAAGCAGAAGGTGAAGTCAGGAGGGTGAATCAGAAGAAGCAGAAGAAGGAGAAGGAGAAGGTGAAGTCTGGAGGGTGAATCAGAAGAATCAGAAGAAGGAGAAGGAGAAGGTGAAGTCTGGAGGGTGAATCAGAAGAAGCAGAAGAAAGAGAAGGAGAAGGTGAAGTCTGGAGGGTGAAGCAGAAGAAACAGAAGAAGGAGAAGGAGAAGGTGAAGACTGGAGGGTGAATCAGAAGAAGTAGAAGAAGGAGAAGGAGAAGGTGAAGTCTGGAGGGTGAATCAGAAGAAGTAGAAGAAGGAAAAGAAGAAGGTGAAGTCTGGAGGGTGAATCAGAAGAAGCAGAAGAAGGAGAAGGAGAAGGTGAAGTCTGGAGGGTGAATCAGAAGAAGCAGAAGAAGGAGAAGGAGAAGATGAAGTCTGGAGGATGAATCGGAAGAAGTAGAAGAAGGAGAAGGAGAAGGTGAAGTCTGGTGGGTGAATCAGAAAAAGTAGAAGAAGGAGAAGGAGAAGTTGAAGTCTGGAGGGTGAATCAGAAGAAGCAGAAGAAGGAGAAGGAGAAGGTGAAGTCTGGAGGGTGAATCAGAAGAAGCAGAAGAAGGAGAAGGAGAAGATGAAGTCTGGAGGGTGAACCGGAAGAAGTAGAAGAAGGAGAAGGAGAAGGTGAAGTCTGGAGGGTGAATCAGAAGAAGTAGAAGAAGGAGAAGGAGAAGATGAAGTCTGGAGGGTGAATCAGAAGAAACAGAAGAAGGAGAAGGAGAAGGTGAAGTCTGGAGGGTGAATCAGAAGAAGAAGAAGAAGGAGAAGGAGAAGGTGTAGTCTGGAGGGTGAATCAGAAGAAGTAGACGAAGGAGAAGGAGAAGGTGAAGTCTGGAGGGTGAATCAGAAGAAGCAGAAGAAGGAGAAGGAGAAGGTGAAGTCTGGAGGGTGAATCAGAAGAAGTAGAAGAAGGAGAAGGAGAAGGTGAAGTCTGGAGGGTGAATCAGAAGAAGCAGAAGAAGGAGAAGGAGAAGGTGAAGTCTGGAGGGTGAATCAGAAGAAGCAGAGGAAGGAGAAGGTGAAGTCTGGAGGGTGAATCAGAAGAAGTAGAAGAAGGAGAAGGAGAAGTTGAAGTCTGGAGGGTGAAGCAGAAGAAGTAGAAGAAGGAGAAGGAGAAGGTGAAGTCAGGAGGGTGAATCAGAAGAAGTAGAAGAAGGAGAAGGAGAAGGTGAAGTCAGGAGGGTGAATCAGAAGAAGCAGAAGAAGGAGATAGAGAAGGTGAAGTCTGGAGGGTGAATCAGAAGAATCAGAAGAAGGAGAAGGAGAAGGTGAAGTCTGGAGGGTGAAGCAGAAGAAGCAGAAGAAGGAGAAGGAGAAGGTGAAGTCTGGAGGGTGAATCAGAAGAAGCAGAAGAAGGAGAAGGAGAAGGTGAAGTCAGGAGGGTGAATCAGAAGAAGCAGAAGAAGGAGAAGGAGAAGGTGAAGTTAGGAGGGTGAATCAGAAGAAGCAGAAGAAGGAGAAGGAGCAGCTGAAGTCAGGGGGGTGTAGCAGAAGAAGTAGAAGAAGGAGAAGGAGAAGGTGAAGTCAGGACGGTGAAGCAGAAGAAGGAGAAGGAGAAGGTGAAGCCTGGAGGGTGCAGCAGAAGAAGCAGAAGAAGGAGAAGGAGAAGGTGAAGTCTGGAGTGTGAAGCAGAAGAAGCAGAAGAAGGAGAAGGAGAAGGTGAAGTCTGGAGGGCGCAGCAGAAGAAGCAGAAGAAGGAGAATGAGAAGGTGAAGTCTGGAGGGTGAATCAGAAGAAGCAGAAGAAGGAGAAGGAGAAGGTGAAGTCTGGAGGTTGAATCAGAAGAAGTAGAAGAAGGAGAAGGAGAAGGTGAAGTCTGGAGGGTGAAGCAGAAGAAGTAGAAGAAGGAGAAGGAGAAGGTGAAGTCAGGAGGGTGAATCAGAAGAAGTAGAAGAAGGAGAAGGAGAAGGTGAAGTCAGGAGGGTGAATCAGAAGAAGCAGAAGAAGGAGAAGGAGAAGGTGAAGTCTGGAGGGTGAATCAGAAGAATCAGAAGAAGGAGAAGGAGAAGGTGAAGTCTGGAGGGTGAATCAGAAGAAGCAGAAGAAAGAGAAGGAGAAGGTGAAGTCTGGAGGGTGAAGCAGAAGAAACAGAAGAAGGAGAAGGAGAAGGTGAAGACTGGAGGGTGAATCAGAAGAAGTAGAAGAAGGAGAAGGAGAAGGTGAAGTCTGGAGGGTGAATCAGAAGAAGTAGAAGAAGGAGAAGGAGAAGTTGAAGTCTGGAGGGTGAATCAGAAGAAGCAGAAGAAGGAGAAGGAGAAGGTGAAGTCTGGAGGGTGAATCAGAAGAAGCAGAAGAAGGAGAAGGAGAAGATGAAGTCTGGAGGGTGAATCAGAAGAAGTAGAAGAAGGAGAAGGAGAAGGTGAAGTCTGGAGGGTGAATCAGAAGAAGTAGAAGAAGGAGAAGGAGAAGATGAAGTCTGGAGGGTGAATCAGAAGAAACAGAAGAAGGAGAAGGAGAAGGTGAAGTCTGGAGGGTGAATCAGAAGAAGTAGAAGAAGGAGAAGGAGAAGGTGTAGTCTGGAGGGTGAATCAGAAGAAGTAGACGAAGGAGAAGGAGAAGGTGAAGTCTGGAGGGTGAATCAGAAGAAGCAGAAGAAGGAGAAGGAGAAGGTGAAGTCTGGAGGGTGAATCAGATGAAGTAGAAGAAGGAGAAGGAGAAGGTGAAGTCTGGAGGGTGAATCAGAAGAAGCAGAAGAAGGAGAAGGAGAAGGTGAAGTCTGGAGGGAGAATCAGAAGAAGCAGAAGAAGGAGAAGGAGAAGGTGAAGTCTGGAGGGTGAATCAGAAGAAGTAGAAGAAGGAGAAGGAGAAGTTGAAGTCTGGAGGGTGAAGCAGAAGAAGTAGAAGATGGAGAAGGAGAAGGTGAAGTCAGGAGGGTGAATCAGAAGAAGTAGAAGAAGGAGAAGGAGAAGGTGAAGTCAGGAGGGTGAATCAGAAGAAGCAGAAGATGGAGAAGGAGAAGGTGAAGTCTGGAGGGTGAATCAGAAGAATCAGAAGAAGGAGAAGGAGAAGGTGAAGTCTGGAGGGTGAATCAGAAGAAGCAGAGGAAGGAGAAGGAGAAGGTGAAGTCTGGAGGGTGAATCAGAAGAAGCAGAATAAGGAGAAGGAGAAGGTGAAGTCTGGAGGGTGAATCAGAAGAAGCAGAATAAGGAGAAGGAGAAGGTGAAGTCTGGAGGGTGAATCAGAAGAAGCAGAAGAAGGAGAAGGAGAAGGTGAAGTCTGGAGTGTGAATCAGAAGAAGCAGAAGAAGGAGAAGGAGAAGGTGAAGTCTGGAGGGTGAAGCAGAAGAAGTAGAAGAAGGAGAAGGAGAAGGTGAAGTCAGGAGGGTGAATCAGAAGAAGTAGAAGAAGGAGAAGGAGTAGGTGAAGTCAGGAGGGTGAATCAGAAGAAGCAGAAGAAGGAGAAGGAGAAGGTGAAGTCTGGAAGGTGACTCAGAAGAATCAGAAGAAGGAGAAGGAGAAGGTGAAGTCTGGAGGGTGAATCAGAAGAAGCAGAAGAAAGAGAAGGAGAAGGTGAAGTCTGGAGGGTGAAGCAGAAGAAACAGAAGAAGGAGAAGGAGAAGGTGAAGACTGGAGGGTGAATCAGAAGAAGTAGAAGAAGGAGAAGGAGAAGGTGAAGTCTGGAGGGTGAATCAGAAGAAGTAGAAGAAGGAGAAGGAGAAGGTGAAATCTGGAGGGTGAATCAGAAGAAGCAGAAGAAGGAGAAGGAGAAGTTGAAGTCTGGAGGGTGAAGCAGAAGAAGTAGAAGAAGGAGAAGGAGAAGGTGAAGTCAGGAGGGTGAATCAGAAGAAGTAGAAGAAGGAGAAGGAGAAGGTGAAGTCAGGAGGGTGAATCAGAAGAAGCAGAAGAAGGAGAAGGAGAAGGTGAAGTCTGGAGGGTGAATCAGAAGAATCAGAAGAAGGAGAAGGAGAAGGTGAAGTCTGGAGGGTGAATCAGAAGAAGCAGAAGAAAGAGAAGGAGAAGGTGAAGTCTGGAGGGTGAAGCAGAAGAAACAGAAGAAGGAGAAGGAGAAGGTGAAGACTGGAGGGTGAATCAGAAGAAGTAGAAGAAGGAGAAGGAGAAGGTGAAGTCTGGAGGGTGAATCAGAAGAAGTAGAAGAAGGAGAAGGAGAAGGTGAAGTCTGGAGGGTGAATCAGAAGAAGCAGAAGAAGGAGAAGGAGAAGGTGAAGTCTGGAGGGCGAATCAGAAGAAGCAGAAGAAGGAGAAGGAGAAGATGAAGTCTGGAGGGTGAATCGGAAGAAGTAGAAGAAGGAGAAGGAGAAGGTGAAGTCTGGAGGGTGAATCAGAAGAAGTAGAAGAAGGAGAAGGAGAAGTTGAAGTCTGGAGGGTGAATCAGAAGAAGCAGAAGAAGGAGAAGGAGAAGGTGAAGTCTGGAGGGTGAATCAGAAGAAGCAGAAGAAGGAGAAGGAGAAGATGAAGTCTGGAGGGTGAATCAGAAGAAGTAGAAGAAGGAGAAGGAGAAGGTGAAGTCTGGAGGGTGAATCAGAAGAAGTAGAAGAAGGAGAAGGAGAAGATGAAGTCTGGAGGGTGAATCAGAAGAAACAGAAGAAGGAGGAGGAGAAGGTGAAGTCTGGAGGGTGAATCAGAAGAAGTAGAAGAAGGAGAAGGAGAAGGTGTAGTCTGGAGGGTGAATCAGAAGAAGTAGACGAAGGAGAAGGAGAAGGTGAAGTCTGGAGGGTGAATCAGAAGAAGCAGAAGAAGGAGAAGGAGAAGGTGAAGTCTGGAGGGTGAATCAGAAGAAGTAGAAGAAGGAGAAGGAGAAGGTGAAGTCTGGAGGGTGAATCAGAAGAAGCAGAAGAAGGAGAAGGAGAAGGTGAAGTCTGGAGGGTGAATCAGAAGAAGCAGAAGAAGGAGAAGGAGAAGGTGAAGTCTGGAGGGTGAATCAGAAGAAGTAGAAGAAGGAGAAGGAGAAGGTGAAGTCAGGAGGGTGAATCAGAAGAAGCAGAAGATGGAGAAGGAGAAGGTGAAGTCTGGAGGGTGAATCAGAAGAATCAGAAGAAGGAGAAGGAGAAGGTGAAGTCTGGAGGGTGAATCAGAAGAAGCAAAGGAAGGAGAAGGAGAAGGTGAAGTCTGGAGGGTGAATCAGAAGAAGCAGAATAAGGAGAAGGAGAAGGTGAAGTCTGGAGGGTGAATCAGAAGAAGCAGAATAAGGAGAAGGAGAAGGTGAAGTCTGGACGGTGAATCAGAAGAAGTAGAAGAAGGAGAAGGAGAAGGTGAAGTCTGGAGGGTGAAGCAGAAGAAGGAGAAGAAGGAGAAGGAGAAGGTGAAGTCAGGAGGGTGAATCAGAAGAAGTCGAAGAAGGAGAAGCAGAAGGTGAAGTCAGGAGGGTGAATCAGAAGAAGCAGAAGAAGGAGAAGGAGAAGGTGAAGTCTGGAGGGTGAATCAGAAGAATCAGAAGAAGGAGAAGGAGAAGGTGAAGTCTGGAGGGTGAATCAGAAGAAGCAGAAGAAAGAGAAGGAGAAGGTGAAGTCTGGAGGGTGAAGCAGAAGAAACAGAAGAAGGAGAAGGAGAAGGTGAAGACTGGAGGGTGAATCAGAAGAAGTAGAAGAAGGAGAAGGAGAAGGTGAAGTCTGGAGGGTGAATCAGAAGAAGTAGAAGAAGGAGAAGGAGAAGGTGAAGTCTGGAGGGTGAATCAGAAGAAGCAGAAGAAGGAGAAGGAGAAGGTGAAGTCTGGAGGGTGAATCAGAAGAAGCAGAAGAAGGAGAAGGAGAAGATGAAGTCTGGAGGATGAATCGGAAGAAGTAGAAGAAGGAGAAGGAGAAGGTGAAGTCTGGTGGGTGAATCAGAAGAAGTAGAAGAAGGAGAAGGAGAAGTTGAAGTCTGGAGGGTGAATCAGAAGAAGCAGAAGAAGGAGAAGGAGAAGGTGAAGTCTGGAGGGTGAATCAGAAGAAGCAGAAGAAGGAGAAGGAGAAGATTAAGTCTGGAGGGTGAATCAGAAGAAGTAGAAGAAGGAGAAGGAGAAGGTGAAGTCTGGAGGGTGAATCAGAAGAAGTAGAAGAAGGAGAAGGAGAAGATGAAGTCTGGAGGGTGAATCAGAAGAAGCAGAAGAAGGAGAAGGAGAAGGTGAAGTCTGGAGGGTGAATCAGAAGAAGCAGAATAAGGAGAAGGAGAAGGTGAAGTCTGGAGGGTGAATCAGAAGAAGCAGAAGAAGAAGGAGAAGGTGAAGTCTGGAGGGTGAATCAGAAGAAGCAGAAGAAGAAGGAGAAGGTGAAGTCTGGAGGGTGAATCAGAAGAAGCAGAAGATGGAGAAGGAGAAGGTGAAGTCTGGAGGGTGAAGCAGAAGAAGGAGAAGAAGGAGAAGGAGAAGGTGAAGTCAGGAGGGTGAATCAGAAGAAGTAGAAGAAGGAGAAGGAGAAGGTGAAGTCAGGAGGGTGAATCAGAAGAAGCAGAAGAAGGAGAAGGAGAAGGTGAAGTCTGGAGGGTGAATCAGAAGAATCAGAAGAAGGAGAAGGAGAAGGTGAAGTCTGGAGGGTGAATCAGAAGAAGCAGAAGAAAGAGAAGGAGAAGGTGAAGTCTGGAGGGTGAAGCAGAAGAAACAGAAGAAGGAGAAGGAGAAGGTGAAGACTGGAGGGTGAATCAGAAGAAGTAGAAGAAGGAGAAGGAGAAGGTGAAGTCTGGAGCGTTTTTCAGAAGAAGTAGAAGAAGGAGAAGGAGAAGGTGAAGTCTGGAGGGTGAATCAGAAGAAGCAGAAGAAGGAGAAGGAGAAGGTGAAGTCTGGAGGGTGAATCAGAAGAAGCAGAAGAAGGAGAAGGAGAAGATGAAGTCTGCAGGGTGAATCGGAAGAAGTAGAAGAAGGAGAAGGAGAAGGTGAAGTCTGGTGGGTGAATCAGAAGAAGTAGAAGAAGGAGAAGGAGAAGTTGAAGTCTGGAGGGTGAATCAGAAGAAGGAGAAGAAGGAGAAGGAGAAGGTGAAGTCTGGAGGGTGAATCAGAAGAAGCAGAAGAAGGAGAAGGAGAAGATGAAGTCTGGAGGGTGAATCAGAAGAAGTAGAAGAAGGAGAAGGAGAAGGTGAAGTCTGGAGGGTGAATCAGAAGAAGTAGAAGAAGGAGAAGGGGAAGATGAAGTCTGGAGGGTGAATCAGAAGAAACAGAAGAAGGAGAAGGAGAAGGTGAAGTCTGGAGGGTGAATCAGAAGAAGAAGAAGAAGGAGAAGGAGAAGGTGTAGTCTGGAGGGTGAATCAGAAGAAGTAGACGAAGGAGAAGGAGAAGGTGAAGTCTGGAGGGTGAATCAGAAGAAGCAGAAGAAGGAGAAGGAGAAGGTGAAGTCTGGAGGGTGAATCAGAAGAAGTAGAAGAAGGAGAAGGAGAAGGTGAAGTCTGGAGGGTGAATCAGAAGAAGCAGAAGAAGGAGAAGGAGAAGGTGAAGTCTGGAGGGTGAATCAGAAGAAGCAGAAGAAGGAGAAGGGGAAGTCTGGAGGGTGAATCAGAAGAAGTAGAAGAAGGAGAAGGAGAAGTTGAAGTCTGGAGGGTGAAGCAGAAGAAGTAGAAGAAGGAGAAGGAGAAGGTGAAGTCAGGAGGGTGAATCAGAAGAAGTAGAAGAAGGAGAAGGAGAAGGTGAAGTCAGGAGGGTGAATCAGAAGAAGCAGAAGAAGGAGATAGAGAAGGTGAAGTCTGGAGGGTGAATCAGAAGAATCAGAAGAAGGAGAAGGAGAAGGTGAAGTCTGGAGGGTGAAGCAGAAGAAGCAGAAGAAAGAGAAGGAGAAGGTGAAGTCTGGAGGGTGAAGCAGAAGAAACAGAAGAAGGAGAAGGAGAAGGTGAAGACTGGAGGGTGAATCAGAAGAAGTAGAAGAAGGAGAAGGAGAAGGTGAAGTCTGGAGGGTTTTTCAGAAGAAGTAGAAGAAGGAGAAGGAGAAGGTGAAGTCTGGAGGGTGAATCAGAAGAAGCAGAAGAAGGAGAAGGAGAAGGTGAAGTCTGGAGGGTGAATCAGAAGAAGCAGAAGAAGGAGAAGGAGAAGATGAAGTCTGCAGGGTGAATCGGAAGAAGTAGAAGAAGGAGAAGGAGAAGGTGAAGTCTGGTGGGTGAATCAGAAGAAGTAGAAGAAGGAGAAGGAGAAGTTGAAGTCTGGAGGGTGAATCAGAAGAAGCAGAAGAAGGAGAAGGAGAAGGTGAAGTCTGGCGGGTGAATCAGAAGAAGCAGAAGAAGGAGAAGGAGAAGATGAAGTCTGGAGGGTGAATCAGAAGAAGTAGAAGAAGGAGAAGGAGAAGGTGAAGTCTGGAGGGTGAATCAGAAGAAGTAGAAGAAGGAGAAGGAGAAGATGAAGTCTGGAGGGTGAATCAGAAGAAACAGAAGAAGGAGAAGGAGAAGGTGAAGTCTGGAGGGTGAATCAGAAGAAGAAGAAGAAGGAGAAGGAGAAGGTGCAGTCTGGAGGGTGAATCAGAAGAAGTAGACGAAGGAGAAGGAGAAGGTGAAGTCTGGAGGGTGAATCAGAAGAAGCAGAAGAAGGAGAAGGAGAAGGTGAAGTCTGGAGGGTGAATCAGAAGAAGTAGAAGAAGGAGAAGGAGAAGGTGAAGTCTGGAGGGTGAATCAGAAGAAGCAGAAGAAGGAGAAGGAGAAGGTGAAGTCTGGAGGGTGAATCAGAAGAGGCAGAAGAAGGAGAAGGGGAAGTCTGGAGGGTGAATCAGAAGAAGTAGAAGAAGGAGAAGGAGAAGTTGAAGTCTGGAGGGTGAAGCAGAAGAAGTAGAAGAAGGAGAAGGAGAAGGTGAAGTCAGGAGGCTGAATCAGAAGAAGTAGAAGAAGGAGAAGGAGAAGGTGAAGTCAGGAGGGTGAATCAGAAGAAGCAGAAGAAGGAGATAGAGAAGGTGAAGTCTGGAGGGTGAATCAGAAGAATCAGAAGAAGGAGAAGGAGAAGGTGAAGTCTGGAGGGTGAAGCAGAAGAAGCAGAAGAAAGAGAAGGAGAAGGTGAAGTCTGGAGGGTGAAGCAGAAGAAACAGAAGAAGGAGAAGGAGAAGGTGAAGCCTGGAGGGCGCAGCAGAAGAAGCAGAAGAAGGAGAAGGAGAAGGTGAAGTCTGGAGTGTGAAGCAGAAGAAGCAGAAGAAGGAGAAGGAGAAGGTGAAGTCTGGAGGGCGCAGCAGAAGAAGCAGAAGAAGGAGCATGAGAAGGTGAAGTCTGGAGGGTGAATCAGAAGAAGCAGAAGAAGGAGAAGGAGAAGGTGAAGTCTGGAGGTTGAATCAGAAGAAGTAGAAGAAGGAGAAGGAGAAGGTGAAGTCTGGAGGGTGAAGCAGAAGAAGTAGAAGAAGGAGAAGGAGAAGGTGAAGTCAGGAGGGTGAATCAGAAGAAGTAGAAGAAGGAGAAGGAGAAGGTGAAGTCAGGAGGGTGAATCAGAAGAAGCAGAAGAAGGAGAAGGAGAAGGTGAAGTCTGGAGGGTGAATCAGAAGAATCAGAAGAAGGAGAAGGAGAAGGTGAAGTCTGTAGGGTGAATCAGAAGAAGCAGAAGAAAGAGAAGGAGAAGGTGAAGTCTGGAGGGTGAAGCAGAAGAAACAGAAGAAGGAGAAGGAGAAGGTGAAGACTGGAGGGTGAATCAGAAGAAGTAGAAGAAGGAGATGGAGAAGGTGAAGTCTGGAGGGTGAATCAGAAGAAGTAGAAGAAGGAGAAGGAGAAGTTGAAGTCTGGAGGGTGAATCAGAAGAAGCAGAAGAAGGAGAAGGAGAAGGTGAAGTCTGGAGGGGGAATCAGAAGAAGCAGAAGAAGGAGAAGGAGAAGATGAAGTCTGGAGGGTGAATCAGAAGAAGTAGAAGAAGGAGAAGGAGAAGGTGAAGTCTGGAGGGTGAATCAGAAGAAGTAGAAGAAGGAGAAGGAGAAGATGAAGTCTGGAGGGTGAATCAGAAGAAACAGAAGAAGGAGAAGGAGAAGGTGAAGTCTGGAGGGTGAATCAGAAGAAGTAGAAGAAGGAGAAGGAGAAGGTGTAGTCTGGAGGGTGAATCAGAAGAAGTAGACGAAGGAGAAGGAGAAGGTGAAGTCTGGAGGGTGAATCAGAAGAAGCAGAAGAAGGAGAAGGAGAAGGTGAAGTCTGGAGGGTGAATCAGATGAAGTAGAAGAAGGAGAAGGAGAAGGTGAAGTCTGGAGGGTGAATCAGAAGAAGCAGAAGAAGGAGAAGGAGAAGGTGAAGTCTGGAGGGTGAATCAGAAGAAGCAGAAGAAGGAGAAGGAGAAGGTGAAGTCTGGAGGGTGAATCAGAAGAAGTAGAAGAAGGAGAAGGAGAAGTTGAAGTCTGGAGGGTGAAGCAGAAGAAGTAGAAGATGGAGAAGGAGAAGGTGAAGTCAGGAGGGTGAATCAGAAGAAGTAGAAGAAGGAGAAGGAGAAGGTGATGTCAGGAGGGTGAATCAGAAGAAGCAGAAGATGGAGAAGGAGAAGGTGAAGTCTGGAGGGTGAATCAGAAGAATCAGAAGAAGGAGAAGGAGAAGGTGAAGTCTGGAGGGTGAATCAGAAGAAGCAGAGGAAGGAGAAGGAGAAGGTGAAGTCTGGAGGGTGAATCAGAAGAAGCAGAATAAGGAGAAGGAGAAGGTGAAGTCTGGAGGGTGAATCAGAAGAAGCAGAATAAGGAGAAGGAGAAGGTGAAGTCTGGAGGGTGAATCAGAAGAAGCAGAAGAAGGAGAAGGAGAAGGTGAAGTCTGGAGTGTGAATCAGAAGAAGCAGAAGAAGGAGAAGGAGAAGGTGAAGTCTGGAGGGTGAAGCAGAAGAAGTAGAAGAAGGAGAAGGAGAAGGTGAAGTCAGGAGGGTGAATCAGAAGAAGTAGAAGAAGGAGAAGGAGAAGGTGAAGTCAGGAGGGTGAATCAGAAGAAGCAGAAGAAGGAGAAGGAGAAGGTGAAGTCTGGAGGGTGAATCAGAAGAATCAGAAGAAGGAGAAGGAGAAGGTGAAGTCTGGAGGGTGAATCAGAAGAAGCAGAAGAAAGAGAAGGAGAAGGTGAAGTCTGGAGGGTGAAGCAGAAGAAACAGAAGAAGGAGAAGGAGAAGGTGAAGACTGGAGGGTGAATCAGAAGAAGTAGAAGAAGGAGAAGGAGAAGGTGAAGTCTGGAGGGTGAATCAGAAGAAGTAGAAGAAGGAGAAGGAGAAGGTGAAGTCTGGAGGGTGAATCAGAAGAAGCAGAAGAAGGAGAAGGAGAAGGTGAAGTCTGGAGGGTGAATCAGAAGAAGCAGAAGAAGGAGAAGGAGAAGATGAAGTCTGGAGGGTGAATCGGAAGAAGTAGAAGAAGGAGAAGGAGAAGGTGAAGTCTGGAGGGTGAATCAGAAGAAGTAGAAGAAGGAGAAGGAGAAGTTGAAGTCTGGAGGGTGAATCAGAAGAAGCAGAAGAAGGAGAAGGAGAAGGTGAAATCTGGAGGGTGAATCAGAAGAAGCAGAAGAAGGAAAAGGAGAAGATGAAGTCTGGAGGGTGAATCAGAAGAAGTAGAAGAAGGAGAAGGAGAAGGTGAAGTCTGGAGGGTGAATCAGAAGAAGTAGAAGAAGGAGAAGGAGAAGATGAAGT